>NC_141700.1:1890000-2520000 GCF_964263255.1 Lissotriton vulgaris | reverse complement strand
TAGTGAGTGGATGCAGAGCTTGGACAGCGCATGTTCTAACATCTGGAGACCTAATAGATGTGCACCTCTAGTGAGTGGATGCAGAGCTTGGACAGCGCGTGTTCTAACATCTGGAGACCTAGATAGATGTGTACCTCTAGTGAGTGGATGCAGAGCTTGGACAGCGCGTGTTCTAACATCTGGAGACCTAGATAGATGTGCACCTCTAGTGAGTGGATGCAGAGCTTGGACAGCGCATGTTCTAACATCTGGAGACCTAGATAGATGTGCACCTCTAGTGAGTGGATGCAGAGCTTGGACAGCGCATGTTCTAACATCTGGAGACCTAGATAGATGTGCACCTCTAGTGAGTGGATGCAGAGCGTGGGCAACATGTGTTCTAACACCTGGAGACCTAGATAGGCGTGCACCTCAAGTGTGTGGATGCAGAGCGTGGACAGCGCTCCAACACCTGGAAACCTAGATAGAAGTTGTTAGACCTGGCACCATTGGTGTGGGTCTCCCTTCCATTTCTTGCTGTTGCCTCATGTATTTTTGCTGGTGTTAGATGCTGTGGGCACAGTGCCTGTGCCACTGCTATCCAGTGCCACAGTGCAAGTGCTCCCTATTGTAAATTGATGTATGAATCAGTGGTTCCATGTTTGGCTATTTGGTTTACTTGCCAGACCCTAGTCTAGTGCACTGAGTGTGCCAGGGCGTGTAATCCAAATGCTTCTGGTGGGCCTGCAGCACTGGTTGTGCCACCCACACAAGCAGCCTTGTAAAATGTGTCTAAGGTCTGCCATTGCAGAGCCTGCATGCAGTCTGGTGCTGTCATGCTGACTGGGCAAGTGCACCCACTTCCTAGTCCCTAAACCTTCCCTTTTCTTCACATCAGTGACCCCTAGGGTAGGCCCAAGGGCAGGGTGCATTGTAAGTGTAAGGTAGGACAAGCCCTGATGTGTGTGGCATGTCCTAATAGTGAATTACAGCCATTTTTGTTTTTCACTATTGCAAGGCTACCTGTTCTCCATAGGCCAGAATGGGCTGTTAGAATTGTTACATTTGATAATCCTAACAGGCTCAGAGAACATGGTAGAAAGTAGGTATTTGCTTGTCCAACCATTCAAACCTGCCTCTGCTAGGATGTGTATTCCTATGTCTGGTTTCATGAAGTGACAGGGCTGGGGAATTCCCAGAGACAGGCTAAGTCACCCAGTGGTGAATAGAGAGATCTGCATCTAGATGGGAGGGAGGAGTGCACTTGAACCTTGAATAGGGCTGTGTCTGCCTTCCACAATGCTGGCTCCACCTCCTGGGGAGCGGCTGATGTCTCTGCCCTGCACACTGAAAGAAGAAGAGGAGTCCTGTCAACAAAATGCTCCAGGACTGTAATTGCCTTCCACAATGCTGGCTCCACATCCTGTGGGGCGTCTGATGTTTCTGCTCTGCACTGTGAAAGGAGAGGAGACGTCTGGTCAACAGAGTGCCTCAGAACTGGTTTGGACTGGGCAAAGGCCCCTCTCCCCTCAGAGAACAAAGGATTTTGGAGTATAAATATTGGTACCCTGCTCCCAAGAAATTAGATCACTTTTGGACTACAAGAAGAAACCTTTACTGAGGAGAGGCACCTGAAGAAACTGAGGAGAGACTATTCCCAAGCTGAAGTGCTGTTTAGGGAATTTGCCTGCAGTGGTTGCCTTACTGCCAAAGGAAGGAGAAAGGAACTTTGTGTACTTTGCTTTCAACTTGTGAAGGATCTCCAAGGGCTTGGAAAAGAGCTTGCCTCCTGCTGAATACTCAGGGACAACAGACTTCACCCCCCAGCTCCCCAGAGTTCTTGTGGAAGTGCCTGCGGCTGTTTGGGCCTTCTGAGGAACTGCGTGTCGCAAGGAGCTGGAAGCGCGACTCAACGAGAAGAATCGTGTTGCCGTCGCTGTGCCTGCCGTCGCAACTCCGAAGAAGGAGGGTTTCACTGCTGGAGCGGTCGCACTGCACCGCATCAGGAGAAGAATCTTGCGACTAGGTCGGAGCGTGTCGCCATCGCTGTGCCTGCCGTCGCAACTCCGAAGAAGGAGGGTGTCGCCGCTGGAGCTGTCGCACTGCACCACATCAGGAGAAGAATCTCGCAACTTGGTCGGAGCGTGTCGCCGTCGCTGTGCCTGCCGTCCCAACACCGAAGGAGGGTGTCGCCGCTGGAACTGTCGCATTGCACCGCATCGACCAAGAGCACCTGGCATCCCCGAGAAGCACGCCACCATCGGAGCTGCTGCCGTCGCATCCTGGATGTCGCCACTGTAGTTGTTGCATCGAGCAGAACTTCACGGATCGTGAGAGAAGAGCGTCGCCGCTGGAGCTGCTGCAGTCGCATCGTAGATGTCGCCGCTGTAGTCCACGCATCGAACCGAGAACTTCTCGCATCCCCGAGAAGCGTGCCGCATCTGGAAGATCTTCACGTCTTTATTTCTTTGTATCTGAACTTTGACGCATTTCCCATTGCTGTGACATTGCTGGTCGTGGAAGCGCAACGCAACCTAAGGTACATTGACGCAGAGTGTCGCATCCAAGAACTGAACTGAACTAAGCTTAAATCTACCATCTTAAAAGTAATCATAGTGTGTATTTTTGTCGTTTATGGTCTTGTGGTAACTCTATATAAAGTATACTTATTTTTGATATAAAACATGTGTGGTGTCCATTTGTAGTGTTGTCACTGGGTTACTGTATGTGGTCACAACTGCTTAACTTACAACACCTCTGAAATAAGCCTTGACTGCTCGCGCCACGCAACCGAGAGGGTGAGCAAGGTTATTTTAGGAGTGTAATCCACCTTACCCTGACTAGAGGAGAGGGTCCCTATTTGTCACAAGTACCTACCTGTGCCAACTAGTGACCCCCAAATCTAACAGATGTGCACCTCTAGTGTGTGGATGCAGAGCTTGGACAGTCGTTGTTCTAACACCTGGAGACCTAGGTAGGTGTGCACCTCTAGTGCACGTAAAAAGAGCCGAGAGAGTGGGCAGTCCAGCAGCTGGAAACCTAAATACAAATGCATTGCTAGAGCTCCTGAGCAGGTACTATGCAACTGAAGACAGATAATCCATTCGCCAGCAGCCCACCCATGTCAAACAGCTGGGCTACTTTACACAAATGCACCCTAAGTATGCTACACCTTCTCCCTGCCCAACACCTACCTACAGCTTACTGAAATGCTGTTCATGACTGTTTGCTTAAATGACCTCAAAAGTGTAAACCCCTCGATCTAACACTTGAGTGACCGACTGTCTCCCCAAATGACCAGGACTTCTTATCATGAGATGAGATCGACTTCTGGTGCAGTCATCGTGCTCATCAAATCATGTGACATTTTTGCCCCCTTTGCTTGAAGTACAATACAAGAAAAATGGTCCGAGTATTCACAGTTATTTAAAAATGTTCAGCTTTGTTTGCATGAAAAAGCGTTCACCACAAAATTCAAATAATGTATATTATTCAGAACAAATAAACAAAGCTTGCAATATTCATGTACTGATTGTATTTATTTATACAACCGTATTCATTGTGAATTGCTACTTCACAAAGTTAATCTTCTTTTTCAGAGATATATACATGATTTATCAGAAGCGTCACAATCGTAGTGCTCTCAGTGAAGGAAGGAAGGGATGTGAGAGGGTTTGTGAGGGACTAGGTAAAGGTGGTGTGACATGAGTGGCATCACATTAAAATCAGTAGGCCTTTACACTGAAACTACTACACATGTTCCCTAATCACATCACACATAGGCTTGGCAAATCCATTGTATTGAATCCTATGGTGTGCTGGGTTGGTGTGGTCTACGGTTCGACCCCTATGGAAGTGGAAGGGTTATTGTTGCCTCATGTTGGGGTCTTCATCAGGAAAGAGAAGTGAGCACATTGGAGGAATGGTCGGTGTCTGAACAGTCACTGTTAGGGCTGGCGTGGGCTCCTGGACATTTAGGGCAATGCTCATAAGAATGAGCATATTCTCGCACCAATCCTGCCTCTATAGACCGAGTTTCTTAGTTGTCTTGCACCATATTGCTGCATAAATTCAGCGTGTTATGCAGTCGGCCCTTTGCTTGAAGTTCATGGGAGTTCTTCTTTCAAAACAAAATCCAGGTTTCTGGTTCTACCACTTATTTGCATCACAGCTTGTTGCCTGGGATTGACATTTTTAGTATAGTGCTCAGCACAGCCTTGACACAGCCTAAGGGAGGTAGATGGCAGAGGACAGTATAAAAGAAGGGTAGGGGTGGTCGACCGCAGCCACTCGAACGATGAACTGCGAAACAAAGGTGTGGCATTTGGAGGCTCCAGCTGGAGTAGCCCTGCATGTAGAGACAACTAACACAAACACTTGTGTGATTAATCTCTGAAGCCTGGCTGAACAGTAAAGTCACATTCGCTTGCAGTTCACAAATATTTCCAGAAGTACAATTTTGTGTCCTACTTCTGTAAATTCTTGAGAATGCACGAAAGCCGTATAGCTGCACTTAATGCAAGGACATACCATGGGTGCACTTTTGAGACTTTCTTTAATACTCGGGCCCCTAATTTGGTCTTGCGTCGACTGCGACCTTTTGTGTTTATTAAAATTCTGTCTCTTTGTTGGCTGGCTTCACTGTGAGTGACAGCATTCTGCTATTTCACAAGGAGCATATCTGCACACAAAGTAGGTGTAATCAGTGCCAGTAACTACTGTGGCAGTGTACTTTTGGAGACCCAAATTTTTTTTTTGCTTTTGCCAATGTTTGTTATAATGGTAAAGGGGCCCAGCTGCTCCCACACCATTAAGGTTTTACAAAAACCATGCCAAAACAAGTCACACATTGACAAAACTAAACAGCTGACCACCAATTTCAGACCTATTGTTTATTTTTGTTTCACTTAACCTCTGCAGCTATTCTGACACGGTGCAGCGGAGTGGGCAGGGCTGCGTCAGCCAACGTACATGCGTAGCACTACGAAGGTAGTGCACGCGACAGCCGTTGGCCGACAGAAGCACGCAAGGGGTTAATCTTATTGAAACTGGTTTCACTGATTTTCCATTATGAATATTTTTGGGTAATACTTGCATGCATCAACACATCTTATTAAATGATGCTGCAAAGAAATGGTACAGGAAATTTTACAGTAGTTTAGCTAAATGTTTTTGTTCCTGCTTTCAATTTTAGGTCTCACCTGGCAAAAGCAGCGCATGCGCTGCTCTCGCCATGAAGAGGACCTTTTGGAATCGATTCAGCCAAAGCTGAACACACATGCGTCCAAATGGACAAAGATGGCTGCTCTCGCCATCCGCAAAGCTAAACATGCATGCGTAGGGACAAAAAAATGCACGCGCATGTGCACAAAGATGGCGTCGGGCGGACCACTTGCGCGTGCATTTTTTTGTCCCTACGCATGCATGTTTAGCTTTGCGGATGGCGAGAGCAGCCATCTTTGTCCATTTGGACGCATGTGAGTTCAGCTTTGGCTGAATCAATTCCAAAAGTTCCTCTTCATGGCGAGAGCAGCGCATGCGCTGCTTTTGCCAGGCGAGACCTAAAATTGAAAGCAGGAACAAAAACATTTAGCTAAACTACTGTAAAATTTCCGGTACCATTTCTTTGCAGCATCATTTAATAAGCTGTATTACCGCCGGGCCCTGTACACTGAACTATGAACTGGGATTGGTTGTGGAAACGTTTGTCTGCTAGTCATTGGTTGCAAGAGTTCACGTGCTCATGTCGTATTTTCTAGCTGCTGCACAGGTCCATCTAAAACCCGCCCACTGGTTTAAATGACGCTGATCGCAGAGATCCTGGCTTTTTTCTACAGGACTGTTTTGAGCGAGTTTGTATGCTGCGCAGGGCCAAGTAAACCGGTCTACGGCGTCTGATTCCAGGCCAGAGGTCAGCAGAGGACCCAGTTAAATCTTTCGAATGGGACCCGTGCCGGTGAGTTGGTTAATGAGGGCTGGCTTTAGCTTGGTTTTTACTCCGCCCCGCCACATGGTTTGTAGCGCCACTCGGGATGTACGTTCGTCACATGCGCGCCGCCTCCCATCAGTTGCTCAGTCAAGCGTAACCAACTGGGTCCCTTCGGTTCACCCTGCATGAATGTGATGGATTGTGAACTATGTGGGTGGGTTGTACATTTGGGGTCTAGAGATACATTTCCCCCCTGCAGGCGGGCACAACGCGCATGGCGTGCTCTCAGTTTCCTATTTTTATTTATTCGCACAATGGCGTGGCGACAGCTTGTTTTTGGAAGCTGCTTGTGCAGGCGGAAGAAAACTTCCAGACATTGTCAAATGGCAACAAAGGCATCTCTCTGGAGTTTGTGGCTCTGCAGGGAGACTTTTTGCAGTCCATGGACCACGGTGCATCCCTTGGTACAGGCAAACTGTAGCCCAAATAAAATCCCCAAACTTACAGTTGATGAATAGCGTGTGTTACTCGTTTAAGCCGATAGCGCACTGAGGCTGTTAAACATAGGTTGGGGTTCACAGGCACTGGGTATTTCAGAAGGTTCTCCTGCTGCGTAAGTACGTACGAGGTGAGCTGTTCATTTACTGGCACCATGTTGGGAGTGCAGGGCGCCGGGGTACGCAGTATTCGCCACTTTCAGTCCAGCGAGCAGTACCTTTTCGCCATGAAGAAGGACATGGCGGAGTGGCGGAGGGCTGAATGACTTCTACAAGCCGGACATTAGCGTGGACACCTTCCTGGAGGTGCTGGAGACTGGCTCCGTGCTCTGCCAGCATGCCAACAACATCACGCGGGTGGTGGCCGAGTTCAGCGCCAAGTACCCGGCCCTGGCAGGCAAGGTGCAGGTGAGGGTCAACAGAGTGGCTCAGCCGGGAACCTTCCAGGCGCTGGACGTCTCCAGCTTCATCCAGTGGTGCCGGAAGGAGATGCACATCACAGGTGAGGGAGGCACGTGAGGGCGCCAAGTCTGCTGTATGTACTGATTTGGGCGCTTTAGGTAGGGGTCCTGCAGCACCCACAGAAAAAATCTTGCTGGATTTCAGGAGGTAAAGGAGCAAATGTAAACTTTCTTTTTCTCTCATCACACTTGCTGTAGGGTTTGCTAAAAGTGATCTAGGCGACAATCCTGCTGGGGTACAGGAAACAGAAGGAAAGGGTGGAGCATGACAGTTGTTTGCTAACACACAACATTTAAATATCGGGAAATTAACTGTACACATTTCTAATTATATCAGTGATTACAAAAATAAAGCTTGTATTTGTAATTCTGAATTATGATGGAAATAGATTTTAGTAGGATCAAAAGAAACCGAGATACTTTACTTGGTGATGCAAAAATTATAAATATTCACTGAAGCCTAATATCCATGCACATTAGTTTTTCTGTGCCATATAGGTTTACCTGTAAAACTGCATGCCTATGCAAATGTAGTGGCCATTTCAACAGTAAATGTGTGGTCTGCAAATGACAGTGCTTTCTGAGCACTGGTGAGATAGCACACTACCAGCTACACTGCACAGCCTCACCTCTCTCCTGCTAAATGGGCATGACACATTTGCTGCACTTGTGTTTTCTGCATGATGCTGGATTCATACACAACCCCTATCACTTCAGTGGTATAACAAGAATAGCAGCACCCCAACTATAAACAAGCATTTGCAATGCAATAGGTCTCGCACTTAAGCGAGTTTGAGATATTGACATTGCAAATGACAATGCCTTTAATTTTAGTTTTCGTTTTTAAATAAAAGGCATTTGCAATGTCAATAGCTCAAACTCGCATAAATGTGAGACCTATATTCGGCAAATATTAGCATCTAATCGGAGAGCATTCGGGGAGCATTATACATAGCCTCATATTGCTAAACTTTGCAAACATGTGAACACCTGTTTATACTGGAACCGCTGTCAGTCGTGCAGTCCGAGCTTACAGCATTTCCTCTGAGCACTCACCCTAATTATAAAGGCTTTGTATAAATGAAGCATAATAAGTTTGAACAGCATTAACATATGGACAAAAATATGACCTTAACTGCAGACAGTGCCCTTCCCTGATCTATAGAGTGATACTGCAAACTGGCAGCCACAGGGTTTGTGCTGCAGGGGGCTGGGCCTACTTGTCCCAACGACAATATATACATGAAAACGTGTTGCCCTTGAGCCCAAACAAAATGTCCTGGGAGTTGGGCTATAGGAATTCCACATCCCTCGTTACGCATGGGAATCGTCTAGGTCTTTTGGATACAGACCAGGCTGCTATGATCTTGGCAAGTCGCCACCCCTCCACATCACACATTCACAGGAGTTTACTGCTGAAGAGACCTCTGCAACCTTGGCCACGAAAAGAGGGTAGAGCGGGAGCTCCCAGCCCAAGGAGCCTTATAACACCGCGCTTACAATAGAGCCAGGCGGGACTGGATATCCTTGTGGCAAAACCAAGAAAGGGCAGCTCTAGGAGAGTACACAACTTGTTCCCAAATACACTGGAGGCCATCAGCCCAGTGATTGCTTGAAAGCACTTTGCTGAGTTGGAAGTGATGAAATGTTTTGAAGGTTTGCCATTCGTTCACAGAACACAATCCTTCTCAACTGTTGTGTCACAAACCACTTATAAAGAGGTGCTAGATGGAGAGCAGAGGTCTTCAGCTTGCTAAAGGAGAGGCTCAGATCAAAGAAAGGTCTCCAGAAAGGGGCCAGGTCTGCTCAAAGAGACCAACTCCACCATCCAGCAACCACAGAAGAGGAGATGGCGTTTCCAGACGTCTCAGGTGATTCTCCACATTGCGGCATGGGAAGCTGAATCGAAGGTTGAAGGAATGAGAACCTTACAGGTGTAGGCGATTTGTTATCCGTAGGAGCGAGAAGCAGCCGCATTTCATTGCTATGCGCCGCCTGTAAATGCAAATTGTTTGACATTTCCTCAAACAAACTCCAGGTGTTCAACTTTATTCACTTCAGTGTTGGGTTTTTGTGCCCGCGTAATTCTTAAGGTAATCAAGGTGCTTCTCTTTCAACTTCGAAGCCAAGGTTAGGTATAAACCAGCAGAGTTTTGTGATGATTTCCAAGATTGTACTGCGTTCCACTTTAGAGCCGAACGCAGCAATTGATGGACCGGGGCACCACCTTCAACCACTTCTGTGGAGGAAAGTGGCCGTCACCTGCAGCACCGTCATTGGTTTCCTGAACAGTCGCAGACCTGCAAGGTCTCTTAAGTATTCAATGAACCTTTGCAGTCCATCTTAGATGGACTTCACATCCTACAAAGCCTCTGCCCCAATTCTCACTCAATGGACGAGGTCTCTGTGGGCACATTCCCACAGGTGTACTAAGCACCTGCTTTGTGCTCACATGACAAGCAGTGAACACAGACGCCGCGCCTCTTAAAACTGTAATCGTACACCTGAGCTGGAGAAACAAATGACAAACCATGAAAGGAAATCAAATGAATAAAGTATCAGAGTCGAAGCAGAGCTCGATACAATGTACTGTGTGCTTCGGAATATGGGCTGAGAGCATCTTGAAGTTTTTGACCAGAGACCCAAAGGGCGTGGATTGGTGCACCGAAGAAAGCCAAGCAATTCTAAGGCATCACAGATAACACGAGTGGGTGGTTAAAGGCAAAAAGCTTCCATCATGTCTCAGTAGATTTCAAGACTAATTTAGATTTTACTGCCACTCAGTGAAGTGCATGCATGGATCTTAGAGTTGTGCAGGCATGGTTTGCAATGCAGCAATGCTAAAGGTATCGGTAGGATGCACCCTCAACTAGTCAGTTGAATTGGGTTGCTTTGTCTGGTCTTTCAGCCCCTCCTCATGAAACTGGCTGCAGTTCCCCCTGCAGAGTGTATCCCACCCACTGCTCCCTATAGCTGCAGTGCCAAGATCTGAGCTTCCCTGGCATACTTGTGCACTCTCCACACCTGCACTGGCTGGACTTCGGATCACTTCACATCTTCCACCCATGACCGGCCCAGCGGTCCATCACCGTCCGTACTGTTACTTCAAACCCAGGACCCTTAACCGGGGCCTTTACCCATAGCACCGCTGCAGCCTCTGGGGGCAGCCAGTGAGTTCAAATACATACCCTCAACCTATACACTTCATCGACAGTCCCATCCTCTCCAAGGGAATTACAAAAACCTGTGTGGTTTACCAGCTATTTTCAGTCACAGGTTGGTGCATCTCTGACTTTCAGTATCAACTCCTCCTTTGAGCGCACAGTGGACTTTCTCCCTGGACTGTAAACACACTCTTCAATCCAAATATACACACATCTTAGCAATTTCACACCCCACTCGGGTCCGTACGCAATGAGCAGTTCTACCACCAGGACAGAGAAATCTAATGTGCAACTTTAATACCTGGGTGCCTATCCACAGGCCAACAACATCTTCTGGGCCTGTGACACCCCCACAGTACCCCTGCCCCCCAAGGCCCTTGAGCCACCTACATCTCTTCCACCTGGGATCTGACCCCAACCCAGTCTGTGAAATAAAGCTCTACAAAGTCCTTCACCGAGTGTTCAAGGTGACCGGACTGGGCAGGCCGTAATCGCCAAGAGCTGCTGCTAACCGAACCATATATGCCTTCCATATCCTTAATCGCTCACAAATGGCACCCAGTGTTGGCCCGCTGCAGTCAGACCCAGGTGCAGCATTTTGAGATTTGATAGGACTGAGTGCTAGTGGGATGGCAGTCTGCTGAGTGATGGTACTTCGTGAAGGGGCGTCAGTTGGAGCTATGTGCGGCGGTGCAATAGTACCAGCGCGGACCATATGGTCCAGTTGGCCGTAGCCAACGTCATCTTACCTCCTCTGGTGACGCTCTCCGCCGTGCTCAGGGCCTGCCCACTCAGGTCACTGACCACACTGTCCACAGTGCCGTGATGCTTCAGGAAGAAGGGTCTGATGAACCGAGTGTATAGAAACTGGGAGCCGTTCCAGGAGAAGGGAGCCATACACCAGAGCAGGAAGGCACACTGTGGAGAGGGTGCAAAAAGGGTCAGCTCTTCAGAGGAAGCAAAATGGCTCAACACCCACACCTCCCTCCCATGTGCCATCCCAAGTCTCTTCAGCTCAATCCCATCACTCACTTTAATCCTGATCCACTTCCTTTTTTAGGCCACACCCATCCTATACATTCACGACTGGCAAGGCCCTGATAAATGCACTAGTTTTGAGCTGCTTAAATCACTGTGAAATGCAACAGCTCGGTGAGCGCCGCCATGCCTTCTTTCTTCTGACAGCTCACTGTATTCACCAAACCTCTCCAGACAGATGCCTGCTTCTCCTTCCTGACCACTGCCCTGGCATTCTAGACTATTCACAGAACCTGCCAAAATCTCAAACCTGCCTCCCATGAAACCTCTGCTCAAAGCCACTATGCCCTCCCCCATCGTCACCTGATTCTTACTTAGGACACATACAGTGTAAGAATGAGTAGGAACTCCACCTCTGTAACAGGACAAACAAGAGGACTCCAAGGATTGCCCACTCGCCCCGCCAAGCTTACCTTTCCAATGTAGTAAAACGGGAACCAGAAGAGGAAAATGTCTGAGAAGAATTCAACGACACTGAAGAGACCGTACACCACCCAGTACGTTAGCCAGATGGTGTCATCCCTCTTATCCGGGCTCTCAATGGCCTTAATCCTGCAGATGTGGAGAGGAGAAACAGAATGAGAGGCGGCAGACAAGCGAGCAGTGCGAACTTTGCACCAGTTGTTGCTGGGAGGGGATACCAGCACTTACTTTTGATGAACCAGGTTTATCTATCATCACCGTAGTGACTGACTCACAGAAAGGGGGAGCAATACAGGAAAGAATAATAAAAAGGCAGGAAACTACAAACAAAGTGAGAAAGCAGGTATGAAAAAGAGTGCGATAAAGAGACAAAGTGTTGGGTGGTGGAAGAAAGGCAAGAGGTTGGATAGAGACCAACACCCTTGGTAATCAGCAACCTAGCCTTCATCGCTTGTTTTTATTTATTTATTTATACGGTAAGCACTTTGGGATACAATAAAGAAAAAGAGGAGATGGGGTAATAAGTGGGGACGCCTCCAAGAGGAGGAGACGGCGGCAACAGGAGCAGGAAGGAAAAGCCAAGAGGATACACTTAAGAAGGGGCATGGCTTGGGGACATACAAGGCCAAAAAGAGGGAGTGGAGAAGGAATGAAAGACTCAGCCAAAGGGAACAGCAAGTCTGAGGTAGTGCACATAGCCAAGCTGAAAGTGTTATTTCAGTTCAGCATCCAAGTGCCACAACAATGTGAATGACTGAGTGGGTGGTGCAGCCTCTCAATGGCACTGCTCTCATTCCAACTCTCAGGCAGGCGGACCCTCTGCAACAGAGTAAGAGTGTACAACTTGCTATCAGGCCAGAAAAGGTTACAGTGAGAATGAGGGTTGTTAGAATTGGGGGTCTCTGGTTGGCGCAAGTATGCACTTGTGACAAGCAGGGACCCTCTCCTCTAAGTCAGGGCGAAGGATGACCCCTTAGAATTACCCTTGCTCACCCTCTAGGTGTGTGGCGTGAGCAGCCAAGGCTATTCTTCAGGCGTTATTCAGTTAAGCATTTGTAATCACACACACAGTAACATGTACCAATCCCCCCACAAATGGACACCAGGCTGTGGATATATCAAAATACGACTCTTTATGTAAAAATAGATATATATATACAGTTCAGACTTAATACAAGACCAGTAACGTTTTTAGGATGCCAACAGATTGTGAATAGGCAAGTTTCTCTTTAGTTGCAAGTTCAAATGTGGATTTCTTTGTGAATTCCTTACTACACAGTTTCTTTTAGTTGCAGTTCTTTTCAAAGCACCTCCTTGTACCAGTTCGGGGGACCTTAGGCCACTCTTAGGCCTTCTGTGCGCTTCACCGCGTTGCACTCGTTCTCCCTGCTGAACTTAGACCGGAGCCCTACCGCGTCCCACGCATCTAGCGTGAGAATGCCTTCGCAGCGGCTCGGGACGTCGGCGGAGCTTGGAGCGAGCTGGGCTGAGCAGTGCGGCCCGGACGGCGGAACAGGTGAGAGCGCAGGGTGCTTGGCAGGGGGGGGGGCTGAGGGCAGAGATAGGAGGCCGGAAGGGCCACGCTCGCTCCCACTCACCCGCAAAGACTCTCGTAGACTTCCTCCTTCAGCGCTCTCCACGAATGCAGCCTCGATGAAGGGGAAATAACAAGTTGCGGGCCCCGAGCCCGATACAGGAACCTATCTTCTTTTACTTTGGCGAGAGTCAGCACAGGTTTAGTGCGACTCAGGCGATGGGGGCACTTCTGGATCTTGACGCCAGCGGACGTGTGCAATCAGGCAGGCGCGGCCCGCGACCCTTAGCACGACGGTGCGGGGGTCTCCTCAGCGGGGGCGGCGCGGCCTGACGAGTCTCTGGGATCACAAAGCGGGGTCACAGGGCACGGCGTGTGCAGCTGTCGACCCAGCGTGGATCGCTATCGGCAGAGAAATTCCGGCGGGAGGGGGGAAGAGCGCTTCAGCGCGCTCCAGTAGCAGGCAAGGGGCAGAGGAGCAGGAAGCTTAGCCCGGGGGCAGAGAGCGACTCCGATCGGAGCGAGGCTCTCACAGGGACAAAGGCAGGCAAGCTCCCGAGCACCACAGCCCTAGGAGGGGCGATGAGGGGCGCAGTCTGGCTCCGGCGGGATGCACACACGGCTTGAATGTCAGGACGAGCAAAAGCACCAAGGACCCACCAGTTCTGGGGTCCAGATCAGGGGGCAAGCTCAATCAAGCCCTTGGAGAAAAGTTTCAAGCACAAGTCAGCAAAGTCTTTTAGAAAAGTCTTCTCCTCTCCTTCCTCAGCAAGGCAAGCAGCAGGCCAGTCCTTCCAGCGTCTTCTTCTCCTTCTATTCGGGCAGAGGTTCTTTGTGGGAAACAGGATTCTGATTTACAAGGAGCAGGGCTCCTACTTTTATACAGCATTTCTTTTGTCTTTTCAGGCCAGGGGGGCCTTTTCATAACTTCTTTCAGTCTCTGAGCACTTGTTGGGTGTACTTCTGGCTTCTGCTTTCAGTGTGAGGGGCAGGCACATTAGACGCTCCACAGGAGGTGGAGCCAGCATTGTGTGGACAGGGGCAGCCAGGAGTACCTTGTTGACAGTGCTTCGCCCTTCCTGGGCCAGGTGCCGGCTGAGTCATCAGTCGCTCCCCAGGGGGCAGAGCCAGCATTGTGGTGGCAGAGCACAGCCTGATTAAGAGTCCAGGGCCACTCCTACCTCCCACTAAGGTGTAATCCTTGCATTCACCACCTGTCATCCCCCAGCCCTGTCACTCACACAACCCAGACAGTCAGATACACACCCAAGCAGAGGCGGGCTGAAATGGTTAGGCAAGCAAATGCTAGCTTTCTAAAAGTAGCATTTGCAAACACAGGATATTAAAATAAACTTTACTAAAAGAAGTATTTTATTATTCTGAGTTCAGGCATACTAAACATGACTCTCTACCGTGCTCCCTGAGCCTGCGGGGATTATAGCGTGTAATAATTCCAGCAGCCCATCTGGCCTAAAGGGAACAGGTAGCCTTACAATAGTGAAAAACGAATTTGGTAGTAATTCACTATTAGGACATGCCACACTCATCAGAGCATGTCCTACCTTACACTTACAATGCACCCTGCCCTTGGGCCTACCATAGGGGTGACTAATATGAAGTTAAGGGAAGGTTAGGGGCTGGCAAGTGTGTACACTTGCCCAGCCAGCATGACAGGACCAGACTGCACGCAGGTTCTGCAATGGCAGACCCTAGACACATTTTAAAGCTGCTTCTGAGGGTGGCGCAATCAGCGCTGCAGGCCCACTAGCAGTATTGGCATTCACACGCCCTGGCACTCCTGGTGCACTGTACTGGGGACTGACAGTAAATCCAATGAACCAATCAGGTATTCCAAACACAGTTACACTTTTCATAGGGAGCACTTGCACTGCGGCACGGGTTGGCCGTGGCGCAGTGCCCTTAGCAGCAGACACCAGCAAAAACATCTGAGGCACATCAGCAAAAAGTGGAAGGGAAACTCACGCCAAGGTGCCAGGTCTAACAAGGGTAATAGTTAATTTCTCTACAAAGGCTAATCTGTAGCAGTCGGCCCCATTGCAATAGCGTAGAAGACTTTTTTTGTCTCTTGGATGCTCTGGAGCACAGGCTAATGCTTTGCCCATCGTCCATCATTCTTAGTTTAAGGAAGAGTTTCTTTAGGCATATGGGCACGAGGCGTATCTGACCAGTGGTTCAACATTGTCCAGATCCCCTTGGTCTCTTCAGAAGGCGAACCAGTCTTACCTTGTAGGCAGCAGAATCCCAATCCTTCAAACCGTGGGGCGGCCTCTCAAGGATGAGCAGGTGGGACGAAGGCTGTGGCAGAACAGAAGCTGGGACCATTCTTATCCTCTTCACAAGTGTCTCTTTAAACCTACGCCATTTGGCAGTAAACTACTGGGCAAAATGTGTCTCCGGGATAAATGGACATGAACGTTAAACATGCCAAGGCCACAGTTATTGGATCAGGTCGTTGCAGCTTCCTAAAGGCGGTTATACATTTTTGCTCCCACAGTTTTAATTTGAATATTGAATTTGTCAAATACAAGCCACACAGGGCATAGTTTGGGGATTTTTCCTTAATTTCTCCCAATTTCAGCCTAACAAATCGGAGGCTCGCTTGTTTCTTACACTGTAAACTGATACTGTGCTCAGTTTTAGATTCCCCTAATGAAGTTTTCATTTAAACTCTTCATTAAGACGAGTGTCCCAGTACATTAACATTACAACACGGTCAAGTTTCAGATGATACACAATGGGTGTTTCACTCTAGAAAAGTGTATCCACTTAGTTGTATCCACCTTGACAGTCTCCTCATTGAACAATCCGAATTGAAAGGGCCCTGGCTACTCTGTAATTCCACTGAATTATCTGAGATAATAAGCACTATGTTGCCCCAGTGTACATTGCAGGAAAGGCACAGGTGGTAACTTGAGGAGGAAGGCTGTTAGAGTTTTAAGTTAGGCACCATCAAAGACTGTCAGAGACAAATAAAGGAGACAATATGCAGCCTTGTTCAACTCCTCTTTGGACCACTACGTTTGTGGTGTATTGAATCACATTTATACCCAAGTATTTGCACACAAAGTGTTAATTGCAGACTCCATTGATTCGTCTTCTTCCTGTATTCATTCCACCATATGTAAACGTCCTAGACATGGATTCATATGATCTTAGCTAAGAAGGCCATCTTGATCAATTGTAGTGATACACCTCCACACCAACTCGTCAAACAGACCAAATATAGTTTTGTTCCTGGCCTCCAGTCTGCAATTAACACTTTGTGCAGACGCACGCACTGCAGGGCTTGAAGCCGGTCTTCTTAGATGTCATCGTCGAAGAGACAGGATACAAAAAAGCAGAAATTTGCAACAAAAAGGCAACAAAGTACCAGTTGCCACAGAGATTCCCGATAACCGTTAGCGTCGACGATGCAAAAAAAAGGGAACTGATGTCATCACGCCGGCGTGGGCCTATTGTAGGCGTCGGTGACGTCAGCGGAGTCGCGTGCGGAGCCGTGTCTCTATGACGTCCATTTCCACGTCGGTGCGAGGCTACGAAAGGGGGATATTCACAAGGTGAGGAATCCACACGGCAGATGTATCTATCAGAATCACATTTATACCCAAGTATTTGCACACAAAGTGTTAATTGCAGACTGGAGGCCAGGAACAAAACTATATTTGTCTGTTTGAAGAGTTGGTGTGGAGGTTTATCACTACAATTGATCAAGATGGCCTTCTTAGCTAAGATCATATGAATCCATGTCTAGGACGTTTACATATGTTGGAATGAATACAGGAAGAAGTTCAGTAGAATTGAAGACAGTAAGAGAAAGTCATTTTTGGATGTTCCCAACTTGTCCCTGTTGGACTTGGCCCTTCTGGCAGGTTCACCCCTAAACGTTTTGCTTTTTGAATGTGAATTGGCGGTAGTGATTTTTGGTTTCTGCGCACTTTCAGGGTGTCTCAGTGGAAAGTGCTTGCGCACTCTGAGTGCGTGGAGTAAGGTTGGCCTGCCCTCCCATAGGAATGCATGGGGAATGTCTGTGTCCCTGGTAGTTCCTGATGCGTGAGGTGTGCAGGCTCGAATTTGGTATGTGCGGACTCGTGTGATTGAATGCTGCGCAATGATGTATGCGGCGTGTATGTGTCTAGTGTGGAAGTGGTGCTTCTAGACATGGGTGTGCGTATGCAGTGAGTGTGCTGGCACGTGATTGGCTGGAGCTGGCTGGTGAGCCTGGCTCCAGGGGTCTGGATGGGTCTGCCCGGTGGTGAGTGTGGAGATTAACATGCTGATGGCTGGGGAGGAGTGCACCTGGGTCCTGAATAGGGCTGGGCTTTCCCCACACAATGCTGGCTCCGCCCCCTGTGGTGCGTCTAATGTCACTAGCCTGCCAGTGAATAAAGTGAGGGGCTGAGCCCATCACAGTGCTCACAAACCAGCTGCGACTGTTTTTTCCCCTCGCCCTGAAGCCAGACAAAGGGATTTAATGTATAAAAAGGGTCTGTGTCCCCTTGCAAAATGCTCTCTTCCAGGATCCTTTTGCCGAGGGGGGCGGCTGCTGCTGCTGGGCGCCAGGAGGACCGCCACTGGCGATTGCCTTCCTGCCTGGAGGGCCCAGTGAGCTGGCTCTGGGCCCAGCCTTGCTCCCCTGCCTACCTTCCTGAACTTTGCCAGGACTTTGTTGCTGGACCTTGCTTATAGCGCTGGGGGAGCGCTTTATTTTTACTGAGACCTTATTTTGCCTGCTAAGCGCCTGAAAGCGCTTTATCTATACCGCTAGCGCTGTGGGAGCGCTTTTATTTATTCCCTATAGCGCTTAGGAGCGCTTTTTTGTTCTAGCGCCTGGGAGCGTGTTTACTGCCCTCTGGCGCCTGGGAGCGCCTGAATTGCTTTGGCCAGTGCCCACCCGGCATTGTTTTTACCCCATAATTGATCGAGGAAAATCTCCACTGCCCTCAGCAGCACGACCCGGAGCCTGGGGGCTCGTCTGCGGGGCCACGCTGCCATTGGCTACCCCTGCCAGCCTATCACGTGCTAACTCCGGCCGGAGGAAGGAGACCGGTAGCAGGGCTCCCGCAGCGGCTGTGTGAGCCCTGCGTGTGTCTCCCACCCGAGAGCCTTGACCGGAGAAGCCCAGCCGCCCTGCCCAGCCGCACAGGAAGAGGAGCCCCTGTGAAGGAGGGGCTCCACAACGCGGCGCGAGGACAGGCGGCACCCCGAACAAGACCGGAGCAAGGAGAGAAGATTCTCTCCCCCCCCCCTCCCACGGAAGCCAGTGAGTCAAAGCCGGCTGGGGGGGAGAAGGAGTGAGGTGGCGCTCTGCCGGTGCCTTCACCCCGAGCGCCTCTAAATGTGTTGTGATGCATCATGTGTAATCTGTTCATGCTTATACCCCTACAGGTATTGTGATACTTAGGTGGTTCTTCCTAGTACAGGTGTTGCTAGTGAAGTTCTGGTTCCCTGCGTGACATTCTCCCAAGGTGGTTAGGGTTGCGTAGGTGGTACTTACCGGTTACCAGTAGTTACTGGTTATGTGCTCTATTTTTATATTTTGTGCTACATTTGCTATTTGATGCTACAAGTGTTCTATGTGCTAATTACTATTCCTACAAGTGCTAATTCTACCAAGTACTGAGTCTAAAAGTGCCTATTCCTGACAGTGGTCCAGGTGGCCCTGTCTTGTACATATCCCCTGTAAATTCTGCCTGTGCCTGGTGGCACATTGTAAAGTGTGTGTTTTTATCTAATGTGTTTTGGTATAATACAAAGACTATTTTTAAATATAACCTTGTGTGGAGTTTCCTGTGTGGTGGGCCTTGGGTGTTGTTGCTGGGTGTGCGCGCAAACGCTTAACTTACATGGCCTCCGAGTTTAGCCTTACTGCTCGTGTCACATTACCAAGGGGGTGAGCAGGGGTTATCTTGGCGTGTAACTCCCTTGCCCTGATTTAGAGTGGTGGTCTCGGACTGACTTTGGCGCAAGCCTTGGCCAGCCAGAGATCCCATTTCTAACAGTCCCTTCGCATTTTGTGAACGTATGAACCTAGCACTGATCCTCGAATCAGTAAATACAATGTCATGGAAAATGTTGCTCCTCAGTGATGGAATAAAATCTGCCCAACCAGGCACATTAGTCGGTCACACTCCCTCAAAATCGTTGAGGAAATCTAGATTCATCAATCATGGCAAAACAACAACTGTGAACTCAGAGTTACTGGTTAATACTGAAATCTATATTTAATCAACAACGGTACAAGTACAACTATAGATTCTGAGTTACTGGTTAAAACTGAAATCTATATTTACCAACGGTACAAGAACAAACATGCAATCGGAGTTACTGGTTAATTCTGAAATTTATATTTACCAACAGTACAAGAACAACTGTGCAATCTGAGTTACTGGTTAATACTGAAATTAACAAGTCACCTACCTTCGGTAACGCTTTTTCTGGTGGATACAGTATCTGCCTGTGGATTGCTCACCTTATGAATATCCCCTGCGCCAGCATTCCGCTGAAACTTTTTTCCTAGCTCTGCACTCCGATGAAGACGTCATAATGCCACGGCTCCCCTCGCGACTCCGCATGATGTCACCGGAGCCATAAGAAAGCCTAGTCGGCTTGATGACGTCCGTTCCATCCGTTTTTTCTGTTCCTCCGAATCGAAAGGGTGAACCGAGAACAGATTCAAAGTATACACAGTACACAATATTCAACAACTACACTGTGTAAATTCAAAAGGAAAGCCAAAGAGCAGAAGCATTTCCTATAAACCATACAATGCAAAAAGATACATGAAATGTAAACCATCATGTTAAACAAAAACACCTTTAAGGTATATAAGGGTGGACCTCGGGGAGGAGGGTGGGTCAGTGAGGAATCCACAGGCAGATACTGTATCCACCAGAAAAAGTGTTACCGAAGGTAAGTAACTTGTTCTTCTGATGGATACATCTGCCTGTGGATTCCTCACCTTATCAATAGATTCCCACAGCAGTCCCACTCCCCGAGGAGGGTGTCCACCCTTCTATACCAAAAAGTCCTGCAGGACAGAGGGCGCAAAGTGTCCCTCCCTCCTCACTTCGGAATCCAAGCAATAATGCTTTGCGAAGTGTGGAGGGAGGCCCAAGTCGCGGCCTTAAAAAAAATGTCCACTACAGGAACACCTCTGACCAAAGCAGAAGTCGACGACTTGGCTCTGGTAGAATGAGCCCTAATACCTTCAGGAGGCTCCTTATCAGCCAGGTCGTAGCAGATCTTGATGCCCAAGATCATCCGCCTGGATAAAGTGCGCTTGTGCACAGCCTTGCCCTTCATGCGTCCAACGTAGCCTACAAAGAGCTGATCGTCCACTAGCAAGTCCTTCGTCCTGTCCAAATAAAAGCTCACCACTCTTTTAGTATCCAGGCGGTGCAGTCTCTCCTTCTTGGAAGGGTGAGGAGGAGGATAGAACACAAGAAGAGTTAGGGACTGTCCAGATGGAATGGTGTAACCACCTTAAGCAGAAAAGCAGCCCTGGTGCTAAGGACCATCCTTTCAGCATGTATGGTTAAAAACAGGGGTTTTGAACTGAGAGCCTGAAGCTCACTCACCCTCCTTGCTGAGGTAATAGCCACAAGAAAGACTGTCATAAAAGACAAGGGCCTCAAAGGACAATTATCTAAGGGTTCAAAAGGGGAACCCATTAAGATAGTTAAAACAAGATTCAAATCCCATTGAGGCATATCAAAAGGCATAGGTGGAAACCTATTAGTGAGGTCTTTAATAAACCTCAAAACAATGGGAGATTTAAATAAAGACGGCTGATCCGGCAAACAAAGAAAAGCCGAAAGAGCCGACAAATATCCCTTAACAGTTGCCACAACACAACCCTGCTGAGCCAAGAAAAGTGAAAACTGAAGAACATTTGACAAGTGGGCCTTTAAAGGATCATTAGATCTCTCTCCACACCATTTAACACATTTTGACCATCTATACGAGTAAATAGACTTAGTGGAGTGTTGCCTGGACGATAAGGTAACATCCACTACATCTGGTGGGAGAGAGAAGGAACTCAGGTTGCCCCGTTCAATCTCCAGGCTTGAAGGTGCAAGCTCTGGAGGTGGGGATGTAGAACCTGCTCCTGCGACTGTGAGAGGAGGTCTGCCCTGAGAGGGAGACGGAGCGGCGGGTGCGATGAGAGGTGAAGTAGATCTGTGTACCACACCCTTCTTGGCCAATCCGGGGCGATCAATATAACTTGGGCCTGGTCTTGGCAAATTTTCCTCAGAACCCAAGGAATCAAGAGTATGGGAGGAAACGCGTAAAGGAGTTGTCAGCTCCAATTCAATTGGAACGGGTCCCCCAACGCTTCTTGCACCGGATACTGAAGACTGCAGAACAACAGGCAGTGCGCGTTCGTGAGTGGCAAACAGGTCCAACCGAAGAGTCCCTCGCATCTGAAAGAAGTGATGAACCACCCACTCGTGATCGGCCGAGTAATGCCGACAGACTGTCCGCACAAACATTTAGCACACCGGCTAGATGATTTGCAAACACACAAATCTGAAGATTCTGTGACCAGGACCAGAGTCACAGAGCTTCTCGACGGAGACAACACAACCCTACCTGTCAAGAAGCAGTACCTGAAATTCCTGATTTCCGTGGGAGCGTACGGCCGCGGATGTATTTTGCAGATTATTTCCCAACTCCCAAACACCCCTGGCCCCAGAAGACTGAGCCCAGAAATGAGGGGGAAAGGGGAAGTGGAAAGACAAATCGAGAGACTGCCACACTGGTGTCTTCTTCTCTATCTTCAGTAGGAAGAGTATCACCTAAAACGAGTAACGGAGGATTACTACAGTTCTCATTTCAAAATGTGTACATTAAATAGGTAAACTACTACTACTGTGCCTAGAACCTCTATACCTGTTATAGTGTGGAATGTGCCTCTCTCTAGCTGATGTATTAATAATGATTGATGGAAAAAATTGTCTTCTCAGCAGTAGTCTTATAAATTTTTATTTTCTTGTTTCTGTATTGTAGATTCTTCAACTGGAGGGAGGAGCCGAGCTCACGTGGGTAAGTAAAAGTATATATATATATATATATATATATATATATATATATATATATATATATATATATATATATATATTATATATATACGGTATGTGTCGTCCTATTAATTCAGCATGCCCAGCCAAACAGTAAGGAAGAGACGAGACCCGTTTCTTAGGTGTTCAAACGTTTATTCTGCCCAACACCAGTCTGCCATGACGCGTTTCGGCTACCAAAAGCCTTGATCACATGACGCAGTCATGGGGGCTGGCCACCCGTTTTAAAGTGCTAGGTGCCTGCTGCGTAGTAAACATGGAGAAAATACTACATGCATGAATGCAAAAATACCATGAAGCAAACTTAGCTCGCAATAATATATGTAAAATACATGTTGAATTGATTTTGACTGTATACATACAAATAAATCACTTATTGTCACTGAAACTTATTGCATCTGATATAAAAAGCACAAGGTTAGAAAGGAGGCGTGAACCGGCAATTCGGAATAAAATACATTTAAACACACAAACAGTTAAAAATGTATTAAAAAATATATAAATATTCCTAATCCGTGCCGGAATCACATCAAAACAAAACTTTGTTGATGCTCCAATTGAAAACATGTCAAGCTATCAACCGTATGCTCGTAAAGCAACAGTAGGATATGTGCAAAACACTCAAATTGGATTATACATTAAGAATAGTTCTAAGCCATAACTACAGTGCTGCCCATGTGGGCAATGCTAATTCTTGTGCAAATTGGCAATGGGTTCAGTGCAAGTTAGCTAAATGTGCAACATCACGCAACAGTAAAATCAAAGTGCTACCAGTGATTAAAACAAAGATGTGCATAATGAATAAAAAGAATGGATAAAATATCTCATGATTCAAAGTGTGGAAGACAAGGGAAGTTCATAGAATGGTAATATAACACTGAATAGAAATACAAGTTACAGGGACAGACTCAGTGCAAGATTCTCTTCTCTACAGTGTGACTAGTTTATATGACTAGAGTGTATATATATATATATATATATATATATATATATATATATATACACACATACTCCTAAATACGAATGGAATTGAATTAAATAAGAAGCCGGTGCTGCCTGGCTGCTCTCCGTAATATGCGGATGAGTTCTGAACTAAAACCTCAACTCTCTCTCAGCATGAAATAATAGATTCTTTCGCTGGATGACAGACGTCTAATGTTCTCAACAGACGAAGAAAAGTCAAGCAAATGTCTTTCTAGGATGCCACAACTGTTGCTCACACTCTCTAGACGACGTCAGTTCTCAAACGAGGAATTTGCTGAAGCGGGACTAGAAGCTGAATTTCTGCAACACTGCACCATCAAAAAAAATATATCAAAAATAAGCTCGCTTACCCGAACTCCAAGGCTGAACTCCAGAAGACGGAGCTTCGGGGGAAAAAGACTTGCAGTGAAAATACCTGACCGGATATGATGTCGCCTGCTTGGCATAGAGTGTCAGGAATGGGTCACAGATAAAGGATACGATAGCTGTACATCCAGAACGGACTCTGGAACTTGAATGAGCGGTCTAGGAGAGACCCTCAAAAAGATGTCAGGCTCCGTTGATAACACAGTCAAAGTGCGCAGCATTCAAAATGCTCGCGCACGAAATGGCGGACTGAAAATAATAAACTAGAACACTAACCTGTCCATAGCGCTCTCATGCTGGTTGAGTGTCTGGGAAAGCATCACTGTGCCACAATCTCGCAACCCTTTGGCTCCAACTAAAAATAGAACGTTGTGTAGATAAAACCTTTCTAATCCTGAACGTGTGTGTGCAGAGGACAAGCCCCGACCCACCAACTGGACCGTTCTGACACTACCCCTCCCTGTTTGTTGATATACCACATCGCGGTAGTGTTGTCCGTCAGGACCTGAACCGACTGACCGCAAAGGGAAGGAAGGAAAGCCTTTAGTGCCAAACGTACAGCCCGCAGTTCCAGAAGGTTGATGTGAAGCAACCTTTCCTCTGGAGACCAAAGACCTTTGACCTCCAGATCCTTCAGATGAGCACACCACCCCAGAGTGGAGGCATCCGTGATCACTGTGGCTACTGGAGGAGGAGACTGAAAGGGTTTCCCTTGAGTTAGGTTGCCCTGCACACTCCACCAAGTCAGCTCCACTGCAGCTTCTCTGGAGATCCTGACTGACTCCCTGAGATCTCAGTTGTGCTGATACCACTGCCTGCGGAGGCACTGCTGGAGTGCCCTCATGTGCCAGCGCGCATGACTGACCAACAGTACACAAGAAGCGAACAGACCGAGCAGGCGAAAAACCTTCAGGACCGGAACAACCCCTCCATTGTGAAACAAAGGAATCATCTCCTGAATGTCGAGAATTCTTTGAGGAGGAGGGAAAGCTCGACACACAGTAGTATCCAGTACGCCCCTATGAACAGGTTGCGCTGAGAGGGCACCAGGTGAGATTTCAGCACATTTATTGAAAAGCCCAAGTTGGGCAACAGATGAGTTGTTACAAGCAGATGATTAAGCATCATCTCTGGTGGCTCCGCTTTGAGCAGCCAGTCGTCTATATAAGGGAACACTGGAAACCTGACCTTCTGAGATGAGTCGCCACCACTGCCATCACCTTTGTGAAGACTCGAGGTGCAGTAGTAAGACCAAACGGCAAGACCACAAACTGGTAGTGCTGCGACCCCACCGTGAAAACGGAGATACTTCCTGTTCTCCAGTATTCAATCTTTCATAGATTCACATGCTTGTATCTTCCCCGTCGTCATGGTGGGAGTCTCCCGGTAAATAATAACCATAGCAGTAGAAGAAAAAACTGCCTGGTAACCATAGAGTAGTGAAACAATAGGTAACCTTTCCTCCTCATTATGTGGCCCAAACTACAGCCAATCAGCAGCCAGCATCAGCCTACACCATTCCCAGCAGAGCCACCATACCTCAAATTTCCAACCGCCTTCGTGTGAGAAGGAGTCTTCCTGAGCTCTGCTCAGTTTTTTCTCTCTTCACTGAACTTTTGACTTTCACAGTTGGGAGTCAGGTGCTCTTCCTTTCTTGTCAAGCATTATTACATTCAGAATGTCTGAAAGCTCCAAGAAGAGCCTTTTCAGAGCTTGCAGGTCCTGTGGCAAGGCCAGATTATTTTCTGAGGATCCACACAAGGAGTGCTTGTGCTGTCTGTACCCCAAGCATATTCCTAAGGACTGCAAGTATTGCCGGACCTTCTCTGCCAAAACACTTAAGGATAGAGAAGCGCGCCTCTTATTATGACTTCAGAAAAGGAAAACTCAAGACTCGGAGTCTGAGAGAGAAGCCAAGGGACACACCTCTAAGAAACAAAAAAGAAGGTCCTCCGAGGAAAAGGGAGATGTGAGGAAACAAAGCAGGAAAAACTAAGGAAGGTGAGCCTTCTACTTCTCTCCCTCCAACTCCTCTCAAGCCTTCCTCAGAAAAGAAGGCTCAGTCGTCGCTTCCGTCGACGAAATCTACTGAAATTCCAGTCAGATCGCCGACGACAATCTCGACGACGACAGCTTCGTCGACGACGACTCAGTCAACGGTGAGTACCAGACCTTTGTCGACGGCAAGATCCTAGTCGACGAGCATACCGGCAACGATGCTGACTATTGTTCCGTTGACGGCCCAGTCGACGACGAAAAAATAGTCTTAACCTATATCTCTATAAAAAGAATTGCTCCGTCGACGGGATCGTTGACGAGCAAAAGAGGAGAGTTTTCTACGCCGAAGATTTCACCTATACTGCCCTCTACCATTCTGGATTGCCAGGAATCTGAGGAGGAAGGATCCTATGGTGTTGCTTACAGTCCGTCGCAGCTCCATATTAAACATCAGGAATCCGAAGAGGAAGACCTTCAAGAGGCCCAGGAGCATTTCACTTTTACAGATCGGCCGGTCAAGGGCCAGATGAGATATGAGTCATTTCACCAGTCTTATCATTATGACGACGAAGAGGAAGTGGATACGCCTGTGCGGGAAGAGGCTATGTCAGTGCCCGTCTTGTTAATTTCAGACCTAAGAAGCATGATCGACAGCTATTACCGTCGTTTTCCGGAAGATAATGCTCCTGTCCCTTCCGCGGCCACTGGGAAGGTCTCTCAACCTGCAAAAGAAACGCCCCTGATTCAGCCACCTCCTCCCCCTCCTCGGAAGGAAGTCCAAAAGGTTATTACAATTTGTGATGACTTACATGATTCCGATCAAGAGGAAGAAGAAGAAATCCCTCAAGATGACGTGGTTGGGAATGAATGGGACGAATATATCGTTCCAACGTCCCCGGTGTCACCATTGCCTCAATCAAGCTCTCCACCAGAGGACATAGCCGCTTTTTCCATCAAATCGTGAAAACTGGCTAAGAGATTCCAGCTTACTATGCCAGCCAAGGAAAGCGAATGTTTCCTTTACGACTTCAAGGAGTCCTCCAGGAAGTCTGTAAGAGCCATTCAGATTATTGAACATATCTGGGTGGAAGGACTCAAACTGATGAAGAATCCAGCCTCAGTCCCAGCATCCATACCCAAGCTGGATAAAAAGCATCGCGCTACAGAGACGGCTCCAGCATGTCTTATTGGTCATCCTCGACCGGACTCGGTGGTGACTCAAGCAGCGCAGAAGCGCTCCAAGAACCCAATGGCAACATGCGTGGCACCCCCGGACTACCATCCTACAGGATGGAGCCAAGGCAGCATCGGAGTCCATAGACATGGCAATGGATATAGCGTCTATAGCTTTCCGCCAGATGGTTGGGGCGGTAGCCCTACGGAGGCAAGGATGGCTCAAAGCTACATCCTTCCGACCGGAGGTCCAGTCTAAAATCTTGGACATGCCATTTGATAGTGAAAGCCTCTTTGGTAAACAGATCGATGAACCGTTGCAAGGGATTAAAGCAGATACTGAAACTGCTAAATCCTTGGGATCATTACAGCAAAGCCGTTATCAGTCCTTTCGTGGCAGAGGATCCAGGGGACACTTTCGACAGCAACGTCCCTCTTACCAATCTAATCGGTACCAACCTTACAATCAACAGGGATACCGTCAGTACTCCTCCAACCAGCAATATCGGTCTTCGAACACTTCTTTCCAGCAACAAGGAAGAAGAAAGTCTGCCGCCAGAGGGAAGCAAGACTCTGGTCGCAGACAGTGATTTTTCTCAGGCACCTCCAATACCGCTTCAGGCCGACCAGTTCCACTACCTCTCTCAGTTTCTCCCGCATTGGCAGTCCATAACATCGGACAGATGGGTATTAGACATCATTACACAGGGTCATACCCTGGAATTCTCACAAAGACCTCCAAACCGCCCACCTCTACGCAGAGTTCACCAACACCTGACAGCTCTCAAAACAGAGATCTTATCTCTCATACTGAAAGGAGCGATAGAGGAAGTCCCATCAGACCAGCGGGAAAAAGGTTTTTATTCGCACTTCTTCCTTATAAGGAAAAGACAATCATCAAAATGGAGGCAGGTACTGGATCTCAGAGATCTGAACAAATACATAAATAAAATTTCTTTCCGTATGCTGTCCTTACAGGAAATTCTTCTGCTGCTCTGCAAGGGAGACTACATGGTCTCTCTAGACCTGTTGGATGCATACTTCCACATTCCGATACACAAAAAACACAAGAAGTATCTGCGATTCATGGTGGTGGGCGCCATTACCAGTTCAAAGTTTTGCCTTTCGGCCTGAAGTCTGCCCCCAGAGTATTCACAAAATGCATGGCTCCAATAGTGGCACATTTAAGGCAGCAAGGTCTCCAGGTTTTCCCCTACTTGGGCGACTGGTTAATAAAAGGATCGTCGTTCCAAGCAACACAGATCTCTATGGATGTGCATGGATCTCTTCCAAAGTTTAGGCCTTCGGATAAACAGAGAAAAATCATTTTTTCTTCAGACTCGTTCTCTACAATTCCTAGGAGCAATCTTAAAAAGACAGGAAGTAAAAGCGTACCCATCAGAAGAACGAATAACAAAAATCTTGAATCTGACTGCAACTCTGGCATCAAAAAAGTTCACTTCCATCAGAATATTCAAGTCATTACTGGGAATGATGTCCTCCTGTATCCCATTGATTCCCAACTGCCGCTTGCAGATGAGACCGCTGCAAGAAGCCCTGGACAAGCAATGGGTCCAAGCCTTGGGATCCTTCGACGACAAGCTGGTCATAACCTGTCAGATCAAACGAGCAATGTCATGGTGGGGGTATCAGGAGCAACCTTACAAAGGGCCTGTTATTCGAACCTCAATCACCAAGCTACGTCATGACATCAGACGCTTCATTACGAGGTTGGGGAGCACATCTGCAAGACCTAGAGATTCAAGGCCTTTGGACTCCTCAAGAGACAAAACTTCACATCAATCTCTTGGAATTGAAAGCCGTCTTCCTGGGCCTTCAGGCTTTTCTTCCCAGAATCCAAGGTTCATCGGTCTTAGTGCGAACAGACAGCACTACAACAATGTTTTACCTGCGCAAGCAGGGCGGCACGAGATCAAAACCCCTATCAATTTAAGCACTAAGGATCTGGAACTGGCTACTGCGTCAAAACATAACGCTGCAAGTGGAACATGTTCCAGGAGTAGACAACACAAAAGCGGATCTGTTAAGCAGGTCATCCGACATTTGCCATGAGTGGGAACTATGTCAAGTCCAACTAAATCGGATTTTCAGCGTGTGGGGCAAGCCAAGCCTGGACCTGTTTGCAACTCAGAGCAACAAAAGGTGCAGACATTATGCCAGCAGGTTCCCTCAGCAGGGTTCGAGAGGGAATGCTCTTCACCTCCGATGGACAGGGATGTTTGCTTATGCCTTCCCTCCTTTTCCCCTAATTCCCAGATTACTGAGGAAAATTAGATCAGAACCTTGCCAAATAATACTAATAGCCTGGCCGAAGCAGTTTTGGTATACAGAGCTTCTACAACTGTCGGTGGAGCCAAGGATACAGCTCCCAATAACCAGGGATTTGATTTCAATGAACAGGGGCCAAGTACTTCATCCACAATTGACCTCTCTAAGATTGTCGGCTTGGAACCTTTTGAGCACGAATTCCAGTCATTAGATATCCCTCCGGAATGCCGTGAAATATTGCAAAGTTCCGCAGCGACATATACTGCAAAATGAAAGCAATTCTGTAATTGGTGCCTTGCTCATACAGTGCATCCTTTGACGTCTTCTCCTGAACAAATTCTTCCTTATTTACTGCATTTAGCCAAATCAGGGCTTGCGCACTCATCTATTAAAGTCCATCTAGCAGCAATATCCAGATACAGAAGATCTCCAGGATGCCCATCTCTGTGGTCTAACAGATTAATCAAGGAGTTCTTAAAAGGGATATTCAGAAAGTTTCCTCCTGTTAAGCGTCCTCCACCTCCATGGCAGCTTAACACAGTCTTGTCACAACTTATGAAAGCTCCGTTCGAGCCGATCCACAAATCTGAACTGCAATTCCTGTCATGGAAAGTAGCATTGCTGCTGGCACTCACATCAGCCAGGAGGGTCAGCGAGATCCAAGCTTTTTCAATACAGGATCCCTTCATACAATTCAGGCCAGATAAGGTGATGCTAAGAACTAATCCAAAATTTGTGCCTAAAATACCCTCTTCTTTTCATCCAAATGAACCGGTGATCCTGCCTACATATTTTAAAAATCCTTCTACAGCGGCTGAAAAAGCTCTACATACTTTGGACATTGTCAGATGCCTAAAGTTCAACACTGAGAAAACTAAAAAAACTTTCGCAACTCAAACCAACTGTTTGTCGCTTACTCAGGGCCCAGAAAAGGTCTGGCCCTTTCACGTTCCTCCATCTCCAGATGGATTGCATCCGCCATTGTCTTCTGTCAAGAGAAAGCAGGAAGGCCTCTCGACATGAAAGTCCGTGCCCATGATACACGGAAAATGGTGACGTCTTCTGCATTGCTAGCAGGAGTACCCCTTCCAGACATATGCAGAGCAGCAACCTGGTCGACTGCTCATACATTCGCCAAACATTACTGTCTGGACACGGAATGGAAAGCAGATGCAGCAGTGGGACAGGCAGTTCTGCGACATCTCTTTAAATAAGGTACATGTTTATGAATTTTATTCTCTGTTTTTTTCTATATGATGTGGTTTCTCTTTACGCTAATAACTGTAATGGCAAAGTTTGGTTGTTCGTACCTTTTGATTCGTAACGAGTTCTTTTTTCTAAAAGGAATTTATGGCACACAGCCCCAAGAAAAGAAAGGGGTCTAGCCTAGAAACGCTCTAACTACAAGGACTGCTATCTACTCTGATACAAGCATGTGAATCTATGAAAGATTGAATACTGGACAAAGAACTAGGTACTTACCTGTATACTATGGTTCTCCAGTATTATCTTTCATAGATTCACATGCGCCCGCCCACCTCCCCGTTTCCATTAGGTAGACCACCTTTTATCTCTGGTTTCCTGCATAGCTCACTCTTGGGCGGTAGGGAATCGAAGGTATGGTGGCTCTGCTGGGAATGGTGTAGGCTGGTGCTGGCTGCTGATTGGCTGTAGTTTGGGCCACATAATGAGGAGGAGAGGTTACCTATTGTTTCACTACTCTATGGTTTCCAGGCAGTTTTTTCTTCTACTGCTATGGTTTTTATTTACGGGGATACTCCCATCATGACGACGGGGAAGATACAAGCATGTGAATCTATGAAAGATAATACTGGAGAACCATAGTGTACAGGTAAGTAACTAGTTCTTTCCACTTCAGGATGGGAATGTGAAAATACGCATCCTGTAAATCAATCCACACCATCCAGTCCTCTTGCTGCAGTCCCAAAAAGAACCTGCACAAGGGTCAGCATCTTGAATTTCTCTGGTTTGAGGTAAAAATTCAAGATCCTGAGGTCCAGGATCGGACGTAACCTGCCATCCTTCTTGGGGATCAGGAAATACCGGGAGTAGCATCCCTGACCCCTCTCCTGCTCCGGGACCACCTCTATTGCACCTTTCTGTAAGAGCACAAGACCTTCCTTCTGAAGGAGAATGAGATGGTCCTCGGAACAAGAACCTTGGCAAGGAGGGTAAAGTGGAGGAAATTCTCAAAAGGAAGGGCGTACCCATTCTCTACAAGGTTTAAAACCCAAAGGTCTGACATAACTGATTTTAAACCCTGTGGAAAATGAGACAACCGACCCCCTAGAGGGCCTACAGGATCCCAGATGGGGGATCTAGGGCTGTTTTTTGCGTTACCAAGGAGAGCAGGGGAGGTAGAAGAGGAGGAGGAGAGATAGCGGGTGGACCCACGCTAGCGACCCTTGGGTCTTCCTCTATAGGACTTTCAGAGCTGATTTTACTGCTGCCGATGCGGAGGTTGTCGCAAGCCACGAAAGGAAGACCTATTTTCTATATCCAAAACCCCTTGACTGGGTTTGCAGTCCCAAAGACTTCGCCATAGCTCTACTGTCTTTAAACCTTTGAAGGGCAGAATCTACCTTCTTCCCGAAAAGCTTCAACCCATTAAAAGGTAAATCAACCAGAGTAGCTTGAACATCCGGGGAAAAACCAGAGGATTTAGGCCAAGCATGCCTCCTGGTAGCATTGGAAGAACCCATAACACTGGCCACTGAATCTGCCGTATCCAGGCCAGATTGAATAACCAGTCTAGCAGTAGCCTGAGCATCTGTAAGAACCTCCATAAAATGCCCCCTCTCTTCATCAGGAAACTTGGGTGCCAATTGCTTTGCAGAGTCCATCAAAGCATGAATATAACTGCCCAACAAACAGGTAGCATTGGTAGATTTAAGAGCCATGCTTGAAGATGAAGACATTCTTAGCAGACTGCTCCAGTTTTTTTTAGAGTCCCTGTCAGCAGGAGCCTGGGGAAAACCACCCGAAGACCGTTTAGAGCACGACTCCTACACCACCAAATTTTCTGGAGAAAGATGAGATGACAGGAGAGGATCCCCTGGAGCAGTTCTATACCTTCTTGACACTGATTTGAACACAGCAGGAGAAGAGAGTGGTTTCCGCTATACCTCTAGAATAGGCTCAGTCAAGGCTTCATTAACCCCTTCCAGGCTCATGACGAGCTGGGCTCGTCATGGTGTAGCCTCCTAGCACACTGATGACGAGCCCAGCTCGTCATGTAACATGGGTTTTTTAAAATCCCAGCATAGGTGCAGAAAACCACTAGCGCGGATGTGGTTAAAAGGTAACAAAGGTTCATCTATTGATGAAGGCGAATGTAGAACCTCCGTGAGTAAATTTAGCCTATACTCAGCAGTTGGCAACTGTAAGTCCAAAAGCTCTGCCGCCTTTCATATTACAGTATGGTATGGGGCAACCTCTTGAGGCGGAGAAGCCCTTGTGGATGAAAGCTCTCACTCAGGAGAAGTGTCCAGCCCACTTGCATCCTGTATGCCTTCAAAATCATCCACCAACTCCTTTACTTCACCTTTTTCGTCCTCCTGCCTTTGATACTGCTCTTCCTGAAGCAGTCTCTGCGCCTCTCTCCTCGATCGAATTCTAGGAATCAGCGTCGGCAGTGCCACAAGCGGCGCCGACATCTCTGGAGCTGGCATCGAAGGAGCATCCGAAGGCGGAATCGGTGCCGCGCGAGGCCGAGAGGAAGGAAGGTCCACCAGACGGTGCTGGGGACTCCATGAACAGAGTCGAAACTCTCGGAGCCGGAAACTGCCATGACGGCACCGTCTGCATGAATGGCACAAAGGGTGCCTGGGCATAGTGCTTTGTAAGCTTTGTTTATCTTTTTCATCTAAAATCGAATGGTGAAAAACACATTGAAGTGTGGGTTCCTCTCTTTTTCACAAAGTATTTGGGCCCTTACCCCACTTCTGTCCGCATGGGCCAAACTCCTTTTTGTTAGACAGTGTTAGGGCGGGTTGTTACCCGAGCGAGTCAGGACTGAGACAATTTTTGTCTCTTGGATATTATTGATTTGATTAACTCTATGACAGGGAATCCTTCCTTGTCAAAATATGTCAGAGAATGAAACGTTGTCATTTTCGGAAAGCCACATAAAAAATTGGATTGCTTCCAAACCCTTCTCAGGTCTTTCTCTCAGTACTACTGCGAAACATCAAAATGAAGCAGAGAAATTAACTCGCCTCCAGAAGAAACATATAAGGACAGAGTTACACGGATATTTCCTTCTACAACATTTGCAGGCCGGCACAATACCTTGGGGCCTACAAGTAAAAAATATACCAGTGATCTTCGTTGAAGATACTGAGTATAAAAAAGGTTTTAGCTATATTAACACCAAATGTAGCAGGGACCTCATGGTCCATACAATTGAGACCGCCCAACGTTTATGCAGTGAGGAGGAGAAAGAAATTGAAGAACTCCTAAAAGCAATAGCTGACAATAAAACTGAATTAGAGGCTAAAAATCTATTGGAGAAAATTGAAAAAGAAATCCAAACTTTCAAAGATATCACCATCAATACCAAAACTGCTCAATTTGAAAAAGATTCAAAGTCGTTCAAAATAGAAAATGTTTACCCATTTCTGAAAGAGGACTACTACACTACTATTGACTCTAAACGAGCTTTAAATTCATATCAGGGAAGGTTGAGATCAAGATTTACCACCTTTTCTTCGACCTCATCGTCAGGATCCTCTGCTGACTCCGATCGAGGTCAGCAAAACAAAAAGGGCTCAAAACAACCTTTTTTAGAAAGGGGCGGACAGCAAAACGTCCGCTTCAAAGAACCATGGGAAATGCGAACGAGGAACAGGTATTACAAGAGCTAGATACATCTACAATAGTTAACCTCTCAGACAGAACCCTCACCTTAGATGAAAGTACCATCTTAAATTTGGGTCTCAAATTCGTACCAAACCGACGAACAGATTTTACCAAACTCAAACTTGAGGCGCTGGATTTTTGCCGCAAGATTAGGTTAAAAACTTATTTCGCTGGTACAGAAGCCACTACAAGTTGTGAAACGACGGGTCTCAGGGTTAAATCGAAATTTTTGCCTACCACAAATATACCTAAACAGGTGTATGCTTTTGAACAAGCGGTCCTGTCATCGTTAACAAAATTAGAGAAGAGCAAAACATTCATTCACCATGACATCAGTAAGGGTCAGCTTAAGGCCATAAAAGACTTGAAATCAGATCCATCTATTATCATTAAACAGGCTGACAAGGGCGGTGCAGTGGTGGTTTGGCCTCGCGCTATGTATCTCTCAGAAGGAAGGACACATGTTGATAATCAAGAGTGGTACCGAGCGGTTAAAGAGGACCCGTTACCAGAAATTCAAGATAGAATTGCCCGAATTACCAACGAGGCACTAGAGAATGTATTCCTGGGTCAAAAGGAGTTCGAATTCTTAAACAAAAAATCACCTAGAACACCTGTCCTTTACTTCTTACCGAAGATTCATAAAAACAGTACAACACCTCCCGGGAGACCAATTGTCTCCGGGTGCGACTCAGCCCTAGAGCCTGCTTCAAAGTATATTGATTTCTTCTTGAAGCCATTCTTGCCTGAAGTCAAATCGTATCTGAGAGATACCATTGACTTCATCAATAAACTCCAGGACATGACCTTTGACTCTGAAACACAACTAATGGTAACGTTGGACGTCACCTCACTTTATACTCAAATTCCACAAGATGAGGCCCTTGAGGTGATGGAATTGTATTTAGAACAACGTACAAGACCCCACAGAGTCCCAACTGCCTTTATTCTAGCTCTGGCCCGCATTACACTGAAAAGCAACTATTTCAAATTTGAGAACGAATTCTTCGTCCAAGTCAAAGGCACAGCTATGGGATGTCCATACGCACCAGAAATGGCCGTGCTGTATATGTCCCAATACGAAGAAAAGTTCATTTATAAAGACAACCCCTACAGTACAAACATCATACAGTGGTTGAGGTATATTGACGATGTCTGGCTCCTGTGGCAGGGGAGCCAGACAGAGCTCATAGCCTTCCACGAATGGCTTAACTCGAGACACCCTGACATCACATTTTCTATCAATTTCAGTAACCAAAAAATGACGTTTCTTGATGTGGCGGTCTGTACCCAGGGAAATAAGTTCACCACCACTCTATTTAAGAAGGCAACAGATAAAAACACTATCTTACATTATAAGAGTGCCCATCCACAGTGTTTAAAACAGAACCTCCCTTATGGCCAACTATTGAGAATCAGGCGTAATTGTTCTGAACTCGAGGATTTCAATACACACGCAGACACCTTCTGCCAAGAACTAAACAAAAGGGGTTATCCCCAGAAACTACTGAAACACTCCAAAAAAAGAGCACGCTTCACTCCAAGAGAAGATTTGCTTATAATCAAAAACAAGAAAGAGTTGGAGAAACTAGTCTGTGTGACTACCTATGGGGCTCACACTAATAAGTTTCGCCAAATCATTTTGCGCAATTTGCACATGTTGGAGGGAATGGAATTCCCTTTACAAAAGCCGATTTTTGCAATGAAGAAAAATCCAAGCGTCGGCCAACAGATCATTAGAGCTGACAGCTACATACAAAAACCAAAGAGTGATCTCATTTCCAGATGGAACCTCAAACCCATTACAGGCCACCATAAATGTGGTATGTGTGTGGCTTGCAATAATGTTGTAGAAGGAGATGAATTTTGCCACAATGGCATCAAATGGAGACACAGTTTGCATACAAACTGTAAGAGTAAAAATGTTATCTATGGGATTTTGTGTGCGTGCAATAAATTGTACATAGGGAAAACGTGCCAACAGATAAATGTCAGGATAACACAACACCGCTCGAGACTAAAGAAAAAAAGTGCAGAATGCCCCAATGGTCGAGCACTTTCTGGCTGCCAGCCACAGAGAAACAGACTTCAAATGGACGGTCTTGTCGGGATTAGATCCACAACATAGATCGCCTAATGTGGAGCAGGCACTTTTGCGCAAAGAAGCGTACCTAATACTCCGCTTTGATACCATCAACACGGGCCTGAATTCAATAAGTGAAATCTCAAGACTCTGAAATTGACCCATTTCGAATTCTGACTTCAGGTCCCATAATGCACCAGTGGTGTCTTCCAAACTAGCCCTCCTGTGATTGGCCCCATAACAGTGAGCCTCTCAGAGAGACTGTTGGAACGGTTTGCCATTCACTCCAACTGATGGAATGAGGAAGTGGAACACGCTGACACACCAGCAGGTACGTCTTGTTACTTGGCTGTAAAATGGCACAACCAGACTGCGATTCATATAGTTTTTAGCTATCTGTTCTGAAATGAACAATTCGGCAAAGCACTGACGCGCGCGCTTCCTTAAGACACTGCAAGCGCCCAGCCCCCACAAGCCGCGCTTACTACAGACCAGCGAACGAGTGCGTCTAAACGTTTGGCGCTCGTTGCTCCTCTCTTCTTTGCAGATTCATTCACTGAATACCAAAATGGGACCGGCCCGCCCGAGGACCCTCCCCGAATAAAGAAGATTTGGAAACGGTTAAACATCCACCTCCATACAAAAACTTGCAGCGTCCACTGTAATTCCTTCGAGCTACTAATTCAGGTAGGACACGATTGGCAGCTTCTACCGCAACAATAAGTAGGATAATGGTGTCTAAACAGAGCAGTTCCTGACAACATTTTGTGTCTTTCCAGAAAACGCACTGACCCGAGAAATCCCATTCTAATACTCTGGATCAACCAAATGTACCTCAAGTCCCCTGAGGTACGTTCCCTTTTAAAGTTGTACAGATGAGAAGGTATGAGCAGGCTTAGGTGAGCCAATTTTAATGAGTGTACACAATTGCTTGTGTTTCCACTAATAGGTCAAGGAACAGGGGAAAGAATTCATTTGGCCCTGAAGAGAGTTTGTGAAGAAACCCCACAAACTCGAAACGCGTAGGCGAACAGGATTATGTCCTAAGTTTGGAAATATGTACAAAACACTTAGGAATCTATAACCTTAAAAACACTGTTTCCGAGAGGTTATTTTGTTTTTATGCTGCTTCATTGAAAAGGTTGCTTCTTGATGAAAATAAGTTTGCTAAATTACGTTTACTGATGTTATTGAAAGAATATCTTGACATCTTTCCCTCCCTTTTTTGACACCTTTTTCACTTTGTTATTCACCTTGTTGCAAACAGAAAAAAACCTTTGTTCATCACTAGCTTCATGCTTCCATATTGTTTATGTTTGTAAATTTATGTTTTTTGTGGTTTAGTCACTCAAACCTTGTTGGCCAGTACGTAAATGACAGTGTAAATTCTCTGCACATGCCAAGCTTTTTTCTCCAAAAATTGCAAAATAAAAACGGCGTAAATAATCGCCTTGGTAAACATATTAAGCTTTGTTTATCTTTTTCATCTAAAATCGAATGGTGAAAAACACATTGAAGTGTGGGTTCCTCTCTTTTTCACAAAGTATTTGGGCCCTTACCCCACTTCTGTCCGCATGGGCCAAACTCCTTTTTGTTAGACTGGGCATAGTGCTGAGGCACACCCAAGTTGAAGGCCAGCAGACCCACAGGACCTGAAGGTGCTCCAGAGGGGAAGGCTGCCTTAGCAAAAACTCTGTACATAGCATTCAAAAAATGCGTAGGATCGGATCCTGGAGTTGGAAATTGCGGAAATGGATTCAACCAAGAATCCAAACGAGTAGCATCCGGCGTCTGAACAGCTGGATCCACCGGAACGACCTTGTGCACAGGAGAAGCAGGAGTAGAAACAATCTGGAGTGGTAACTCTTCCGAATCCGGCGAACCCCTTGGCGCCGGAGACGGCGCCGGAGTGCCTTTAGAAGAAGGAGATCTCTCCGGAGTCACTCGAGGAGAAGGAGAAGGCGAAGGAGACGCAAGTTCTTTCTGACGACATCGAGAGACAGGCAAAGCCGACCTCGAATCCTTACACTTCGACGAACGACGCCGAGATCCATGTCTTCTCTTCTTTTTGTGTTTCATCGACTTCAACGAGTACAAAGCCAACGACTTCGCCCTTTTTCGACCTCTTCCTTCCTTTTCGCCTTAGCCATAAAGAGCTTTGCTTTCCGTTCTTTAAGAGCCTTAGGATTCCTCTTCCTGCAGCTGGAACAATCCTCCACTTCGTGATCAGACAACAAACATCATAAACAGTCTTCATGGGGGGCAGTGATGGACTTGTGACCCCCACACTCTCTGCACAGCTTGAATCCAGAATTGCTCGAAAACAACATCCTAAAAGCAACAGTTTAAAGAAGAATAACACTACAAAGTATCTCAACAATATGGAGAGCGCCAGAAAAACGTTCGCCCCGACAGCACGAAAAAAGGGAAAGGACGTCATCACGCCGACGAGGCTCTTATGGCTCCGGTGACGTCATGCGGAGCCGTGGCATTGTGACGTCCTCGTAGGCGTGCAGAGCTAGGAAAAAGTTTCCGCTGAATGCTGGCGCAGGGGATATTAATAAGGTGAGGAATCCACAGGCAGAAGTATCCATCAGAACTATATTTACCAACGGTACAAGAACAACTATAGGCTTAGAGTTACCGGTTAATACTGAAATCTATATTTAATCAACAACGGTACAAGAACAACTATAGACAATGAGTTAATGGATAATACTGAAATGTATTTTTATCAACAGTACAAGAACAACCGTGGAATCAGGGTTACTGGTTAAACCTGGTACAGTATCTAAAGCAGGATCTAAGGAAAATGAATAAAGCTTGTCAAGATAATGGAGTATAGAGAGATACTTCATATATTGGGAAAAGCTTACAGGACTTAATATTTTTTAAGCCCTGCTGTGATAGTGGATTAAATCAGTATTACTTAATAGATTTGTATACTATTATAGATACCTACGCATTGCCAAATAGAATGGTTCCATTACTATTAAACATGGTTGGGAAGTAGAAAGGTCATTCAGACCCACCAAACTATATCAGACACTGCGGAAAATTGTTTAAATCTTTTGCACTTTCATTATTCCAGTGTAAGATTCTCAATTAACCAGGAATATAAACTGTATAAATGTCATTGGAAGACATAGGTTTTGATTACACTGGAAAACATCTTAAAAGTGATGAACTTATGGCTTTACAAAGGCGCAGTCAAATTAGTTTTATTTGTAAATGAATTTCTTTTGAAAGTTTGATATCCATTTAAAGATATTATGCATATTTAAGTTTGTATGGTTTTATATTTGACCTGAGCAAACTAATCTATAAAATAAAAATGTACTGGAATAAATTGAAAAACTGCATTGAATATCGGAGCTTCTTTAAGAGAAGGCCTTTAAGCCCCACTACAATGTTTTGGTTCATTTTCAATACCATTGACAGAGTGATGGTCAGAAAATGTATCATTGTGCACAGGGGGCTAGCGATGGAATTCGTTTTATGTGACAGGCTCAGTCTGAAAGCTGGGATTTGTGGTGATGTAGTAGGTTGGACAGGGTCTTGTATTGTGCTAGAAAGGAGTAGTTGTGTAACGTGTACTATATTATTGTTCTCTATTGAATAAGAGGGAGAGGGCCCAGCGTTTCATTTCCTCCACCGGGAGAACATTGTGTGGTTTCAATTTCTTGCTTCTTTTATGCAAGTTTCAAATATATTAAAGTTGATGGTTAACCAGTATAACCAGTAATCAAAACAGAAGCAGCTGCTGAACGGGGCAGGGCTCATGTGCTGCTGGGACTCCAGTTTGCCGCTCAGCATCATTTCATGAATACTTGTGCTAAGTGCCCTACTGTCACAACACTCGTTAGGGCAAAGACTGGAGGCATGAGTGCAGTTTAGACACCTCTTGGGGCAAGAACCCTTATAAAACAATATATTTTGTACTAAACGGGTGAGCCCAGAAGGAGTCTAAGCTTAGGAAACTAAGCTGGGATAGCAGTCGCTACCCATAGGAGGGAGCTTTACAACCCCTGCAATTACCCACCCCTGACCTCATCTCTTAATTCCCGAGTAAGCTGCTGGTTGCTGTTGGGTTTCACTCCCACTTTGTGCTGCAGAGATAGGTTAACAGTTCTAGGATTTAAAAAGGAAATACCCCAAATCAAACTAGAAGAGGTCAGGCAGTATGGTTTCCTGGGAGGTCATCGGTGTGAGGTCACTTCTGCATCTTCTGTGTGGATGAAGTGATGCTGCTCTACAAAGATCCCTTGAACGTGGGAACGCCAGGTGGCTGGTACCCTATGGAAAGTGAAGGTCACAGGAGGACACTGCATAGTTCTCACCCCTGCACAGAGTCCAGGATTTAACATATTTCCAAATAAGTAACTGGAAGGGGGAGCAACTGCTCTCGACCTCCACCAACAGGATAAGAGCCTGGCAAAAGTTCAAGCAGTGACAAGAGGGGTCAGTGGAAGAGGACAACTCCATACACTGGGGTGTAACCTGCAAAGTATAAGAGGGGGCACATAAAGGGAGCTCTGGAGAGAAGGTTGCAAAAAGACCTTCATATTTTGGGGTGTAGCCTGTTCAGTAGGAGTGGAGAGAAAGGGAGGGGAACTTGACAAAGAAAATTGGGCAGACCTCTCCATACGGCAGTGTGCAACATGCTCAGTATGAAATGGGAGTAGGAAAACTAGAAATACACCTCCATACTCCACTGTTAAATCTGCACACCATGGTAGGATAGGTCTGGAGTGAAGGCTGGGAGGACACCTTCATACCCCAGGGTGTAACCTGCTTACCATGGTAGTATAGCTCTAGAGTGAAGGCTGAGGGGATACCTTCATACCCCAGGGTGTAACCTGCTTACCATGGTAGGATAGCTCTGGAGAGAAGGCTGAGGGGATACCTTCATACCCCAGGGTGTAACCTGCTGAACATTGTAGGATAGCTCTGGAGTGAAGGCTGAGGGGATACCTTCATATCCCAGGGTGTAACCTGCTCACCATGGTAGGATAGCTCTAGAGTGAAGGCTGAGGGCATACCTTCATACCCCAGGGTGTAACCTGCTCACCATGGTAGGATAGCTCTGGAGTGAAGGCTGAGGGGATACCTTCATACCCCAGGGTGTAACCTGCTCACCATGGTAGGATAGCTCTGGAGAGAAGGCTGAGGGGGGTACTCCTTTATACCCCAGGGTGTAACCTGCTTACCATGGTAGGATAGCTCTGGAGTGAAGGCTGAGGGGATACCTTCATACCCCAGGGTGTAACCTGCTCACCATGGTAGGATAGCTCTGGAGAGAAGGCTGGGAGGACACCTTCATACCGCAGGGTGGAACCTGCTCACCATGGTAGGATAGCTCTGGAGAGAAGGCTGGGAGGACACCTTCATACCCCAGGGTGGAACCTGATCACCATGGTAGGATAGCTCTGGAGAGAAGGCTGGGAGGACACCTTCATACCCCAGGGTGGAACCTGCTCACCATGGTAGGATAGCTCTGGAGAGAAGGCTGAGGGGTGGTACACCTTCATACCCCAGGGTGTAACCTGCTCACCATGGTAGGATAGCTCTGGAGAGAAGGCTGGGAGGACACCTTCATACCCCAGGGTAGAACCTGCTCACCATGGTAGGATAGCTCTGGAGAGAAGGCTGAGGGGGGTACACCTTCATACCACAGGGTGTAACCTGCTCACCATGGTAGGATAGCTCTAGAGTGAAGGCTGAGGGGATACCTTCATACCCCAGGGTGTAACCTGCTTACCATGGTAGGATAGCTCTAGAGTGAAGGTTGAGGGGATACCTTCATACCCCAGGGTGTAACCTGCTTACCATGGTAGGATAGCTCTGGAGAGAAGGCTGAGGGGATACCTTCATACACCAGGGTGTAACCTGCTCACTATGGTAGGATAGCTCTAGAGTGAAGGTGTATTGTCGTTCCTATATTCCCAATAGGCTCTGCGCATTGGAATAATATGATCAGCAGTGTAGACGTATGACTGAGGTCGACTAGGTCTCTACTGACTATGTTAGACTTAATTCGTTTTGCCAGCTAGCTCAGAGGTCACTAGAAATTTTCTCGAATGAAATAGGAAGGGTTTAACTTCCCTGATTCAGACAAGAAGGGATTAGCTTCTGACAACCATAAAACAGGACAACTTTGCTCCCTCAGAATAAAGAGTGTATCTCTAGAGTTGTGTGAAAACAATAGACGGTTATTTCACTCAGTCAATCATGCATACTTAGTTTCACCAGAGTGCAGAGAAATAGAGAGACGGGCGTTTTCAATAAAAGGTGTTATTTATTGAGCAGTCTTCTTTCTCATGCAAGAGAAATGAATTGCCATAATTGCAATACTTATCATGAAGTAACGTGCGTACAGTAAAAGGAGTATTATGAAATAATAATGTAAAAGCATTGATATGGTTTCTTAGCCATATGATACTTTGAAATTGATAAAATATACACATACATAAAAACATTGACTAACGTACTCAACTGGTGCTTCTAAGATATGCCTACCAGGTGTACCTGACCTAAGCCTAACACGTGGGAAGGAGTAAATAAGTTGCAGTTTAAATTAAGTTGGTTTTTGCCAAGATTCTGAGTCAAGAATTCTCTTACGGGTTTAGTCAGCTCCGTACCTTGGTAATATAATGCAGGAGGTCTTGTATCTCGTTCTCAGGACTCGATCTCCCAGCAACCCGCAAGGGTGACTGGAAAACACCGGAGCTGGATTTTCTCGGCTGGAGAAAAAGACAGCGTCTTTCTCAGTGCGTCAAAAGGGAGGGACGGCTTCCTTCAGCTCCTCGCATCAGCTGGGATTCCGGGCAAGTAGATAGCCGCTCTGCTCTAAACCACTGTGTGTTTGCTTAAGGCAACGTTGGTATATTTATACCTGAAAGGTGCCGGGTTTGACGTAAGGTTGGACATAAGACGTCACTAAGAACTAACAGTTCTTTCTGGACTCTAGGAGTTCTTGTGCAAATCAAAACAAGAGCAGGGGGATTTTCCGGGCTGCTGGAGGTTTGGTTTGTTTACAGAACGCGTTGTACTTTCTAGGAGCCTAGGGGAGTAGCCTTGCCGTATTTGAACTGCATGGGCTAATACTAAATATGGATATGATTCTTATGCCTTTATAGGGATATTATTTATTATAACCACATAAGGGCATGAATCAGGAATATCGAATTAGGGTCCTAGATAGAAACACAACAAAGGCTGAGGGGATACCTTCATACCACAGTGTGTAACCTGCTTACCATGGTACGATGGCTCTGGAGAGAAGGCTGAGGGGGGTACACCTTCATACCACAGGGTGTAACCTGCTGAACATGGTAGGATAGCTCTGGAATGAAGGCCGAGGGGATACCTTCATACCCCAGGGTGTAACCTGCTCACCATGGTAGGATAGCTCTGGAGAGAAGGCTGAGGGGGGTACACCTTCATACCACAGGGTGTAACCTGCTTACCATGGTAGGATAGCTCTGGAGTGAAGGCTGAGGGGATACCTTCATACCCCAGGGTGTAACCTGCTCACCATGGTAGGATAGCTCTGGAGAGAAGGCTGGGAGGACACCTTCATACCGCAGGGTGGAACCTGCTCACCATGGTAGGATAGCTCTGGAGAGAAGGCTGGGAGGACACCTTCATACCCCAGGGTGGAACCTGCTCACCATGGTAGGATAGCTCTGGAGAGAAGGCTGGGATGACACCTTCATACCCCAGGGTGGAACCTGCTCACCATGGTAGGATAGCTCTGGAGAGAAGGCTGAGGGGTGGTACACCTTCATACCCCAGGGTGTAACCTGCTCACCATGGTAGGATAGCTCTGGAGAGAAGGCTGGGAGGACACCTTCATACCCCAGGGTAGAACCTGCTCACCATGGTAGGATAGCTCTGGAGAGAAGGCTGAGGGGTGGTACACCTTCATACCCCAGGGTGTAACCTGCTCACCATGGTAGGATAGCTCTAGACTGAAGGCTGAGGGGGGTACACCTTCATACCCCAGGGTGTAACCTGCTCACCATGGTAGGATAGCTCTAGAGTGAAGGCTGAGGGTGACACCTTCATACCCCAGGGTGTAACTTGCTCACCATGGTAGGATAGCTCTAGAGTGAAGGCTGAGGGGGGTACACCCTCATACCCCAGGGTGTAACCTGCTCACCATGGTAGGATAGCTCTAGAGGGAAGGCTGAGGGGATATTCTATTCACAGAACTTCTGTTGTCGAGTCGAGTGAGCCAGCAGCCTGAGCCCAGCAGCCACCCAGCAGACGTCAGACGGTCCACACATGAGTCGAGTGAGTCGACCACACATTTAATTTAACACATGACTGTCTGAGACTCTGTGAGACACAGTAGCCTAGGTGGGTGCGCGTGGTGCCGTGCTGCATTCATATAATGTTTTAATTAATTTCTGCAGGCATGCGGCGGATTTTTGTATTGCTGCCTGTCGTCGCAACCTTAGCGGAGCCTCTGTTTCCTTATTCTCTAATCTCTAGGTCCCGTCCTCACTATCTCCTGTTCCACTAAAGCGAACTGTAGACACCGGTCAGTGCCTCGAGTCCTGGTCTGGGCCTTCCCCAGCAGTCCAGCACTTGAACCCGGGCCGAACCAATGCAAATCAATTTTGCCCTGCAGCAACCTAGACATTCTTTCTAATACAGGATACAACACTCAGCTTTGCAATTGCACACCGCTCCTTCCTGGCACTCTGTAGTTCAGGCACTGGGGTTCACGACCATATCTGCTGATGCACCTTGATTCAGACAACAAGCCATGGTTTGGTTGCCCAGTTCATTGTAATTCAGAGCCGAGACTCACAAAAAAAAGACATTGCGAAGGAACCTTGAGGCGGAGGGTATCTGGGGACGAACACCAGCCACCCGGCACCATCCCCCCCTCCCCCCACACCCATTCAGTGGCATCCCGTGTGCACCAGGCATGGGGTTTTACTTGCATCTTGATGAGGTGTCAATCAATAACTGGACGGAGTGGAACAGAATATGCCTGTGAACCCGTTCACACTGCCCGTTCCGGATGGGTCCCCTGCAATACTTGTTCTTTCAGCATGATTTAGGAGAACGGCTGAGGGGCTGAGGGAAGGGTGGGGGTGTATGGGGGCAGCTATACTAGAAAACGTAATAAAACCGGAAAAGGTTCCCTGACCCATCCTACCGTACAAAGGAGCAAGCATGACTGCCCCTGCCAGGCAGCACCGTACCCTTCCCACTGTAGCATAATTAAAGCCTCCAATTTTCTTATAAAACACACATTTCCCACAATTTCATGGAGGATAATCCTGATTTTATTAAAGGCATGAAATATTATCCCTCCACTGTGTAGTTTAGAGGCCGACAAGGCTTTATTTGTTTGCATCTTCGGTTCCTTCTCTTTATTTCTGAGGTGTTTGGGACTTCATGACAAGACTTGCTCTTAATGGCTTTGAATGTTCTTGTCCTTTTATTATTCTTCCCGAAATTTCAGCAGGTAAAGGTGACATGAGGATCTGTTAGCTGCAGCAGACACTCATAGGTCAGGGAGGTCCTCGAACATATGCTACAACTGCTTTTTTATTCATATTTATTCTATGGAAATTCATCTTTTGTGCAGTTGGAAAATTAACCTGTGCACCTCAAAGTGGTTTGATTTATTGTGCCGTTATCCAAGCTGTACGGTTTTCAACGTGTTTTAAAGTACTTGGTTTGATACATGTGGTCTGACTGCATCAAACATTTTTTGGTGCATTATACTTTTGTAGGTTTACTTACATACTAACAAGAAAGATCCAATCTCGTGTGTGTGAGCTCACACACACATCTCACGTACGTTTTCAGATGGAGACAGATTTACTATGGGCCCAATAAGTGCGGGTCAATGGGGAACTGCTTATAGCCGCCAAGATGACTGTCCACACTGCCATAATCATGTGATGTGAAAGAATGCCAATTTCACTGGACAGAAACACTTTGGTACACGGTTGAGCTTCATCATTTTCCCTGTAAGTTCTCCTTTTTGACTGTGTCCTAATACACGCAGTGGCCACACGTGTGCCAGCTCTAACTGCTCTAGTGCATAGCACTACACTTCTGCTGGATTGGAGGGCATCAACTCTACTCATAGTGCTCCCAACTTGTCAATGCAGGGAGCAAAATCCCTTGACTTATCATGGGAGGGACGTCTACTGACCTACTGTGTTAAAACCATGCAACTCACGCCCCCAACATTTCAGTATGAGCTCAGTCCCGTAATCTATGCATATTATCACAGCTTGTCGATGCATGTGTGACATTGTAGCTATGCCTTTAAAAGGAGCTACGTTCTCTTGTCATGTATAGCTAAAAACGCTCACCCATTCCTGTCAAGGAAGCCAATTTGACTTTGAGAGAGCACTTAAAAATGCTCTCTACTGGGAGTGATCAGGATGTTTTAAATTCTAGAATTGTCAGTTTCTATTGGGAGCCGGACCACAAGAGTATATTACCTTAACATTGAGTATTTGAACAGCTAAACCCTGATGACAGCATGGACACAATGAATGTCTTTTCTATTAGGGCTATGTATGTGGTCACTCTCCAGGCCCTCAAGCAATGTCTGTTTCAGTGCCTCCAGCAACCACTATGGCACAGTATTGGACAAGGACGTAATGGTATTCTATGTGCCATCTGCACCTGAGAGTCCGTATCCCAGTCAGCAAGGTCTTAGAGCTGAGATTTCCATGAAAGTCTTATAGTCTGAATTCTGCACCTGAGCATAATAGGACGGAATGTATGAAGCTCTGTGGTTATACTGAATAAGCAGCTACCTATGTTATGCCATCTATTAATGTAATAACTGCACTTTCACAATTGCTTTATTAACCTTCCTGCTTTCTCAAATTTGCTTGAAAATGCATGATTTTTCTTCTTTTTTTTCAAAATGTTCTTGGGGGTGGTAACCCCCCCAAACCCCCCTTTTGGGGTCCGGGATCGCTCGCTGCGCTCGCTACGGTGCTGGATGCAAATGACTTTGCGCTCCACCACTTTCAAATGTCACCCACCGCCCCTGGGTGTAACCTGCTGGTAGGATAGCTCTGGAGTGAGGGCTGAGGGGATACCTTCATACCACAGGGTGTAACCTGCTTACCATGGTAGGATAGCTCTGGAGTGAAGGCTGAGGGGATACCTTCATACCCCAGGGTGTAACATGCTTTTCAGGAGATGAGAGCCATGGAGAGAAGGCTGAGGGGGACACCTTCATACCCTAGGGTGGGACCTTCTCAGAATGTGAAAAGAGAATGGAACGGCACCTCCGAGGAGACAGAAGGACAGCTCTGTACTTCTGGGAGTAACCTACTCTGTGTGTGAGACAAAGGATGCAGCTCGGGAGACGTTTGGGAAAACACCTGCATATTCTATGGTGAACCTTCTCAGTATGAAGGGGGAACGCGGGAAGGAGGCTCTGAAAACGTGGGCCGACAGCTGTTCACATAACTGAAAAGCTCCTTCCAAACTCAGCGGCTAAAATGCAGTCTTTGAGACAAGGGCTTCTTATGCAGTGTAGCTCATTCTTTTAACACAAGATGAATGTGGAGGTAAAGAGATCGGTGGTGAAGGGAGCACAGCCGTCCCAAAAAATATATAGAAAATATGGTGTTAACTACGATTAACCTTTTAACTTCTGGTAGATTTAGACTTCCCATTTAAAGATGTTTTTTTCTTCATTGTATGTGTATTTTGTAAGTTGCCGCCAATCTTTGAAATAGGAAGTTGAAGCTTAAAAGGACAGGACGTGCAGTCTGTAGATTCATTACAGTAGCAATGATGCCAAAGAAATATGTAATTTGCACTTAGTTTCTACTCACAGGTTTACATTCATGGTACTCTTTTCTATTCATCCCAAAAACTAAAACTATAATACTACACTACTAAGATGTAAGACCCTCCACCCCAGGTACTGCCAACAGAGAGCCCTGCCCTCCATCAAAAGAACTATAAAGGGTCCCTTCCCACCCCAAGACCTGCTACATTAGGGGATGAGGTCCTACTGCTCCACCCCAAGAACTACAGCAGAGGACCCCACTGCTTCATCCCAAGAACAACACTAGAAAGTCACACTTCTCCACCCCAAGCACTACAACCCCAGAGGGTCCGACTCCACCCCAAGCACTACAACACCCGAGGGTCCGACTCCACCCCAAGCACTACAACACCCGAGGGTCCGACTCCACCCCAAGCACTACAACACCAGAGGGTCCGACTCCACCCCAAGCACTACAACACCAGAGGGTCCGACTCCACCCCAAGCACTACAACACCAGAGGGTCCGACTCCACCCCAAGCACTACAACACCCGAGGGTCCGACTCCACCCCAAGCACTACAACACCCGAGGGTCCGACTCCACCCCAAGCACTACAACACCCGAGGGTCCGACTCCACCCCAAGCACTACAACACCCGAGGGTCCGACTCCACCCCAAGCACTACAACACCCGAGGGTCCGACTCCACCCCAAGCACTACAACACCCGAGGGTCCGACTCCACCCCAAGCACTACAACACCCGAGGGTCCGACTCCACCCCAAGCACTACAACACCCGAGGGTCCGACTCCACCCCAAGCACTACAACACCAGAGGGTCCGACTCCACCCCAAGCACTGCAACACCAGAGGGTCCGACTCCACCCCAAGCACTACAACACCAGAGGGTCCGACTCCACCCCAAGCACTACAACACCAGAGGGTCCGACTCCACCCCAAGCACTACAACACCCGAGGGTCCGACTCCACCCCAAGCACTACAACACCCGAGGGTCCGACTCCACCCCAAGCACTACAACACCCGAGGGTCCGACTCCACCCCAAGCACTACAACACCAGAGGGTCCGACTCCACCCCAAGCACTACAACACCAGAGGGTCCGACTCCACCCCAAGCACTACAACACCAGAGGGTCCGACTCCACCCCAAGCACTACAACACCAGAGGGTCCGACTCCACCCCAAGCACTACAACACCAGAGGGTCCGACTCCACCCCAAGCACTACAACACCAGAGGGTCCGACTCCACCCCAAGCACTACAACACCAGAGGGTCCGACTCCACCCCAAGCACTGCAACACCAGAGGGTCCGACTCCACCCCAAGCACTACAACACCAGAGGGTCCGACTCCACCCCAAGCACTGCAACACCAGAGGGTCCGACTCCACCCCAAGCACTGCAACACCAGAGGGTCCGACTCCACCCCAAGCACTGCAACACCAGAGGGTCCGACTCCACCCCAAGCACTGCAACACCAGAGGGTCCGACTCCACCCCAAGCACTACAACACCAGAGGGTCCGACTCCACCCCAAGCACTACAACACCAGAGGGTCCGACTCCACCCCAAGCACTACAACACCCGAGGGTCCGACTCCACCCCAAGCACTACAACACCAGAGGGTCCGACTCCACCCCAAGCACTACAACACCAGAGGGTCCGACTCCACCCCAAGCACTACAACACCAGAGGGTCCGACTCCACCCCAAGCACTACAACACCAGAGGGTCCGACTCCACCCCAAGCACTACAACACCAGAGGGTCCGACTCCACCCCAAGCACTACAACACCAGAGGGTCCGACTCCACCCCAAGCACTACAACACCAGAGGGTCCGACTCCACCCCAAGCACTACAACACCAGAGGGTCCGACTCCACCCCAAGCACTACAACACCAGAGGGTCCGACTCCACCCCAAGCACTACAACACCAGAGGGTCCGACTCCACCCCAAGCACTGCAACACCAGAGGGTCCGACTCCACCCCAAGCACTGCAACACCAGAGGGTCCGACTCCACCCCAAGCACTGCAACACCAGAGGGTCCGACTCCACCCCAAGCACTACAACACCAGAGGGTCCGATCACACCCCAAGCACTACAACACCAGAGGGTCCGACTCCACCCCAAGCACTACAACACCAGAGGGTCCGATCACACCCCAAGCACTACAACACCAGAGGGTCCGACTCCACCCCAAGCACTACAACACCAGAGGGTCCGACTCCACCCCAAGCACTACAACACCCGAGGGTCCGACTCCACCCCAAGCACTACAACAGCAGGGGGTCCGACTCCACCCCAAGCACTACAACAGCAGGGGGTCCGACTCCACCCCAAGCACTACAACAGCAGGGGGTCCGACTCCACCCCAAGCACTACAACACCAGAGGGTCCGACTCCACCCCAAGCACTACAACACCTGAGGGTCCGACTCCACCCCAAGCACTACAACACCCGAGGGTCCGACTCCACCCCAAGCACTACAACAGCAGGGGGTCCGACTCCACCCCAAGCACTACAACACCCGAGGGTCCGACTCCACCCCAAGCACTACAACACCCGAGGGTCCGACTCCACCCCAAGCACTACAACACCCGAGGGTCCGACTCCACCCCAAGCACTACAACACCCGAGGGTCCGACTCCACCCCAAGCACTACAACACCCGAGGGTCCGACTCCACCCCAAGCACTACAACACTAGAGGGTCCGATCACACCCCAAGCACTACAACAGCAGGGGGTCCGACTCCACCCCAAGCACTACAACAGCAGGGGGTCCGACTCCACCCCAAGCACTACAACACCCGAGGGTCCGACTCCACCCCAAGCACTACAACACCCGAGGGTCCGACTCCACCCCAAGCACTACAACACCAGAGGGTCCGATCACACCCCAAGCACTACAACAGCAGGGGGTCCGACTCCACCCCAAGCACTGCAACACCAGAGGGTCCGACTCCACCCCAAGCACTACAACACCAGAGGGTCCGATCACACCCCAAGCACTACAACACCAGAGGGTCCGATCACACCCCAAGCACTACAACACCAGAGGGTCCGATCACACCCCAAGCACTACAACACCAGAGGGTCCGACTCCACCCCAAGCACTACAACACCAGAGGGTCCGACTCCACCCCAAGCACTACAACACCAGAGGGTCCGACTCCACCCCAAGCACTACAACACCAGAGGGTCCGACTCCACCCCAAGCACTACAACACCAGAGGGTCCGACTCCACCCCAAGCACTACAACACCAGAGGGTCCGACTCCACCCCAAGCACTACAACACCCGGGGGTCCGACTCCACCCCAAGCACTACAACACCAGAGGGTCCGACTCCACCCCAAGCACTACAACACCAGAGGGTCCGACTCCACCCCAAGCACTACAACACCAGAGGGTCCGACTCCACCCCAAGCACTACAACACCAGAGGGTCCGACTCCACCCCAAGCACTACAACACCAGAGGGTCCGACTCCACCCCAAGCACTACAACACCAGAGGGTCCGACTCCACCCCAAGCACTACAACACCAGAGGGTCCGACTCCACCCCAAGCACTACAACACCCGGGGGTCCGACTCCACCCCAAGCACTACAACACCCGGGGGTCCGACTCCACCCCAAGCACTACAACAGCAGGGGGTCCGACTCCACCCCAAGCACTACAACACCCGAGGGTCCGACTCCACCCCAAGCACTACAACACCCGAGGGTCCGACTCCACCCCAAGCACTACAACACCAGAGGGTCCGATCACACCCCAAGCACTACAACAGCAGGGGGTCCGACTCCACCCCAAGCACTACAACAGCAGGGGGTTCTCCTGCTCCACCCAGTCAAGCTGTGCCAGGCTAGGAAGGACAATGCTGTGCCGGCCCTGGGAGGAGCAGGGCTCGCCTGGCTGGGAGAGGCAGAGGTGAGCTCGGCTGGGAGGAGTCCAAGCTGCAAACAAGCTGTACCTGGCTGGGATGAGACCGAGCCGGCTCTCACTAGAGAGGCCGAGGGATGCCGCGGGTGCAGCAGAGACACCTCTGGCCGGTCTCACACATGGTGCGAAGGGCAATGGGTCGGGTCCTGTAATCATTAACTGCTCTGCTGACAGATCGATGCTTCCCAGTTACAAGGATGTGAACTTCATGAACACGTTGCATCTCTCACCACCACAAGCTTTGAGGCGGACTTGTTGCTATACTTCCGGCCTCATTTCATGGAAACACACGAAGGTTTTATTTCTAGTGTATCCAGGAGTTTATGGAACTGAATTCGACCAATAAAACTGAAGCTGCATTTCAGACGTTTCTTTATACCCAACACCTTGGACAAAAACTAAAGTCCATCCATACAGCCCCCTTTGCCTGCGCTGCACTCACCCCACCCAGCTGTGTGCCAGGGCATTGCAGAGCTCGGGAGTGGCAGCCACCCACACGCGTCCCCAACTTCCATGCACAGCAGACAGTGGCACCATATTGTGACCGACCACTAGGAGTCACTGCTTCCTCCAACCGGTCACCCAGGGTCATTCTGTGACCGACCACTAGGAGTCACTGCTTCCTGCAGCCGGTCACCCAGGGTCATTCTGTGACCGACCACTAGGTGTCACTGCTTCCTCCAACCGGTCACCCAGGGTCATTCTGTGACTGACCACTAGGAGTCACTGCTTCCTGCAGCCGGTCACCCAGGGTCATTCTGTGACTGACCACTAGGAGTCACTGCTTCCTGCAGCCGGTCACCCAGGGTCATTCTTTCACTGACCACTAGGAGTCGCTGCTTCCTGCAGCCGGTCACCCAGGGTCATTCTTTCACTGACCACTAGGAGTCACTGCTTCCTCCAACCGGCCACCCAGGGTCATTCTGTGACTGACCACTAGGAGTCACTGCTTCCTGCAGCCGGTCACCCAGGGTCATTCTTTCACTGACCACTAGGAGTCACTGCTTCCTCCAACCGGCCACCCAGGGTCATTCTGTGACTGACCACTAGGAGTCACTGCTTCCTGCAGCCGGTCACCCAGGGTCATTCTGTGACTGACCATTAGGTGTCACTGCTTCCTCCAACCGGTCACCCAGGGTCATTCTGTGACTGACCACTAGGAGTCACTGCTTCCTGCAGCCGGTCACCCAGGGTCATTCTGTGACTGACCACTAGGAGCCACTGCTACCTCCAGGCGATCACCCAGGGTCATTCTGTGACTGACCACTAGGAGTCACTGCTTCCTGCAGCCGGTCACCCAGGGTCATTCTGTGACTGACCACTAGGAGTCACTGCTTCCTGCAGGCGATCACCCAGGGTCATTCTGTGACTGACCACTAGGAGTCACTGCTTCCTGCAGCCGGTCACCCAGGGTCATTCTGTGAACGGCTCCTGGAGGTACCCTGCTGTACCGAAGTCTGGTTCCTGCAGGAAGCCAACCCAGGCCCCAATGTGATTTTCCACCATTTGCAGGGGCTGGCACGAAAGCACCGAGGTCCGGTCCCACCCCCGTAGCTCAACCAATGCCGTATTCTAAGTGGCCAGTTAGGGAGGCGGAGGCAAAGTGGATGCAGTCAGAAAGAAAGAGAAGCAGAGAGACCTGTCGGTTAAAGGATGGCGGACGCAGATTGTAGAGGAAAGAGATGATCGAGAGGTGAAGGCAGGACCTCCTGAGAAGGGGATTAACAGAATCAGGATGGGGCCTTAAAAGAGGGCAACAGAGGAGGCCACATAACGAATGGTGACAGAGCCGGTCACCAGGGGAGACAGAGGGAAGAGGCCATCAGAAATATGTGGAAGTTGAGGGGGGGGTGATGCCAGAGAGGGGACCACCAGAGAGACATGCAGAGCCAAAGGAGGGCCACCAAAGAAAAGAAGACACACTTAAGAGGCCACCAGATAATGGTTGGACGTGGAGAGGGGGTCGATGGGGAGGTGAGAAAGGGGGCAGCCAGAGAGACAGAAGGGCCACCACAGGATTAGAGGCAGGGACAGAAAAGGCCACCTAATGATGGATGGCACAAGAGAGGTGGGACTCTCCAGAGACGTCATACTCACGAGGTGTATGCTGGGTAAACAAAGCCGATGAGGTTGCACAGCAGGGATGCCCCGTAGCCGAATACAAGGTAGACCCCAACAGAGCACGCAGACCCTAGGGAAGAGGAGGAGACAGCATCATTAGGAAGGGCGAGCACTTTGTAAGGCATGGGGGAGGGGCCCTGAGGTTCCAGTGCAGCCAGAGGCTACTTGGCTCCAGCTGTGCCTGGGGCCACAGTCCAGCTGGACCCCGCCCACACGGATTACCAAGCTCTCCTGTCCAGGACTTGACTCTCTGGATGGTGGAGCGCAGGAGCCCAAAGCTTCCTCAAGGAGGGGATTTAGTCTAGACACTTCGAACGCAATACGCCACCATCAATAACCCAGTTCCTCTTAAAAAGTACTCCACAACACTCACAAGCCTAAATATCCCACCTAGGGGGAGATCAGCAATGACGGCCAAGGACCATTGCTGCCAAGCGGCTCCAGGTCAGGTGAGCCCTCTGCAGCCAGCCCTGGCCTCCAGCGAGCTGCGACTTATAGTGTTGAAGCAAGAGCAAGTATGGCCTCCAGAATCCCACCAAGAATTGGGCTATTGGCCAAATGTGGCTTTTTAATAAAAAAAGTATTAATTCAACATGTTGCATTCTGTGACTTTTGTCGTCGTTGTGTGCAGAGGTTCAACGCTCAGTATGAAAATACCTGGTGGTTAAAAAGTAAGGGCTCGTGGATGGGCCACAAACTACCTGAGCTCACTTGGCAGCGGTGGACACCTCCACAGACAGGAGTCCAAATGCGGCTTCAAAACCCAGCACACCTTTGTCCCCTTACATGAAGTCTAAAGGCAAACGGATTTCAGAGGTGCTCGCAAGTGCAGGTCACAGACCCCACTCGCTCCTATTTATTTATTTATTATTTATTTATTTATTGTAGAGTTTTGTATAGCGCGAACAAGACCCTTGGGTATCAGAGCGCTTAACATAGGTGAGGTAGAAGGTTAACATATATAAAAAACAGTTAACATATAAAAACAATTAAAGTACAACAACTATATATTCGTAACACGTGAGGCGTTCGCGTTAAAATATGCTATGGCTAAATTTGTAACTAAAACAGGTATATATAACAAATAACCAATATGAGGTAGCTCGGTATATGTTCGTATGGGGTGCTGTTCTCGTGATCTGTCAAAATATTCATTAGTGGTGGCCTTTAGGTTGTTCTCATATCAAAGAATATGTGTTCCTTTTAGTATTGATTATGCTTCCCTTACTCGTGCCATACAAGCTCAGTACTAAGGCATTAGTATATCAGAATCGTGAGCAGTGATCTTCACTAGGTAATGTATCTATTCATCAGCAGGCTCTTCACTTCCCGCTTGAATGTAACCAGATTCTGGATCTTCCTGATATTTGGAGGGAGTGAGTTCCATATTCTGGGGGCAGCTCCTGAGAACGCTCTGTCATAAGTTTTTTTCTTTCGGAAGATGGCTGGCCGTAGCAGCAACTCCTTAGCACTCCTAGCTGGTCGGTTGCCGCCGGACAGTTGAACTTTCTTGGCTAGATACCTTGGCGTGTTGTCGTGTAGCGCTCTGTGTGTGATACATGCTATCTTCATTTGGATTATGGCTTCATAAGGTAGCCAGTTTAAAGCTTTCAGGTGCGGGGATATATGATCATATTTCCTGGTTCCGGTGATAAGTCTTGCCGCCGCGTTAAGGCAGGCTTTTAGAGGTGCCGTAGACATTTTTGGTAAGCCAGCTAAGGTGGTGCAGCCATATTCAATCCTCGAGATAACTAAGGATTGGATTGCCAGTTTGAGGTCCGCCTCTGAGATGAATGGTTTCAATTTTCTTAAGTAGTTCAAGTGAAAGCGGGCACTTTTCGCCATTGAGTTAATGTGGGCTTTCATGTCAAGATTCTCGTCTAAGGTGATTCCTAGTGATTTAGCTGAGTTGACCAGGGTTGGGGTGCAGTTTAGCGCAGTCACGACTTTCGTCCATTCCTTTATTTCTGAGTTGTTCCTTGGTGGTGAGATTAGTAGGAACTCTGTTTTATGTGCGTTCAGCTTCAGATGGTTTGTAGTTAACCATTGAAGTGCCATTTTTAGTGTCTCATTCATTAGTTCCAAGTCTTTTAGGGATGCAATCTTTAAGTATATTTGCGTGTCATCAGCATACATGTGATAGGATAGTTGAGACTTTTGGAGAATTTCTGTGAGAGGTTCGACGTATAGGTTAAAAAGATCAGGAGATAGAGTCGATCCTTGAGGGACTCCTAATGAGATCGGGCATGGAAGTGAGATTGATTGGTTAACCAGGAAGCGCTGCGTTCTGTTCTGTAGAAAGGATTCGAACCATTTCAGCACAGTTCCCGACAATCCCATCCTGTCCCGTAGCCTGGTCAGTAATGCTTCATGATTTACCGTGTCAAATGCCGATGAAAGGTCAAGGAGAATCAGTAAACATGCTTGATTTTGGTCAAGAGCCTGTAGCGCATCATCAACAATATGGAGGATCGCTGTTTCCGTGCTGTGCCCTGCTCTGAATCCTGATTGGCATTCATCTAGCAAGGAGAACTTGGTGATATGTTGGCTCAGTTGGTTCTGCACACATTTCTCAGTCAGCTTGGCCAGTAAAGGGATGTTGGTCACTGGGGAGGGGAAAAGGTATCCGTGCATTTCACTGGACTGAGATCACTCAGGTTATGGAGGGCTGAACTCTCTGAAAGAGGGGTACACTTTGTCTACCCCCCCCCCCCCCCCTCAAACGTATGCTCTGGAGTATCAGTCCATGTACCAGGGAAGATCCATAGCAACCTGCCCTGGCCAGAGGGCACTGTGACCCAGTGCAGAAAACGTTGTGCCCCGTGGCAGCAGATTCTTTGCTGAAGCAGGGGAGGCACATTCACCTTACCAACTCAAGCCCAAGAATATTTGAATAAGTGCAGCTCTCCCACGGTAGTTCAAGAGCTCCATCTCCAGTCCCAGAATACGGGGTGGAGTGCGGCTCCCCCACGGTAGTTCAGGGGGTGATTTACAGTTCTGTCTCCAGTCCCGGAATACGGGGTGGAGTGCGGCTCCCCCACGGTAGTTCAGGAGCTCTATCTCCAGTCCCAGAATACTGGGTGGAGTGCGGCTCCCCCAAGGAAGTTCAGGGGGTGATTTACAGTTCTGTCTCCAGTCCCAGAATACTGGGTGAAGTGCGACTCCCCCCCATGGTAGTTCAGGGAGTGATTTACAGTTCTATCTCCAGTCCCAGAATACTGGGTGGAGTGCGACTCCCCCCCATGGTAGTTCAGGGAGTGATTTACAGTTCTATCTCCAGTCCCAGAATACTGGGTGGAGTGCGGCTCCCCCACAGAAGTTCAGGGGGTGATTTACAGTTCTGTCTCTAGTCCCAGAATACTGGGTGAAGTTCGGCTCCCCCCACGGTAGTTCAGGGAGTGATTTACAGTTCTGTCTCCAGTCCCGGAATACGGGGTGGAGTGCGGCTCCCCCACGGTAGTTCAGGAGCTCTATCTCCAGTCCTAGAATACTGGGTGGAGTGCGGCTCCCCCACGGTAGTTCAGGGAGTGATTTACAGTTCTGTCTCCAGTCCCGGAATACTGGGTGGAGTGCGGCTTCCCCACGGTAGTTCAGGGAGTGATTTACAGTTCTGTCTCCAGTCCCGGAATACGGGGTGGAGTGCGGCTCCCCCCACGGTAGTTCAGGGAGTGATTTACAGTTCTGTCTCCAGTCCCGGAATACGGGGTGGAGTGCGGCTCCCCCACGGTAGTTTAGGAGCTCTATCTCCAGTCCCAGAATACTGGGTGGAGTGCGGCTCCCCCACGGTGGTTCAGGGAGTGATTTACAGTTCTGTCTCCAGTCCCGGAATACTGGGTGGAGTGCGGCTCCCCCACGGTAGTTCAGGGAGTGATTTACAGTTCTGTCTCCAGTCCCGGAATACTGGGTGGAATGTGGCTCCCCCCACGATAGTTCAGGGAGTGATTTACAGTTCTGTCTCCAGTCCCGGAATACTGGGTGGAGTGCGGCTCCCCCCACGGTAGTTCAGGGAGTGATTTACAGTTCTGTCTCCAGTCCCGGAATACGGGGTGGAGTGCGGCTCCCCCACGGTAGTTCAGGGAGTGATTTACAGTTCTGTCTCCAGTCCCGGAATACTGGGTGGAGTGTAGCTTCCCCCACGGTAGTTCAGAGGGTGATTTACAGTTCTGTCTCCAGTCCCGGAATACGGGGTGGAGTGCGGCTCCCCCACGGTAGTTCAGGAGCTCTATCTCCAGTCCCAGAATACTGGGTGGAGTGCGGCTCCCCCAAGGAAGTTCAGGGGGTGATTTACAGTTCTGTCTCCAGTCCCAGAATACTGGGTGAAGTGCGACTCCCCCCCCATGGTAGTTCAGGGAGTGATTTACAGTTCTATCTCCAGTCCCAGAATACTGGGTGGAGTGCGGCTCCCCCACAGAAGTTCAGGGGGTGATTTACAGTTCTGTCTCTAGTCCCAGAATACTGGGTGAAGTTCGGCTCCCCCCACGGTAGTTCAGGGAGTGATTTACAGTTCTGTCTCCAGTCCCGGAATACGGGGTGGAGTGCGGCTCCCCCACAGTAGTTCAGGAGCTCTATCTCCAGTCCTAGAATACTGGGTGGAGTGCGGCTCCCCCGCGGTAGTTCAGGGAGTGATTTACAGTTCTGTCTCCAGTCCCGGAATACTGGGTGGAGTGCGGCTTCCCCACGGTAGTTCAGGGAGTGATTTACAGTTCTGTCTCCAGTCCCGGAATACGGGGTGGAGTGCGGCTCCCCCCACGGTAGTTCAGGGAGTGATTTACAGTTCTGTCTCCAGTCCCGGAATACAGGGTGGAGTGCGGCTCCCCCACGGTAGTTTAGGAGCTCTATCTCCAGTCCCAGAATACTGGGTGGAGTGCGGCTCCCCCACGGTGGTTCAGGGAGTGATTTACAGTTCTGTCTCCAGTCCCGGAATACTGGGTGGAGTGCGGCTCCCCCACGGTAGTTCAGGGAGTGATTTACAGTTCTGTCTCCAGTCCCGGAATACTGGGTGGAATGTGGCTCCCCCCACGGTAGTTCAGGGAGTGATTTACAGTTCTGTCTCCAGTCCCGGAATACTGGGTGGAGTGCGGCTCCCCCCACGGTAGTTCAGGGAGTGATTTACAGTTCTGTCTCCAGTCCCGGAATACGGGGTGGAGTGCGGCTCCCCCACGGTATTTCAGGGAGTGATTTACAGTTCTGTCTCCAGTCCCGGAATACTGGGTGGAGTGCGGCACCCCCACGGTAGTTCAGGGAGTGATTTACAGCTCTATCTCCAGTCCCAGAATACTGGGTGGAGTGCGGCTCCCCCACGGTAGTTTAGGAAGTGATTTACAGTTCTGTCTCCAGTCCCAGAATACTGGGTGAAGTGCAGCTCCCCCGCGGTAGTTCAGGGGGTGATTTACAGTTCTATCTCCAGTTCCAGAATACGGGGTGGAGTGCGGCTCCCCACAAGTAGATCAGGGGGTGATTTACAGTTCTGTCTCCAGTTCCAGAATACGGGGTGGAGTGCGGCTCTCCCACAGTAGTTCAGGGGGTGATTTACAGTTCTGTCTCATGTCCCAGAAAACTGGGTGGAGTGCGGCTCTCCCACGATAGTTCAGGGGTGATTTACAGTTCTGTCTCCAGTCCCAGAATACTGGGTGGAGTGCGGCTCCCCCACGGTAGTTCAGGAGTGATTTACAGTTCTATCTCCAGTTCCAGAATACGGGGTGGAGTGCGGCTCCCCACAAGTAGTTCAGGGGTGATTTACAGTTCTGTCTCCAGTCCCAGAATACTGGGTGGAGTGCGGCTCCCCCACGGTAGTTCAGGGAGGGAGTTACAGTTCTGTCTCCAGTCCCAGAATACTGGGTGGAGTGCGGCTCCCCCCACAGTAGTTCATGAGCTCTATCTCCAGTCCCAGAATACTGGGTGAAGTGTCGCTCCCCCCATGGCAGTTCAGGAGCTCTGTCTCCAGTCCCAGAATACAGGGTGAAGTGCGGCTCCCCCACGGTAGTTCAGGGAGTGATTTACAGTTCTGTCTCCAGTCCCAGAATACTGGGTGAAGTGTCGCTCCCCCCATGGCAGTTCGGGAGCTCTGTCTCCAGTCCCAGAATACGGGGTGGAGTGCGGCTCTCCCACTGTAGTTCAGGGGGTGATTTACAGTTCTGTCTCCAGTCCCAGAATACGGGGTGGAGTGCGGCTCCCCCACAGTAGTTCAGGGGGTGATTTACAGTTCTGTCTCCAGTCCCAGAATACTGGGTGAAGTGTAGCTTCCCCCACGGTAGTTCAGAGGGTGATTTACAGTTCTGTCTCCAGTCCCGGAATACGGGGTGGAGTGCGGCTCCCCCACGGTAGTTCAGGAGCTCTATCTCCAGTCCCAGAATACTGGGTGGAGTGCGGCTCCCCCAAGGAAGTTCAGGGGGTGATTTACAGTTCTGTCTCCAGTCCCAGAATACTGGGTGAAGTGCGACTCCCCCCCCATGGTAGTTCAGGGAGTGATTTACAGTTCTATCTCCAGTCCCAGAATACTGGGTGGAGTGCGGCTCCCCCACAGAAGTTCAGGGGGTGATTTACAGTTCTGTCTCTAGTCCCAGAATACTGGGTGAAGTTCGGCTCCCCCCACGGTAGTTCAGGGAGTGATTTACAGTTCTGTCTCCAGTCCCGGAATACGGGGTGGAGTGCGGCTCCCCCACGGTAGTTCAGGAGCTCTATCTCCAGTCCTAGAATACTGGGTGGAGTGCGGCTCCCCCACGGTAGTTCAGGGAGTGATTTACAGTTCTGTCTCCAGTCCCGGAATACTGGGTGGAGTGCGGCTTCCCCACGGTAGTTCAGGGAGTGATTTACAGTTCTGTCTCCAGTCCCGGAATACGGGGTGGAGTGCGGCTCCCCCCACGGTAGTTCAGGGAGTGATTTACAGTTCTGTCTCCAGTCCCGGAATACGGGGTGGAGTGCGGCTCCCCCACGGTAGTTTAGGAGCTCTATCTCCAGTCCCAGAATACTGGGTGGAGTGCGGCTCCCCCACGGTGGTTCAGGGAGTGATTTACAGTTCTGTCTCCAGTCCCGGAATACTGGGTGGAGTGCGGCTCCCCCACGGTAGTTCAGGGAGTGATTTACAGTTCTGTCTCCAGTCCCGGAATACTGGGTGGAATGTGGCTCCCCCCACGGTAGTTCAGGGAGTGATTTACAGTTCTGTCTCCAGTCCCGGAATACTGGGTGGAGTGCGGCTCCCCCCACGGTAGTTCAGGGAGTGATTTACAGTTCTTTCTCCAGTCCCGGAATACGGGGTGGAGTGCGGCTCCCCCACGGTAGTTCAGGGAGTGATTTACAGTTCTGTCTCCAGTCCCGGAATACTGGGTGGAGTGCGGCACCCCCACGGTAGTTCAGGGAGTGATTTACAGTTCTGTCTCCAGTCCCGGAATACGGGGTGGAGTGCGGCTCCCCCCATGGCAGTTCAGGAGCTCTGTCTTCAGTCCCAGAATACTGGGTGGAGTGCGGCTCCCCCACAGTAGTTCAGGGGGTGATTTACAGTTCTGTCTCCAGTCCTGGAATACTGGGTGGAGTGCGGCTCCCCCCACGGTAGTTCAGGGAGTGATTTACAGTTCTGTCTCCAGTCCAGGAATACGGGGTGGAGTGCGGCTCCCCCCACGGTAGTTCAGGGAGTGATTTACAGTTCTGTCTCCAGTCCAGGAATACGGGGTGGAGTACGGCTCCCCCCATGGCAGTTCAGGAGCTCTGTCTTCAGTCCCAGAATACTGGGTGGAGTACCACCAACATGCACAGTGTATGATCCTCAATGTCAAACACACTACCAGCATCCACCATCCACCATCCATCCCGGGGAAGCAGCACACCTCCAGCAGTGAGGGTAGAGGCCTCTCAAACTGTGGAAGGGTGGCAGGCCCATGGCCAGTCTGTGGGCAGCAAAACTGACCACCTCCTATTCGGAAAAGGTGTCAAGCGCTTCGCAGTCCAGGCATATCGTTGAGGAACAGGCTCCCTGCGACTAGCCACTCGAAAGCCATATCTCACCCCCCCCCCCCCCCCCCCCCCACACACACACAAGGTTCCTGAATCCCTCCCGGACCCACTCTCCAGGCGCCGAGAGTGCCTGGATGCTCCTTGCGCGGACCGTGGAGAGATGCTGCCAGTTCATGCCCAGACAGGTGACCTGGGCACAGGGCTGCTGCGGCGGCCACAGGGTTCAGAGAGTGAGCAACGATTATGGTGATCCGTGTGGGGGATTACACTGATCGCGGGGGAGGGGGGGATTAGACATTCCCACCGGCACCGGCAGTCTGAGCCACCACAGCTCGATGAAGCTGCGCAGAGGCTGGGAGTTGAAGCTGCCTCGGTGGACTGATGCCTCCCACACTGGCACCGCACCCTTACCCGCCACCACACACACACCCTGGAGCTGCGGCCTGCCTTCCTAAGCTCCCTGGTGTGTCATGAGCTCCACTCACTCGAGTCTGCAGTTAATCACCCCACAAGGCCTGAGCTGCCCCACCGGAGCAGTACCACTACAGACCTCTGTACCAGCCACCCCACACTCTGGCACAGGGTTGAAGGGTGCACCCGGAGAGAGGTCGACCCCCTGCCAGGGCTGACCCTTGCTGGACTCTGAGGCGGGAGTGTTTATAGTCCCGCAGACTTCTAGCATGTCGCCTGCGTCCCTAAGAGTCTGAGTGAGCTCCGTCTGCGAGGATTTCAGAGAATAAAGAAGATACAAAGGCACTGAAGGGTGCGAGGAACAAAAGGGAGGACCACCGGGATCCCCTCCGGACACTTTCAACTCCCTCCTCTCGTGTTACTGTGACCCGTACTCCTCCTATAGCAAGCCCCATCTGACGCTGGTGTGTGCCCCACTCCTCACAACGAGCCCACCCCTGCTGTGTGACGTCACTCCCTGCTGCGTGACCCCACTCCCTGCTGCGTGACCCCACTCCCTGCTGCGTGACCCCACTCCCCCTAAAACAAGCCCAACTCAGTGACCCCACCCCCTGCTGTGTGACCCCACTCCCCCTAACAAGCCTCATCTCTCAGTGACCCCACCCCCTGCTGTGTCAGAACGCCTCAACTCCATCCCTCCAATGGGCGCTTCTCTGCCCGCTCCCACTCATTTTTGACCACCAGCGCGACCAGCACCCTCCCTGGAGCCGCCTCCCTTGAACAAGTGCGACCTGTAGACCCAGAGTCTCACTCCGAGGCGCGGTGTGAGTTACACCAAGGCACGATGGGGTCCTCTATCTGCCGGGGGCCGCGATAGGGTCTCCTATCTGCCGGGGGCCGCGATAGGGTCTCCTATCTCCTGGAAATGTCGCGGAACGCAGCCCTCCTCACCCACTCCTAAAAAGCCCCCTCTGCCGGATAGCAGCCGAAACCCACTTCAGAACCGTAGGCTCAAGTGCAGCGGAAGGAGAGCCTAAGAGCGAATGGGCAGAGTCTGAAGCAACCTCGGCCAGTGCCGGGAGGGCCCCCGCTCAGCGTGGGAAAAGCACACACAGGCAGCACCTGCAGCATTGTACAGGCAGCAGAACTGCCGAGCACACAAGAGCACCTTCCCAGCCTAATGCAGGTCTCAGGGCTGGGAGCCTTCGCAGCCTCACCCAGCCCCAGAGGGGGGCGAACCGCAGCTTCACTCTGGGCACCGACTACAATCCCAACCTGTGGGATCTCACCAGAGAGCGGCCATCGAGCCTGGGGCGCCTCGGGGCCGGCGCCAAAGGGATCCATAGAGGACTCAAACATTCCTTCCCTAGATCGGAAGATATTGGATTGAATCCCAGACCTTTGCATCTGCACAATAATCAACCCCCCGCCTGACACACACAGTCTCAGCGCCCACCCAGAGACCCGCTCTCTTGGGTTTATAAAGGCTGGTCACACCCAATGTTTGTCCAGCAGAGGTATCGAGGCATCGAAGCGGCCACAGCCATGCCCTGTGGCACCACACGCGGGCCCAGACACGTGGTGCCCAATGCTTGCAGCGGGGAGGAGCCACCCCGCGGTGGTCCAAGGTGAATGTCAGCATCCTTCAGGCCTTGGTCTCCACCAATGGGAACTCCAAGGAAGAGACCCCACCATCCAGGGCAGAGAGGCTTCTCAGCATGAATGCGCAGGTGGGTGGCGGAGAGATCCCTGGCACTCCAGAACCGAGAAACGCAGAGCTGAAGAAGCAACAGGCGTCTTCAGCAAGACAAGAGCCACCAAGATCTCAACCTGCTGCACCTTAGTCAATGCATGTTTGGAGCCCAGCAGGACTTCACAGGCAAAGTCCAATCGAGACAGAACCAGGGCCAGGGGAGCCGGGACCTTCCCTTCCTCAGGCAAAGTCCAGTCGAACCAGTACCAGGGACAGAGGAGCCGGGACCTTCCCTTCCTCAGGCAAAGTCCAGTCGAGACAGAACCAGGGCCAGAGGAGCCAGGACCTTCCCTTCCTCAGGCAAAGTCCAGTCGAGACAGAACCAGGGCCAGAGGAGCCGGGACCTTCCCTTCCTCAGGCAAAGTCCAGTCGAGACAGAACCAGGGCCAGAGGAGCCGGGACCTTCCCTTCCTCAGGCAAAGTCCAGTCGAGACAGAACCAGGGCCAGAGGAGCCGGGACCTTCCCTTCCACAGGCAAAGTCCAATCCAGACAGAACCAGGGCCAGAGGAGCCAGGACCTTCCCTTCCACAGGCAAAGTCCAATCGAGACAGAACCAGGGCCAGGGGAGCCGGGACCTTCCCTTCCACAGGCAAAGTTCAGTCGAGACAGAACCAGGGCCAGAGGAACCGGGACCTTCTGTTCCTCAGGCAAAGTCCAGTCGCGACAGAACCAGGGCCAGAGGAGCCGGACCTTCCCTTCCACAGGCAAAGTTCAGTCGAGACAGAACCAGGGCCAGAGGACCCGGGACCTTCCCTTCCTCAGGCAAAGTCCAGTCGAGACAGAACCAGGGCCAGAGGAGCCGGGACCTTCCCTTCCTCAGGCAAAGTCCAGTCGAGACAGAACCAGGGCCAGAGGAGCCGGGACCTTCCCTTCCACAGGCAAAGTCCAATCGAGACAGAACCAGGGCCAGGGGAGCCGGGACCTTCCCTTCCACAGGCAAAGTTCAGTCGAGACAGAACCAGGGCCAGAGGAACCGGGACCTTCTGTTCCTCAGGCAAAGTCCAGTCGCGACAGAACCAGGGCCAGAGGAGTCAGGACCTTCCCTTCCACAGGCAAAGTCCAATCGAGACAGAACCAGGGCCAGAGGAGCCGGGACCTTCTGTTTCTCAGGCAAAGTCCAGTCGCGACAGAACCAGGGCCAGAGGAGCCGGGACCTTCCCTTCCACAGGCAAAGTCCAATCGCGACAGAACCAGGGCCAGAGGAGTCAGGACCTTCCCTTCCACAGGCAAAGTCCAATCGCGACAGAACCAGGGCCAGAGGAGTCAGGACCTTCCCTTCCACAGGCAAAGTCCAATCCAGACAGAACCAGGGCCAGAGGAGCCGGGACCTTCTGCTCCACAGGCAAAGTCCATTCACAACAGAACCAGGACCAGAGGAGCCGGGACCTTCCCTTTCACAGGCAAAGTCCAATCGAGACAGAACCAGGGCCAGAGGAGCCGGGACCTTCTGTTCCTCAGGCAAAGTCCAGTCGCGACAGAACCAGGGCCAGAGGAGCCGGGACCTTCCCTTCCACAGGCAAAGTCCAATCGAGACAGAACCAGGGCCAGAGGAGCCGGGACCTTCTGTTCCTCAGGCAAAGTCCAATCGCGACAGAACCAGGGCCAGGGGAGCCGGGACCTTCGGTTCCTCAGGCAAAGTCCAATCGCGACAGAACCAGCCCAGAGGAGCCGGGACCTTCTGTTCCTCAGGCAAAGTCCAATCGCGACAGAACCAGCCCAGAGGAGCCGGGACCTTCTGTTCCACAGGCAAAGTCCAATCGAGACAGAACCAGGGCCAGAGGAGCCGGGACCTTCCCTTCCACAGGCAAAGTCCAATCGCGACAGAACCAGGGCCAGAGGAGCCGGGACCTTCCGTTCCTCAGGCAAAGTCCAATTGAGACAGAACCAGGGCCAGAGGAGCCGGGACCTTCCCTTCCACAGGCAAAGTCCAATCGCGACAGAACCAGGGCCAGAGGAGCCGGGACCTTCCCTTCCACAGGCAAAGTCTAATCGCAACAGAACCAGGGCCAGAGGAGCCGGGACCTTCCCTTCCACAGGCAAAGTCCAATCGCGACAGAACCAGGGCCAGAGGAGTCGGGACCTTCCCATCCACAGGCAAAGTCCAATCGCGACAGAACCAGGGCCAGAGGAGCCGGGACCTTCTGTTCCACAGGCAAAGTCCAATCGAGACAGAACCAGGGCCAGAGGAGCCGGGACCTTCTGCTCCACAGGCAAAGTCCAATCGCGACAGAACCAGGGCCAGAGGAGCCGGGACCTTCTGCTCCACAGGCAAAGTCCAATCGCGACAGAACCAGGGCCAGAGGAGTCAGGACCTTCCCTTCCACAGGCAAAGTCCAATCAAGTCAGAACCAGGGCCAGAGAAGCCGGGACCTTCCCTTCCACAGGCAAAGTCCAAGCCAGACAGAACCAGGGCCAGAGGAGCCGGGACCTTCCCTTCCACAGGCAAAGTCCAATCGCGACAGAACCAGGGCCAGAGGAGCCGGGACCTTCGACTCCACAGGCAAAGTCCAATCCAGACAGAACCAGGGCCAGAGGAGCCAAGACCTTCCCTTCCACAGGCAAAGTTCAAGCCAGACAGAACCAGGGCCAGAGGAGCCGGGACCTTCCCTTCCACAGGCAAAGCCCAATCGCGACAGAACCAGGGCCAGAGGAGCCGGGACCTTCGACTCCACAGGCAAAGTCCAATCCAGACAGAACCAGGGCCAGAGGAGCCGGGACCTTCCCTTCCACAGGCAAAGTCCAATCCAGACAGAACCAGGGCCAGAAGAGCCGGGACCTTCCCTTCCACAGGCAAAGTCCAATCGAGACAGAACCAGGGCCAGAGGAGCCGGGACTTTCTGGTAGAAAAAAAATCAAGATTGTTGAAAGAGACTCAGAAAAGCAATTGGAGATGGATTCAGCAGCTGTGGACAACTGCTAAAAGGTGGGGCAATAACAAATTATGCCCATCACAACCCCTATGTTGCCCATAGGAGTTCAACGGTCTATCGAAGGAGCTCTGAAATCATTTGATATTTAAGGGTCCCAGATGGACCGAGGTCTTAGTGGGATTCAGGTTTGGATCACTGAGCATTACCAGAACTTAAGGTCCCCAAGACGACTGAAAAATATATCTGAGGGGAACCAGAAGTGGGTAAATGGGGGTGAGGGGGGAGGCAGAAGACGGTACATGAGGAGGGGGGAGCAGAGGTGGGTGCATGAGGAGGGGGGAGCAGAGGTGGGCCGATGAGTGGGTGGACCACAGGTGGGTGCATGAGGAGAACCAGAAGTGTGTACATGAGGGGGAGGTAGATGTGGGTGCATGAGAGGGGGCAGAGGTGGGTGCATGAGGAGGGGGAGCAGAGGTGGGTGCATGAGGAGGGGGAGCAGAGGTGGGTGCATGAGGAGGGGGGAGCATGGGTGGGTGCATGAGGAGGGGGGAGCATGGGTGGGTGCATGAGGAGGGGGGAGCATGGGTGGGTGCATGAGGAGGGGGGAGCATGGGTGGGTGCATGAGGAGGGGGAGCAGAGGTGGGTGCATGAGGAGGGGGAGCAGAGGTGGGTGCATGAGAGAGGGCAGAGGTGGGTGCATGAGGGGGGAGCAGAGGTGGGTGCATGAGGAGGGGGGAGCAGAGGTGGGTGCATGAGGAGGGGGGAGCAGGGGTGGGTGCATGAGGGGGCAGGGGTGGGTGCATGAGGGGTGAGCAGAGGTGGGTGCATGAGGAGGGGGGAGCAGAGGTGGGTGCATGAGGAGGGGGAGCAGAGGTGGGTGCATGAGGGGGGGAGCAGAGGTGGGTGCATGAGGGGGGAGCAGAGGTGGGTGCATGAGGAGGGGGGAGCAGAGGTGGGTGCATGAGGAGGGGGGGAGCAGAGGTGGGTGCATGAGGAGGGGGAGCAGAGGTGGGTGCATGAGGAGGGGGGAGCATGGGTGGGTGCATGAGGAGGGGCAGAGGTGGGTGCACGAGGGGGAGCAGGGGTGGGTGCATGAGGGGGCAGGGGTGGGTGCATGAGGGGGCAGGGGTGGGTGCATGAGGAGGGGCAGAGGTGGGTGCATGAGGAGGGGGCAGAGGTGGGTGCATGAGGAGGGGGCAGAGGTGGGTGCATGAGGAGGGGGAGCAGAGGTGGGTGCATGAGGAGGGGGAGCAGAGGTGGGTGCATGAGAGAGGGCAGAGGTGGGTGCATGAGGAGGGGGAGCAGAGTTAGGCAGATGAGTGGCAGAACCGCAGGTGGGTGCATGAGGACAACCAGAAGTGTGTACATGAGGGGGAGGCAGAGGTGGGTGCATGAGAGGGGGCAGAGGTGGGTGCATGAGGAGGGGGCAGAGGTGGGTGCATGAGGAGGGGGCAGAGGTGGGTGCATGAGGGGCAGGACCACAGGTGGGTGCATGGGGAGGGCAGGGGTGGGTGCATGAGGGGGCAGGGGTGGGTGCATGAGGGGGCAGAGGTGGGTGCATGAGGGGGCAGAGGTGGGTGCATGAGGGGGCAGAGGTGGGTGCATGAGGAGGGGGAGCAGAGGTGGGTGCATGAGGAGGGTGAGCAGAGGTGGGTGCATGAGGAGGGGGAGCAGAGGTGGGTGCATGAGGAGGGGGGAGCAGAGGTGGGTGCATGAGGGGGAGGCAGAGGTGGGGGCATGAGAGGGGGCAGAGGTGGGGGAATGAGAGGGGGCAGAGGTGGGGGCATGAGGAGGGGGGAGCAGAGGTGGGCAGATGAGGGGCAGAACCGCAGGTGGGTGCATGAGGACAACCAGAAGTGTGTACACGAGGGGGAGGCAGAGGTGGGTGCATGAGAGGGGGCAAGGTGGGTGCATGAGGAGGGGGAGCAGAGGTGGGTGCATGAGGGGCAGGACCACAGGTGGGTGCATGGGGAGGGCAGGGGTGGGTGCATGAGGGGGCAGGGGTGGGTGCATGAGGGGGCAGAGGTGGGTGCATGAGGGGGCAGAGGTGGGTGCATGAGGGGGCAGAGGTGGGTGCATGAGGGGGCAGAGGTGGGTGCATGAGGAGGGGGAGCAGAGGTGGGTGCATGAGGAGGGTGAGCAGAGGTGGGTGCATGAGGAGGGGGAGCAGAGGTGGGTGCATGAGGAGGGGGGAGCAGAGGTGGGTGCATGAGGGGGAGGCAGAGGTGGGGGCATGAGAGGGGGCAGAGGTGGGGGAATGAGAGGGGGCAGAGGTGGGGGCATGAGGAGGGGGGAGCAGAGGTGGGCAGATGAGGGGCAGAACCGCAGGTGGGTGCATGAGGACAACCAGAAGTGTGTACACGAGGGGGAGGCAGAGGTGGGTGCATGAGAGGGGGCAGAGGTGGGTGCATGAGGAGGGGGGAGCAGAGGTGGGCGGATGAGGGGCAGGACCACAGGTGGGTGCATGAGGAGGGCAGGGGTGGGTGCATGAGGAGGGCAGGGGTGGGTGCATGAGGAGGGCAGAGGTGGGTGCATGAGGGGGCAGGGGTGGGTGCATGAGGGGGGGGGCAGGGGTGGGTGCATGAGGGGGGGCAGGGGTGGGTGCATGAGGAGGGGGGAGCAGAGGTAGACGGATGAGGGCAGGACCGCATGAGGGGGCAGAGGTGGGGCCATGAGGGAGTTGCCATCTGGACCCTGAAGCTTCTGTATTACCTGCTGATCATCCTTAGATACAACTACCAAACCAGGCAGACGGGCAATTCTAGCCTTCGGTTTTCAATGGTTCTGCAACTCCACATCACGGAAAGTCCCTCATCTCTTAGTTTAGCAATATTCTGTCCACTGCGACGGCTAACTGGAGCTCTGTACCAAGCCCAGACTGGCACCTCATTGGATGCTCTGCAGACATCTAGCACTCACATTGTCTGGCAGTCTGATGACTAAAATGGTGCTCTTGGGCATCTGACCCTAGGAAACCTGGTGCATCTGCTCTTGACGGCGCAGGCTTCAGCAGCCCACTCCCTAAAAAAACACCAATGACCCACAACCTGCTGAATGCCTTTCAACACACACCTCTTCCTTCTTCAGGTCAGCACAGTCACAAGGAATTCACTCGACCAACAAACTAAATCGCCCCCACTCAACCAGCCGCCTGATGTTAGAGGAAGTCAGTCCCTGCTTGAACAAGTGCAACGCCATCTACACAAGGCTTCCAACGAAAGCATCTTTCTGCCCCCTGGAGTTCACAGCCATGTTGACCTGGGAACATTCAGCCCCCGAAGCAAAGATCACATTATCCCAGCCCCCAAAACTTGGTACCGGCCTCAGTGAAAGACACTCTGCCTGGTTTCTGGGTCTGATGCTCACACCTCAGAACATCTTTTCAAAATATTCCTGCCAAACCAACCTGCAGAAACTGGAGGCTGATCTCAAACACCTTCTACCACCTGACCAATCAGATCAATCAGATACATACATTTTAAGGGCAGATCCATCCGCTCATGGGGTTCACTGCTCTCGACAACCACACCACACCCCTAGGACTCGGGATGGCCTCTCTGAAGGTCTGGATAGGTCTAAGACCCTCTCCAACCTTCCTGAAGTTCTGGAGATGCACAAAGGCCCGCCTCAATCTTCCACTTAGCCTCGATTAACACCAGACCCCGATCCCAGGTACCTCGGATTCTTCACTATGAAGCTAAACATAGACAAGCTGGTCAGACACCGATAACCAGACCCATGCAGCTGGTCAGCGACCCTCCAGCGACACGTTTCCACCACACTCCAGCCATCATCGGAGTAATGCCAAGATCAGTGACTCTGGAGAAGCCCCTGAAGCGGTGTATTTGGATTATCTTGGATCAGTTTTCTGCTTCATGTTAGAGGGAAGATGGGTGGCCCCGCGGTCAGGGCGACTGACGCTGAAATCAGGGGATGACGGTTCGATCCCCGGCGCCGGCGGCAGATCAGCCCAGCACCATGTGACTCTGGGCAATAGCTCGCTTAATCTTCCCGGCGGCCCCCAGCGCCTTGAGACCCTTACGGTAACTGTTCGCGCTTTACAAATACTGGATTTACATTTACATTTTACAGCCACAAGTTTGTAAACATTAAACTGGCCTGGTTTTGAAATCCCATTGCCTCTGTTGACCTGTAGCGAGCGTTCCATAGGTGCTCGCAGTCAGCCATTACAAGAGCATTTAAACATGGGCCAAATAGCATAACAGAAAACTTATTCAAGAGGACATTTTTTTTTGCTCAAGCCGCACTAATCAGAAAATCCAGAGGAAGAAAACTTGCGATGAAATAGCTCATTTGTCGTCTTCACCTTGTGCACATTTCCAGGATCAGAACACTATTTCTTCAGCCAATCTGTTTCCTCCTCGCCCTATAGGACTTCTTCAAGGCTTAGCAAAGTAACACGTCTTCCCTTAGTGTGCGAAATATGCAGCTCGTATCTTCGGCGTCATCTGTCTAATCAAGTACACCTGCTACTACTTCTAACTTGGGTCCAAAGGTATTGGTAGAGCTGGTTATTAGTTATTTTATCAATCACGGTGTGGCGCAAACACCATGTAAACCGTGAACCAACATGGATCCTGATCTGGTGTTTATTGCGCCTGCCAGCAGACTGGACGGAAGCCCCAATCACCCCCATGAAAAGGGTACAAGGACTGAGTGACAGTGGGCAGGTGGAGGGCCTTGCGCCTACTCTTGTCGGACAGCACAAAAACCTCTAACCAAGGTCCATTCATTTACATGAATGCTAAGGTCCTAGGTTCTGGGACATCAAGTTCCACACTCGGAGTCTCCACTCGCAAATTACATGGGCCTCTCCAGACGTACACTCATTAAAGATTGTGAATGCATGGGCCTCTCTGGAGCATACTCTCGGTGGAGACCGCGCACACATGGGTGTCTACAGAGCTTTCTCTCAGTAGAGACCGTACATGCATGGGCCTCGCTGGAGCGTACTCTCGGTGGAGACCGCGCACACATGGGTGTCTACAGAGCTTTCTCTCAGTAGAGACCGTACATGCATGGGCCTCGCTGGAGCGTACTCTCGGTGGAGACCGCGCACACATGGGTGTCTACAGAGCTTTCTCTCAGTAGAGCCGTACATGCATGGGCCTCGCTGGAGCGTACTCTCAGTGGAGACCGCGCACACATGGGTGTCTACAGAGGTTACTCTCAGTAGAGACCGTACATGCATGGGCCTCTCTGGAGCGTACTCTCGGTGGAGACCGCGCACACATGGGTGTCTACAGAGGTTTCTCTCAGTAGAGACCGTACATGCATGGGCCTCGCTGGAACTTACTATCAGTGGAGACCGCGCACACATGGGAGTCTAGAGAGCTTACTCTCAGTAGAGATTGTGAATGCGTGGGCCTCGCTGGAGCGTACTCTCGGTGGAGACGGCGCACACATGGGTGTCTACAGAGCTTACTCTCAGTAGAGACCGTACATGCATGGGCCTCTCTGGAGCGTACTCTCGGTGGAGACCGCGCACACATGGGTGTCTACAGAGCTTTCTCTCAGTAGAGACCGTACATGCATGGGCCTCTCTGGAGCGAACTCTCGGTGGAGACCGTGCACACATGGGTGTCTACAGAGCTTTCTCTCAGTAGAGATTGTGAATGCATGGGCCCCGCTGGCGCGTACTCTCGGTGGAGACCGTGCATACATGGGTGTTGTAGGAGAGTAGGGTCTGCAATCCTATGATCACCCAGATTTTTTGCTTTTGTTTCACTGGTTTACGACTTTCTCTGGCTGTGGGCCTGCCAATCAGACCCACAGCCTGGCTGTTCTCTCTCTAAATTACAACATGTACCCTAGGTGCATTTACCAATTGGTACTGGGCCACCTTATCAGACCCTGTAACTCAGGGCATAAGTGTACCCAGGGCCTACCAGGGGCTGAAGCATGTATTATGCCACCCCTGGTTGGCCTCCTAAATTTGACACAACTGGCTGCATGACAGCTGGGGCAAAGTCGTGTAATCACCCTTTGCTGTAGATATAGTATACCTATATCTAACCCTAAAAATGGACACACAGATTCCTATCAGTCACTCCTATGGCAGGCCTTGACAATCCTGAAGGCAGAGTGCTTGGAATCGTGTGAGATGGTGCTCTGGCATGAGCTGAGCCTGTCTGCAGCTTGCGGAACCAAGTCCTAATAGCTGTTCCATGATAACGCATACCATATACTCTTAAGTGCATTATAATCCTCGCGGTTAAATGCTATCTTTGGTATTGCTTTATCAAAACATGTCGAGTAAGGTGTCATACGAATTGGAATACTAACCCCTCGCCAATTCTGGTGACGGGGTTAGCATTCCACCCTTCTAGAGGGACACGACATGTATGTAACTGTGAACCCCGGTTAAAGTTAAACGAAGCCTCAGCTCCACAAAATGGATGCTGCCACCACAGACACGAGTCTGACCTCCTGCTGCTGGGAGTCCTTCCAGCGAGGGGAGCTTGGACAAAGGGTTTCCTGTCCGGGGCGGTGCTAGCACCATCCCAGACAGGGTTTTGTGTATCCTGGGTAGGCAGGGCTTTACAGGAAGGTGACTGCTGAGTGGCACCCCGGTGCTCACTACGCATAGGCCGGTCAGAACCAGTTCCAGGGGCACACCAGCCCCTGGCCTGGGGAAAGTCCGGCATGGGAGAGGGGTGTAACCACCCCCCTCCTAGTCCCACCCATAGGCAGGACCTAGTCACCGGGTAAGCCCCTTTTCTTAGTATAAAGATAGGAGCGGGCCCCTGTTCAAATTAGATCATCTTTGGAATCAAGACACGACTTTCTGCGAAAGGACATCAAGATTTCTTCTTCAAGATTCTCCCTTGTGACTAAGGAGTAGTCACCCTGCATCCGCAGGCACCATCTAAAGAACACTGCGGTCTGCTGCAAGTCCTTCCTCAGGAATCCGACGACACAGCTCGACGAGACCCGGCTTCCCTGGCACCTCTGACCTCTACTCACCTCTACAGCCAAGCTGAGAACCGTGAGTGCGACGAGACCTCGAGGGACCGACGATCGTCAAGACTGCACGACTTCTTCACAACAAGCCCGCCGAGTGTCCCTCTGGTGAGTGCTTTGGGGTCCGAGAAGCCCCGACCCTGAGCAGCTCCAGCACCGAAGATCAGCCTCCCAGCATCTCCACGATCTGCGTGGGGCCCTTCTGCGTTTTGCTGCTCACCGCGTGGTTTGGCTACTAGCCCACTGGCTTGTGGCCTTCTTAACGACGCCCGACGACATCACTGCTGCTGGTCTGATTGCTCCAGACTGGCCCTCACTCCCTTCCAAGAGAGGAGCACCCCGGACCCTCCTGGTCCACTCCAGACGCCATTTTGAGTCCACCGCGTGGGCTTGAATTTGCCAAGGCTTTGTTGCCCAATCCTGGGTCCAGCGACGTCGACAGCTTCATCCATCGTGGGACAGCTCACTCCTCCATCCTGGTCGCCGACAACGCCTCCTGGTCCGTGAGATCTGCGAGCCCAGCGTCACCCACTCACCTAGTCGAGGTGACTACCATCCGGTGCCCTCCTGGTGCCACCTGACTACTGGCTAGTAGTCACGAACTTGGTCCCCTCTGCTTTCAGGTGTCATCTATCTTCAAGATCCAGGCTTGGATCACGTCGAACTCTCTTCACTGGTCGCCTGCCAGCATCTTTCTTCCAGGCTCCTGGTCCGTCTACGAGGATTCCCGACGTCTTTTGAGACCTATGCAGCTGCAGCCCCTGGGCTAGGTAACTTTGGCATTTCGGTGCCCCAGCATAGCCTCACTATCCAAGGGTCAGAATCCACTTTCGTTTTCCTCCTACCAGGTCGGGTTCGCCCGAGAACACTAACTTTGCTTTTACTAGCTCCCATAGACTTTGTCCCGCATCACGCGTGAGAGTGCACACTCTGCACCCGAGTCCCCTGGGCCTCCTAGAAGTAATATAACGATTCTATAGTCAAGTCCTAGCGATTCCAAAGCCTATTAGTACTGTACTTACCTGCTAGTAATTTCGCATTCCACTTTCAGAGTATATGGTTTTCCGTGCCCCTCGGGCATTTGTATATACTGTGCTAACTTAAGTATTTTCGTAAGAGTTTTGTTGTGTGCTTAGTACCCTGTCCTCATAAAGAGTACAGGGCTGTTGTGATCTAAATAAATACACTGTTTATTTTCATAACACTTGTGTGGTGTCCTTTCACTTAGTGTTCAAGGGGTATATGTGTGGTATAACAGCTGGCTTAACACGCCCTCTCGAGTCTTTAGCCTTAGACTGCTCGTATCCATGCTACTAGGATAGCTGGTCTATAAGGTTGACTTACAACCAATCATCAATAAGGGTTGTTGGACTGATACATAGTGTTCACTAGAATAGTGAGCACTGCATATCAGGCCACCTTCTCACAGGTGTCTACAGAGCTTACTCTCAGTAGAGACCGTACATGCATGGGCCTCGCTGGAGCGTACTCTCGGTGGAGACCGCGCACACATGGGTGTCTACAGAGCTTTCTCTCAGTAGAGATTGTGAACGCATGGACCTCGCTGGAGCGTACTCTCGGTGGAGACCGCGCACACATGGGTGTCTACAGACCTTGCTCTCAGTGGAGACCGTACATGCATGGGCCTCGCTGGAACTTACTATCAGTGGAGACCGCGCACACATGGGTGTCTACAGAGCTTTCTCTCAGTAGAGATTGTGAATGCATGGGCCTCTCTGGAGCGTACTCTCGGTGGAGACCGCGCACACATGGGCGTCTACAGAGCTTTCTCTCAGTAGAGATTGTGAATGCATGGGCCTCTCTGGAGCGTACTCTCGGTGGAGACCGCGCACACATGGGTGTCTATTATTATTATTATTATTATTATTGGAGATTTATTAAGCGCCTGGTTACGCCACTGGCGTGTCCCCGCGCTATGGCAAGCGGAGTAACTGTCCCCCCTACTCCCAACCAAGCTACCTACTGAAACAAATAAGTTTTAAGTTTTTTCCTAAACAGGATTTCGGAAGATTCAAGCCGAAGTTCCAGCGGCAGATTGTTCCAACATTTGGGGGCAAGGTATCTGAAGGATCTGCCTCCCATGCGAGCTTTGGAAATTCTGGGTACTTTTAGCAGCCCGGTCTGCGAGGACCGAAGGCTGCGTGTGGGCTCATAGTAAGCTATGAGACTTTGCAGCGGGAGAGGTGCCTTGCCATTCAGAATACGGTGGCAGGTGGCAAGGGCCTTAAACTGCACTCTCCTCTCAATAGGGAGCCAATGGAGCGCTCGCAGGGCTGGCTTGGCAGATGCCCTCCTAGGGAGTCTGAGGACCAGCCGTGCTGCCGCGTTTTGGAGAACCTGCAGACGACGAATGACCTTGCCGATGGCCCCCAGATAAAGAAGATTCCCATAATCAAGTCGGGAGGTGACCAGGGCATGCACCAGCGTCTGACGCGCTGAAATAGGAAGCAGGTCTAAGACTTTCCTGAGGGTTCTCAGAACACTGAAACATACCCCCACCACCCGACCGACATGTGGGCCAAAGGTGAGGTCCCTATCGAGCCACACGCCCAGGTTCCTAGCCTCACGGCAGGGTGCGGGAACTTCCCCCAAACACGGTGGCCACCATGCCGACGACCACGCCGACGGTACACCCCCCACCACGAGCACCTCGGTCTTGCTCCCGTTCAACTTTAAACAGTTGGCAGACATCCAGGCAGCGAGATCATTCATGCAGTTCCTGAAAATGTCTGCCGCAAGACCGGGCGCGCGTGAAAGGGAGATGACCAATTGCGTGTCATCGGCGTAGGACACCAGGCGGAGGCCATAGCCCTCCACAATGGCCGCTAGGGGGGAGACATAAATGTTGAATAGGGTTGGACTCAGGGACGAACCCTGTGGTACGCCCTGGCCCAGCTCAATCTCCCTAGAGTAACACTCACCTAGTCTGACCTGGAAGCACCTCTCAGAGAGGAAGGACTTAATCCACCCAAGCGCAGCTCCTGTCACCCCACCTCCATTCAGACACTGTAGCAAGGTGGAATGTGCTACAGTGTCGAATGCTGCGCTTAAGTCTAAGAGGATCAGTGCCATCGTCTGGCCCTCGTCGACTCCCTGTCTAAGTGCCTCCACCGCCACGAGGAGAGCAGACTCCGTCGAGTGACGGGGACGGAAGCCAAATTGCGAGTCGTGGAGTAGCGAAGCCCTCTCCACGAACTGCATAAGTTGTATATTGGCTGTTTTTTCCGCCACCTTCGCCATGTAGGGGAGAAGGGAGATAGGACGGAGATTCTCCAATTTTTCAAAACTAACATTAGCCTTTTTTTGCAGGGGGAGTACCACTGCCTGTTTCCAGGCCTTCGGGACCACTTGCGACTCAAAGGAGGTGTCCAAGAGCTGACGCACATAAGGCTCTAGCACTGGCAAGCTATCCATGAGCCGATTGGGAGTGGTCGGGTCTCTGGGGGAACCGGATTTAATGGATCCACAGATACGAAGGAGCTCCGTAGTGGGGGGGGTAACAAACCTGGTGAGCCGATGTTCCCCTTCCCTTCTTGGAAGTTCCAAGAGGGCAGTGCCACTATCTGTCCTCTGGGGGAAGGAATTATATATATTGGAGACCTTGGTTGCAAAGTACTCCGCAATACGATTACAACCCTCCGTAGTACAAAGTTTTTCTGGTGCTGAAACAGATTTTCCTATTGCAATACTTTTGTAGATAGAGAAAAGCTCTTTGGTAGACTGCTTAGCTTCCTCGATTTTATTGCAATAATATGAAGATTTAGCTTTCCTAATCAACATGTGATAAGCACGTCTGCAGTCAGTGTAACCGTTTTTGGCCTGTATGGAGTATGCGATCCTCCATTTCCTCTCGGCGCGTTTGCATGCCGCCTTGGCCGTACGCAGGTCCTCATTGAACCAGGGCGCCGACCGTTGTGTACGGCCGCCTGGTTTCGACGTACCCAGAGGTGCCACCTGATTCAAAGCTTCCAAAATGCGTTGGTCCAGGTTGTAATTCACTTCATCAACCCCGTCACCCCCAGGATGACCATTCTCAGTAAGTGCCCGATTGAATTTGGCCAGAGAGAATGCTGCCCACCTGCGCCTGGGATGTTTATCAGCGGGAGGGTCATCGGGGCGGGGTCCCTGTATTCCGATGGTAAAAGGGACGAGGAAATGATCGGACCAAGCAATGGGAATCGGTGCTTGAGCATTCACTTGGCTCCAGTTAGCAAAAACTGGGTCCAGAAGGTGACCCAGCTTGTGGGTAGATGATAAGACCTTCTGCTCGAATTGTAGATTAGCCATTGTGTGGCATAACTCACTAGCCACTCTGTCCGAGGGAGTATCTAGATGTAAATTAAGATCTCCTAGGACCAGATATTTATCTGAGCGCAGGGCGGCCTCGGTGACACCCTCCACTAGCTTTCCAACAAAAGCTGTGGAAGAGCCTGGTGGACGGTAGACTAACAAGCCTTTCAAGGTGAAGCGGCCATTAATGGAGATGGAAAAGACGCCAGCTTCACTATCATCGATCGCAGTGCGAACGAGCTGACATTGATAGTCTTGCCGCACAACCACGGCTATACCGCCCCCTCTCCCACGTGGCCTGTCTAGCCTGTGAAGGCAGTAACCTTCAGGTATGGCCTCAATAATCTCCGGCATGGAGTCCTGATCCAGCCACGTTTCCGTAAGGAATAAAAGATCCCATGGTTTCTCCGTAAGGAGGTCACGGATATCAAGGGAGTGTTTCCGTAAGGAGCGAACATTTAATAGGCCACATATCAAAGTATGTTGGCCAGCAGTTAGCGCCTTACCGGTGTTAAAGGTGTACTCACAGTGGCTGCAGCCCACATTTGTCCCAGCGTCAATGCTGTGGGGGCAAAGCCCACATAGCTCCCCTCGGAGGAGAAGTAGCTCATCTCGACTCCAGGAGACTTGACAGGAGGGAGAGGCAGAGGGTATGGCCCTGGGCCGCAGTCGGCCGCGGACGGGCGCAGACGGGCTTAACTCTGGCGCAACTCCGGCGCGCCTTCGTCGCGCCCGCTGCGCTCGCCCGCTGCGCTGTCGACAACACATCCGTCTTATATCCCCCCCAGCGTTCCAGCCACTAGAGCGCTGCAGTTCACTAACCGGAAGTGCCTGGCTCGGACCCTCCACGCCCTCTGCACAAACGGCGCTAATCACCGGCGTCAGACCGAGGCGGGAGGGAGGGGCGAGTCCAGTCCTCCGTGAGCAGTCAGGCAAGCTCAGCCGAGCTGAAATCTAAAGGCACACACGACACGCTGCCAACGCGCTGTGCTTCCAGCCAGGTGAGGAGAAAACAGTGACTAATTAAAATATTAGCATTCAGTAAAATGCTCACGCGCCGCTAAGCAAGCGAGCAAAAGCGCTTAGGTTTAAAAGCGGTAGGGACGCTGCCACAGTCCACTTACCACACAAGGCTCCTGAGTCCGGTGCCTTATATCCCCCCCAGCGTTCCAGCCACTAGAGCGCTGCAGTTCACTAACCGGAAGTGCCTGGCTCGGACCCTCCACGCCCTCTGCACAAACGGCGCTAATCACCGGCGTCAGACCGAGGCGGGAGGGAGGGGCGAGTCCAGTCCTCCGTGAGCAGTCAGGCAAGCTCAGCCGAGCTGAAATCTAAAGGCACACACGACACGCTGCCAACGCGCTGTGCTTCCAGCCAGGTGAGGAGAAAACAGTGACTAATTAAAATATTAGCATTCAGTAAAATGCTCACGCGCCGCTAAGCAAGCGAGCAAAAGCGCTTAGGTTTAAAAGCGGTAGGGACGCTGCCACAGTCCACTTACCACTCTGTAGAGATTGTGAATGCATGGGCCTCGCTGGAGCGTACTCTCGGTGGAGACCGCGCACACATGGGTGTCTACAGAGCTTACTCTCAGTAGAGATTGTAAATGCATGGGCCTCTCTGGAGCGTACTCTCGGTGGAGACCGCGCACACATGGGTGTCTACAGAGCTTACTCTCTGTAGAGATTGTGAATGCATGGGCCTCGCTGGAGCGTACTCGCGGTGGAGACCGCGCACACATGGGTGTCTACAGAGCTTACTCTCAGAAGAGATTGTAAATGCATGGGCCTCTCTGGAGCGTACTCTCGGTGGAGACCGCGCACACATGGGTGTCTACAGAGCTTACTCTCAGTAGAGATTGTGAATGCATGGGCCTCTCTGGAGCGTACTCTCGGTGGAGACCGCACACACATGGGTGTCTACAGAGCTTTCTCTCAGTAGAGATTGTGAATGCATGGGCCTCTCTGGAGCGTACTCTCGGTGGAGACCGCACACACATGGGTGTCTACAGAGCTTTCTCTCAGTAGAGATTGTGAATGCATGGGCCTCGTTGGCGCGTACTCTCGGTGGAGACGGCGCACACATGGGTGTTGTAGGAGAGTAGGGTCTGCAATCCTATGATCACCCGGACTTTTTGCTTTTGTTTCACTGGTTTACGACTTTCTCGGGCTGTGGGCCTGCCAATCAGACCCACAGCCTAGCTGTTCTCTCACTAAATTAATGTGTGTACCTTAGGTGCATGACCCAATTGGAACTGGGCCACCTTGTCAGACCCTGTAACTCAGGGCATCGGTGTACCCAGGGCCTACCAGGAGCTGAAGCATGTATTATGCCACCCCTGGATGGCCATCTAAATCTGACACAACTGGCTGCACGACAGCTGGGGCAACGTGGCGTACTCGCCCGTTGCTGTAGGTATAGTATCCATATATCTAACCTTAAAATGGACACCCGAGTTCCTATCAGTCACTCCTATGGCAGGCCTTGACAATCCTGAAGGCAGAGTGCATGGAACCGTGTGAATTGGGCTCTGGCACGAGCCGAGCCCGGTTGCAGCTTGCGGAACCAAGACCCAATGGCTGTTCCATGATAACGCGTATCATATCGGTAACTTCGGTATAGCGTTATCAAGACATGTCGAGTAAGGTGTCATACGAATCGGGATGCTGCCCCCTCACCAATTCTGGCGATGAGGTTAGCATTCCGCCCTTCTAGAGGGACACGACATGTACGTAACTGTGAACCCCGGTTAAAGTTAACTGAAGCCTCAGCTCCACAAAATGGATGCTGCCACCACAGACACAAGTCTGACCTCCTGCTGCTGGGAGTCCTTCCAGCGAGGAGAGCTTGGACAAAGGGTTTTCTGTCAGGGGCGGTGTTCGCACCATCCCAGACAGGGTTTTGTGTATTCTGGATAGGTAGGGCTTTGCAGGAAGGTGACTGTGGGGTGGCACCCCGGTGCTCACTACGCATCTGCCGGCTAGAACCAGTTCCAGGGGCGCGCCGCCCCTGACCTGGGGAAAGTCCGGCAGGGAAGAGGGGTGTAACTACCCCCCTTCCTGGTCCCACCCCTAGGGCAGGACCTAGTCACGTACCCACCCCTTTCTTTAGGATAAAGGCCGGAGCGGGGACCCTTCCAAATTAGATCATCTTTGAATCAAGAAACGACTTTCTACGAAAGGACATTCGAGACTCTTCTCAAGATTTCTCCCTTGTGGCTAAGGAGTAGTCACCCTGCACCCGCAGGCACCATCTAAGAACTCTGCGGTTTGCTGCAAGTCCTTCCTCAGGAATCCGACGACCCAGCTCGACGAGAACCGGCTTCCCTGGCACCTCTGACCTCTACCCACATTGTCAGCTCAGCTGAGATCTGTGGGTGCGACAAGACCTCGAGGGACCGGCCATCATCAAAACCTGCACGCTTTCTTAAACCAGCACGATCACCGAAGGAATCCTCTGGTGAGTGCTCTGGGGTCCGAGAAGCCCCGACCCTGAGCCGCTCCAGCATCGAAGTGCAGTCTCCCAGCATCTCCACGATCTGCGTGGGGCCCTTCTGCTTTGCTGCTCAGCACGTTGTCCGATCACTAGCCACTGGCTTGTGACACTCTTGACGACATCCGACAACCACCGCTGCTGGTCTGGTTGCTCCAGACCGGCCTTTGCTCCCTTTTACGAGAGGAGCACCCCGGACCCTCCTGGTCCACTCAAGACACCATTTTAGGCCCACCACGTGGCCCTGAAATCTGCCAAGGCTTGTTGCCCCAATCCTGGGCCCAGCGACGCCGACAGCATCAACCTTTGTGGGACAGCTCGCACCTCCATCCTGGTCGCCGACAACGCCTCCTGGTCCGTGAGACTGCAGAGCCTAGCGTCGCCCACTCACCTAGTCGAGGTGACGGCCATCCGGTGCCCTCCTGGTACCCTCCGACTACTGGCTAGTAGTATGAACTTGGTCCCCTCTGCTTTCAGGTATCATCGATCTCTGATCCAGGCTTGGATCTCTACGAACTATTCTTCACTGGTCGCCGGCCAGCAACTCCTTCCTTCCGGCTCCTGGCTCGTCAGTGAAGACCCCCGACGCCTGTAAGACTTGTGCAGCCGCAGCCCTTGTGGCTAGGTAACTCCGGCATTTCGGTGCCCGCAGAGCCTCCTTACTTAAGGGTCCCGAGTCCCTCGCTTCCGACTTGCCTTATCGGGTCCGCCCGAGACCACTAAACTTTCCGTGCCCTCGGGCACTTGTATTGATTGTGCACTTGAAGTATTTTCCTAAGAGTTTTGTTCTGTGCTTAGTACCCTGTCCTCATAAAGAGTACAGGGCTGTTGTGATTCTAATAAATATACTGTTTATTTTCATAACACTTGTGTGGTGTCCTTTCACTGGGTGTTCAAGGGGTATGTGATGGTATAACAGCTGGCTTAACACGCCCTCTAGAGTTTAGCCCGAAGACTGCTCGTATCCACGCTACTAGGATAGCTGGTCTAAGGTTGACTTACAACCAATCACCATAAGGGTCATTTGGACCGATGCATAGTGGTCGCTAGAATAGTGAACACTGCATATCGGGCCAACTTCTCACAGGTGTCTACAGAGCTTTCTCTCAGTAGAGACCGTACATGCATGGGCCTCGCTGGAGCGTACTCTCGGTGGAGACCGCGCACACATGGGTGTCTACAGAGCTTTCTCTCAGTAGAGATTGTGAACGCATGGGCCTCGCTGGAGCGTACTCTCGGTGGAGACCGCGCACACATGGGTGTCTACAGAGCTTTCTCTCAGTAGAGATTGTGAATGCATGGGCCTCTCTGGAGCGTACTCTCGGTGGAGACCGCGCACACATGGGTGTCTACAGAGCTTTCTCTCAGTAGAGATTGTGAATGCATGGGCCTCGCTGGCGCGTACTCTCGGTGGAGACCGCGCACACATGGGTGTCTACAGAGCTTACTCTCAGTAGAGACCGTACATGCATGGGCCTCGCTGGAGCGTGCTCTCTGTGGAGACCGCACACACATGGGTGTCTACAGAGCTTTCTCTCAGTAGAGATTGTGAATGCATGGGCCTCGCTGGAGCGTACTCTCGGTGGAGACGGCGCACACATGGGTGTCTACAGAGCTTACTCTCAGTAGAGATTATGAATGCATGGGCCTCGCTGGAACTTACTCTCGGTGGAGACGGCGCACACATGGGTGTCTTCAGAGCTTTCTCTCAGTAGAGACCGTACATGCATGGGCCTCGCTGGAGCGTACTCTCGGTGGAGACCGCGCACACATGGGTGTCTACAGAGCTTTCTCTCAGTAGAGATTGTGAATGCATGGGCCTCTCTGGAGCGTACTCTCGGTGGAGACCGCGCACACATGGGTGTCTACAGAGCTCTCAGTAGAGACCGTACATGCATGTGCCTCGCTGGAACTTCCTATCAGTGGAGGCCGCGCTCACATGGGTGTTGTTGGACAGGCCACACGAAGGGCTTGCTCCCTCCCCGCACGACCAGGCCCGAGCCCGGCTCCTCAGATGTTACACGCAACAACCACCCGTTTCCCGTCTCCTATGGGACCCCTGCCCCTGAACACCTCCACCTCATGGGCCCGATTCCCTACCGGCCCTCTCACCCGGCCTGGGCGCCATCTTGGACACAGCACCACGAGACCGCCTGGCCTCCGATCGACCCTAACCCTGGGCCTGGCCAGGCCCCGACATCCCGGCACCACCATCCACCCAGGAGGTGAGCGGACTACTTGGCAGGTCAATGGGAGAAAGAGGTGTCGATAGCTCTCCCCCGCCAGGTGCCGATCGCCCCCAGCCTCCCCGGGCGCTGGCTCCACCCCCCCGCTGGGTGTCTGGACTCCCTCATCCCGGACCTCCCGACCTCCAAGTGCGAGGGTCCGGACATCAAAGGGCGCCAGACCTATAACTGGGGCAGCTCCAGAGCAGGAAGGCAGTTGTATCCTGGAGTCGAGAGACGCAGCGAAGAACTCATCCGTGACGGACTACTGGCGCTGCCGTAGCCCTGCCTTACGAACTATCGTCTGCCTGCTGGCGCTGCCGCAACCTTCTGAAACCTTCATCGTCGTCGGGACCTGCTGGCGTGGCCGCGGACCGTTTGTAATCACCACCTTCATCGGGACCTGCTGGCTCCGCCGCGGCCCGATCATCTAGAACGCCGAGCTCGAGGATTGTGAGCTATTTCATCTACCTGATTGGTAACAAGACTGTCCCGCTACCCTTTTCCCAAACCCAGAGACCAGAACCGAGGGGACCCCTGAGTCCAGACCTCCTTGTACCATTTTACCGTACTTAAAGAATTGCTTATAAAGTATCGTTGAACCTTATCCTTGTGTGGTGTACGTCTGTGGGGGGGAAGTTACTTGTCTGTACGATCGCTGGAGACGGCTCTCCCCGGAGACCTCTCCCCTTATCCTCGGCCGACCCTCCCGGTCCGTCTAACAGGTGTCTACAGAGCTTACTCTCAGTAGAGACCGTACATGCATGGGCCTCGCTGGAGCGTACTCTCGGTGGAGACCGCGCACACATGGGTGTCTACAGAGCTTTCTCTCAGTAGAGATTGTGAATGCATGGGCCTCTCTGGAGCGTACTCTCGGTGGAGACCGCGCACACATGGGTGTCTACAGAGCTTTCTCTCAGTAGAGATTGTGAATGCATGGGCCTCGCTGGCGCGTACTCTCGGTGGAGACCGCGCACACATGGGTGTCTACAGAGCTTTCTCTCAGTAGAGATTGTGAATGCATGGGCCTCGCTGGAGCGTAATCTCAAAGGAGACGGCGCACACATGGGTGTCTACAGAGCTTACTCTCAGTAGAGATTGTAAATGCATGGGCCTCTCTGGAGCGTACTCTCGGTGGAGACCGCACACACATGGGTGTCTACAGAGATTTCTCTCAGTAGAGACCGTACATGCATGGGCCTCGCTGGAGCGTAATCTCAATGGAGACGGCGCACACATGGGTGTCTACAGAGCTTTCTCTCAGTAGAGACGGTACATGCATGGGCCTCGCTGGAACTTACTATCAGTGGAGACCGCGCACACATGGGTGTCTACAGAGCTTTCTCTCAGTAGAGACCGTACATGCATGGGCCTCGCTGGAGCGTACTCTCGGTGGAGACGGCGCACACATGGGTGTCTACAGAGCTTACTCTCAGTAGAGATTGTGAATGCATGGGCCTCTCTGGAGCGTACTCTCGGTGGAGACCGCGCACACATGGGTGTCTACAGAGCTTTCTCTCAGTAGAGACCGTACATGCATGGGCCTCGCTGGAGCGTACTCTCGGTGGAGACGGCACACACATGGGTGTCTACAGAGTTTACTCTCAGTAGAGACTGTACATGCATGGGCCTCGCTGGAACTTACTATCAGTGGAGACCGCGCACACATGGGTGTCTACAGAGCTTACTCTCAGTAGAGATTGTGAATGCGTGGGCCTCGCTGGAGCGTACTCTCGGTGGAGACCGCGCACACATGGGTGTCTACAGAGCTTTCTCTCAGTAGAGATTGTGAATGCATGGGCCTCGCTGGCGCGTACTCTCGGTGGAGACCGCGCACACATGGGTGTCTACAGAGCTTTCTCTCAGTAGAGATTGTAAATGCATGGGCCTCGCTGGAGCGTAATCTCAAAGGAGACGGCGCACACATGGGTGTCTACAGAGCTTACTCTCAGTAGAGATTGTAAATGCATGGGCCTCTCTGGAGGGTACTCTCGGTGGAGACGGCGCACACATGGGTGTCTACAGAGCTTACTCTCAGTAGAGATTGTGAATGCATGGGCCTCGCTGGAACTTACTCTCGGTGGAGACGGCGCACACATGGGTGTCTACAGAGCTTACTCTCAGTAGAGATTGTGAATGCATGGGCCTCGCTGGAACTTACTCTCGGTGGAGACGGCGCACACATGGGTGTCTACAGAGCTTACTCTCAGTAGAGATTGTGAATGCATGGGCCTCTCTGGAGCGTACTCTCGGTGGAGACGGCACACACATGGGTGTCTACAGAGCTTACTCTCAGTAAAGATTGTAAATGCATGGGCCTCGCTGGAACTTACTATCAGTGGAGACGGCGCACACATGGGTGTCTACAGAGCTTTCTCTCAGTAGAGACCGTACATGCATGGGCCTCGCTGGAACTTACTATCAGTGGAGACCGCGCACACATGGGTGTCTACAGAGCTTTCTCTCAGTAGAGATTGTGAATGCATGGGCCTCGCTGGAGCGTACTCTCGGTGGAGACCGCGCACACATGGGTGTCTACAGAGCTTACTCTCAGTAGAGACCGTACATGCATGGGCCTCGCTGGAGCGTACGCTCGGTGGAGACGGCACACACATGGGTGTCTACAGAGCTTTCTCTCAGTAGAGATTGTGAATGCATGGGCCTCGCTGGAGCGTACTCTCGGTGGAGACCGCGCACACATGGGTGTCTACAGAGCTTTCTCTCAGTAGAGCTTGTGAATGCATGGGCCTCGCTGGCGCGTACTCTTGGTGGAGACGGCGCACACATGGGTGTCTACAGAGCTTACTCTCAGTAGAGATTGTGAATGCATGGGCCTCTCTGGAGCGTACTCTCGGTGGAGACCGTGCACACATGGGTGTCTACAGAGCTTACTCTCAGTAGAGACGGTACATGCATGGGCCTTGCTGGAACTTACTATCAGTGGAGTCCGCTGTAGCGACAGGATAATTTGCCCTATTTGGATTAGTGATGACTAGTAGTCCACTGCCATCTCAGTATATTGCTATGAGTCCTTTATTTCAGCCAATTTGTAGGGTTTGCCTATTGGCCTTGGCGTGATTCTGTGCCTTCTTTGCCTCTTTTTGGGCCTAGAGACCTAAACTAGAGAGCAGCCATCTTTGTCTTGCTTCTGCTGACTGAGGCGCTTGCAGGGTAAAGGTAATGTTTATAGTTAAGCCTGTTGTGCGCTAGAGAAAAGCCAGCAGAGACTGGTTCTTATCGAATAAATGTGTTTGTCTCTTGGGGTCCAGACGTAACATGCAGATGGCCACTGCGTTTGCACGGAGAGCCTTGGAGCTGGCACAAGAATTCGGTGGGAGGTAGTTTCTGTTGGAAATTTCCATGAGTAGAGAGCACTCTACATTATCGAAGTGCAGAGAGGCAGAGCTGTCAGATGGATCTTGGAATGGTAGAGATCAGATGGAACTGAAGAGAGAGGTTAGATGGATTTGAGTAGGTGAAGCTGTCAGTTAATGAAGAAGCAGTTGCCAGTCAGATGGAAGAGTTGGAGCTGCCAGTTGGAGCTTTTGGAGCAGTTGAACCAGAGGAGTGAAGTTAGCATGTTGGTGATGGTGCAGGAGAGAGAGAGTCCTGATTCTACCAGAGAGAGAGGAACAGACAGCATATCTTGGTCCGTTGGTGGTGGTGCCATGGTGATGGAGAGAGTCCTAATTCCACCAGAGAGGGACAGAGTTGGACCCTTCTTAATAGGGTGAGGTGTTCTTAAAATGTTTCTATTATATCTGTTCACAGTTAATCACGTTTATTTTAGCTATCTATTTGTATGCCATGATTAACCATCTTTACTTTTCAGTTCTTTATATAAATGTATGTGTTGATGATTGAATTCTATCATTGCGCTATATAGAGCATTAGCCATTTAGATCCTTGTCATTGTAATAAAGAGACCCCAGTCAAATTCTGTTTGTTTATTGTCTCAGAGAGAGTAAAGGGTTCCTTTTTAACCAGATGCTGATGTATAGAGGGCTGGGAGACACCTCCACTTGCGGGTAACTGTTGATAACTAGGTACACTACTCAGGATCAAGGATGGTTGCAAGACAGAACATATAATTGGTCCTTAGTTTCTGTGGAGGAAGGTCGGGCCCCTTTTTGCTGACAGAGATGGGTGATTCCTCTCTGGTGAAGGGAAATCGGCTCCTAAGCAGGAATGCCCAAATTGTTAATAGAGCTACCCCACATAGCATAGACAGTCGTGAGACTATAAAGATATCGTCTGGTGACGTTAAACATAAGATAAAGATAAAGATAAGATAAAGATAAAGTCTTACGGGACTATAAATATAGCGTAAAGTGAGGTAACTATAGGATAAGATACGGAATCCATTAGATGTTAGTGGTATCTTTGATTATACAGGCATGTAAATAGCTTCTTTTCACTTTCTCAGATGAGTATTCTAGGTGTCTTGTAAATAGTGGCCTGAGAAGAGTGTCGTTACGTGACGACTGGGTTAGCCACGGATGGTGAGCTGCCTGTTCTGAGAATACGGTCATTACATATGGCGTCACATAACAGTTCGAATAAGTTGCGGGGGAGTGCCCTAATCGCCAGTTACATACAGCGTCACAAACCGTTTCGAATAAAGTGCAGGGGGAGTCATCATGACTAGGAATAGTGCACAGGAAAATGGTATACATCTTTGCAATGTGACAGTTGTAAGGCTGAAAAGGTGGACTGTATTCTAGAGGGAAATGTCTGTGAAAGTCCTGCATGGGAAAGGATTATTTGTATGATAAAATGTATCCTGTATGAAAAGGCTTGTACATAGCATGCTGCTTGGCTTATGCATTATTCAGTGTAATCTGACTTGTTGAGTTCCTTGTGAATAGCGCCTTGTAAATATGGCTTGTGATTGTCTTGTTCCATTGAGCAGGGAAGGGCTGGATCCTTTCTAACTGTTCAGAGACATGTCTTTAAAAAAAATGAGCTCAAGTGTTATGTGAAAACGTGAGAGATTGGTTCTTGGATTCCCCGTCGGGGAACAATTGTGTTTGAGCTGCCTAAGGGTTAATATCTTGAATTGGGATGGCAGTGTTTATTTCAATATGCTGTTTAATATGCATGGTTACAAGAGCTGACACAAAATGTCAGTGAATGTTTAGATTAAGGGTGGTTTGATTGGCTTTTTAATTAGTTGCCAGATTCTATTTCCTATGCCGAGTTTTAGGTGGAGTTTTTTTTTTCCTAGCCATTAGTACATCTTGTTTAAGTTCTTTCCTTTTGATGTTAGTGTTCATAGTCAAGGGTGGACATTAGTGACAGGATAAATTGTTCTATTTTGATTAATGGTGACTATGACCCACTACCATCTTAGTGTAGTGCTATGTGTTCCCTTATATTAGTTTACTTTGCAATTAGTTGCAGGGTTCACCTATGTACTTTGACAGGTAGCTGGTGGAAAGGTAACATCTTGCACGGAAAAAGCAGTGTTCATTAAACATACTGTTTGATATCCGTCCACGAGTCTGTGTGGATTTGCCTTTGAAAACATGATTAAATGTGTCCGATTCAGAGGTCAGAGTGTTATAAATCAACCAGTCAGACTGCGAGGTATACACGGGTGGTTTTAAATAAGTATTCTGAAAGATAAGCAAACCAGTGTTTGAGAATTAACGATCGTAGTTGTGGAAATAAATCAGACCCAACAGCGCAAGGTAACAAGCGCTTCAAAAGTAAAATGCAACTGTGTGACTTTGAAAAGTGCACAGTAAGTGGGTTGTGCATGATTGGTTTCTAGATTAAAAAATATAATTGTGACTCTTCCCCCAGAAGCAATCTGCCCCTTTTGTTTAAAGTTCAAATGCAAATGATTCTGTATTTTTGCGCTGATATGAGGCAGAACAGCGTGAGAGAGAAAAATGTGATAAAATGTTCCCATTCAGACAGGAACAGCTGTCAGCATAGAGTAAAATTGAACAGAAATAAATTTGGTACCTTTAAACACAAAAATAAAATGCTTGCGCCAATGTGAAAATGCTGTTCCTTTTGCTGCGATGTGATTTTCAATGTTGCTAAACATTTTGCCTTTCAGCTGCTAACAGTGATTAGAGTATTTAGTTTGTTACTAAATGTTTTGCCCTTAAGCTGTTAATAATGTTAGAGTGCTTAGCCTGTTAGGTTCTTTTTTCATAAGGCTGTAGACAAATGATAGTTCAGAATTTGCTTAAATTAGTTAGAAATAACTGTGGAGTGTTTACATGAAATGCAGGGTTTGGCTGAAGGTCAAAAGAGGTTAGAGCTGTTTCTTGTCTAAAGACAACAGTATGAGGTTTTATTTAAGAACGAGAAGCTTCACAGGCTGTGAACAGCTAGGTTTTGACCTTGAAGAGATCAGCATGCATTCCACAAAGGCTTCTCTCTTCTCTGCGGCTTTTTGTGAGGGAGGTGTGGCTTATGAGAGCAAAGACACCTCAGTTTGTTATTATTGGCTATGATTCAATTCTTTCCACAGAGAAATGTTGTTATGAGGGAGGGGTCAAATCGCTCTTCCTCACAATCAGCTCAGAGAGCTTCCCTGACTAGAAGATATGGGACGCTTGCAGACGAATAGTTTTCCCCTCAGTAACGTAAACAGAAAAATTGGCAGATGCTTGGCCCTTGGAGTAAGATAAATGCATTCAGCCCAGAAAGCTTCCCTGACTAGAGATATGGGACGCTTGCAGATGAATAGTTTTCCTTTCAGTAATGTAAACAGAATAATTGGCAGGAGCTTCGCTTCTGCAATGAGATCAGCATTGGCAGCGACTCAATTTTAGATTGCAGAGAGCAGCCCGTCTCCTGCTTGTTATGGTTGAAACTGAGCCAGCCCTGGGACGCGGACATCTCTGAAGGGAGGGGTATGCTAGCAAGGAGTGAGAAAGTAGTGAAGTTAGCTGCCCAGCCCTTCTGGCTGTGTAAGAAAAAATTTGATTTTGCCCAAACAAATTTAGAGAATATAATGCAAATAGTTTTATTAAACTTTTCCCAAACTTAGAGTAGGATTTTATAAACCACAGGGTTCTTAGAGGGACATAAAAAAAATGTGTTTTTGAATTGAAGTTTTTCTTTTACAAGATTGATGATACTTGTCTTTTGTTTTAGGTTGCTGGGATTTGCTGCCGGGGGGTGCGAGTGATACCTTTCCCCGCCCTGTTTGTTTTTTTGTCTTTTTTATTTTGTTATTTTATTTTGTTATTTTTGAAGAATGGAACCCCTCCCAAGCCTGGAGCCAGACCAGACGGCTGATGGCGGACGGGTGCTGATGTTCCATGGATGACGAGATCGGATGGGATTCTTCCTTGGCAAAGGATTACAGATGAAGATGGATTCAAACGAAGTGTGCTACTGAGCGGTGTGTTTTTCACACAGGAGAACTGCTTGCCTAAAAGTGAAGATGGAGGCGATTTTTTTTTTTTTTTTATATAGAGACAATGTTCTTGCATTTAAAATAAAATCCTTTTTAGGCTACAGACTGAACTTTCTCATCAAAATTAGAATCTGCAGTTGGCTGCCTTGGCAGTTAACTTAGCATTTCCTGATTAGAAATTCAATGATATGGATATCAAGATTTCCTGACTCTTTTTGGTGATACATATTTGATTTGTTTCATAATAATCATTTTCCCCATTCATGTAGTGAAGTCCTGGAATGAACCATCATTTAATGGTGTTCATATTTACTATGTTTTGCATTTCATCACACAAGTAGTCTGTAATGTGGATTTTCCCTTATTAATATGGTTTCAGTATGGCCTGCAATCTTGTGCCCAATTTTTCCCATAATTTTGCCTTTCAGTGAATGTTCAATGGACATTTGGACTCTATTCAGATGATGATTATTTTATTTTGATTCTTGCAGTCAACAGATACAGGGCCCCAATGATAGTTTTCTTTTTCCTGCCCTGTTATTTTATTATGATTCCAGTTGCAAATTCAAAGATGCAGTGCCTTTGTGATGGTCGAGCCTTTGGTTCACCAATTTTTGTGTTAATGTTTGAGAGTCATGGGGTGCAATATGATTAGTGAGCTGCTTTTGAAATCCGATGCCCTGTGACATACATCAATTACCATCATGATGTTTTGATTTAGTATGCTACGCTATTTTATCATTGATATATCTATATTGACTTTGCACTTGTCTATCTCTCACTTATTTTATAGTTATAAAAGATATCGTCGGGTGACTTTAAACATAAGATAAAGATAAGATAAAGATAAAGTCTTACGGGACTATAAATATAGCATAAAGTGAGGTAACTAAGATATGGAATCCATTAGATGTTAGTGGTATCTTTGATTATACAGGCATGTAAATAGCTTCTTTTCACTTTCTCAAGTGAGTATTCTAGGTGTCTTGTAAATAGTGGCCTGAGAAGAGTGTCGTTACGTGACGACTGGGTCAGCCACGGATGGTGAGCTGCCTGTTCTGAGAATCCGGTCGTTACAACCGCGCACACATGGGTGTCTACAGAGCTTACTCTCAGTAGAGATTGTGAATGCATGGGCCTCTCTGGAGCGTACTCTCGGTGGAGACCGCGCACACATGGGTGTCTACAGAGCTTACTCTCAGTAGAGACCGTACATGCATGGGCCTCGCTGGAGCGTACTCTCGGTGGAGGCTGCGCACACATGGGTGTCTACAGAGCTTACTCTCAGTAGAGACCGTACATGCATGGGCCTCGCTGGAGCGTACTCTCGGTGGAGACCGCGCACACATGGGTGTCTACAGAGCTTTCTCTCAGTAGAGATTGTGAATGCATGGGCCTCGCTGGAGCGTACTCTCGGTGGAGGCTGCGCACACATGGGTGTCTACAGAGCTTACTCTCAGTAGAGATTGTGAATGCATGGGCCTCGCTGGAACGTACTCTCGGTGGAGACCGCGCACACATGGGTGTCTACAGAGCTTACTCTCAGTAGAGACCGTACATGCCTGGGCCTCGCTGGAGCGTACTCTCGGTGGAGACCGCGCACACATGGGTGTCTAGAGAGCTTACTCAGTAGAGATTGTGACTGCATGGGCCTCGCTGGAACTTACTATCAGTGGAGACCGCGCACACATGGGTGTCTACAGAGCTTACTCTCAGTAGAGATTGTGAATGCATGGGCCTCCCTGGAGCGTACAGTCGGTGGAGACCAGAGAGGAGTGGGCCTCGCTGGAGCATACTTTTGATAGAATAATGAATGTTCCTACATGCAGGATACACTCTCAGTAGAGACCATGCGTGAGCCTCTCTGGAGAGGACTCTCAGAAGAGACTGAGGGACCCCCTACCGGGGATATGAAGGATTGTGACCCAGGGGTGGGATCTCCCACAGCCTTGCATGGTACCACCTGATGGTTGTAACACCTGCTGCTCCTTTGAGAAGAGTTTTCCTGGTGGTTAGACTCCGACGCTTCTTAAACTTGCTGTTTCAGAAGCATTGTCACACTTCTCATAGGCGTCACCTGCCCTCTCATCTGTCTGGGGCTGACCAGTCCTGAAGGCCTGTGGAGCTTGAAGACCAGATCGTGTCTCCTGATATCAAACAGTTCCATTATACACATTGACTTAGACTCTCAAACCACATCCATCCATCCATACAACACAAGCAAAAATGTCCACTTCAGACCTCCTGCACGCCCGTCTCGTGGTACGCGCATGACCACACGCGGTTCATGCAATGCGGAGAGATCAGGCCGCTCAAGAAAGGGCCAGCCCCAGTGGTCAGCCTTTGGAAGGTGTGGATGTCCAGGGAACTCTAGAGGAGATACGTCTCGTTCAGCGGCTCATTAGAAAAATGTTTGTAAATATCTTTTGGAGGGGGGAAATGAGGTCATGTGACTGTGTCCCTCGGTTTAATGAGCTCAGTGGGTGTTCTATCAGGCAGTGTTCTCTGCTCCGCCCAGGTCAGGGTGAGTGAAACGGACTGGATGCACTTGTACACAGAGCACCAATGGTGCCTTGGGCACTAAAAGATGCATAACCTCTACGAGATTGTGCTTTCTGTGAATATTGGTTTTAGATCAGTAAGCACTTGTGTGCTGATAAGTGTGGTATGACCGGATATTGAACATTATTTACAGTAATCACCAAGGCATGTGACAGTGTCTACACCTTATAGGTAGCAAGTGATGGGATGACATTTGCAACACGGAATACTGCCTAAAGAGTAAGTTACTGTGAGCAAGAGTAGGGTAACTGCATGTGCTTTGTAGAGCAATACCTCCCAATACTTCCTGATGAAGGTGGCTGTCTGGTGCATTGGAGCTGAAACATGTTGACCAAAAAGGCAAAGGTATAATGGTTCTTCTCTGTGATATTTAGTTTATGACTTGTCACCATTAAACAATGAAGTCTGCTGTAAAGGGACTAGGCAAATCATTTTAACTAATGATGTACCTTGCCATTAATGAGACCATACCTGAAAACGCCCTGTCCTCCACACGGAGGTACAGCGTAATCAGAGGCAGTGTAGTAGAAGGTGCCATTAAAAAGCACAATTTTGAGCCTTCGGGACAGTGGTTGCAGCAATCACCAATAGGGAAAGAGACAACTTGAATGTGTTGGTGTGAGCAGGCAGCTGCTAGTCCCCAAAGAAACTGGGATAATGATGACACTAGCAAATCCAATCTGTGCTACACATTATTACTGATTCGCGAAGCATCTCTTTTTTGCGTATGTTGTATGAGAGTCAATACCGTGGCTAGGCAGGCACTGTTTTTTTTAGCTAAATACACTGTACGGGCTGTGATACAGATACACAGAGACGTGTGACAGGGCCCTCTGTTAGATTGTTGGATTAATGGGGTTTTGAGCCTAGTAGAGTAACCCTCACCTCCTGCTTTTTACAATATACAATTTTTTAGGTCTCGCCTAGCGACGCAGCGCGAAGCACTGCCTCTAGAGAGATCTATTGTTGTCGACTTGAGTTTGGAAGGGGGACAGGAGATGTGCACTTTCTCCCCGACAGGCGATGTGCACGCTCACGGCGTCTGTTTAAGCTTCAGCCTAGACAGCCAATGTGCATGCGTAGGGATCTTGGCGTTATTACAACCCTGTTTGCACCATACGCGTGCACATTTCCTGACCAGGGGCGGTTTGCTTACGTGAGCACACGTATGGCTCGTCTCCATCATCGCGCGCATGGGTGCTTTCGCTTTCCCTCCCTACGGCGTTTCAGCACACAACCCGTGATCAGACACACTGTCTCCGTGGGACCGCAAAACACTATGTAACACTATGTAAGAGCACACGCAGTGAACCGTCACCGGACACACTGATAGTGTAACGGTAAGTGTCTGCATGAGAGGAGAAACTGGCTGCGTGTGAGGAACTGGTCTCTGGGTACGCTGCCGACGGAGCCCGCAAGTCTGGTTTTCCATTCCACTTAAACCCCTGTCCTTAACCCCATTCATATTTGCTCCTCTACCACTGTGTCTCTCCTCCCACTCTGACCATGACTGACCTAAGAAGTTGACGTAGTTGTTGCGGCGAGGTGATTTAGTTATGACCCTGGATGACGAGCGTTGGTTTGTGTGGGATCTGTAGCAGCGCAGGCTTGAATTAATTTTTTGGGAGGACTTTTGTTCAAGGACTTTATGGTCATCAACTATCTGTTCATTGCATAAGTCGCATTCTAAAAAACATAAAAGCAGATTACCCGATATGGCTCTCCAAATTTGTTGAGAAAATGTGTTATTTTTTATAATTCTTTCAAGGAATCAAATTCGTAGGGGAGTACTAAAAGAAACAGGTCTATCGTCACAGCTCGGGGACCACATAAGTATGGAACACACGTTACCACACCAACAAGCACTTGATTGTTTCTCCACCCGGCATCCTAAAATGTCGCTGCTACTTACCATGCAAGCTACCTGTAGCGAAGTACTGACAGAAGTAGCCTGAATCCAGCAAATTCTTGTATCTTTGTCAACAAAGGAAGTCCACATAAATGCAAAGCAAATAGGTGTGGAAAGAGTAAAGGGCTCCTTCAGAAAGGCATTCTGGAGTACGTAGATCAGTTGTCCTGCACTACCCTTCTCCTTAGCTTTTCGGAATATGTTTAAACAACTGTCACAAATAGTAAGGACTGTGCACTCTTTTCTTTTTCTAACAAGAAATTGGATGTTTCCTGTCGATTAGCAAAGGCTTCTTAAGAGTACGGCAAAAAACATTTCTGTAGTTCTACTTCCGGTATTGAAATACAACAGTGGATCTACCCCATTGTAAAAGAGGGTGCAGAAAGATGAAAAATTCAGCATAAGTTTAAGAGACGAGTGTAGTTTCATGGTGAACTGTGACATGAAAGAGTGGGGCTTGTCATGCAGGCACTGCAAACTATTGTTTGTGCTGCCTCGGGGAAGAGTCCAAAGGGCACAATTGGATTTTAGCCAGGCTTCAGCAGCGGGGCCCAGGGCCCCGTTGAAAAGAAGTCAAATGGCCCACCTCACTGTGGCAGAGGTTAAAATACAGCAATATTCCTGATTTGGTGGGCCCTTCACAGTCCTGGACCCCGGACGGTGCCACTGCACATGCAGCACCATTGGTGCTACGTCCCTGGATTCTAACGAGCTCGAGACAAGCCAGGGTTAAAGATGTGCTGGAAAAAGGAACATGCGATTCAAGAAACAGTTTAAGTCCTTTCTTGACTTTTTTTTGAGACTGGATACATCACAAGTTCTTCCAAAATACTCCAACATTGTCAACGGGTTTTCACTACACAACGGCAAATTCATTACATACAAAAGTATTAGATTAAAATATCATGAATACACCAGTTAAAAATGTCTTATTTCCAATTGCTAAACACGTGAAAAATGTAAGTAGTTAACAGGAAATATTCAGAACGCCAACGGTCATTATTTTAAAAAAGCCTACGTCAGAGACCTTACTTCCAGTTACTTAATTCCAGTTTTAGCAACAAAAGATTTGAGGATTGTTCATTCAAATCAGACAGATTACCAAAAAGAAATTATATACGTTGATAAAAAAAAAAAAAACTCGTCAATTTTCCCCATGTATAAATTCTCTACCACAGTCCCAGTTTACTAATCTAAGGTTTAATAAAGTTATACCACCAATATGGTTTTCATACTTTCTCTTCCTCCTAGCAAAAGCGGAAACCAACATTATCACTTCCTGTTTTTGTTCCCTGTCTGCAAGTAAAACAAGCATTTGCAATGCAATAGGTCTCGCATTTACGCAAGTTTGAGCTATTGACATTGTAAAATTGACATCGCCTTTTATTTATGTTTTGTTTTTTAAAAGATAAAATAAAAGGCAGTAATATCCAATGCCAATAGCTTAAACTTTCATAAAGTCAAAACCTATTGCATTGCAAATGCTTGTTTAGTATGCCCCCAGAGGCGACCACGATTAATAATATCTACAGTTTCACAGTTTCATTCCGCACAAACGACCCGAGGTTGTCAAAGAAGTTGTTTGTTTAGCAGCCAACCTCTGGACTTCATTTCTGAGTCAACTGTACCTGACACGTGTTAATATCACTTGACTTACAGTGGTATCCAATGCTTAATATGAGCCGGTGTCTGCCGGCGAGGCCCAGTGGCACTCATTATTAGGTCTTGGCTAGACTGCTAATGCATTGTCTCGAAGAGACGTGCTGTCTTCTATCTGTGGGCTTACAGGCCACCCATCTCCTACCACTGGTAAACTTCTGCGTCACTCTCATTTTCTTTGATGCCATTCATCATGGCACGCGGCGTCACTCCCTCTTCTTGCGTTTGGCCCTCTAATAGTGCATGGACCAAACACGTCTCCTTACACGACTCCCGGTTTGCAGATCATTTTTATTTTTTAATTTGTTTTCAAGAACTCTATAGCGCCTTAGCTGCGGCCGTTATTTCGGCGCAGTGCATGGCGTTCCAAAGAGTGGGCGGGGTCACGTCGGCCGTTGAACGTTCACAGCACCAGCCAGGTAGTGCTCCTAACGTTCGGCGGCCGACAGCAGCAGCTATGAGGATAGGAGTACTTGTGCTTCCAGGCCATCTCCCTTGTACACATACCACTAAAATGCATGTTCGTGTACATAAACAAAAACATTACAGACATCTCTCACCAGCCCTCGGCTGCCCCTCACAGACCCCTCACAGCTGCTCCTCACAGACCCCCCTCATAGACCCCCTCACCTGCTATCCACTCACAGACCCCCCTCACCTGTCCCTCACAGACCACCATCACCTGTCCCTCACAGACCCCCATCACCTGTCCCTCACAGACCACCATCACCTGTCCCTCACAGACCACCATCACATGTCCCTCACAGACCCCCTCACCTGTCCCTCACAGTTCTCCCTCACGGAACCCCTCACCTGCCTCCACATACCACTATCACCTGCCCCCTCACCTGCCCCTCACAGACCCCCTCACCTGCCCTCACAGACCGCCTCACCTGCCCTCACAGACCCCCCTCACCTGCTATCCCCTGACAGACCCCTCTCACCTGTCCCTCACAGACCCCCCTCACCTGGCCCTCACAGAGCCCTTCACCTGCCCCTCTCACCTGTCCCTCACAGACCCCTCTCACCTGTCCCTCACAGACCCCTCTCACCTGTCCCTCACAGACCCCCCTCACCTGTCCCTCACAGACCCCCCTCACCTGTCCCTCACCGACCCCCCCCCTCACCTGCCCCTCACAGACCCCCCCTCACCTGCCCCTCACAGACCCCCCTCACCTGCCCCTCACAGACCCCCCTCACCTGCCCCTCACAGACCCCCCTCACCTGCCCCTCACAGACCCCCCTCACCTGCCCCTCACAGACCCCCCTCACCTGCCCCTCACAGACCCCTCTCACCTGCCCCTCACAGACCCCTCTCACTTGTCCCTCACAGACCCCCCTCACCTGCCCCCCCAACCCCTCACCTGCTATCCCCTCACAGACCCCCTCTCACCTGTCCCTCACAGACCCCCCTCACCTGCACAGACCCCCCTCACCAGCACAGACCCCCCTCACCAGCACAGACCCCCCTCACCAGCACAGACCCCCCTCACCTGTTCCTCACAGACCCCCCTCACCTGCTCCTCACAGACCCCCCTCACCTGCCCCCACCCCCCTCACCTGTTCCTCACAGACCCCCCTCATCTGCCCCTCACAGACCCCCCTCACCTGTTCCTCACAGACCCCCCTCACCTGCCCCTCACAGACCCACCTCACCTGCTCCTCACAGACCCACCTCACCTGTTCCTCACAGACCCACCTCACCTGCTCCTCACAGACCCACCTCACCTGCTCCTCACAGACCCACCTCACCTGTTCCTCACAGAACCACCTCACCTGTTCCTCACAGAACCACCTCACCTGCCTCTCACAGACCCCCTCACCGGCTCCTCACAGACCCCCTCACCTGCTCCTCACAGACCCCCTCACCTGCTCCTCACAGACCCCCTCACCTACTCCTCACAGACCCCCCTCACCTGTTCCTCACAGACCCCCCTCACCTGCCCCTCACAGACCCCCCCTCACAGACCCCCCTCACAGACCCCCCTCACAGACCCCCCTCACCTGCTCCTCACAGACCCCCCTCACCTGCTCCTCACAGACCCCCCTCACCTGCTCCTCACAGACCCCCCTCACCTGTTCCTCACAGACCCCCCTCACCTGTCCCTCAGACCCCCCTCACCTGTCCCTCACAGACTCCCCTCACCTGTCCCTCACAGACCCCTTCACCTGCCCCTCACAGAGCCCCCTCACCTGCCCCTCACAGAGCCCCCTCACCTGCCCCTCACAGACCCCCCTCACCTGCCTCTCACAGACCCCCTCACCTGCTCCTCACAGACCCCCTCACCTACTCCTCACAGACCCCCCTCACCTGTTCCTCACAGACCCCCCTCACCTGCCCCTCACAGACCCCCCCTCACCTGCTCCTCACAGACCCCCCTCACAGACCCCCCTCACCTGCTCCTCACAGACCCCCCCTCACCTGCTCCTCACAGACCCCCCTCACCTGTTCCTCACAGACCCCCCTCACCTGTCCCTCACAGACCCCCCTCACCTGTCCCTCACAGAGCCCCCTCACCTGCCCCTCACAGAGCCCCCTCACCTGCCCCTCACAGACCCCCCTCACCTGCTCCTCACAGACCCCCTCACCTGCTCCTCACAGACCCCCTCACCTACTCCTCACAGACCCCCCTCACCTGTTCCTCACAGACCCCCCTCACCTGCCCCTCACAGACCCCCCCTCACCTGCTCCTCACAGACCCCCCTCACAGACCCCCCTCACCTGCCCCTCACAGAGCCCCCTCACCTGCCCCTCACAGACCCCCCTCACCTGCCTCTCACCCCCTCACCTGCCACTCACCTGCCACTCACAGACCCCCCTCACCTGCCCCTCACAGACCCCCCTCACTGCCCCTCACAGACCCCCCTCACCTGCCCCTCACAGACCCCCTCACCTGTTCCTCACAGACCCCCTCACCTGTTCCTCAGACCCCCCTCACCTGTTCCTCACAGACCCCCCTCACCTGGCCCTCACAGAGCCCTTCACCTGCCACTCTCACCTGTCCCTCACAGACCCCTCTCACCGGTCCCTCACGGACCCCCTTCACCTGCCCCTCACGGACCCCCTTCACCTGCCCCTCACAGACCCCCCTCACCTGCCCCTCACAGACCCCCCTCACCTGCCCCTCACAGACCCCCCTCACCTGCCCCTCACAGACCCCCCTCACCTGCCCCTCACAGACCCCCCTCACCTGCCCCTCACAGACCCCCCTCACCTGCCCCTCACAGACCCCCCCTTCACCTGCCCCTCACAGACCCCCCTCACCTGCCCCTCACAGACCCCCCTCACCTGCCCCTCACAGACCCCCCTCACCTGCCCCTCACAGACCCCCCTCACCTGCCCCTCACAGACCCCCCTCACCTGCCCCTCACAGACCCCCTCACCTGTTACTCACAGACCCCCCTCACCTGCAAAGACCCCCCTCACCTGCCCCTCACAGACCCCCCTCACCTGCTCCTCACAGACCCCCCTCACCTGCTCCTCACAGACCCCCCCTCACCTGCCGCTCACAGACCCCCCCTCACCTGCCCCTCACAGACCCCCCCTTCACCTGCCCCTCACAGACCCCCCCCTTCACCTGCCCCTCACAGACCCCCCTCACCTGCCCCTCACAGACCCCCCTCACCTGCCCCTCACAGACCCCCCTCACCTGCCCCTCCCCTGCCCCTCACAGACCCCCTCACCTGTTCCTCACAGACCCCCTCACCTGCCCCTCACAGACCCCCTCACCTGTTCCTTACAGACCCCCTCACCTGTTACTCACAGACCCCCCTCACCTGCACAGACCCCCCTCACCTGCCCCTCACAGACCCCCCTCACCTGCTCCTCACAGACCCCCCTCACCTGCTCCTCACAGACCCCCCTCACCTGCTTGTTGGACAGGCCACGTGAAGGGCTTGCTTCCTCCCCGCATGACAGGGCCCGAGCCCGGCCCTCCAGGTGTTACCCACAGAACCAACCCGCACCCCGTCTCATACGGGACTCCTGCCCCCGGACATATCCGCATCATGGGGCCGAATCACTATCAGCTCCCTCGCCCGGCCCGGCCGCCATCTTGGACACTGCACTACGAGGCCGCGTGGCCTCAGATCGACCCTAACCCTGGGCCTGGCCAGGCCCCGACATCCCGGCACCACTATCCACCCAGGAGGTGAGCGGCCCACTTGGCAGGTCAATGGGAGAAAGTAGTGTCGATGGCTCTCCCCCGCCAGGTGCCGATCGCCCCCAGACCCCCGGGCGCTGGCTCCACCCCCCTGCTGGGTGTCTGGACTCCCTCATCCCGGACCTCCCGACCTCCAAGTGCGAGGGTCCGGACATCAAAGGGCGCCAGACCTATAACTGGGGCAGCTCCAGAGCAGGAAGGTTGTTGTATCCTGGAGTCGAGAGACACCGTGACGAACTCATCCTAGACGGACTACTGGCGCTGCCATAGCCCTGCCTTGTGAACTACTGTCCTGCCTGCTGGCGCTGCCGCAAACCTTCTGAACCGTTCATCTTCACCGTGACCTGCTGGCACCGCCACGGACCGTCGCTACCTACGATCATCTCGGGACCTGCTGGCTCCGCCGCGGCCCGACCATCCAAGAACGCCGAGCTCGAGGATTGTGAGCTATCCATCTTATCATCGCATCTACCAGATTGGTAACAAGACTGTCCCGCTACCCCCTTTCCGCCCAAGAGACTAGAATCGAGGGGACCCCTGAGTCCAGACCTCCTTGTACCATTCTACCGTACTTAAAGATTGCTTATAAAGAACGTTAAACCTTATCCTTGTGTGGTGTACGTCTGTGGGGGGGAAGTTATTCGTCTGTACGATCGCTGGAGACGGCTCTCCCCGGAGACCTCTCCTCTTGTCCTCGGCCGACCCTCCCGGTCCGTCTAACATTGGTGGCCAGCGGCGCGATCCGAATCAACGCGTAATCGTACAGAGAGTAGCTCACCCCACGACAAAACCACAATGACAACCAAAGAGAGCGGATCCACCGAGAAATTCCAGATGGAGAAATTGAAAGAATACAGCCATCGTGAGTTGAAACAATTCTGCATTGAACTAGGCATTGCTACCACCGGTCTGAGTACGAAAGACGATTTCAAGCACGCCATTGAGTCATGGGCAGAAACCGGGGCCGCAAGACCCCCGGACCAAAATGTTGCAGCATCGGAGAGGAGCACCACGGCTCCCGAGGAACGAAGAACGGGTCTCTCGCAGGAAGAGATCCAAGAGAGAGAAAAAAACAAACAGACTACATGAGTTAGAAATGGCCCGGCTCAAAATGGACGGTGAACTCAAATTAGCAGAAAAAAAACTGAACCTAGAACATCTGCGGCTCCGAGAAGAACGAGAAGAAAAACAGAGACAAAGAGAACTCGAAGAAAAGAGACTAGCGTATGAACACGAGCGCAAGCTAGCGGAAATAGACTTACGAAAGCAGAACAAAGAACTGGGGGTGCCCGAGCAACCGCGCACTCCCGGAGCGACAGAAAAGAAAGTCCACATCCCCAAGGATGTAGTTCGAGAATATTTCTGAGATGACGACATACAACAGTGATTCAAGGCCTACGAGATCGCCAGGACCTCCCACAGGATCGATCGAAGCGACTGGGGAGCCGGTCTATGGGGGAGGTTCGTCAATGAGGGCCGCAATGCCCTGTTACAGCTCCCAGACCATCTGATGACCTCCTATGACCACATGAAGGCTGCCCTCCTCACCCGATATGGGCTCACACCCGAAATGTACCGCCAGAGGTTCCGAGACTGCACCCGGATCCCGGGTACAACTTGGGTGGAGTATGTGAACTATTTCAGCCGAGCCTTCGAGGGTTGGATCAAGGGAAGCAATGTAACGACCTACGAACAACTCTTTAATCTCATGGAGTGGGAGCACCTCTCCAACAACTGCTTCGTCGAGCTCAGGCAGCACCTCCTCGACAGCAAATTGACAGATCCACGGCAGCTCGCCGCCGAGGCTGACCGGTGGGAGATTACCCGAGTAAGCCGGAATGGGCCGCACGAACAGAACCGGAACCACCAAGGTCAGCACCGTCCCCGAGGAGGAGGCCAGGGACGAGGAAAGGACACCACCCCGGCCGCTTCCGCTGCCAGCACCCCGCCCCCGGCCAACCGGGGCAACCCCCCGGTGCGCCCGGGGTACAGAGCCAATGTCACGTGTCACCGATGCCAGCGAGTCGGCCACTACGCAAATGACCCGAACTGTCCTCAGAATCAGACTCCGAGACCCCGCCAGATGGCTGCCGCCGCCCTGGGGGAAGAACAAATCTCCGAAGAGCAAGAGGAATGCGAGCAAGAACAGGAGTGGGAGCCGGCCGCCATGGTTCTAGCGTGCCTAGGGGGAAGAGACATGGTCCCGCGGGCTCCCCTACCCGCCAACACCAGAAAATATGGTCAGTGGGTGAACATTAATGGGCGCAGGGCCGAAGCCCTACGTGACACAGGGGCCAGTGTGACAGCCGTCCGCTGTCACCTGGTGACCCCAGAACAGATACTGCCGAACATTCTCTGCCCCGTCCGTTCAGCCGACAATTCCGAGAGTCTGTGTCGGATGGCCTGCGTCCCCTTCGAATGGGGAGGAGTCTCCGGCATGTTAAAGGTGACGGTCCGAGATGATGCCCCCGTGGACTGTCTCCTGGGGAATGATCTTGAGAGTTCCCCGTGGGCCGCCGTAGAGAGAAGGGAGCACCTGGGGATGTTGGGCCTCCCGGACTGGGCGTGCGTAACCACCCGGTCCATGGCTGCCCGTACCATCCCCCGACCTGAAGAACCTGAATGGCCAGCACCTCCTCCCCCGGTCGCTCCAGTAGAAGACCCCGACCGTGCCGACCCCCAGGGCAAACCCCCGAAGGGCTCGCTCAGCTCCAGGACCTTCCCAACCTGGCTCAGTGGCGTCAGGAAGGGAGGCCCACCCAGGAACAGTTCCGTCAAGAGCAGAAGACCTGTCCCTCCCTCGAGGGACTCCGCCAGCAAGCCCTCGCCCAGAGCGCCGGGGACACCACCGGAGGCCATTGGATCTATTGGGACAACGACCTGTTGTACAGTGAACAGAGAATCGCGGAGTTAGGGGCCAGTCGAGTGCTAGTGGTGCCCCTCCGTTTTAGAGACTTCTTGCTAAACTTGGCCCACGATGTCCCCTTGGCTGGTCACCTGGGTCAAGACAAAACCTACAGTCGCCTGGTGACCCACTTCTTCTGGCCTAAGATGAGAAACGACGTCCTCAACCACTGCCGGTCCTGCCCCACGTGCCAGGCCAGCGGGAAGAGCGGCCGCAAACTTAAAGCACCTCTGCAACCCTTCCCAGTTGTCACCACCCCGTTCGAGAGGGTGGGAATAGACATTGTGGGGCCCCTGGACCCCCGTACAGCACAAGGACATCGGTTCATCCTGGTACTGGTGGACTGTAGGAAATGAGACCCCCGGCCGGCCAGGACTTGCACCCCAGCCAGTCAGAGACCACCACTCCTATGTAAAATCGACCCCTGCTCGCCCTCTAGGTAACGCGGCGCGGGCAGCCAGGCCTAACTCGGAGGACATGTGAAGCATTTGCGCACGCACCCACCAACAACAACATCCCCGGCCTCCCACAAAAGGAACTCCACACCATATATATATAAAAATAGTTTCTGTATTAAACAGGACACATAGGAACATACATTGTACAAGGGGCCAGGGGCACGGGCAGGGGCTACAGGGAAGAAGGTACAGCGCAGGGCCAAGGGACCACTGCTAGGAATCACATACAGGGGACATCTGGTATTCAGAGGGGGGGCGAAGGAGGTCAAGGTACACAACATACAGGAGCACCGGTAGAGGTACAACATAGAATACTTGTAGGGATCACTCTAGTCTTAGTCCATAGCCATCCACAGGCCAGCGGGCCTTTCTAGGGCAAGGGGCCCAGAGTCTCAATGTTCATGGCAGGGAGCCCAGGGCAAACCTAAACGTAGCAGTTGCCCACTAAGTGCTGGGCAACTGAGGGACGTCGTGTGGGCCTCGCCGACCCTGGGGACAAGGAGTGCCAACTGGAGGAGCCACTCGGGCTCGAGAACGAGGGGGGCATTGGCACGGTGGAGCCTCGCAGGGCTTGAGGGATGAAGGGGGCCCAAGGCGGAGCCTCGCCGGCCTCGGAAGTAAAGGGGGCCAAAGGGGGGAGCCTCGCCGGGCTCAGAGATGAAGGGGGCCCCAGGCGGAGCCTCGCCGGGCTCGGGAGTAAAGGGGGCCAAAGGGGGGAGCCTCGCCGGGCTCAGAGATGAAGGGGGCCAAGAGCGAGCCTCTCTGGGCTCAAGGAAGGAGGAGCCGTTATGCGGAGCATCGTGGGAGTCCTTCCGGACTCTGGGACCCAGGGAGGAGGCCTCGCGGACCCACAGCACTCCCCCTGGCAGAGGAGCATCCGCACTCACCGGCTGATAGAGGCGGCGGCTTCACGGGGCCTCAGCTTCTTGGCGTGGCGATGGCGGCGCTCCCTCCTCCGGGAGAGCCATAGACTGCCGGGTGCGCCTGGGGAAGCCCTCCAAGATCGGGCCAATCCCTGCGCGGCCCCGCAATGACGCGGTAGGAGTCCCGGCGGCCAGGACCAATGGCGGGACGGCAATGCTTTATCCGGGGCCGCCAATGGCAGCGCGGCCCTGGATAGGGAGGCGGGCACAGCGCCTCCACAGCCGACTCCGGGCTGCAGCGGTGAACTCGGGGAGGTAGCGAGGAGTAGGCTCCCTCGTAAATATGCCACGCAAGGGGGTAGGCGAGGTAGGCACTCGCTGGGCGTCTAGCAACTCCGTGGGGCAGGGCAAATGCCGGGTGGCACCGGCTCGATGAATCCAGCGCTCCCAAGCGCTAGGGTATAGATGCCGCGCTCTCAGCGCTGGGGGATCAGGAGAAAAGCGCTCCCCCGAGGCTAGGTGAAGGTAGCAAAGTCCATAGGGAGTCTAGGACCTCAGGTGGAGCGTAGCCGCTCCTAGGAGGGGGAAAACCATCAGGAGTCCAGGAGTAGGGCAGGGCCCAGGGAGGCAAGCCAACCCTGAGCCCAAGCAGCAGCAGCTCCTGGTAGATTCAAGTTGAGAACAAGAACAAGTCCAGAGTGTCACAGCACCCTTTTTATACACACATTCTTGGTCTGAAGGGGCAGGCAGGGGGAGAACCAGCTGGAACTGGTTATGGGGGGATTCTTTACACTGGCCAGGCTAGGAACATCAGCCGCACCCCAGGGGGTGGAGCCAGCATTGTCTGGGGAAAACCCAGCCTCATTCATGACACTCAAACCAGACAGTCAATCCACAAGCAGACCCAGGCTCACTCCTCCCCTCACATCAGCATGCTAAACACTCCATTCACCACCGGGGCAGACCCTCCCAGATCCTGGGAGCCAGGCTCACCAGCCAGCCCCGGCCAATCATACGCCAGGCACATATTCCACAAATATGCCAACTTCCAAAAGGGGGACTTCTACACTAGACACACTCATACCTCATATACCGTTGCGCAGCATTCAATCTCACGAGTTCATACATACCAGACTTGACCCTGCACACCCTACGCACCGGGAACTACCGAGGACTCATCCATTCCCCATGCATTCCTATGGAAGGGTAGGTCGCTCTCTCCTCACACTCACTCAGAGGGGAAATCACCCTCCCCAGGTTACATATACCATAAAAACTTCAGGGGCGGACCTGCCAGATGGGCCACGTCCAACATGGACCACGCCACCCGCTACCCCGAGGCTGTTCCCCTGCGAACTGTGACAGCCCCGGTGGTCGGCCGGGCCTTGATGGGGATCTTCTCCCGGGTGGGCTTTCCCCGAGAAGTCGTCAGCGACCGAGGCACAAACTTTATTTCAAAATACATGAAATCCCTCTGGCAACAGTGTGGGGTCACCTACCGATTCACGACCCCCCATCACCCTCAAGGAAACGGACTAGTCGAGCGGTTTAACCGCACGCTCAAAGGGATGATTGGGGGGTTGGAAGAGCCCCTCCGTCGCCAGTGTGATGTGCTACTGCCGTGCCTCCTCTTTGCATATCGAGGAGTCCCCCAGAAGTCCCTTGGCTTCAGCCCGTTCGAACTCTTATACGGACACCCTGTGCGAGGGCCCCTCAGCCTAGTCAAAGAAGGCTGGGAGATGCCCCCTCTGAAGACCCCTCCAGATGTCTTCAAGTACCTCCTGACCCTACGCAATCAGACCAGGCGATTCAGAGAAATGGCGAAAGCGAATCTTGAGGCCAGTCAGGAGGAAATTCGAACCTGGCCAACAAGTGTGGGTGATGTCCCCCACCGAACCATGCGCCTTACAGGACAAGTGGACGGGGCCCTTCAAAGTGGTCGAGCGCAAGAGCCCCGTCACCTATCTCATCGATATGGAATCTTCACGGAACCCCCTCCGGGTCCTCCACGCCAATAGACTCAAACCCCACTTTGTGCGCTCGGAGCTCAGCCTCCTGATGGCTACAGACACCGGAACAGAAGAAGACTCCGAGCCCCTCCCTGATCTCCTAAGGACCAGGGAGAAAGATGGTTCCGTGGACGGGGTCCGACTCTCAGAGGCCCTCACCCCGGAACAGCGCCAAGGCTGCCGGGACCTCCTGCTGCAGTTTGCAACTCTGTTTTCCCTCACTCCAGGGGTCACCCCCTGGTGCTTGCACGACGTGGACACTGGGGACAGTCCCCCTATCCGACATCGGGCATACCGCGTACCAGATCGGGTACGGGCCTGCATCCAAGAGGAGGTGTCCAAGATGCTCACGCTCGGGGTCATCGAGCCCTCAGACAGCCCCTGGGCCAGCCCAGTGGTACTGGTCCCCAAAGCTGCCGCCCCCGGCACCACTCCAGAGCTCCGATTCTGCGTCGACTACCGGGGCTTGAACGCTGTCACCAGAACCGACGCTCATCCCATCCCCCGAGCAGATGAACTAATCGACCGCATGGGAGCTGCCCGCTACCTCAGCATCTTCGACCTGACAGCGGGCTACTGGCAGATCGGTCTCACACCCAGGGCCCAAGAACGATCCGCCTTTTCTACCCCTGATGGCCACTACCACTTCAAGGTCATGCCATTCGGCATGAAAAATGCCCCAGCTACTTTTCAGCGACTAGTGAACCAGGTCTTGGCGGGACTCGAGGAATTCAGCGCCGCCTACCTGGACGATATCGCTGTGTACAGCCGCCACTGGTCCGACCACCTCCACCACCTCCGAGAGGTCCTGCAGGCCCTCCAACGGGCCGGCCTCACGATCAAGGCCAGCAAATGCCAAATAGGTCAGGGGTCCGTGACCTATCTCGGACACCAAGTAGGAAGCGGTCTGGTGGCCCCTCTTCAACTCAAGATCGCTGCCATCCAGTCTTGGCAGCCCCCCATCACACAGACCGAGGTCCGCGCCTTCTTGGGGCTCACCGGCTACTACCGGCGGTTCGTGAGGGACTATGGCAGCATTGTGGGGCCCCTCACGGAACTCACATCCAAGAATCACCCAAAGAAGGTCAACTGGACCCCCGACTGCCAAGTGGCCTTCGAGAAGCTGAAGGCCGCCATGTGCTCTGCCCCTGTGCTCCAGGCCCCCGACTACAGTCGGGAATTCATCGTCCAAACGGATGCCTCCGACCACGGCATTGGGACAGTCCTTTCCCAGTTAAACCCCGAAGGACTTGACCAACCAGTGGCCTTCATCAGCAGACGCCTTCTGGCCCGAGAACAACGCTGGAGCACCATCAAGAGAGAGGCCTTCGCAGTGGTGTGGGCCCTCAAAAAGCTCCGGCCTTATCTCTTTGGTACCCACTTCCGGGTGCAGACAGATCATCGGCCCCTGCAGTGGCTCATGCAGATGCGGGGGGGAAAACCCAAAACTATTGCGTTGGTCCATCTCCCTGCAGGGAATGGACTTCACGGTGGAACATCGACCTGGGCAAGACCACGCCAACGCAGATGGCCTGTCACGCTTTTTCCGCCTCGACGAGGAGAGTCCCCAAGAGGATGGGTGACTCTCCCCGCCTTCAGCTATGGTTGGACGCATGTTGGACAGGCCACGTGAAGGGCTTGCTTCCTCCCCGCATGACAGGGCCCGAGCCCGGCCCTCCAGGTGTTACCCACAGAACCAACCCGCACCCAGTCTCATACGGGACTCCTGCCCCCGGACATCTCCGCATCATGGGGCCGAATCACTACCAGCTCCCTCGCCCGGCCGCCATCTTGGACACTGCACCACGAGGCCGCGTGGACTCAGATCGACCCTAACCCTGGGCCTGGCCAGGCCCCGACATCCCGGCACCACCATCCACCCAGGAGGTGAGCGGCCCACTTGGCAGGTCAATGGGAGAAAGAAGTGTCGATGGCTCTCCCCCGCCAGGTGCCGATCGCCCCCAGCCCCCCGGGCGCTGGCTCCACCCCCCTGCTGGGTGTCTGGACTCCCTCATCCCGGACCTCCCGACCTCCAAGTGCGAGGGTCCGGACATCAAAGGGCGCCAGACCTATAACTGGGGCAGCTCCAGAGCAGGAAGGTTGTTGTATCCTGGAGTCGAGAGACACCGTGACTAACTCATCCTAGACGGACTACTGGCGCTGCCGTAGCCCTGCCTTGTGAACTACTGTCCTGCCTGCTGGCGCTGCCGCAAACCTTCTGAACCGTTCATCTTCACCGGGACCTGCTGGCGCCGCCGCGGACCGTCGCTACCTACGATCATCTCGGGACCTGCTGGCTCCGCCGCGGCCCGACCATCCAAGAACGCCGAGCTCGAGGAGTGTGAGCTATCCATCTTATCATCGCATCTACCAGATTGGTAACAAGACTGTCCCGCTACCCCCTTTCCGCCCAAGAGACTAGAATCGAGGGGACCCCTGAGTCCAGACCTCCTTGTACCATTCTACCGTACTTAAAGATTGCTTATAAAGAACGTTAAACCTTATCCTTGTGTGGTGTACGTCTGTGGGGGGGGGGGGAAGTTATTCGTCTGTACGATCGCTGGAGACGGCTCTCCCCGGAGACCTCTCCTCTTGTCCTCGGCCGACCCTCCCGGTCCGTCTAACACTGCTCGTCACAGACCCCCCTCACCTGCTCCTCACAGACCCCCCTAACCTGCACAGACCCCCTCACCTGCCCCTCACAGACCCCCTCACCTGTTCCTCACAGACCCCCCTCACCTGCACAGACCCCCCTCACCTGTCCCTCACAGACCCCCCTCACCTGTCCCTCACAGACCCCTTCACCTGCCCCTCACAGAGCCCCCTCACAGACCCCCCTCACCTGCCCCTCACAGACCCCCCTCACCTGCCTCTCACAGACCCCCTCACCTGCCTCTCACAGACCCCCCTCACCTGCCCATCACAGACCCCCCTCACTGCCCCTCACAGACCCCCCTCACCTGTTCCTCACAGACCCCCCTCACCTGGCCCTCACAGAGCCCTTCACCTGGCCCTCAGAGCCCTTCACCTGCCACTCTCACCTGTCCCTCACAGAGCCCCCTCACCTGCCCCTCACAGACCCCCTCACCTGCCACTCACAGACCCCCCTCACTGCCCCTCACAGACCCCCCTCACCTGCCCCTCACAGACCCCCCTCACCTGCCCCTCACAGACCCCCTCACCTGCCCCTCACAGACCCCCTCACCTGTTCCTCACAGACCCCCCTCACCTGTTCCTCACAGACCCCCCTCACCTGGCCCTCACAGAGCCCTTCACCTGCCACTCTCACCTGTCCCTCACAGACCCCTCTCACCGGTCCCTCACGGACCACCTTCACCTGCCCCTCACGGACCCCCTTCACCTGCCCCTCACAGACCCCCCCCCTTCACCTGCCCCTCACAGACCCCCCCCCCTTCACCTGCCCCTCACAGACCCCCCCCCCTTCACCTGCCCCTCACAGACGCCCCTCACCTGCCCCTCACAGACCCCCCTCACCTGCCCCTCACAGACCCCCCTCACCTGCCCCTCACAGACCCCCTCACCTGCACAGACCCCCCTCACCTGCACAGACCCCCCTCACCTGCACAGACCCCCCTCACCTGCACAGACCCCCCTCACCTGCCCCTCACAGACCCCCTCACCTGCCCCTCACAGACCCCCTCACCTGCCCCTCACAGACCCCCCTCACCTGCCCCTCACAGACCCCCCCCCTCACCTGCCCCTCACAGACCCCCCTTCACCTGCCCCTCACAGACCCCCCCTTCACCTGCCCCTCACAGACCCCCCCTTCACCTGCCCCTCACAGACCCCCCTTCACCTGCCCCTCACAGACCCCCCTCACCTGCCCCTCACAGACCCCCCTCACCTGTCCCTCACAGACCCCCCTCACCTGCCCCTCACAGACCCCCTCACCTGTTCCTCACAGACCCCCTCACCTGTTACTCACAGACCCCCCTCACCTGCACAGACCCCCCTCACCTGCCCCTCACAGACCCCCCTCACCTGCTCCTCACAGACCCCCCTCACCTGCTCCTCACAGACCCCCCTCACCTGCTCCTCACAGACCCCCCTCACCTGCTTGTTGGACAGGCCACGTGAAGGGCTTGCTTCCTCCCCGCATGACAGGGCCCGAGCCGGGCCCTCCAGGTGTTACCCACAGAACCAACCCGCACCCCGTCACATACGGGCCTCCTGCCCCCGGACATCTCCGCATCATGGGGCCGAATCACTATCAGCTCCCTCGCCCGGCCCGGCCGCCATCTTGGACACTGCACCACGAGGCTGCGTGGCCTCAGATCGACCCTAACCCTGGGCCTGGCCAGGCCCCGACATCCCGGCACCACCATCCACCCAGGAGGTGAGCGGCCCACTTGGCAGGTCAATGGGAGAAAGAAGTGTTGATGGCTCTCCCCCGCCAGGTGCCGATCGCCCCCAGCCCCCCGGGCGCTGGCTCCACCCCCCTGCTGGGTGTCTGGACTCCCTCATCCCGGACCTCCCGACCTCCAAGTGCGAGGGTCCGGACATCAAAGGGCGCCAGACCTATAACTGGGGCAGCTCCAGAGCAGGAAGGTTGTTGTATCCTGGAGTCGAGAGACACCGTGACGAACTCATCCTAGACGGACTACTGGCGCTGCCGTAGCCCTGCCTTGTGAACTACTGTCCTGCCTGCTGGCGCTGCAGCAAACCTTCTGAACCGTTCATCTTCACCGGGACCTGCTGGCGCCGCCGCGGACCGTCGCTACCTAGTACGATCATCTCGGGACCTGCTGGCTCCGCCGCGGCCCGACCATCCAAGAACGCCGAGCTCGAGGAGTGTGAGCTATCCATCTTATCATCGCATCTTCCAGATTGGTAACAAGACTGTCCCGCTACCCCCTTTCCGCCCAAGAGACTAGAATCGAGGGGACCCCTGAGTCCAGACCTCCTTGTACCATTCTACCGTACTTAAAGATTGCTTATAAAGAACGTTAAAGCTTATCCTTGTGTGGTGTACGTCTGTGGGGGGGGAAGTTATTCGTCTGTACGATCGCTGGAGACCTCTCCTCTTGTCCTCGGCCGACCCTCCCGGTCCGTCTAACACTGCTCCTCACAGACCCCCCTCACCTCCTCCTCACAGACCCCCCTCACCTGCACAGACCCCTCACCTGCCCCTCACAGACCCCCTCACCTGTTCCTCACAGACCCCCCTCACCTGCACAGACCCCCCTCACCTGCACAGACCCCCCTCACCTGCCCCTCACAGACCCCCCTCACCTGCCCCTCACAGACCCCCCCTCAACTGCCCCTTAACTGCCCCTCACAGACCCTACTCACCTGTTCCTCACAGACCCTACTCACCTGTTCCTCACAGACCCCCCTCACCTGTTCCTCACAGACCCCCCTCACCTGCCACTCACAGACCCCCCTCACCTGCCACTCACAGACCCCCCTCACCTGCCCCTCACAGACACCCCTCTCCTGCCCCTCACAGACACCCCTCTCCTGCCCCTCACAGACACCCCTCTCCTGCCCCTCACAGACACCCCTCTCCTGCCCCTCACAGACCCACCTCAACTGTTCCTCACAGACCCCCTCACCTGTTCCTCACAGACCCCCCTCACCTGCCCCTCACAGACCCCCCTCACCTGCCCCTCACAGACCCCCTCACCTGCCCCTCACAGACCCCCCCTCACCTGCCCCTCACAGACCCCCCTCACCTGCCTCGCACAGACCCCCCTCACCTGCTCCTCACAAACCCCCCTCACCTACTCCTCACAGACCCCCCTCACCTGTTCCTCACAGACCCCCCTCACCTGTTCCTCACAGACCCCCCTCACCTGTTCCTCACAGACCCCCTCACCTGTTCCTCACAGACCCCCCTCACCTGTTCCTCACAGACCCCCCCTCACCTGCCCCTCACAGACCCCCCCTCACCTGCCCCTCACAGACCCCCCTCACCTGCCCCTCACAGACCCCCCTCACCTGCCCCTCACCTGCCTCTCACAGACCCCCTCACCTGCTCCTCACAGACCCCCTCACCTACTCCTCACAGACCCCCCTCACCTACTCCTCACAGACCCCCCTCACCTGCTCCTCACAGACCCCCCTCACCTGCTCCTCACAGACCCCCCTTACCTGCTCCTCACAGACCCCCCTCACCTGGCCCTCACAGAGCCCCCTCACCTGCCCCTCACAAAACCCCCTCACCTGCCCCTAACAGACCCCCCTCACCTGTCCCTCACAGACCCCCCTCACCTGGCCCTCACAGAGCCCTTCACCTGCCCTTCTCACCTGTCCCTCATAGACCCCTCTCACCTGGCCCTCACAGACCCCCCTCACCTGGCCCTCACAGAGCCCTTCACCTGCCCCTCTCACCTGTCCCTCACAGACCCCTCTCACCTGTCCCTCACGGACCCCCCTCACCTGCCCCTCACAGACCCCCCTCACCTGCCTCTCACAGACCCCCCTCACCTGCCTCTCACAGACCCCCCTCACCTGCCTCTCACAGACCCCCCTCACCTGCCTCTCACAGACCCCCCTCACCTGCCTCTCACAGACCCCCCTCACCTGCCCCTCACAGACCCCCCTCACTGCCTCTCACAGACCCCCCTCACCTGCCCCTCACAGACCCCCCTCACCTGCCTCTCACAGACCTCCCTCACCTGCCTCTCACAGACCCCCCTCACCTGCTCCTCACAGACCCCCCTCACCTGCTCCTCACAGACCCCCCTCACCTGCTCCTCACAGTCCCCCCTCACCTGTTCCTCACAGACCCCCCTCACCTGGCCCTCACAGAGCCCTTCACCTGTCCCTCAAAGAACCCTCTCAACTGTCCCTCAAGGACCCCCTCACCTGCCTCTCACAGAACCCCCTCACCTGCCCCTCACAGACCCCCCTCACCTGTCCCTCACAGACCCCCCTCACCTGCACAGACCCCCTCACCTGCACAGACCCCCCCTCACCTGCCCCTCACAGACCCCCCCTCACAGACCCCCTCACCTGCCCCTCACAGACCCCCTCACCTGCTCCTCACAGACCCACCTCACCTGCTCCTCACAGACGCCCCTCACCTGCACAGACCCCCCTCACCTGTTCCTCACAGACCCCCCTCACCTGTCCCTCACAGACCCCTTCACCTGCCCCTCACAGACCCCCCTCACCTGCCCCTCACAGACCCCCCTCACCTGCCCCTCACAGACCCCCTCACCTGCCCCTCACAGACCCCCTCACCTGCCCCTCACAGACCCCCCTCACCTGCCCCTCTGCCCCCCCTCTCTCACCTGCCGCCAGGTGCTCCCTCTTCAGGCCGCTCTTGGCCTCCAGTTTGCCCAGGGCTCTCCCCAGCAGGTGGTCTCCGTGCAGGAAGGCGCGGACCCGCTCCCGGATGGTCGCCATGGGGGCTCTGGGGGTCGCTCGGTGTCGGGTTCGGAGGCGCGCGCTCACTCCCGGCTCAGCCGCAGATAATCCTGTGACCGCTGACGCCGGCTCGGGGCTCAGAGCTGCCAATCACGGGGAGGGGGCGGGGCCGGGGCCACGGGCCACGGGGCGGGGCAAAGAACTGTCCGTTACACTGGAAAAGAAGTTGCCCGACTTGGCTAATCTGAACGCTGAGGGGCGGAGCTACAGAGCTGTCAGTTACACTCAGAGTGGGCGGGGTTTGGTTGATCTGGACTCTGAGGGGCGGAGCTACAGAGCTGTCAGTAACACTCAGTGGACGGGGCTTGGCTGATGTGGATAATGAGTGACAGGAGGGAGGCCCTGGGGGAGATGACAAGAGTCTTAGGGGCGGGGGGGGGGGGGAGCACAATAGGGGGTATGAGGGTGGGGGTTGGGGAGCACAGGAGGGGGGTATGAGGGGCAGGGGAGGTGGGGAGCACAGGAGGGGGTATGAGGGGCAGGGGAGATGGGGAGCACAGGAGGGGGTATGAGGGGCAGGGGGTGGGGAGCACAGGAGGGGGTATGAGGGCAGGGGGATGGGGAGCACAGGAGGGGGTACGAGGGGCAGGGGAGGTGGGGAGCACAGGAGGGGGTATGAGGGGCAGGGGGTGGGGAGCACAGGAGGGGGTATGAGGGCAGGGGGGTGGGGAGCACAGGAGGGGGTATGAGGGGCAGGGGAGGTGGGGAGCACAGGAGGGGGTATGAGGGTGGGGGGTGGGGAGCACAGAAGGGGGTATGGGGGTCAGGGGGTGGGGAGCACAGGAGGGGGTATGAGGGTCAGGGGGTGGGGAGTGCAGGAGGGGGTATGAGGGGCAGGAGAGGTGGGGAGCACAGGAGGGGGTATGAGGGGCAGGGGGAGGTGGGGAGCACAGGAGGGGGTATGAGGGGCAGGGGAGGTGGGGAGCACAGGAGGGGTATGAGGGGCAGGGGAGGTGGGGAGCACAGGAGGGGGTATGAAGGTCAGGGGGTGGGGAGCACAGGAGGGGGTATAAGGGTCAGGGGGTGGGGAGCACAGGAGGGGGTATGAGGGGCAGGGGGTGGGAAGCACAGGAGGGGGTATGAGGGGCAGGGGAGGTGGGGAGCACAGGAGGGGGTATGAGGGTCAGGGGGTGGGGAGCACAGGAGGGGGTATGAGGGCAGGGGAGGTGGGGAGCACAGGAGGGGGTATGAGGGTCAGGGGGTGGGGAGCACAGGAGGGGGTATGAGGGTCAGCGGAGTGGGGAGCACAGGAGGGGGTATGAGGGTGGGGGGGTGGAGAGCACAGGAGGGGGTATGAGGGGCAGGGGAGGTGGGGAGCACAGGAGGGGGTATGAGTAGGAGGGGGTATGAGGGCAGGGAGGTGGGGAGCACAGGAGGGGGTATGAGGGGCAGGGGAGGTGGGTAGCACAGGAGGGGGCATGAGGGGCAGGGGAGGTGGGGAGCACAGGAGGGGGTATGAGGGTCGGGGGTGGGGAGCACAGGAGGGGGTATGAGGGCAGGGGAGGTGGGGAGCACAGGAGGGGGTATGAGGGGCCAGGGAGGTGGGGAGCTCAGGAGGGGGTATGAGGGTCAGCGGGATGGGGAGCACAGGAGGGGGTATGAGCAGGAGGGGGTATGAGGGCAGGGGAGGTGGGGAGCACAGGAGGGGGTATGAGGGGCAGGGGAGGTGGGGAGCACAGGAGGGGGTATGAGGGTGGGGGGTGGGGAGCACAGAAGGGGGTATGAGGGTCAGGGGGTGGGGAGCACAGGAGGGGGTATGAGGGTCAGGGGGTGGGGAGCACAGGAGGGGGTATGAGGGGCAGGGGAGGTGGGGAGCACAGGAGGGGGTATGAGGGGCAGGGGAGGTGGGGAGCACAGGAGGGGGTATGAGGGGCAGGGGGAGGTGGGGAGCACAGGAGGGGGTATGAGGGGCAGGGGAGGTGGGGAGCACAGGAGGGGGTATGAGGGGCAGGGGAGGTGGGGAGCACAGGAGGGGGTATGAGGGGCAGGGGAGGTGGGGAGCACAGGAGGGGGTATGAGGGTCAGGGGGTGGGGAGCACAGGAGGGGGTATGAGGGTCAGGGGGTGGGGAGCACAGGAGGGGGTATGAGGGGCAGGGGGTGGGAAGCACAGGAGGGGGTATGAGGGGCAGGGGAGGTGGGGAGCACAGGAGGGGGTATGAGGGTCAGGGGGTGGGGAGCACAGGAGGGGGTATGAGGGTCAGGGGGGTGGGGAGCACAGGAGGGGGTATGAGGGCAGGGGAGGTGGGGAGCACAGGAGGGGGTATGAGGGTCAGGGGGTGGGGAGCACAGGAGGGGGTATGAAGGTCAGCGGGATGGGGAGCACAGGAGGGGGTATGAGGGTGGGGGGGTGGAGAGCGCAGGAGGGGGTATGAGGGTCAGAGGGGTGGGGAGCTCAGGAGGGGGTATGAGGGTCAGCGGGGTGGGGAGCACAGGAGGGGGTATGAGGGTGGGGGGGTGGAGAGCACAGGATGGGGTATGAGTGGCAGGGGAGGTGGGGAGCACAGGAGGGGGTATGAGTAGGAGGGGATATGAGGGCAGGGGAGGTGGGGAGCACAGGAGGGGGTATGAGGGGCAGGGGAGGTGGGTAGCACAGGAGGGGGTATGAGGGGCAGGGGAGGTGGGGAGCACAGGAGGGGGTATGAGGGTCGGGGGGGTGGGGAGCACAGGAGGGGGTATGAGGGCAGGGGAGGTGGGGAGCACAGGAGGGGGTATGAGGGGCCAGGGAGGTGGGGAGCTCAGGAGGGGGTATGAGGGTCAGCGGGGTGGGGAGCACAGGAGGGGGTATGAGGGTCAGGGGGGTGGGGAGCTCAGGAGGGGGTATGAGGGTCAGCGGGGTGGGGAGCACAGGAGGAGGTATGAGGGTGGGGGGTGGAGAGCACAGGAGGGGGTATGAGGGGCAGGGGAGGTGGGGAGCACAGGAGGGGGTATGAGCAGGAGGGGGTATGAGGGCAGGGGAGGTGGGGAGCACAGGAGGGGGTATGAGGGGCAGGGGAGGTGGGGAGCACAGGAGGGGGTATGAGGGGCAGGGGAGGTGGGGAGCACAGGAGGGGCTATGAGCAGGAGGGGGTATGAGGGTCGGGGGGTGGGGAGCACAGGAGGGGGTATGAGGGGCAGGGGAGGTGGGGAGCACAAGAGGGGGTATGAGGGGTAGGGGAGGTGGGGAGCAGAGGAGGGGGTATGAGGGCAGGGGATGTGGGGAGCACAGGAGGGGGTATGAGGGGCAGGGGGGTGGGGAGCACAGGAGGGGGTATGAGGGGCAGGGGAGGTGGGGAGCACAGGAGGGGGTATGAGGGGCAGGGGAGGTGGGGAGCACAGGAGGGGGTATGAGGGGGCAGGGGTGGGGAGCACAGGAGGGGGTATGAGGGCAGGGGAGGTGGGGAGCACAGGAGGGGGTATGAGGGGCAGGGGGTGGGAAGCACAGGAGGGGGTATGAGGGCTGGGGAGGTGGGGAGCACAGGAGGGGGTATGAGGGGGCAGGGGGTGGGGAGCACAGGAGGGGGTATGAGGGCAGGGGAGGTGGGGAGCACAGGAGGGGGTATGAGGGGCAGGGGGTGGGAAGCACAGGAGGGGGTATGAGGGCAGGGGAGGTGGGAGCACAGGAGGGGATATGAGGGGGCAGGGGGTGGGGAGCACAGGAGGGGGTATGAGGGTCAGGAGGTGGGGAGCACAGGGGGGTATGAGGGTCAGGGGGTGGGGAGCACAGGAGGGGGTATGAGGGGCAGGGGAGGTGGGGAGCACAGGAGGGGGTATGAGGGGCAGGGGAGGTGGGGAGCACAGGAGGGGGTATGAGGGGCAGGGGGAGGTGGGGAGCACAGGAGGGGGTATGAGGGCAGGGGAGGTGGGGAGCACAGGAGGGGGTATGAGGGGCAGGGGGTGGGGAGCACAGGAGGGGGTATGAGGGCAGGGGAGGTTGGGAGCACAGGAGGGGGTATGAGGGGCAGGGGGTGGGAAGCACAGGAGGGGGTATGAGGGCAGGGGAGGTGGGGAGCACAGGAGGGGGTATGAGGGGGCAGGGGGTGGGGAGCACAGGAGGGGGTATGAGGGTCAGGAGGTGGGGAGCACAGGAGGGGGTATGAGGGTCAGGGGGTGGGGGTGGGGAGCACAGGAGGGGGTATGAGGGGCAGGGGAGGTGGGGAGCACAGGAGGGGGTATGAGGGGCAGGGGAGGTGGGGAGCACAGGAGGGGGTATGAAGGTCAGCGGGGTGGGGAGCACAGGAGGGGGTATGAGGGCAGGGGAGGTGGGGAGCACAGGAGAGGGTATGAGGGGCAGGGGGTGGGGAGCACAGGAGGGGGTATGAGGGCAGGGGAGGTTGGGAGCACAGGAGGGGGTATGAGGGGCAGGGGGCTCTGAGAGACAGGAGCAAGTGAGAGACAGATTAGACTACAGAAGGGTAATGTTTAAAGGTCATTGGTCCCTCACACGGACGACACGGACCACACCAGCAGACTGCACCACGGTCCCTGTTGAATACCACTTCGTGGTAAGTCTTAATTAAGTCATTTGCCATACCTGGACACTGCTGGCTCTTGCCTATATGCTATGGTCCCATTGAGTGGGTACTGAGATAATTGTTTGCTGCCTTTAACCCGGACTGGCTGTTTTTCCTTCCTCCATGATAAATTTTAGGATTCTATTTAATTAATTTATCTATTCATTGAGCGCTAATATTTTATGCGCTATTGATAAAATTGATAAAATGATCATTATATTCTTGGACCATGTGGCATATAACTCCATCTCACGCCTATTATACGGCACAGCCATGTTTTTCTCCCTCTACCACTTGATTCTTATATTGATGTGCGTTTTCTTGATGAATTATATAGGGATTAGTCTTCCTTCATTAATTTATACATTTCCATTAAATAGGTGTCCCTACCCCTGTCCTGTCCTGATGAAGACCCCACAGCAAGGATAGCAACTCTACCTGCATACTAGGGGGTCGAAACGTCGACTACTGTTCGCATTATCAACTCCACCCCCCATTGTTTTCATTTTTGAATTTTGTGGAGTATGTTATTTTATGTAAATAATTATCTGAACCTTGTGGTCCCTATCTCCACACACACTGTGTAGTGAGAACAAATGATGTACATATTTTGACTAAACTGTCACTTGAGAATTTCTTTTTCTTTCCCTTCACTTCCTCCTCACAGGATCACTCCCCTTCCCTTGTCTCTTGACTATTTCTGGGGCACTGTGAAATTGTGTTCACGTTCTGACATAAAAATTATATATTTGTTATATACATTTCACATTGTGATTAAAACAATGTGGACAGAAGTGTTTCTTGGTTGTTTCATTTTTGTTACTATGTAGTAAACTGCTCATTGATTACTGGGACCCCTTCCTCTTATCACGTTGATAGCCCAGGTCCCAGTGACACTTTCTGGGTATAACCCCTTGTGAATACTCTCAATATATTACACAACACTCAGCGATATCAACACAATACACAAGAATGGGACTGGGACAAGGAGACTCAGAGGATCCGGGGACACAAGGAACCAATCAATGTAAGTAAGTACCCAGGAACCGCGCGGAGGCTGTGTGCATAGTGGGAACACCGCCGTGAGGCCAATGGAAGTCCATGGGGAAGTCACGGTTGCAGTTTTGTAGAAGAATGACCCTTCCCAGAGGACCATGAAGAATTCCAGTAGAGGACAGAAAGTTGGGGAGCCGCCTCACCTGTGGATGCCCTGGGAACCAGGTTACCTACACTAGGGAAGCCGAGTGCATAGGGGTGAAGAGACATTGGAAACCTCCATAGATAACAATGGAAGACTTAGAAGAAAAGGCCTCTGGAGAAGTCATGAAGAAGTCCTGTGGGATCCAAGGGAGTATTCTGGAAATGAAGAACTTGCAATCAGATGGGACAGAGTCTACGCCACTCGGACGGGACCAGGGGGCACGAAGACACAATGCTCACCGATCTCGGGAGGTTCAGAAGAGTCAACGGTGACCTTGTTGCTGCAACTGTGAGGACCAGGTAACGCTGAGGAAGACCAGGAGCCTTACACGAGCAGTCCTACGTCAGGAGTCGAGCACCAGAGAGTCGGTGTCCGGCGGGAGCACCAACAAGTCTTGGCAGCTACAAGAGGCGTGCAAAGTGAGGAAAGAGCAGCGTAGGAACCAGCAAGGTCCAAGGGACTCACCACAAGCAGGAGTGCCAGAGCAGGAGTGAACAAGTAGGGGAGCCCACTGACGCAGGAGAAGACCCTCAGGAGGACCCACAGGCCAAAGGCACAGGCGTCACAAGAGGAACTCGATCAGCTCAACAAGAAGGAAGGTCCACGGTGCAGAGGATGCAGTGAGGACGCTATACTTCACAGGAAGAGATGCTGAATGTTGGAGGCTGGAGCTTCTTGTAGCCCGAAGATCTTTGGAGTACAGAGCCAACAAGCCTTGGCAATGGCAAGTCGGCACAGTGCACATTGGTCCCGTCCCAGTAGGCCTGACAAAGGATACTGGTCTCAAAATTACAGGGAGAACAGGCCAGGCCTCAAGGGAGGCACAGAACCACCACCTGTGTTGCTGAGTCTCTGGAAGTTCATAGTACGGCAGGCGCAGTAGACCAGTCAGCTTCGTTGTGGTGCCTGCAGATGCACAGGAGTGACTCCTTCACCCCAAGGGAGATTAATTTGGGTATACTTGATGCCCACCGGCCTGTTTAAGATCCTGGAAGAAGCACAGACACAGATGATAAAGACTTGCAGAACAGCGAGACCAGGAGCAGCAGGAGTCTTCCTTGGTGCAGTCTTGGTTCCAGGTGAAGTTCAAGTGTCCAGGTGGTCGAAGCGTGACGTGGTTTCAGTCTTGAGTATTATCCCACGACAGATCTAAGGAACCACCTGTACGGAAGCCCTTAAGTACCTTAGAGAAAGGGTTGGAATGACTCAGGGGTCTCTTCCATAGGAGGGGCTGAACAGAGGGGAGGATGCTCCCCTGTTCTTTGTCCAGTTTCGTGCCAGAGCGGGAGCCAAGGGCTCCCTGAACTGGGTCAAACCAGAGTATGCAAGGAGGGCACCAAATGTGCTCTTCAAAGCAGTCTGTTGGCGCTGGCACGCTCCCCCACTCCAGCCCAGTACACACAGTCCTGTCTGGGAGGTGGTCGCACCATCTTGTGACAGGAAATCTATATTTCTACCTTCCCCTGCACGAGCTTGGCTCAGCGGCAGGAGGGCACAATTGTGTCTGTGGTCGGCAGCCGCACTAGCTTGCTGTCAAATCCTGAACAGCTGTTAATGGAGTACAGGGGGGTACCCCACGGGAGCCCCCCAGTACATGGGATCATACAACAACACAGGAATCGGTGTTGGGGTATGATTCCAATGTGTTTGATACCAAGCACTGGTTTTGGGGCAACTACTATACACTTAGACATCTCGTAATGACTGATATACACTATATGTATTAAAATGGCTGACCGCACTTACAAAGCCTGGAGTTTGTAGGGGTGTCCTTCTCATGCAGGGGCACCTTCACACTCATAACCAAGCACTGAGCCTCCAGGATTGAAAGGCCTGCCAAAGGGGTGACTTTTAGTTTTAAAATGCATTGACCTCAGGTATTAGGAAACGTATATCTGTTGTGCGTGGTGCTAGCACCAGCTTACATAGGCTGCAATGGCAGGCCTGTAGCCACAGTTTGAGTTGTCACTCATGGGTGGCATAATGCATGCTGCAGCCCATGCAAAACCCCTGGTGTACCTATGCCCTACATACCTTAGTACCATATACTAAGGACTTACAAAGGTACACCAGTAACCAATTGTGGATGTACACAAGTACTTACCATGGCCAATTTAGGGAGAACGCACAGTGACTGGGGTTCTTATTAGCAGGATCCCAGTCAGACATGTTCAAAAACACACTGACATTAGGCAAAAGTGGGGGTAACCATGCAAGAAGGATCCAACTTTCCTCCATGGTATGACTTACCAGGGCCAAGGTCTAACAGTCAGGCGCACTCCTGGAGGATAGTGGATTCGAGTCAACCTGCACTTGTTTCACTTACAGAAGAATAACATCCAAGCATTGTTATTCTCTTACAAAAACATATTTTATTTACATTAAGCGCATAAGGTCAGTAATGTAAGGACGTTTTGTGTCACATTAATTTTAAATTACGGCTCTGAAGGTGGGGTAAATTCATGACAATTCACAATTTGCATAAAAATGCAAAGTTAACAGAATGTGCCCCAGTGTGTAGGCCGTCGCACGTTCACAAACTGCAGACATTTACTATTGCCATGCTGTAGTCTTTTGGTGTGCCACAATTTTGGGGGACTTTGGAATTCTCACCCTGGTACCCCCTGCCCCCCGCCTCGTGGCCTTACCACCAAAGGACATGGGGTGGGATTGAGACCCTGGGTAATGGTTTGCCAGAGGGGTAGAAGCAGTGACCTCGTCGGCAGCAGAGGTCCGTCTGCCCTAGAGAGAAGCCAATAATGCTCCACTAACGCCGCGGGTTGCTGCCATCGCCGATGTATGGCTTTGCTTCCGCCCTAGCCCCACCCATCTCTAAACGAGGTACCACGTCTCCCAGGGACCTTCGGAGCTCAGTGTAGCCAAGAGAAAATATGCGGCTTCACAACTTCACATACCCAGTCTCAGCCTTAGCATTGGCGAGCTGAGCCCAGGCTGAGGATGGCAGTATTCTGAGGGGTGCATGGAGCTGTGGGCATTAAGGCAATGCCAACAGCTGTGCCCTTCTCATCTTGCTCCAGCCTTGTGTTTGTCCCTGCCTGTTCGTTTCTGTCTGATTTGCCAGTTTAAAGTGGTTTTAGTCCTTCATTACACATGGCGGTAGGTGTCTTTAACACCCCTTTGGCCCCCTTCCTTACCCTCCCTTCACACTCTGACCCCTGCTAGCACACAGCAACAAAACTGTTAGACCTGGCACCTTGGCGTGGGTCTCCCTTCCACTTTTTGTTGCTGTGCCTCATGTGTTTTACTGGTGTTAGCTGCTCAGAGCACTGTGCCACTGCCAATCAGTGTCACAGTGCAAGTGCTCCCTGTGTAAAATGTCTATGTTGATTGGATTCCATGATTGGCTTATTTGGTTTACTGTCAGACCCCAGTAAAGTGCACCAGGAGTGCCCAGGGCTTGTAAATCCAAATACTGCTAGTGAGCCTGCAGCACTGGTTGTGCCACCCACAGAAGCAGCCTTGTAAAATGTGTCTAAGGTCTGCCTTTGCAGAACCTGCGTGCAGTCTGGTACTGTCATGCTGACTGGGCAAGTGCCCCTACTTGCCAGTCCCTAAACCTTCCCTTAACTTCATATTAGTCACCCCTATGGTAGGCCCAAGGGCAGGGTGCATTGTAAGCATAAGGTAAAGCCCTGATGTATGCGGCATGTCCTAATAGTGAATTACAGCAATTTTCGTTTTTCACTATTGCAAGGCTACCTGTTCTCATAGGCCAGAATGGGCTGTTAGAATTGTTACATTCTATGATCCTAACAGACTCAGCGAACATGGTAGAAATTCAAGTTTAGTATGCCTGAACTCAGAATAATAAAATACTTCTTTTAGTAAAGTTTATTTTAATATTCTGTGTTTGCAAATACCACTTTTAGAAAGTTGGTATTTGCTTGTCTAACCTTTTTAGCCCGCCTCTGCTAGGATGTGTATCTGCTGTCTGGTTTCTGTGAGGGACAGGGCTGGGGAATTCCAGGAGACAGGCTGGGGCAGCCAGGTGGTGAATAGGAAGATTACATCCAGATGGGTGGGAGGAGTACACCTGGACTCTGAATAGGGCTGTGCTCTGCCACCACAATCCTGGCTCCACCTCCTTTGGAGCGTCTGATGTCTCTGCCCTGCACACTGAAAAGACAAGCCAGAGTCATATCAACAAAGTGCTCAAGAACTAGACTGAACTAGGCAAAGGCCCCCTGGCCTCAAAGAACAAAAGAATTGTGGTATAAATATTGGGGCCATGCTCCCAAGAATTTAGATCCTGTTGAAACAAGAAGAAACTCTGCCCGACGAGAAGGAACTGGGAAAGCTGTAAGGAGGAGTACTGTCCCTGACCTGGGGGATTGGCCTGCAGTGGTTGCCTTGCTGCGAGAGGAGAGGGAAAAGACTTTTGCTCAACTTGTGTTTGAAAAGATCTCCAAGGGCTTGTGGGTGAGCTTGCCCCCTGAACCCAGTCCCAGGACTATTGGACTCCCACCGCCTTCACAAGAGCTGCTGGAAATTGCCAAATTCCCCGTGCCACTGGAGCCGCGATCTCAAAGACCTAACCGCTGTGAAGCCCCGTGCCAGTTGCCGCCCTGAACCGTGTAACTCCGCTTCCTCTACGAGCCGTAGCTCGCACCGTAAGGATTAGGGCCACACTGCACACTGCTTCACCCTCCCCCTTTGAGCTGCACTGCTCGCCGTACCCCTGCAGCTGGCGTTCGAGTTCCGAGCGCCCCGCAAGGCTGAGTACAGCTCGTACGCTTGCAGCGTACCGGCCGCCTTGCACCGCGCCGCCCGGGACTAAATGGCACCCCCGCTCTTGAAAGTACGACTCGCACGCCGCACTGTACGTGGACGCCGGAAAGCCAGGACCGTCCGCCTTGCTCCCCGCGGCCCCGGCTCTACGCCTCACACAAAATGCCTACAACGAGCTGGGGCTCGCACCGCAGAGGGGCCGACAACGCTCCTGTTTCGCCTCCAATTCTACAGCGCATCGTCCGTGTCGGACGCTACGATCCAAGGTAACTGTACGCCTCGCACTGCGGTTGTGAGCGGAGAGTCCGCTGCGCCTATTTGACTCTTTCTAAAGTACGTTTCATCCCCGGGAGAGCTGCACAGACAGTGCGAAATGCACAGAACTTAAAACTACGCATTTTTTAACCAAAAACTGCATTGCTAACAGTATGGTGGCCTATTTCTTACGTTATTTGGTCTTGTGCTAACCCTTTACATAAAATATACCTATTTTTGATATACGTCTAGTGTGGTGTCCATCTGTGGTGTTGTCACTGAGTTACTGTATGTGTTCACAAATGCTTAACCTATAACGCTCTGAGATAAGCCTTGTCTGCTCGCGCCACACCACCTAGAGGGTGAGCAGGGGTTATTTTAGAGGGTAATCCCCTTGTCCTGACTAGAGGAGAGGGTCCCTGCTTGTCACAAGTGCCTACCTGTGCCAACCAGAGACCCCCAAATCTAACAAAAACCCTCATCAACGTGAGGCTGCTAAGATAGCGGTGATTTAGGTAAGCTTGGGGAGGTCAGGGATGCTTGTGTTGAGGGCCTAGTCCCTGCGCATTCAGGTGCTGACCAGTCAACACAAAAGGGACCCTCTGCTGCTTCTTTTAATTCACTACCATCAGCAAGGACGCCAAATTTCTCTCCTCCCAGGGGGCTATCTTAGCAAATGCCGGCTCAGCACACACCCCTAGCACAAGGTACTCTGGTAAGTATCACGGTTACTCTGGAAACGTAGAAAGCCTGATCGCTCAGCATGCAAATTCTTGCTCCACCATGCAAACCTAGCTCCTTGTGCTGTTAACAGTTTCTCTAGGATAGCAGTATCCACACCTTAGTAGAGCATATCCGCTCAGGAAGGTGACTTCAAGAAGTGTGTGTTAAGAGTTAACACGTGCTTTAAACAGCCACTCAGTAAATCTCCCTGAAGCATTCTGGGAGCCGCAGATGGTTAAACAGGATGTGTTGTCCTGCTCTTGTGGCGCCAGTACCTAGACTTGTGGTTTGTGGTGTATAAAGTCAGCGTGTCACCGCGCCCAGGCTGCATGTAGACATAGGGCGCCATCTTGGCGCTCTGCCATCTCATACCATGAACCTCTTTTCCATCATGGACCACATTTCCAAACATGACATGAATGCTTATAACCCTTTGAAACCTGAGGCAGGAGTTTTTTTTGGTCAACCCTGTGCATTGTTCACCGTCCAAGAGTACGCGAGCAGGCGACTAAACATGGAAGATTCTTTTCTAGGCAAAGAGCCAACAGCAACTTGTGCGCAAAAGTACTTAAAACCAATCCAGCCCAGAACCTGCCCTCAAGGTACCCTGGCTCCAAGATGAATCTTTCTGAATTTAATTAACTGTGTAAACTGTGGCCTGCAGGGCTTGCGACGCTGCGAGCGGATACAGAGCCATTGCGAGCTGGGACAAGGACGGCCGATGGGAGGGAAGGCTCAGGCGCTAGAGAGGTGCAGATTTGCCAGCTTTTAAAAAATAGCACAGTTTGTTGAGTATGAGGGTGCAGAAGAGAGGGGTGAGATGAAAATTCTGCAAATACTAGGCCTGAACCTGAGGAAATCTATCTTTTGATATTAGGGCTTGGCAGAATGTCCTTCTGCCTGCCCTACGGAGCAGCAAAACAGGCTCTTTTTCTGCCCTTGGTGGTATTTTGCCTGTGTAGTGGTGGAGTGTTAAGTTCACCACAGTACCCAACTGGACCTCTGACTGTGCCACAGAGGATGCCCCGAGGACCTCTGGGATGGAAACACGCAACACAGGACACCCTGAGGCCCTCGGGCGTTGGAAACACGCTACAGACACCATGAGGACCTCTGAGATAGAAACACGCCACAGAGGATGCAGTGAGGATCTCTGGGATGGAAACATGCCACAAGGACATCCTGAAGACTTCTGGGATGGAAACACGCTACAGAATACACCCTGAGGATATCTATGATGGAAACACCCCACAAGGACACCCTGAGGACCTCTGAGATGGATGCTTGATTAGCGCACAAACATTGTTAGTGCGTCCCTGAAGTTGGGCACACCTTTGGGTTCGTCACAAAAGGACAGGTTCCTTTATTTTTGTTGATGATTATTTATTGTTATTATGAGTTCAACAAGTTCATTTCTGTTGCATTTCCATAAGGCGAATATTTCATTTCATATCCTTATTTAATTAATTCCAGTATACATTTGTAGTGAAAAAAACGAAAACGCTCCGATGCATTTCGGGCATGGCCCTTTCTCAAGGAGCTCTGTAGATGAAAATAACATCATTGGTATACGCTGTAATATATAACTTTCATCACACAAAGTCAAAAAAACTAATATAACGTGCAAAACATACAACTTGTATCAATATGTTCATGTATGACGTGTGTTGGACAGGCCTCAGGGCCGAGACGTCCCCTCCCCGCATGACGGGGCCCCGACCCCGGCCCCTCCTGTATCCTGGACGGGAAACCTCCCGGCAACCCACCAAGACAACTCCCGACCCGTCACCAGCGGAACCCCAGCTCCTGAACACCCCGACATCGGCTGGCCCGGGCCCCCTTCCAGTACCGCTGCCCTCGGCCCAGCCGCCATTTTGGACACTACACGACAAGGCCGCGTGGCCTCGGATCGACCCCAACCCCTGGCCTGGCCAGGCCCGACATCGAGGCACCACCATCCACCCAGGGGGTGAAGAGACCACTTGGCAGGTCAATGGGAGAAGGGGCGTCGATGGCTCTCCTCCGTCAGGTGTCAATCGCCCCCCAGCGTCCCCGGGCGCTGGCTTCACCCCCCTGCTGGGTGTCTGGACTCCCTCATCCCGTACCTCCCGGCCCCCCAAGTGCGAGGGTCCGGACATCAAAGGGCGCTAGACCTATAACTGGGGCAGCTCCGGAGCAGGAAGGCAGTTGTATCCTGGAGTCGAGAGACACCGAGACAAACTCATCCTTGGAGGCCTGCTGGCGCTGCCGCGGCCCCTTCTTGTGAACCATCATCCAAGCCTGCTGGCGCTGCCGCGGCCCCTTCTTGTGAACCATCATCCAAGCCTGCTGGCGCTGCCGCGGCCCCTTCTTGTGAACCATCATCCAAGCCTGCTGGCGCTGCCACGGCTCTTCATCGTGAACCATCGTCTAAGCCTGCTGGCGCTGCCGCGGCTCTTCATCGTGAACCATCATCCTAGCCTGCTGGCGCTGCCGCAGCTCTTCATCGTGAACCATCGTCCAAGCCTGCTGGCGCTGCCGCGGCTCCTCCTTGCGAATCCCCCAGCTCGAGGATTGTGAGCTCCGATCCCTACTACTCCCGGACCGATACAGAGACTGTCCCGCTACCCCCTTTTCCCCAAAGAGACTAGACTTGGCAGGATCCTCGCATCCTGGTCCCGCTGTATCGTTGTATCACCTTGCCTCACGATTTCTATATAAAGTGTGCAGAACTCATCTCTGTGTCGTGTCCATCTGTGGGGGGGAAGTTACCTATCTGTACGATTACTGGAGAGGGCCCTCGCCGGAAGCCTCTCCCCCTTGTACTCGGCCGACCCTCCGGGTCCCCGTCTAACATTGGTGGCTGTGAGAAGTTGGCCTGATATGCAGTGCTCACTATTCTAGTGATCACTATGTATCAGTCCAAACAACCCTTATTGATGATTGGTTGTAAGTCAACCTTATAGACCAGCTATTCTAGTAGCGTGGATACGAGCAGTCTAAGGCTAAAGACTCGAGAGGGCGTGTTAAGCCAGCTGTTTACCACACATATACCCCTTGAACACCCAGTGAAAGGACACCACACAAGTGTTATGAAAATAAACAGTGTATTTATTAGAATCACAACAGCCCTGTACTCTTTATGAGGACAGGGTACTAAGCACACAACAAAACTCTTACGAAAATACTTAAGTTAGCACAGTATATACAAATGCCCGAGGGGCACGGAAAACCATATACTCTGAAAGTGAAATGCGAAATTACTAGCAGGTAAGTACAGTACTAATAGGCTTTGGAATCGCTAGGACTTGACTATAGAATCGTTAGATTACTTCTAGGAGGCCCAGGGGACTCGGGTACAGAGTGTGCACTCTCACGCGGGATGCGGGACAAAGTCTATGATAGCTAGTAAAGGTAAAGTTAGTGTTCACGGGCGAACCCGACCTGGTAGGGAGAAAACTAAAGTGGATCCTGACCCATGGATAGTGAGGCTATGCTGGGGCACCGAAATGCCGAAGTTACCTAGCCCAGGGGCTGCAGCTGCATATGTCTCAAAAGACGTCGGGAATCCTCGTTGACGAACCAGGAGCCTGGAAGAAAGATGCTGGCAGGCGACCAGTGAAGAGAGTTCGAAGTGATCCCAGCCTGGATCTTGAAGGTAGATGACACCTGAAAGCAGAGGGGACCAAGTTTGTGACTACTAGCCAGTAGTCAGGGGGCACCAGGAGGGCACCGGATGGTAGTCACCTCGACTAGGTGAGTGGGCGACGCTGTGCTCTGCAGATCTCACGGACCAGGAGGCGTTGTCGGCTACCAGGATGGAGGAGCGAGCTGTCCCACGATGGATGAAGCTGTCGGCATCGAAGGACCCAGGATTGGGCAACAAAGCCTTGGCAAATTCAAGCCCACGCGGTGGACTCAAAATGGCGTCTGGAGTGGACCAGGAGGGTCCGGGGTGCTCCTCTCTTGGAAGGGAGCAAGGGCCAGTCTGGAGCAACCAGACTAGCAAGTTGGATGTCGTCGGGCATCGTTCGGGAAGGCCACAAGCCAACGGGCTAGTAGCCAAACAACGCAGTGAGCAGCAAAAAGCAGAAGGGCCCCACACAGATCGTGGAGATGCTGGAGGGCTGATCTTCGGTGCTGGAGCTGCTCAGGGTCGGGGCTTCTCGGACCCCAAAGAACTCACCAGAGGGTTACTCGGCGGGCTCGCTGTAAAGAAGTCGTGCAGTCTTGAAGATAGCCGTTCCCTCGAGGTCTCGTCGCACTCACGGTTCTCAGCTTGGCTGTAGAGGTGAGTAGAGGTCAGAGGTGCCAGGGAAGCCGGGTCTCGTCGAGCTGGGCAGTCGGATTCCTGAGGAAGGACTTGCAGCAGACCGCAGTGTTCTTGATGGTGCCTGCGGGTGCAGGGTGACTACTCCTTAGCCACAAGGGAGAATCTTGAAGAAGAAATCTTGAAGTCCTTTCGAAGAAAGTCGTGTCTTGATTCCAAAGATGATCTAATTTGAACAGGGGGCTCGCTCCTATCTTTATACTAAGAAAAGGGCTGACCCGGTGACTAGGTCCTGCCTATGGGTGGGACCAGGAAGGGGGGTAGTTACACCCCTCTCCCCTGCTGGACTTCCCCAGGCCAGGGGCTGGTGTGCCCCTGGAACTGGTTCTGGCCGGCCTATGCGTAGTGAGCACCGGGGTGCCACTCAGCAGTCACCTTCCTGTACAGCCCTGCCTACCCAGGATACACAAAACCCTGTCTGGGATGGTGCTAGCACCGCCCCGGACAGGAAACCCTTTGTCCAAGCTCTCCTCGCTGGAAGGACTCCCAGCAGCAGGAGGTCAGACTCGTGTCTGTGGTGGCAGCATCCATTTTGTGGAGCTGAGGCTTCAGTTAACTTTAACCGGGGTTCACAGTTACATACATGTCGTGTCCCTCTAGAAGGGTGGAATGCTAGCCCCGTCGCCAGAATTGGCGAGAGGTTAGTATTCCAATTCGTATGACACCTTACTCGACATGTTTTGATAAAGCAATACCAAAGATAGCATTTAACCGCGAGGATTATAATGCACTTAAGAGTATATGGTATGCGTTATCATGGAACAGCTATTAGGACTTGGTTCCGCAAGCTGCAGACGGACTCAGCTCATGCCAGAGCACCATCTCACACGATTCCAAGCACTCTGCCTTCAGGATTGTTAAGGCCTGCCATAGGAGTGACTGATAGGAATCTGTGTGTCCATTTTAGGGTTAGATATAGGTATACTATATCTAAAGCAAAGGGTGATTACACCACCTTGCCCCAGCTGTCGTGCAGCCAGTTGTGTCAGATTTAGGTGGCCATCCAGGGGTGGCATAATACATGCTGCAGCCCCTGGTAGGCCCTGGGTACGCCTATGCCCTGAGTTACAGGGTCTGATAAGGTGGCCCAGTACCAATTAGATATGTACCTAGGGTACATGGAATCCATTTTACAGAGAGAGCAATGGGCCTGGGGTCCTGAATAGCAGGGCCCCAGGTCAACTAAGTCAGAAAACCAGCAAAACACCAGGCAGAAAAATTGGGGGTAACCATAGTCAGGTATCCACCTTCCTACAACCTGCTCTACAGTGAGCAAAAGATTGCTGAGTTGGGGGCCAGCCGGGTGCTGGTGGTCTCCCTCCGCTTCCGAGACTTTCTCTTGAATCTAGCACACGATGTGCCTCTTGCCGGGCACCTGGGGCAGGACAAAACATATAGCCGCCTGGTGACCCACTTTTACTGGCCGAAGATGCGACATGATGTAGCAAACCACTGCCGGGCCTGCCCAACCTGCCAGGCCAGCGGGAAGAGCGGCGGAAAAATCAAAGCACCCCTGCAGCCTTTTCCCATCGTCACCACCCCGTTTGAGCGGGTGGGGATAGACATTGTGGGGCCCCTGGAGCCCCGAACAGCACAAGGACACCGATTCATCCTGGTCCTGGTGGACCACGCCACGCACTATCCTGAAGCCATTCCTCTCCGGACCGTGACGGCGCCCGTGGTGGGCCGAGCCCTGATGGGGATCTTCTCGCGGGTGGGCTTCCCCCGAGAAGTCGTCAGTGACAGGGGCACGAACTTTATCTCTAAGTACATGAAATCCCTATGGCAACAGTGCGGGGTCACCTACAAATTCACGACCCCCTATCACCCACAAGGAAATGGGCTGGTGGAGCGTTTTAACCGCACCCTCAAGGGGATGATCATGGGTCTGGAAGAACCCCTGCGGCGCCAATGGGACGTGCTGCTCCCGTGCCTCCTGTTCGCTTACCGGGAAGTCCTACAGAAATCCCTGGCCTTCAGTCCGTTCGAACTACTGTACGGACACCCCGTCCGGGGCCCCCTCAGCCTGGTCAAAGAGGGATGGGAGGTGGCCCCTCAGAAGACTCCCCCAGATGTGTATAAGTACCTCTTGACTCTCCGTAACCAGACCCGGCGGTTCAGGGAACTCGCCAAAGCCAACCTCGAAGCCAGCCAAGAGGACATGAAGCGCTGGTATGATCAGCATGCCTCCTCCATCGAGTTCGAACCAGGACAACAGGTCTGGGTGATATACCCGGTTGAACCTTGCGCCCTACAGGACAAATGGATGGGGCCCTTCAAAGTAGTAGAGCGCAAGGGTCCCGTCACCTACCTGATCGACATGGAGTCACCCCGGAACCATCTATGGGTCCTCCACGCCAATAGACTCAAACCCCACTTTGTGCGCTCAGAACTCAGCCTCCTGATGGCTACCGACAGTGGGGCTGAAGAAGACTCGGAGCCCCTACCTGACCTGTTGAAATCACTCGAAAAAGACGGCTCCGTGGAAGGGGTCAGACTCTCCGATGCCTTGTCCCCAGAGCAACGTCAAGACTGTCGAGACCTTCTGCTCCAATTTGCCGACCTGTTCTCCCTCATCCCCGGGGTCACCCCCTGGTGCCTTCATGACGTAGATACCGGGGATAGCCCCCCTATCCGACACAGGGCGTACAGAGTCCCGGATCGAGTACGCGCCTGCATCCAGACAGAAGGCTCCAAAATGCTGGCTCTGGGAGTAATCGAGCCGTCCGACAGCCCCTGGGCCAGCCCCGTCGTGCTGGTCCCCAAAGCTGCCGCCCCGGGCGTTGCCCCCGAGCCCAGGTTCTGTGTGGACTATCGGGGCCTGAACGCAGTTACCAGGACCGACGCTGATCCCATCCCCCGGGCAGATGAGCTGATCGACCGCATGGGGGCCGCCCGCTACCTGAGCATCTTTGATTTGACAGCGGGCTACTGGCAGATCGGCCTCACTCCAGGTGCCCGGGAGCGATCCGCCTTCTCTACCCCGGATGGCCACTATCACTTCAGGGTGATGCCGTTCGGCATGAAAAACGCCCCCGCCACCTTCCAGAGACTCGTGAACAAGGTACTGGCAGGACTCGAGGAATTCAGTGCCGCCTATCTGGACGATATCGCTGTATACAGTCACCACTGGGCAGAACACCTCCGCCACCTCCAAGAGGTCCTGCACGCCCTCCGGCGGGCCGGGCTCACCATCGAAGCCAGCAAGTGCCAGATTGGCCAAGGGTCCATAACCTACCTGGGACACCAAGTGGGAAGCGGTCTAGTGGCCCCCCTCCAGCTCAAGATCGCTGCCATCCAGGCCTGGGAACCCCCGGTCACCCAAACAGAGGTCCGAGCCTTCTTGGGGCTCACCGGGTACTACCGGTGTTTCGTAAAAGACTATGGCAGCATTGTGGGGCCACTCACAGAACTCACATCCAAGAAGAACCCCAAAACCATCAGCTGGACTCCGGAATGCCAGGCGGCCTTTAAGAGACTGAAGACCGCCATGTGCACCGCCCCCGTGCTCCAAGCCCCCGACTACAGCCGGGAGTTCATAGTACAGACAGACGCCTCAGATCATGGCGTGGGGGCTGTCCTCTCCCAACTCAACCCTCAGGGAGTCGACCAGCCGGTGGCCTTCATCAGCCGGCGACTGCTGGCCCGAGAACAGCGCTGGAGCACCATCGAACGAGAGGCCTTCGCCGTGGTATGGGCTCTCAAGAAGCTCCGGCCCTATCTCTTCGGCACCCACTTCCGGGTACAGACGGATCACCGTCCCCTGCAATGGCTAATGCAGATGCGGGGAGAGAACCCAAAGTTGTTGCGCTGGTCCATCTCCCTGCAGGGGATGGACTTCACTGTGGAGCATCGCCCAGGCCAAGACCACGCCAACGCAGACGGCCTGTCACGCTTCTTCCGCCTCGGCGAGGAGAGTACCCAAGAGGATGGGTGACTCTCCCTGCCTTCAGCTGGGGGGGACGCCTGTTGGACAGGCCTCAGGGCCGAGACGTCCCCTCCCCGCATGACGGGGCCCGGACCCCGGCCCCTCCTGTATCCTGGACGGGAAACCTCCCGGCAACCCACCAAGACAACTCCTGACCCGTCACCAGCGGAACCCCAGCTCCTGAACACCCCGACATCAGCTGGCCCGGGCCCCCTTCCAGTACCGCTGCCCTCGGCCCAGCCGCCATTTTGGACACTACACGACAAGGCCGCGTGGCCTCGGATCGACCCCAACCCCGGGCCTGGCCAGGCCCGACATCGAGGCACCACCATCCACCCAGGGGGTGAAGAGACCACTTGGCAGGTCAATGGGAGAAGGGGCGTCGATGGCTCTCCTCCGTCAGGTGTCAATCGCCCCCCAGCGTCCTCGGGCGCTGGCTCCACCCCCCTGCTGGGTGTCTGGACTCCCTCATCCCGTACCTCCCGGCCCCCCAAGTGCGAGGGTCCGGACATCAAAGGGCGCTAGACCAATAACTGGGGCAGCTCCGGAGCAGGAAGGCAGTTGTATCCTGGAGTCGAGAGACACCGAGACGAACTCATCCTTGGAGGCCTGCTGGCGCTGCCGCGGCCCCTTCTTGTGAACCATCATCCAAGCCTGCTGGCGCTGCCGCGGCCCCTTCTTGTGAACCATCATCCAAGCCTGCTGGCGCTGCCGCGGCTCTTCATCGTGAACCATCGTCTAAGCCTGCTGGCGCTGCCGCGGCTCTTCATCGTGAACCATCATCCTAGCCTGCTGGCGCTGCCGCGGCTCTTCATCGTGAACCATCGTCTTAGCCTGCTGGGGCTGCCGCGGCTCCTCCTTGCGAATCCCCCAGCTCGAGGATTGTGAGCTCCGATCCCTACTACTCCCGTACCGGACCGATACAGAGACTGTCCCGCTACCCCCTTTTCCCCAAAGAGACTAGACTTGGCAGGATCCTCGCATCCTGGTCCCGCTGTATCGTTGTATCACCTTGCCTCACGATTTCTATATAAAGTGTGCAGAACTCATCTCTGTGTGGTGTCCATCTGTGGGGGGGAAGTTACCTATCTGTACGATTACTGGAGAGGGCCCTCGTCGGAGGCCTCTCCCCCCTGTACTCGGCCGACCCTCCGGGTCCCCGTCTAACAACGTGTATGATAGTGATCAATAGAGGCATTGCAACGTGCCGGGCAACTACGGGTTCAAGGAAGTAAAGAGCAAGAAACATACCGGGTGTTTTCTATTCACGGCCATGTTTGTGCGCTAATCAAGAATCATTTCGTTGAGCGTACTTGGACGGTTATGCTACCTGGTGGAGCACCCAATCCTATCAACTCTACAAAATTTGTTAGAACTTTTCAGCAAACCATCGCTGTGCACCAAGCCACCTCTTTGTTTGTATATATCACCCAACCGCCCTCCAGGCACACAATCACAAATCAACATCATGCAATACGATGAGATCTCAAAAACTACAGAACAAAGAGCCAGCACTCTGGCCTTTGGAGAGGATGAAACCGCACGGAGTTACGCTCTAATTAATGAGGACCTCACACAAGCCACTTCAAACCGCACAAAAGAGCAATGCGTCAAGCAGTTATACCTATCAAAAAGGAAGATAAACCAGAAACTCCACGCCAACACTCTTATTAAATACCATCGCGCACTGCGCATACCACGTGGACTCAGGATTTCACTTAAGCCTTCCTTGTGCAAAACTTCTAAAGACTTTCAGGAAAGATGGAATGCTATCCTTAATAAATGTAGCTTAGACTTAATCTTATTGATTGTGGAAGAGCTTTCCGGCATACTCACTGACCTATCTAAAGAAATAATCGAAATTGAAAAAGAGTTGGAACAATCCATTTCACCAGAGGAGTCAACCAAAACCCTGGAAGAAATCAAAGTACAACTCGACAATCACACCAAAGACATTAATGAAAGAAAAATTCGAAAGTTCCGAAGGGACACTTTAGATTACAAATTAGGTGAGGTTTACACCTGGGCGGACAAATACGCTCAACGACGTTGCAACAAACCATTCAGCCAACAAACGGATACCTCATCTTCAGGCAGTGAGACATCCAACCGTCCACCAAAACGTACCACTTTCAGCTCAACCACACCAAGAAACACCCAGGAAGCTAGTCCTAGCACCGACTCAACCACAAATAGCATCCCTACCCAGGAGCCTTTTTTAGAGGAAGGCCCGGAGGAAACAGAACACTCCGGAGGGGCAAAAGAAAAGGACACAAACCAGACCGAAACAAGAAGTTCGAAGAAAACTACCAAGAAGAAGAATCGCTAGTTATCAACATTCCAGATATGACATTGACACCATATGAAGTTAAACTTCTACAAAAAGGAACATCCTTGTTGGACAGGCCTCAGGGCCGAGACGTCCCCTCCCCGCACGTCGGGGCCCGAACCCCGGCCCCTCCTGTATCCTAGACGGGAAACCTCCCAGCAACCCACCAAGACAACTCCCGACCCGTCACCAGCGGAACCCCAGCTCACGAACACCCCGACATCGGCTGGCCCGGGCCCCCTTCCAGTACCGCTGCCCCCGGCCCAGCCGCCATTTTGGACATCACACGACAAGGCCGCGTGGCCTCGGATCAACCCCAACCCCGGGCCTGGCCAGGCCCGACATCGAGGCACCACCATCCACCCAGGGGGTGAAGAGACCACTTGGCAGGTCAATGGGAGAAGGGGCGTTGATGGCTCTCCTCCGTCAGGTGTCAATCGCCCCCCATCATCCCCGGGCGCTGGCTCCACCCCCCTGCTGGGTGTCTGGACTCCCTCATCCTGTACCTCCCGGCCCCCCAAATGCGAGGGTCCGGACATCAAAGGGCGCTAGACCTATAACGGGGGCAGCTCCGGAGCAGGAAGGCAGTTGTATCCTGGAGCCGAGAGACACCGAGACGAACTCATCCTTGACGGACTGCTGGCGCTGCCGCGGTCCTTCCTTGTGAACCATCTCCGAAGCCTGCTGGCGCTGCCGCGGCCCTCTGCAACGTGAACCATCGCCTTGGCCTGCTGGCGCTGCCGCGGCCCTTCCTTGTGAACCATCTCCGAAGCCTGCTGGCGCTGCCGCGGCCCTCTGCAACGTGAACCATCGCCTTGGCCTGCTGGCGCTGCCGCGGCCCTTCCTTGTGAACCATCTCCGAAGCCTGCTGGCGCTGCCGCGGCCCTCTGCAACGTGAACCATCGTCTTGGCCTGCTGGCGCTGCCGCGGCCCTTCCTTGTGGACCCTCATCCTCGCCTGCTGGCGCTGCCGCGGCCCATCCTTGCCGACCTCCAAGCTCGAGGATTGTGAGCTTCCCTCTTGCCGCACCTGTACCGGACCGGTACTAAGACTGTCCCGCTACCCTTCCCCTACAGAGACTAGAAGTGAGAGGACCCTCGTGTCCTGACCCCACTGTATCGCTTATTACCTTGCCTCAAGAAACCTATATAAAGTGTCTTGACCTCATCCTTGTGTGGTGTCCATCTGTGGGGGGGGAGTTACTCGTCTGTACGATCGCTGGAGACGGCCCTCACCGGAGGCCTCTCCCCCTGTACTCGGCCGACCCTCCGGGTCCCCGTCTAACATTGGTGGCCAGCGGCGCGATCCGAGCCGACGCATAATCGTACAGAGAGTAACTCACCCCACGACACACAGCCACCATGACGACAAAGGAGAGTGGAACAACGGAAAAATTCCTGATGGAAAAACTAGAAGAATACAGCCACAAGGAACTGAAACAGTTCTGTATAGAACTGGGCATTGCTACCACAGGACTGAGTACGAAAGATGACCTCAAACACGCCTTGGAATCTTGGGCAGAGACAGGAACACCCGTACCACAAAACCCAAGCCCCGAGACCGCCGAAACAAAACACCGCTCCTACGGAGGAAAGAAGACCGGCCCTCTCGTCCGAGGAGGCCCGAGAGCGGGAAAAGAGCCGACTCCACGAATTAGAACTGGCTCGACTTCGCTTAGATGGAGAACTGAAATTGGCGGAACAGAAAATAACACTCGAACACTTACGGCTCCGAGAGGAGTGAGAAGAGAAAAAGAGTCAGAGGGAGCTGGAAGAAAAAAGACTAGCCTACGAGCATGAGCGCAACTTAAGGGAACTAGAAATTCGGAGACAGAACAAAGATCTCGGAGTCTCCGGGCCCCAGAGCCCGCCTGCCCCTACGGACCCCAAGGTCCACATCCCCAAGGATGTTGTCAGGGAATATTTCCGGAACGATGATATCCAGCAATGGTTCAAAGCCTATGAAGTCGCAATGACCTCCCACCGGATCCCACGGAGCGACTGGGGAGCCGGGTTATGGGGGAGGTTTGTCAACGAAGGGCGAGACGCCCTGCTGCAACTCCCGGACCATCAGATGACGTCCTACGACCACATGAAGGCCGCCCTCCTCGCTCGATACGGGCTCACGCCCGAGATGTACCGCCAGAGGTTCCGCGACTGCAAACGGATCCCGGGTACAACTTGGGTGGAGTACGTGAACTTCTTTAGCCGAGCCTTCGAGGGGTGGATCAAGGGACGCCAGGTGACCACGTACGAGCAGCTATTCGACCTTATTGTATGGGAGCACCTCTCCAATAACTGCTTCGTCGAGCTCAGGCAGCAACTCCTTGACAGTAAATTGACTGAACCTCGAAAACTCGCCATCGAAGCAGACCGATGGGAAAGCACACGAGTTCTGCGAACCTGGCCCAGCAACCAGAACCGGGCCTCCCAAGGGCCCCATCGCCCCCGGGGGGGAGGAGGAGGCCAGGGTCGGGGCCGAGACTCCATTCCGATAACCACCACCAGCAACACCCCGCCCCCGGCCGGAAGAGGGAGCCCTCCGACGCGACCAGGGTTCCGCGCCATCGTTACCTGCCACCGATGCCAACGAACCGGCCACAACGCCAATGACCCCAACTGTCCGAAGAACCCGAATCCTATGCCCCGCCAGGTCGCTGCTGCCGCCATGGGAGAAGAACAGACCCCCGAAGACACCGAAGAATACGAGCCAGACCAGCCTGAGTGGGAACCCGCCGCCATGTCCCTGGTCTGCCTAGGGGAAAGAGACCTGGTCCCGCGGGCGCCCCTTCCTGCCAACACGCAAAAATACAGCCAGTGGGTCGCCATTAATGGTCGCCGGGCTGAGGCCCTCCGCAACACCGGGGCCAGTGTGACCGCAGTCCGCTGCCATCTGGTGACCCCGGACCAGATATTACCGAATGTCCTTTGCCCAGTGCGGTCGGCCGACAACTCCGAAAGCCTGTGTCGGATGGCCTGCGTCCCCTTCGAGTGGGGGGGTGGTATCCGGCATGTTGAAAGTGACTGTCCGCGACGATGCCCCAGTAGACTGCCTCCTGGGGAATGACCTCGAAAGTTCCCCCTGGTCAGCCGTTGAGAGAAGAGAGCACCTGGGGATGCTGGGCCTCCCTGAATGGGACTGCGTAACGACCCGGTCCATGACCGCCCGAGCCATCTCCAGCCCTGAAGACCAAGAATGGCCGGAACCCCCTCCGCCAGTCGTCACCGAAGGAGCAGCCCTAGAGCCCGGTTCCCCGGAGTCCAGCGAAAAAGGACTTGATAGGCTCCGGGACCTCCCAGAACTGGCCCAGTGGCGTCAGGAGGGTGGCCCTACTCAGGAACAATTTCAACAAGAACAGAGAACGTGTCCTTAGCCCTAGAGCCCGGTTCCCCGGAGTCCAGCGAAAAAGGACTTGATAGGCTCCGGGACCTCCCAGAACTGGCCCAGTGGCGTCAGGAGGGTGGCCCTACTCAGGAACAATTTCAACAAGAACAGAGAACGTGTCCTTCCCTCGAGGGACTCCGACAGCAAGCCCTCACCCAAAGCACAGGAGACGCCTCGGAGGCCCACTGGGTTTATTGGGACAATGACCTGCTCTACAGTGAGCAAAAGATTGCTGAGTTGGGGGCCAGTCGAGTGCTGGTGGTCCCCCTCCGCTTCCGAGACTTTCTCTTGAATCTAGCACACGATGTGCCTCTTGCCGGGCACCTGGGGCAGGACAAAACATATAGCCGCCTGGTGACCCACTTTTACTGGCCGAAGATGCGACATGATGTAGCAAACCACTGCCGGGCCTGCCCAACCTGCCAGGCCAGCGGGAAGAGCGGCGGAAAAATCAAAGCACCCCTGCAACCTTTTCCCATCGTCACCACCCCGTTTGAGCGGGTGGGGATAGACATTGTGGGGCCCCTGGAGCCCCGAACAGCACAAGGACACCGATTCATCCTGGTCCTGGTGGACCACGCCACCCGCTATCCTGAGGCCATCCATCTCCGGACCGTGACGGCACCCGTGGTGGGCCGAGCCCTGATGGGGATCTTCTCGCAGGTGGGCTTCCCCCGAGAAGTCGTCAGTGACAGGGGCACGAACTTTATCTCTAAGTACATGAAATCCCTATGGCAACAGTGCGGGGTCACCTACAAATTCACGACCCCCTATCACCCGCAAGGAAATGGGCTGGTGGAGCGGTTTAACCGCACCCTCAAGGGGATGATCATGGGTCTGGAAGAACCCCTGAGACGCCAATGGGACGTGCTGCTCCCGTGCCTCCTGTTCGCTTACCGGGAAGTCCCACAGAAATCACTGGGCTTCAGTCCGTTCGAACTACTGTACGGACACCCCGTCCGGGGCCCCCTCAGCCTGGTCAAAGAAGGATGGGAGGTGGTGTAGGAAGGTAGATACCTGACTATGGTTACCCCCAACTTTTTTTCCTGGTGTTTTGCTGGTTTTCTGACTTAGTTGACCTGGGGCCCTGCTATTCAGGACCCCAGGCCCATTGCTCTCTCTGTAAAATGGATTCCATGTACCTTAGGTGCATTACCAATTGGTACTGGGCCACCTTATCAGACTCTGTACACAGGGCCTAGGTGTACCCAGGGCCTACCAGGGGCTGAAGCATGTATTATGCCACCCCTGGATGGCCATCTAAATCTGACACAACTAGCTGCACGACAGCTGGGGCAAGGTGGTGTAATCACCCTTTGCTATAGATATAGTATATGTAGGAAGGTACATCCTGACTATGGTTGCCCCCAACTTTTTGCCCTGTGTTTTAGCTGGTTTTGGACATAGTCGACCTGGGATCCTGCCAATCAGGACCCCAGGCCTACTGCTCTCTCTTTAAAATGGATTACATGTACCCTAGGTGCATTTACCAATTGGGACTGGGCCACCTTATCAGACCCTGTAACTCAGGGCATAGGTGTACCCAGGGCTGCCAGGGGCTGCAGCATGTATTATGCCACCCCTGGCTGGCCTCCTAAATTTGACACAACTGGCTGCATGACAGCTGGGGCAAAGTCGTGTAATCACCCTTTGCTGTAGGTGTAGTATACCTATACCTAACCCTAAAAATGGACACACAGATTCCTATCAGTCACTCCTATGGCAGGCCTTGACAATCCTGAAGGCAGAGTGCTTGGAATCGTGTGAGATGGTGCTCTGGCATGAGCTGAGCCTGTCTGCAGCTTGCGGAACCAAGTCCTAATAGCTGTTCCATGATATCGCATACCATATACTCTTAAGTGCATTATAATCCTCGCGGTTAAATGCTAACTTTGGTATTGCTTTATCAAAACATGTCGAGTAAGGTGTCATACGAATTGGAATACTAACCCCTCGCCGATTCTGGCGACAAGGTTAGCATTCCGCCCTTCTAGAGGGACACGACATGTACGTAACTAAAGTTAACTAAAGCCTCAGCTCCACAAAATGGATGCTGCCACCACAGACACGAGTCTGACCTCCTGCTGCTGGGAGTCCTTCCAGCGAGGAGCGCTTGGACAAAGGGTTTCCTGTCGAGGGCGGTGTTCGCACCGTCCCAGACAGGGTTTGTGTATTCTGGGTAGGTAGGGCTTTTGCGAGAAGGTGACTGCGGAGTGGCACCCCGGTGCTCACTACGCATCTGCCGGTCAGAACCAGTTCCAGGGGCGCCAGCCCTGGCCTGGGGAAAGTCCGGCAGGGGAGAGGGGTGTAACTACCCCCCTTCCTGGTCCCACCCTTAGGGCAGGACCTAGTCATGTACCCACCCCTTTCTTTAGGATAAAGGCCGGAGCGGGGACCCTTCCAAATTAGATCATCTTTGAATCAAGAACTACTTTCTACGAAAGGACATTCGAGACTCTTCTCAAGATTTCTCCCTTGTGACTAAGGAGTAGTCACCCTGCATCAGCGGGCACCATCTAAGAACTCTGCGGTTTGCTGCAAGTCCTTCCTCAAGGAATCCGACGGCCCAGCTCGACGAGAACCGGCTTCCCTGGCACCTCTGACCTCTACCCACGTCATCAGCTCAGCTGTGATCTGTGGGTGCGACGAGACCTCGAGGGACCGGCCATCATCAAAACCTGCACGCTTTCTTAACCAGCACGACCATCGAAGTAATTCTCTGGTGAGTGCTCTGGGGTCCGAGAAGCCCCGACCCTGAGCCGCTCCAGCACCGAAGTGCAGTCTCCCAGCATCTCCACGATCTGCGAGGGGGCCTTCTGCTCGCTGCTCAGCACGTTGTCCGGTCACTAGCCGCTGGCTTGTGCCCTCCTGTGACGACATCCGACAACCAACACTGCTGGTCTGGTTGCTCCAGACTGGCCTTTGCTTCCATCTTTGCGGGAAGCACCCCGGACCCTCCTGGTCCACTCAAGACGCCATTTTAGGCCCACCACGTGGCCCTAAAATCTGCCAAGGCGTGTTGCCCCAATCCTGGGCCCAGCGACGCCGACAGCATCATCCTTCGTGGGACAGCTCGCACCTCCATCCTGGTCCCCGACAACGCCTCCTGGTCCGTGAGACTGCAGAGCCTAGCGTCGCCCACTCACCTAGTCGAGGTGACGGCCAACCGGTGCCCTCCTGGTACCCTCTGACTACTGGCTAGTAGTACGAACTTGGTCCCCTCTGCTTTCAGGTGTCAACGATCTCTGATCCAGGCTTGGATCTCTACGAACTATTCATCACTGGTCGCCGGCCAGCAACTCCCTTTCTTCCGGCTCCTGGCTCGTCAGCGAAGACCCCGACGCCTGTAAGACTTGTGCAGCCGCAGCCCTCGTGGCTAGGTAACTCGGCATTTCGGTGCCTGCATAGCCTCTTTACTCTAGGGTCCTGAGTCCCTCGCTTCCGACTTGCCTTATCGGGTCCGCCCGAGACCTCTAAACTTTCCGTGTCCTCGGACACTTGTTTTAATTGTGCACTTGAAGTATTTTCCTAAGAGATTTGGTTTGTGCTTAGTACCCTGTCCTCATAAAGAGTACAGGGCTGTTGTGAATCTTAATAAATATCCTGTTTATTTTCATAACACTTGTGTGGTGTCCTTTCACTTGGTGTTCAAGGGGTACATGTGTGGTAAACAGCTGGCTTAACACGCCCTCTCGAGTCTTTAGCCTTAGACTGCTCGTATCCACGCTACTAGGATAGCTGGTCTATAGGTTGACTTACAACCAATCATCATAAGGGTCGTTTGGAACGATACATAGCGGTCGCTAGAATAGCGAACGCTGCATATCGGGCCAACTTCTCACAGTATACCTATATCTAACCCTAAAATGGACACGTGTATTCCTATCAGTCACTCCTATGGCAGGCCATATCAATCCTGAAGGCAGAGTGCTTGGAATCGTGTGAGATGGTGCTCTGGCATGAGCTGAGTCCGTCTGCAGCTTGCGGAACCAAGTCCTAATAGCTGTTCCATGATAACGCATACCATATACTCTTAAGTGCATTATAATCCTCGCGGTTATTTGCTAACTCTGGTATTGCTTTATCAAAACATGTCGAGTAAGGTGTCATACGAATTGGAATACTAACCCCTCGGCAATTCTGGCGACGGGGTTAGCATTCCACCCTTCTAGAGGGACACGACATGGTAGTAACTGTGAACCCCGGTTAAAGTTAACTGAAGCCTCAGCTCCACAAAATGGATGCTGCCACCACAGACACGAGTCTGACCCCCTGCAGCTGGGAGTCCTTCCAGCGAGGGGAGCCTGGACAAAGGGTTTCCTGTCCGGGGCGGTGCTAGCACCATCCCAGACAGGGTTTTGTGTATCCTGGGTAGGCAGGGCTTTGCAGGAAGGTGACTGCTGAGTGGCACCCCGGTGCTCACTACGCATAGGCCGGCCAGAACCAGTTCCAGGGGCACACCAGCCCCTGGCCTGGGGAAGTCCAGCAGGGGAGAGGGGTGTAACCACCCCCCTTCCTGGTCCCACCCAAAGGCAGGACCTAGTCACCGGGTCAGCCCCTTTTCTTAGTATAAAGATAGGAGCGAGCCCCCTGTTCAAATTAGATCATCTTTGGAATCAAGACACGACTTTCTGCGAAAGGACATCAAGATTTCTTCTTCAAGATTCTCCCTTGTGGCTAAGGAGTAGTCACCCTGCATCCGCAGGCACCATCAAGAACACTGCGGTCTGCTGCAAGTCCTTCCTCAGGAATCTGACGACACAGCTCGACGAGACTCGGCTTCCCTGGCACCTCTGACCTCTACTCACTTCTACAGCCAAGCTGAGAACCGTGAGTGCGACGAGACCTCGAGGGACCGGCTATCTTCAAGACTGCACGACTTCTTCACAGCAAGCCCGCCAAGTATCCCTCTGGTGAGTTCTTTGGGGTCCGAGAAGACCCGACCCTGAGCAGCTCCAGCACCGAAGATCAGCCCTCCAGCATCTCCACGATCTGCGTGGGGCCCTTCTGCTTTTTGCTGCTCACCACGTTGTTTGGCTACTAGCCCTTTGACTTGTGGCCTTCCCGAACGACGCCCGACGACATCCAACTTGCTAGTCTGGTTGCTCCAGACTGGCCCTTGCTCCCTTCCAAGAGAGGAGCACCCCGGACCCTCCTGGTCCACTCCAGACGCCATTTTGAGTCCACCGCGTGGGCTTGAATTTGCCAAGGCTTTGTTGCCCAACCCTGGGTTCTTCGACGCCGACAGCTTCATCCATCGTGGGACAGCTCGCTCCTCCATCCTGGTCGCCGACAACGCCTCCTGGTCCGTGAGATCTGCAGAGCACAGCGTCGCCCACTCACCTAGTCGAGGTGACTACCATCCGGTGCCCTCCTGGTACCACCTGACTACTGGCTAGTAGTCACGAACTTGGTCCCCTCTGCTTTCAGGTGTCATCTACCTTCGATCCAGGCTTGGGTCCATCGAACTTTCTTCACTGGTCGCCTGCCAGCAACTTCTTTTCTTCAGGCTCCTGGTCCGGCAACGAGGATTCCCGACGTCTTTTGAGACCTATGCAGCTGCAGCCCCTGGGCTAGGTAACTTCGGCATTTCGGTGCCCCAGCATAGCCTCACTATCCAAGGGTCCGAATCCACTTTCGTTTTCCTCCTACCAGGTCGGGTTTGCTCGTGAACACTAACTTTACCTTTACTAGCTATCATAGACTTTGTCCCGCATCCCGCGTGAGAGTGCACACTCTTTACCAGAGTCCCCTGGGCCTCCTAGAAGTAATCTAACGATTCTATAGTCAAGTCCTAGCGATTCCAAAGCCTATTAGTACTGTACTTACCTGCTAGTAATTTCGCATTCCATTTTCAGAGTATATGGTTTTCCGTGCCCCTTGGGCATTTGTATATACTGTGCTAACTTAAGTATTTTCGTAAGAGTTTTGTTGTGTGCTTAGTACCCTGTCCTCATAAAGAGTACAGGGCTGTTGTGATTCTAATAAATACACAGTTTATTTTCATAACACTTGTGTGGTGTCCTTTCACTTGGTGTTCAATGGGTATATGTGTGGGAAACAGCTGGCTTAACACGCCCTCTCGAGTCTTTAGCCTTAGACTGCTCGTATCCACGCTACTAGGATAGCTGGTCTATAAGGTTGACTTACAACCAATCATCAATAAGGGTTGTCTGGACTGATACATAGTGATCACTAGAATAGTGAGCACTGCATATCAGGCCAACTTCTCACAGGTGGCCCCTCAGAAGACTCCCCCAGATGTGTATAAGTACCTCTTGACTCTCCGTAACCAGACCCGGCGGTTCAGGGAACTCGCCAAAGCCAACCTTGAAGCCAGCCAAGAGGACATGAAGCGCTGGTATGATCAGCACGCCTCCTCCATCGAGTTCGAACCAGGACAACAGGTCTGGGTGATGTCCCCGGTTGAACCTTGCGCCCTACAGGACAAATGGATGGGGCCCTTCAAAGTAGTAGAGCGAAAAGGTCCCGTCACCTACCTGATCGACATGGAGTCACCCCGGAACCCCCTACGGGTCCTCCACGCCAATAGACTCAAACCCCACTTTGTGCGCTCAGAACTCAGCCTCCTGATGGCTACCGACAGTGGGGCTGAAGAAGACTCGGAGCCCCTGCCTGACCTGTTGAAATCACTCGAGAAAGACGGCTCCGTGGAAGGGGTCAGACTCTCCGATGCCTTGTCCCCAGAGCAAAGTCAAGACTGTCGAGACCTTCTGCTCCAATTTGCCGACCTGTTTTCCCTCATCCCCGGGGTCACCCCCTGGTGCCTTCACGACGTAGACACCGGGGATAGCCCCCCTATCCGACACAGGGCGTACCGAGTCCCGGATCGAGTACGCGCCTGCATCCAGACAGAAGTCCCCAAAATGCTGGCTCTGGGAGTAATCGAGCCATCCGACAGCCCCTGGGCCAGCCCCGTCATGCTGGTCCCCAAAGCTGCCGCCCCGGGCGTTGCCCCCGAACTCAGGTTCTGCGTGGACTATCGGGGCCTGAACACAGTTACCAGGACCGACGCTCATCCCATCCCCCGGGCAGATGAGCTGATCGACCGCATGGGGGCCGCCCGCTACCTGAGCATCTTTGATTTGACAACGGGCTACTGGCAGATCGGCCTCACTCCAGGTGCCCAGGAGCGATCCGCCTTCTCTACCCCGGATGGCCACTACCACTTCAGGGTGATGCCGTTCGGCATGAAAAACGCCCCCGCCACCTTCCAGAGACTCGTGAACAAGGTCTTGGCAGGACTCGAGGAATTCAGTGCCACCTATATGGACGATATCGCGGTATACAGTCACCACTGGGCAGAACACCTCCGCCACCTTCAAGAAGTCCTGCACGCCCTCCGGCGGGCCGGACTCACCATCAAAGCCAGCAAGTGCCAGATTGGCCAAGGGTCCGTAACCTACCTGGGACACCAAGTGGGAAGCGGTCTGGTGGCCCCCCTCCAGCTCAAGATCGCTGCCATCCAGGCCTGGGAACCACCGGTCACCCAAACAGAGGTCCGAGCCTTCTTGGGGCTCACCGGGTACTACCGGAGGTTTGTGAAGGACTATGGCAGCATTGTGGGGCCACTCACAGAACTCACCTCCAAGAAGAACCCCAAAACCATCAACTGGACTCCGGAATGCCAGGCGGCCTTTGAGAGACTGAAGACCGCCATGTGCACCGCCCCCGTGCTCCAAGCCCCCGACTACAGCCGGGAGTTCATAGTACAAACAGACGCCTCAGATCATGGCGTGGGGGCTGTCCTCTCCCAGCTCAACCCTCAGGGGGTCGACCAGCCGGTGGCCTTCATCAGCCGGCGACTGCTGGCCCGAGAACAGCGCTGGAGCACCATCGAACGAGAGGCCTTCGCCGTGGTATGGGCTCTCAAGAAGCTCCGGCCCTATCTCTTCGGCACCCACTTCCGGGTGCAAACGGATCACCGTCCCCTGCAATGGCTAATGCAGATGCGGGGAGAGAACCCAAAGTTATTGCGCTGGTCCATCTCCCTGCAGGGGATGGACTTTACTGTGGAGCATCGCCCAGGACAGGACCACGCCAACGCCGACGGCCTGTCACGCTTCTTCCGCCTCGGCGAGGAGAGTACCCAAGAGGATGGGTGACTCTCCCTGCCTTCAGCTGGGGGGGACGCCTGTTGGACAGGCCTCAGGGCCGAGACGTCCCCTCCCTGCACGTCGGGGCCCGGACCCCGGCCCCTCCTGTATCCTAGACGGGAAACCTCCCAGCAACCCACCAAGACAACTCCCGACCCGTCACCAGCGGAACCCCAGCTCACGAACACCCCGACATCGGCTGGCCCGGGCCCCCTTCCAGTACCGCTGCCCCCGGCCCAGCCGCCATTTTGGACATCACACGACAAGGCCGCGTGGCCTCGGATCAACCCCAACCCCGGGCCTGGCCAGGCCCGACATCGAGGCACCACCATCCACCCAGGGGGTGAAGAGACCACTTGGCAGGTCAATGGGAGAAGGGGCGTCGATGGCTCTCCTCCGTCAGGTGTCAATCGCTCCCCAGCGTCCCCGGGCGCTGGCTCCACCCCCCTGCTGGGTGTCTGGACTCCCTCATCCTGTACCTCCCGGCCCCCCCAAATGCGAGGGTCCGGACATCAAAGGGCGCTAGACCTATAACTGGGGCAGCTCCGGAGCAGGAAGGCAGTTGTATCCTGGAGCCGAGAGACACCGAGACGAACTCATCCTTGACGGACTGCTGGCGCTGCCGCGGTCCTTCCTTGTGAACCATCTCCGAAGCCTGCTGGCGCTGCCGCGGCCCTCTGCAACGTGAACCATCGCCTTGGCCTGCTGGCGCTGCCGCGGCCCTTCCTTGTGAACCATCTCCGAAGCCTGCTGGCGCGGCCCTCTGCAACGTGAACCATCGCCTTGGCCTGCTGGCGCTGCCGCGGCCCTTCCTTGTGAACCATCTCCGAAGCCTGCTGGCGCTGCCGCGGCCCTCTGCAACGTGAACCATCGTCTTGGCCTGCTGGCGCTGCCGCGGCCCTTCCTTGTGGACCCTCATCCTCGCCTGCTGGCGCTGCCGCGGCCCATCCTTGCCGACCTCCAAGCTCGAGGATTGTGAGCTTCCCTCTTGCCGCACCTGTACCGGACCGGTACTAAGACTGTCCCGCTACCCTTCCCCTACAGAGACTAGAAGTGAGAGGACCCTCGTGTCCTGACCCCACTGTATCGCTTATTACCTTGCCTCAAGAAACCTATATAAAGTGTGTTGACCTCATACTTGTGTGGTGTCCATCTGTGGGGGGGAAGTTACTCGTCTGTACGATCGCTGGAGACGGCCCTCACCGGAGGCCTCTCCCCCTGTACTCGGCCGACCCTCCGGGTCCCCGTCTAACAATCCTTTATCCCAACTCATTCCAGCAACCTTCTTGAATTAGAGATAAGTACATTCAAATTGACCAGAAAATTGAGGCTGAGACATTTTTTCAGCAATGTGCTAACACCAACCACAGAGGTGAAACCTGACCAACTGCTCGGCTTACGTCCAAAAAGCACCTATATGCCACCATGCAGCCACAAAAGTATGGACACTTTTGAAACTCTTGTCAAACAAGACATCGCTAAAATCAATTTCCAAAAAAAGATTCAACCAAACATCACTCAAAAAGACAAAGATACCCTCAGAAAGAGAGCCAACAACAACCAAATCAAGTGCCTCAAGGCAGATAAAGGTGGCGCTATAGTCATCGTAAACACCAGCATGTATACAGCAAAGATAATGGAGCATATCTCTGACCGCAACATATACATGCCACTTGAAGGCAATCCAACTCTAGAATATAAGAATGAGTTAAGGGAACTCATCTTCAAACCACAAATGAAGAAATCATCGATGATAGGACCAGAAAATAACTCATGGTAGAACATCCTCGAAGTCCACCGTCACAATGCTTCCAAAGATTCATAAAAATATGGTGGATCCACCATTTCGACCGATAGTCTCCACCAGAGTTTCTATCCATGAACCGGAGGGCAAATTTTTGGACCGATATTTACAGCCGTTGGTAAAGAGCCAAAAAAGCTACATGAAAGACACCACTGAATTTCTGACCAAACTATCTGAAGTACATATTGAAGAAGGTGAAGACCTCATTCTATGCACCGCTGATGTGAGAAGTTTATACACATCAATCCCACACGGCGGAGGGATTGATGCTGTGGAAAAAGCCATTTTGAACAGCGATATTCCTAGCCCCCTACAACCTTTCCTCATGGAACTGATGATCTACACGCTCTATCATAGTTATTTTACTCATGATCAGCATTGGTACTTACAACTGTCCGGCATGTCCATGGGCAATTGTGCCGCGCCAACCTACGCTAACATGTATATGGCTGAGTACGAAAACACATTTATTTATGGCAACAGAAACTGGACAGACAATCTCAAAATGTTCGTCAGGTTACATAGACGATCTTTTTTTCATATGGAAAAACACAAGGGTCAAATTGGAAGCTGCACTCACCAAACTAAATACCAAAGACAATAGGATCCAATTAACCTGGCACATCAGTGACCACATGATAAGTTTCTTGGACGTTTCCATTGAATTCACAGAAGGAAGACTGGCAACTGATCTATTCAGAAAAGACACAGACCGCAATAACACCCTCCATCACACGAGTTTTCACCAGAACTCCCTCAAAAGACATCTTCCATACAGTCAAATGTTGCGGATTAAGCAGATAACTTCGGATCCCACAACTTGCTGCACCCGCATGAAAGAAACAGGCATTAGATTCCATAACAGGGGGTACCCCCAAGATGTCATAATCAAGACAACAGAGAGAGTAAATGCCATTTCAAGGACCGAAGCTCTAACCCGAGCCACCAAAAAAGAAGACAACAAAATGGTGTTGGTTTCACAATATTCCACTCAAAGCAACCAATACAAAAGAATCATTTTGAACCATTGGCGCATATTGGCCACAGAGCCAGAATTCAAAGATTTGTTTAAAGATCCCCAATTTTTGCCTACACCAGAGCAGCCAATCTTAAAGAGATCCTATCAAGGGAATCCACAAAACAGATGACATACAATGGAACACTTCCCTGTTACAATTGTAACAGCTGCAACAACATCATAAGAGGGAGCAGTATATGCCACCCCATGAGGGGACATAACATCAAGGTGAACGTCAATGCCACTTGTGACTCCATGAACCTCATTTACCTATTAAAGTGCCCATGTGGGAAGATCTACATAGGGAAAACTGAGAGAAAAATAAAGATAAGACTCAACGAGCATAAATCTAACATACGGACAAAAAATGAACGATCCAGCATAGCCATGCACTTCCATGAACAGAGACACAACATCGCCCAGTTGAAATTCATGGTATTAGAGTTGGTTGTGAAAAGTGAAGGCAGAGACAATAACAAAACCTTGCTACAACGAGAGACAGCCTGGATTTATCGGTTACAATCTTTGAAACCATTCGGCCTCAATGACCGCATTGAACTTAGTTGTTATCTGTAAAAATCTGCATGATACCGAAACGCATTTCAAATTGTGTGGTTTGTTTTTTATTTGTTTTTCATTAGCTTTTTGCTTCATGTATTTAGTTACATAACATTTTCATTTTTCACACACGTCATTGTTTCTACCCCGCACACCCCGTTTCATCTTTCCCTTGTAGGCAGTGTATTCACTGCACGTTTCCCATCGTTCATGACTTGACCCATGTTAAGATGGCCGCCAAATTTCATCAGTTTCACCAGTCCGCTTTCTATTTCCTGACACCACGAACCTTCCGGGTTCCTGTCAGGCTCAAATTCTCGATCACCGCGGGAACACACCCACGCTCAGTTCAGCCCAGCGTCGTTATTCGAGCCAGCACATGAAAGGAGACTCTCGAAACTTCTTGAGCATCATACTCAAGTAAGTTAAACTGTGAGATCGACCCGAGTCACTTTGCAGACTAGCCACCGCTTAATGTCATATTCTTAAATTCTCGCTGTTTTCTTTAACAGCGCAAGCCTGTCACTGTCCCGAACCTGGCCGTGAATAGAAAACTCCCAGTATGTTTCTTGCTCTTTACTTCCTTGAACCCGTAGTTGCCCGACACGTTGCAATGCCTCTATTGATCACTATCATACACGTCATACATGAACATATTGATACAAGTTGTATGTTTTGCATGTTATCTTAGTTTTTTTGACTTTGTGTGATGAAAGTTATATATTACAGCGTATACCAATGATGTTATTTTCATCTACAGAGCTCCTTGAGAAAGGGCCATGCCCGAAATGCATCGGAGCGTTTTCGTTTTTTCACTACAAATGTATACTGGAATGAATTAAATAAGGATATGAAATGAAATATTCACCTTATGGAAATGCAACAGAAATGAACTTGTTGAACTCATAATAACAATTAATAATCATCAACAAAAATAACGGAATCTGTCCTTTTGTGACGAACCCAAAGGTGTGCCCAACTTCAGGGACGCACTAACAATGTTTGTGCGCTAATCAAGCATCATTTCGTTGACCGTACTTGGACGGTTACGCTACCTGGTGGAGCACCCAATCCTATCAACTCTACAAAATTTGTTAGAACTTTTCAGCAAACCATCGCTGTGCACCAAGCCACCTCTTTGTTTGTATATATCACCCAACCGACCTCTGAGATGGAAACACGCCACAGAGGACACCATGAGGTCCTCCGGGATAGAAACACACCACAGAGGATGCAGTGAGGATCTCTGGGATGGAAACATGCCACAAGGGCATCCTGAAAACTTCTGGGATGGAAACACGCTACAGAATACACCCTGAGGATATCTATGATGGAAACACCCCACAAGGACACCCTGAGGACCTCTGAGATGGAAACACGCCACAGAGGACACCATGAGGTCCTCCGGGATAGAAACACACCACAGAGGATGCAGTGAGGATCTCTGGGATGGAAACACGCCACAAGGACATCCTGAGGACCTCCGGGATGGAAGCACGCTACATAGGACACCTGAGGACCTCCGGGATGGAAATATGCCACAGAGGATGCCCTTAGAACCTCTGGGATAAAAACACACAACATAGGACACCCTGAGGACCTCCAGGATGAAAACACACCATGAGGAGCTCCAGGATGAAAACATGCCACAAGAACACCCTGAGGACCTCTGGGATGGAAACACTCCACAAGAACACCCTGAGGACCTCCAGAATGGAAGCCCGCCACACAGGAAACTCTGAGGAGCTCTTGGAGGGAAGCATTCCACAGAGGATGCTGCGAGGATCTCCAGGATGGAAACACACCGGCAGGACACCATGAAGACCTCTGGGATGATAGCACGCCGTGAGAACACCCCAAGGACCTCTGACATGTGAACATGCCACAGAGGATGCTCTGAGGACTACCGGGATGGACACACGCCACAAGGACACCGTGAGGACCTCTGAGATGAAAACACGGCACAGAGAATACCCTGAGTACCTCGGGATGAAAAACGTCATGAGGACACCCTGAGAACCTCCGGGATGGAAACACGCCACAAAGAAAACCCTGTTGTGTAGTGCATATAAACCTATATAGTATCTGCACGTTTAGACAACATATACTGTAGGATTGGAGTCAGACGGATTCTAGACACCTGTACCGAATATGTCAGCCTGTATATCAGCTAGCTCAGAGTACCACTAGAAACTCCTCTTACCAAGGAGAGAATAGTTCTTGGCAACTATCGAACATGACAACCCTGATCCCTCAGAATCGTGGAAACAGTGCAATACTTTTTGCTCAGTCAGTCGTGCTCACTTCATCCCAGAGGGATACACAGATAAACGGTGGGGACGTTTTTCAATAAGCATTTATTGAGCCAGAGTCATTCTAGTGTAAAATAGGTGTGCTGAAAAAACCATTAGACAGTAACAAATATAAATGATTATAAGCACTAACAAAGTAAAAGGATGGTAGATTTATACCATTGTGCTAAAACAATGAGTACAGGCAAGTATATGAAATACATGACAGTAATAAATGCGTACTCGTACGATGCACTCTAACTAGATGTACTTGAATGTACCCAGCATGTATGTGGGTGTAAAGCTAAGAATCCCTCTAGGATGAAGTCAACCCTACTACCTAGTATCTTGGTCTCGAGTTGAAGGGATATTTAGACCACTGCAAGCTGGAGTATCTGCATGCAGGAGCCTCGGTTTCTCGCATCAGTGTGTCGGCAGGGAAGTCCTTTTCTCCTCTGTCTATCTCAGCAAGAAATGGTGCAAAGTGGTACCCCCTGGGGATATACCTTGCTGTGTTATGTTGGACTGGGATGAAGGAAGGAATGGCCCTTATATGCAGGAGATGGTAGGCATGCTGTCCTGTTGTGATTCCAAGAATCCTCATGCATAAGGAATGAGGCTTAACCTTTTCGGAGAAAACCTCATGACATCTTTGGACATTACCGTAACTAGGTAAAAGGTCAGTACTAAGAATCGTTATGTAGTGTAACGGTAGGGAGAATAAAGATGAAGGGTTAGGTGACCTCCTGAGCCTATATTAGGCTACCTATATGGAACATAACAACCGTGAGGGCATCTGGGATGGAAACACACCACAGAGGATGCAGTCAGGATCTTCGGGATGGAAACACGCCACAAAGACATCCTGAGTACCTCCGGGACGGAAACACGCCATGGGGACACCCTGAGGATCTCCAGGATAGAAACACGCCACAAGGACACCCTGAGGACCTCTGAGATGGAAACACGTTACAGAGGACACCCTGAGGACCTCTGAGATGGAAACACGTTACAAGGACACCCTGAGGACCTTTGGGATGGAAACACGCCACAGAGGACACCCCGAGGATTTCTGTGATGGAAAAATGGCACAAGGACACCTTGAGGACCTCAAGGGTGGGAACATGCCGCAGAGGATGCCTATAGGACCTCTGTGATGGAAACATGCCACAGACAATGCCATGAGGATCTCATATATTTAAACACTCCATGAGGACATCCTGAGGACCTCTAGGTTAGAAACACGCCACATAAGACACCCTGAGGACCTCTGGGATGACAATATGCCGCAGAGGATGCCTATAGGACATCTGGGATGGAAACAACCAACATAGGACACCCTGAGGACCTCCAGGATGGAAACACGTTACAAGGACACCCTGAGGACCTCTGGGATGGAAACACGCCACAGAGCATACCCTGAGGGCCCCCTGGATGGAAACACGTTACAAGGACACCCTGAGGACCTCTGGGATGGAAACACGTTACAAGGACACCCTGAGGACCTCTGGGATGTTAGCATGCCACAGAGCATACCCTGAGGGTCCCCTGGATAGAGGAAACAAAAGGGGTCGCTGTACTGTTCCTATGGGAATTGGGGAAAGTGTCTAGCTGGCATGACCACGGATGTTGGAGTAACATCCTGGGGCATCCATTTTGTTGGATATAATGGCCTCACACACCCCGAAGGATGTCATGCTTCATCATCGGCGGTTGCTCCTCGTCGGGGAGGCGGTGCAATCCCCGACGGGCTCACCTCAAAGAGGGGCTCTTTGGCGGAGATCTTTTTCCAACTGCCTTATGGTGAGGTGGGGGTGTGTGGACCGGGCTAGGTGTGGTGGTGTGTGGGGTATTAAAATGTAGCAAGGGGTACCGGAATTCAATTTATTCAGGGGGTCCCCTGGCTGCAGTTAAAAAGAGGGTTTAGGCTCACTACGAGTCAACAAGTTAGGTCAGGTGACCCTAGATGAGGCTAAAGGTGATGAAGGTCGACATGTTTCACGCTATGGGTATAGTCACCCGCGATTCATCAGGACCGTGTAAAAAGTGCAGTGTCAAAACATGCTAGTGTCATGTGTGTCTTATGTTTACCTCTGTGGGTACTCCTATGCCTAAAGGTTGAGGACTACATGCCACATGAGGGGTCGGCGGGATTAGACATCAGGGAGAGCCCAAGGTTAACGCTCGTACCTCCTGTGTCCGCGCTGATAGACCTACCCTTCACCGCCGCGCTCGAGCGCGGCGGTGAAGGGTAGGTCTATCAGCGCGGACACAGGAGGTACGAGCGTTAACCTTGGGCTCTCCCTGATGTCTAATCCCGCCGACCCCTCATGTGGCATGTAGTCCTCAACCTTTAGGCATAGGAGTACCCACAGAGGTAAACATAAGACACACATGACACTAGCATGTTTTGACACTGCACTTTTTACACGGTCCTGATGAATCGCGGGTGACTATACCCATAGCGTGAAACATGTCGACCTTCATCACCTTTAGCCTCATCTAGGGTCACCTGACCTAACTTGTTGACTCGTAGTGAGCCTAAACCCTCTTTTTAACTGCAGCCAGGGGACCCCCTGAATAAATTGAATTCCGGTACCCCTTGCTACATTTTAATACCCCACACACCACCACACCTAGCCCGGTCCACACACCCCCACCTCACCATAAGGCAGTTGGAAAAAGATATCCGCCAAAGAGCCCCTCTTTGAGGTGAGCCCGTCGGGGATTGCACCGCCTCCCCGACGAGGAGCAACCGCCGATGATGAAGCATGACATCCTTCGGGGTGTGTGAGGCCATTATATCCAACAAAATGGATGCCCCAGGATGTTACTCCAACATCCGTGGTCATGCCAGCTAGACACTTTCCCCAATTCCCATAGGAACAGTACAGCGACCCCTTTTGTTTCCTCAGTGTAAAACACGGACACAAGCTGTAACTGGACCTTCCACCCTCCCCGTGGGTGGTTAACTGTGTCCGTTGATCGATTGATCTCCTTCTCTAATCTCCCTCCTTTGGATACAGGTCCCCTGGATAGAAACACGCCTCAGAGGATACCTCCAGAACCTCTGCACAGCGAAGTCTTGTAGATTTCACTGCGTCACTTCTATGAGGCTTTCCCGCGCGGGAACGCCACCCCCCCTCCTGCATACATTATTATACCTGACGCAGGTATAATGTCACGCTGGGCTTTACAAAGTGATGCATCTCCCTAGATGCGTCACGTTGTAAATTGGCCGAATTTTTACACCGCCGCTGCGTCACAAAAGTGATGCGATGGCGGCGCAAAAGTGTCGCAAGGGGCTTGTAAATCTGCCCCCTGTGTCCTGTAGATGCCAGTGGGAACAAGAGAGCAGAGAGACCTACTGAACAGGGCAGCTCCTTCCTACCTGAAGCACAAAGGCAACTGCTACATTCGTTCATTTCTAAGCAGATCTGAAAAATATTGAAAACAGGCGCATATTTACTCTGAAAACGCCAAAGACCGGCTTGATTCTAGATAGGCTTCGCATATTGTATTCTTGTTATGGTATTTGAAAGTTTTCAACTGCACGCCATCTCTCCAAAGCATGTTAGTGTGGAAGGCCGAGGCATGCTATCAATTGCAGCAGGGGTTAGTGCCTGGCATTTAAAAGAAACAAGCAAAGCGCCTCGATCTCAGGCAGAATAAAAACACTCCGGGGTGCAGACACACCGGGCACCTTGAGAAATGTTTCCGCAGGATGCGGCCCTGCAGAAAGGCGCGGCGTGGGCCCGGGAAGGGAGGCGGATATCGAGATCTGATATCTCGAGGCTTGGGAACCTTGCCTCCTCATGAGCCGACAGTGAAACCTGAGAGACAAGAAAAAAAGGCAAACTCTGCAGAGAAATGCAAAGCAGCCCAGAGAGGAAGCGGGGAGGGACTACAGTTATTTTAGAAAGCAAACTCATTGAAATGATGAGAACCACTCTGCAACAGGAAAGCAGGACGTCCCAGAGACTTCTGACGCCCTTTTTATACACACTGCCCAGGGCTCACTTCAAGAGAGCAGTGGCAACAGCTGAGCCCCTCCCATGGCAGGAGCTGCACCAGCATCAGTGTGATCGTTGCCTCTGCCCTATAGAGGCCATAGAAGTAATGCATCAGCCATATTAGAATGGGAACAAATGATTCCATCTGCAAAAACCATTCAAAGATGGCCACCAGTGTGTGGGCATGCAGGAGCGGCCATCTTTAAATGGAGTTGTCAATACTTTATCGCTGGATGGTCAATGAGTGTGCTGGAATAGTAAACTAATAGATTAGCTAAAGATCTTTATTCAGTTATAAAACATAAAAGCAAACAATACAGTGCATTCTATACAATAACATCACTTCCATTGAAATCATTACATATGAAAACATCTATATGATAAAAGATCAATTTGTCAGTCCACAATCATAGAACACATGTGTAATAATGTGAAATCACCACGCTGACTCACGTTATTGTTATTTTACTTCTTTAATCCCCGGAGCGCCGGGAGTCGTTACTTCTATCTACAGCGGTCGGCGCCAATGACCAAGATGGCCGCCTTCCGCTTCCTGTTCCCACACTTCCTGTTCCGGCGACGGAACACTAGACCGCTACTACATATCTCCCCCCTTTATGCAATAACAAAACATTTAAACTCTACAGTCCTTACTTCCAGTTCATGTCAAAGTATTTGAACTTCTCAGGTACCTTTACAGTTCTCCCAGCTCTGGTTTTCATCACTCCAACTCCTCCATCTTCCTCCAGTTCCATTCTGTCCAACCTTTTTCCGGCACCTTCCCTTTCTCTGTCCATCACGTCCTCACTACGCTCTTCCTTGCACCAGCCCCTCGCTCCCTCGTTCATACCTTCTTCTTCGTTGCTTTCTTCCACTTGCTGCACTCCTTCTTCTACATCCTCGTTTCGCCTTCCACTACATTCTTCTTCGCCTTCACCTCCTACATACTCTGCTCCTTCTTCGGTCTCATCTCCCCACTTCAGGATCTTGCTGCATTTGGCCATTCTGTCCTGTGACCACACTTTCCCATCACTGAGCAGGGCAGACCTGGCGTAAGGCTCCAGCACTTGCAGGGGTGGTGAAAATTTGCTTTCTCCCTTTTTCTTGAGGATAGCCAGCTTCACTCTTACCCAGTCGCCCTTCTCCAGTTCTACTCCTTGAACATTACGTCTCTTGTTAAAGTGTTCAGTGTATAAATTCTTGTGCTTTCTCCAGATTTCTTCTGACCACGGCTGGTGACCATTTACTTTGCACCACCAACTTCCTCCACGCCATGTTGTCCTTAGTGAAAGCTTCTCTACCTCTCAACACCTTAAATGGGCTGTAACCAGTGCTTCCCGGGGTAATCCGATAGGCCCAGATCATCTTCTCCAGCTCCTTTTCCCAGTCCAGTCCATCATTTATGGCCGCTTGAATGGTGCCCATAATCACTCGATTGAAACGCTCCACCTGACCGTTTCCCGCGGGATGGTAGATGGGCGTATGTTTAACTTCTATCCCATTCCTGGCTGTGAAGGCTTCCCACTTTGCTGAGGTGAACTGCGGCCCATTATCACACGTGATGATTTTTGGGATTCCTTCTCTGACAAACGTGGCGCGTAAGAAGTTCACCACTGCCTCTGTGTCCACAATCTCCGTCACCTCTACCTCTGGCCATTTGGAATACTTGTCGATGAGGACTACAACATACTTCTGTGTTCCTGCTTTGTTGAGGATGGGGCCCATTATGTCAACGGATACCATTTCCCACGGTCCATCGGGCACTGGGAATTTTCCCAGCGGTGGTCTTAACATGCTCTGCGATTTGTCTGCTTTGGCACACGATTCACACTGTCGTACATATCGTTCTATCTGAGCATCAATGGCTGGCCACCAGTACGCTTGTCTGGCGAGGGCCTTGGTCTTCGTGATGCCCTGATGCCCCTCATGTAATAAAGTCATCAGGTGATCCATTATGCCTTGCGGTGGGATCACCTTATCACCTCTCAGGAGGAATGTCGGGTTCTCCGCCAGCGACAGTTCATCTCTTACTTCCCAGTACCTCCTAAGTTCTTCCTTGAGGTGTCTCTTTTCTGGCCACCCGTGGACCACGTATCCTTTGATGGCCTCCAAGTCGGTGTCTTCTTTGTATGCTTCATCCCATTCTTGGGCACTAATCACTTTCTCTGTATCCTGGATGGTGGCTACCACGTATCCTTCCCATCTTTGTTTCTCTTGGTTGGCCGCCCTTTCCATGGCCGCTGCTCTGCTGAGAAAGTCCGCCACTTTGTTTTGCGGCCCTGGAATGTGCTCCACCTCATACACGAAGTCCAACAGCCGCAGTGTCATTTTCGCGATTCTTGGGGTCGCATGAGCATGGCCGCTGGAGGTCAGTACCCTGACTAAGGGCTTGTGGTCCGTTCTCACAAGGAATTTCGCTCCCCACAAATACTGCCTGAATCTTTCCATTGCCCATACCACTGCCAGCATCTCTTTCTCAATGACGCTAAACTTTTCTTCGTTAGGCGCTAGCGACCTTGAGGCGAAGCTGACCATTGATGTTTCACCATTCTCTGACTGCTGCATCAGTACTGCTCCCAGGCCACGGTCACTGGCATATTTTGTGAGAATGGATTCCGCACCTGGGTCGAATCCCTTCAGAGGAATGGTTGCACTCATCTCCCGTTTCAGGGCGTCAAATTCATTCTGTTCTTCCTGGCTCCATAGGAACTTGTTCTTTTCCTTTAGTAGCTGGCGTAGGAGATGCGTTTTGGTGGCAAAGTGGGGGATGAACTTGCTGTAGTATTCGGCCATTCCCAGGAATGACCGAACATCCTCCTTCTTGCCAGGAGTGGGAGCTTCCAGAATAGCTTTCATGTTGGCCCTTTTTGGCTTAGTCCCCTTTTCGCTCACCTCGTGACCTAGGTACGTGACGGACTGCACTCCAAATTTGCACTTCGACCATTCTGCCATTAGACCATTGTCCTGCAACGTACGCAGCAATTTGTGTAGTTTCTCGTTGTGGTCCTGTTTGGTTCTTCCCATGACTAAGATGTCGTCTTGGAAGAACTGTACATCCTCCACGTTCTTCAGTATCCTGTGCATCATCTTCTGAAAGACCGCAGCCGCTGAGGCCAGGCCAAACGGCATTCTCACAAATTCGTAGCAGCCAAAGGGCGTGATGAAAGACGTGAGATGGCTGCATGATGGATGTTAGCCTTACTTGGTGGTAGGCTGACGCTAAGTCTACTGTGGAGAACCACTTGATGTCTTTAGTCTTTGCCAGCATCTCATTTATGCGGGGCAGGGGAAATTTGTCGATCACAATGTTTTTGTTCAGTTCCCTGAGATCGACACACAGCCGTACCTTGCCATTGGGCTTCTGGGCTACCACGAGCGGTGAAAGCCACTCCACACTCTCTATGGCTCTGATCACTCCTTCTTTTTCTAACCTGTCCAATTCCGTTTGCACCGCTTCTCTGCTTCGGAACGGGATGTTCCTCACCTTGTGAACTACAGGTTTAGCTCCCTCCTTCAGTTTTATGAGGTGCTTGTACTTTGTGAGTTCTCCAATTTGTCCATTGAACACTTTGGGGTATGCTCTGTGCCGTGACTCTGCATCGTCCTTCCCTTCCATGTCCATCAGTAGGATTTTTTCAATGCCTCCTGGGTTGAGTTGTATTCCCAACGCTCCTTGGTCCTTCCAGCTTAGTACTGAAGGGCCTTTCTCAGCGATATACAACTTGCAATTTGCGTGGCGGCCCCTGAACTCGAACAGGAGGGGGCAGTACCCCAACATGGGAATCCTTTGTCCCGTGTACGTAACAGGTCTTAAGTCCATTGGGTGTAGTTTCTCCTCAATCTTGGATACAAACTTTTCCTCCCATACTCGTCTCTGTATGATGGAGATGGGTGCCCCGCTGTCCGCAATCATCTCTATGGGTATTCCACCAATGTGCATGTCCAGTCTGGGCTTGTCCGACTCTGAACCATCCATTTCCAATACCTGGACATCAATGTAGAGGACATCTTCCAGGTCTTCATTTTCCTCTTGGTCATCTGCATTGTCTTGTTGCTCTTGGTCCAGATATCTGACCACCGCCCCTTTGGGCTTCCGGCGGCACACCTTCTCGTAGTGTCCGAACACACTGCAATATGAGCACTTCGCCCTGAACGCAGGACACGCTTTGTCGTTACCTAGATGTGAAGTACTACTGCACCTGTAGCAGCTCGGTCGTCCGCCTTTATTCGTCCTTTGGTCCGATTGGCTGGTTTGGGCGGGTCGCCTTCCATCTTGATTCCTTTGTTGGTCTCTCTGCCTCGGTCGTTCGCCTCTCACCGGCGTCATTATCTTGCATACTGTTTGCGTTCCACCTGCTTCCTTCTTGGCAGCTTGCGCACACCGTTTGGACAATTCCGCCTTCTTCACCATCGCCCAGATTTCCTTAAGGGGGGCGTCCCCATTCACCCACAGTTTCTCTTGGACGTGGGTGCTGGACGTGTGCATGATGATCTGGTCTCTGACTAGGTCATCGTGTAGCCTGCAGAACTTGCACGTAAGGGCTAACTTCTGTAAGGCCACAAGATACTCGTCCACCGTCTCCCCGCTCTTCTGCTTCCTTTGAAAGAAGTTGTATCTGTCTATCGCGACGCACACAACCGGCCTGTAATGTGCGTCAAGGTCCGCAATGGCGTGGCTGAAGACGTCTGTGTCCGTAGCCTCTCTCACGCCTTTGACAATGGTGTCATATACCCTTATGCCTTCTGGGCCCAAGTTGTGTAGCAGAATTTTTTTCCTTCTCTTGCTGGAGAACGGAGTATCACCTTCCTCTTCCAATGCGTCGAGGTAGTTAAGGAAGTACCTTTTCCAGTCTTCCCATTGCATCTCAGGTTCTCCGCTCTTTGTCAGGAATGGCACCAATTGGGTGAGGTAGGAGGAGTGGGCCGTCATCTTGTTGGCACCTCCCTGGTTCGCTGGAACAGGGATAGCCCGACCAGGTGGGCTCCCCGGCGTAGGCTGTTTGGCCGTGTCCCCTTCCTCTTGATCACCGTCGCTCTCTTCCCCTGGTAACACCTCTACGGGGCCGGGTTGAGCCTGCAGGCTGTCCTCCCTGGTTGGGATCGTCGAGACAGGCGCACTTCCGCCTGTTTGCCGCTCCGCCAGCTTGCCGGGCGCAACCTCGTCTCATCAAGGGGTGAGGTACACCACTTCTGCCCTGCGCCTCCTGCCTGTGCTCCCTTTGCTGCTCTGCACGGAAATGGCACCCACAAGCCTCTCTCTGTAGAAGGGGAACAGCAGGCTTACCTCCAGGCACTTCACGCTTTTCTGGAGTGCTACCGTGTTTTAGCGCTCTTTTTCTGTTGCCCCTCGGGTCCTCTGCCACGCTCCGGGTGCCGGCGGGTAGAATGTCTCACCGGTAGCGCCGTTGAGTCACTTCGTGGTGCGCGGGATCTACTGCCCATGCCTCGTCGCCATTGTAATAATGTGAAATCACCACGCTGACTCACGTTATTGTTATTTTACTTCTTTAATCCTCGGAGCGCCGGGAGCCGTTACTTCTATCTACAGCGGTCGGCGCCAGTGACCAAGATGGCCGCCTTCCGCTTCCTGTTCCCGCACTTCCTGTTCCGGCGACGGAACACTAGACCGCTACTACAACATGCATTACACTCGTATACCCAGAAATAAACTCATTATTTTTGAAGCATTTTCAAGACCTGGGACAACGGCCAGATCAGAGAAATGGTGACCCGCCATTTGCTGGTCAGTGTTGGGTTGCACGCCCAGATACACACTGGTATTTCATTTAATACACTTGAAATAAAGTATTCAAAACTTCATGCTTTTTATTCCATACTTTATTCCAAGTTCCTCAGGCTCGTCAAAGGCACGAAATTCAGTTTTCTTGAGCGTGTTATTTATTCTAGAATTGCCCATACAGGCCGATTCAAAAATCCTTTCGAATTTCGAGTCCTCCAAAAAGTCCCAATCACTTCACCGGCGGGTAACCCTTCCTCTGATGAATTCATGTTAAATGCTAAAGGAACGGAGCGTTTTCGGGTGCTGCACCCAGGAGAACAGATGAAAAGGGCTCTGCGCCTCTCACCAATCAGCCTTCGTATAGATGCTAACATTTAGAACAAGAATTTGCAATGCAAAAGGTCTCGCATTAGGAAAGTATGAGCTATTGGTATTGTAAATGGCCAATTTTTTATTTATGTGTTGGTTTGGAAAATAGTGAAATGAATAGCTTTGTCATTTACAATGCCAATAGTTTTAACTTTCGCAAATGTGACACCTATAGCATGTTGTATTTACGTGGCTTATATGTATTGATATTACAAATAAAAATGGCTTTTATTTTTTTTAATAATTAATACTTAAAAGTTATTGTAATTTATAATGGCAATAGCTTTTGTAAATAACTTTTGTGAAGATTATGTTTATTGTATTTTATTGTGATGAAAATCCAAGAACAGAAGTGAACTATTAACATATTTTTGTGACATTTGTAATGAAGCTTGAAACATTGAGAGAACATATTTGAACCAGTTGTTGTTGAATGGTTGCACAGATTGATATTGTGGTGGCGCGGAGTGATGTTGTGGTGGCGACGAGTGATGCTGTGGCGTTCAGTGATGCTGTGGTAGCGCATAGTGATGTTGTGGTGCCCCTGAGTGATGCTCTGGTGGTGCTGAGTGATGCTGTGGTGATGCGATAGATAGATAGAGTGAGTGCGATAGATAGATAGATAGAATGAGGGCGACAGATAGATAGTGGGAGGGGGATAGAGGGAGGGCGAAAGATAGATAGATAGAGTGAGGGTGATAGAGAGATAGACAGATAGAAGGGTGATAGATAGATAGACAGATAGATAAAGTGTATTTATGTTGCATTGAGTAGAGTGTAAGTATGAGGCATGTAATTATATGGCACTGAGTGGTAATATGGGGAGTGTATATTGTATTCAGTAAAGTGTAATTTTGTGGCGTGTAATTATGTGGCACTGAGTGGTATTTGGAGTGTATGTTGCATTGAGTGCAGTGTAATTATGTAGCGTGTAATTATGTGGCACTGAGTGGTAATATGGGTTGTGTGTGTTGCATTCAGTAGAGTGTAATTATGTGGTGTGTAATTATCTGGCACTGAGTGGTATTTGGAGTGTATGTTGCGTTGAGTGCAGTGTAATTATGAAGCATATAATTATGTGGCACTGAGTGGTATTGTGTGGGGAGTGTATGTTGTATTCAGTAGAGTGTAATTGTGTGGCGTGTAATTATATGGCACTGAGTGCTATTTGGAGTATATGTTGCATTGTGTGCAGTGTAAATATGTTGCATATAACTATGTGGCACTGAGAGGTATTTGGAGTGTATGTTGCATTGAGTGCAGTGTAATTATGTGGCGTGTAATTATGTGGCACTGAGTGGTATTTGGAATGTATGTTGCATTGAGTGCAGTGTAATTATGTGGAGTGAAATTATGTGGCACTGAGTGGTATTTGAAGTGTATGTTGCATTGAGGGCAGTGTAATTATGTGGCACTGAGTGGTATTTGGAGTGTATGTTCCATTGCAGAGTGTGTGAGGGTGCAGAGTGTGAGGGAATGGTGGCATGCTGCGCTTTAATTGAATATGTTTAAAAGTAAAGTGTGCCATACTGCGATTGCTACAATTGTTAATTGTGGATGCGTTAACAATTGATGTGTGCTCTGATGGCTGGTGGTATGTGTGCCTGTAGAAATGGTGCACTTATGGCTGGTGGTGTGTGTGCCTGGTGAAAGTGTGCACTGACGGCTGGTGGTGTGTGCCTGGTGAAAGCGTGCACTGATGGCTGGCGGTGTGTGTGTGTGTGCCTGGTGAAAGCATGCACTGATGGCTGGTGGTGTGTGCCTGGTGTAAGCGTGCACTGACGACTGATGGTGTCTGTGCCCGGTGAAAGTGTGCACTGACGGCCGGTGGTGTGTGTGCCTGGTGAAAGCGTGCATTGATGGCTGGTGGTGTGTGTGCCTGTCGAAAGCATGCACTGATGGCTGGTGGTGTGTGTTTGCCTGGCCGGCTGGTGGTGTGTGTGCCTGGTGGAAGCATGCACTGATGGCTGGTGGTATGTGCCTGGTGAAAGCGTGCACTGACGGCTGGTGGAGTGTGTGCCTGGTTAAAGCGTGCACTGATGTTCTGGTGGTGTGTGTGTGTGCCTGGTGAAAGCCTGGACTGACGGCTGGTGGTGTGTGCCTGGTGGAAGCGTGCACTGACGACTGATGGTGTCTGTGCCCGGTGAAAGTGTGCACTGACGGCCGGCGATTAATCACAGGATGTTGAGTTGATGCCGGGATACAAACCTGGTTCCCCAGTTTCTATATTGGCAGCTCAGGTCGTTAGGCTACATCTATAGAGAGATATACGAAGTACTGAGGAAGACAAGATAAACTGCACTTCAATAATAATGTCGAAATTAAGTTAGTACCTCTGTGGTCGTTTTACTGCAAAATTGTGAAAATGATGAGACTCTAGTGCAGAACAGTTCGAATTTAGCTGTAGGACAAGGCAGCCCAAGAAGTGCCAGTGCAAAGTGTTGGAAGCAACTCTGGCCAAGCATCTACTGTAAACAGAGGCCACATCATCAGTAAACTTGGAAAAATATGTAGCCTGGCCGAACCTCAAAAGTGTTGCCGTCACTGTGGGTGTAGCCCATTATGTGGCCGACTTGATTATGCTTTTAATAGAATAATTTGATTTTCAAAAGTGATACGTGGTGCAAGAGACCCGAAAGGAGTGAGTGTGGCAATACATGTATGGTTATACATACCGATTAAACAAGCAACCTTAAAGCCGTTTCGGAGTTTGTGTGTCTCCTTATGAAAGATGACCTTTCAGTCCTAGACACAGTAACCATGGGGCTCACATCTGGGCGTACCGGTCAACCTTTCAGCATCTCACAGAGAAAAACAAAACAAGCATTTGCAATGCAATAGGTCTCGCATTAGGAAAGTTGAGCTATTGGTATTGTAAATGAAACATTTTTTATTTATGATTTGCTTTTGAAATTTGCGAAATTATTAGCTTTACATCTACAATGCCAATAGTTTTAACTTTCGCAAACGTGACACCTATAGCATTTGTAATGCAATATGTGTTGTATTTACATGACTTAGTTGTATTAATATTACAAATAACAATGGCTTTTATTTTTTTAATAATTAATACTTAAATAAAAGTTATTGTAATTTATAATGGCAATAGCTTAAACTTTTGTAAATAACTTTTGGGAAGATTATGTTCAGTGTATTTTATTGTGATGAAAATCGAAGAACAGAAGTGAAATATTGACATCTTTTTGTGACATTTGTAATAAAGCTTGAAACATTGAGAGAACATATTTGAACCAGTTGTTGTTGAATGGTTGCCCAGATTGATGCTGTGGTGGCGTTCGGTGATGCTGTGGTAGCTCATAGTGATGTTGTGGTGCCCCTGAGTGATGCTGTAGTGGTGCTGAGTGATGCTGTGGTGATGCAATAGATAGAGTGAGTGCAATAGATAGATAGAGTGAGTGTGATAGATAGATAGAGTGAGTGCGATACATAGATAGAGTGAGTGCGATAGATAGATAGAGTGAGGGCGATCGATAGATACAGTGAGGGCGATAGATAGATACAGTGAGGGCGATAGATAGAGGGAGGGCGATAGATAGATAAAGTGAGGGCGATAGATAGATAGATAGATAGATAGATAGATAGATAGATAGATAGATAGATAGATAGATAGATAGATAGACAGATAGAAAGATAGATAGATAGATAGATAGATAGATAGATAGATAGATAGATAGATAGATAGATAGATAGATAGATAGATAGATAGATAGATAGATAGAAAGATAGATAGATAGATAGATAGCTAGATAGATAGATAGATAGATAGATAGATAGATAGATAGATAGATAGATAGATAGATAGATAGATAAATAGAGGTCAATAGATAGATTGAGATAGATAGAGTGAGGGCGATAGATAAGAGTGCGATAGATAGATAGAGTAAGGGAGATAGATAGATAGAGAAATAGAGTGAGGGCGATAGAGTGAGGGCAATAAATAGATAGAGTGAGGGCGATAGATAGAGGTGTAGAGAGAGGGGTGTAGAGAGAGAGAGAGAGGTGTAGAGAGAGAGAGGGTGTAGAGAGAGAGGGGTGTAGAGAGAGGGGTGTAGAGAGAGTGGTGTATAGAGAGGGGTGTACAGAGAGGGGCGTAGAGAGAGAGGGCTGTAGAGAGAGAGGGTTGTAGAGAGAGAGGGTTGTAGAGAGAGAGGGGTGTAGAGAGAGAGGGGTGTAGAGAGAGAGGGGTGTAGAGAGAGAGAGAGGTGTAGAGAGAGAGAGGGGTGTAGAGAGAGAGAGGGGTGTAGAGAGAGAGCGAGGTGTGTAGAGAGAGAGAGGGGTGTAGAGAGAGAGGGGTGTAGAGAGAGAGAGGGGTGTAGAGAGAGGGGGGGTGTAGAGAGAGAGGGGGTGTAGAGAGAGGGGGTGTAGAGAGAGAGGGGGTGTAGAGAGAGAGGGGTGTAGAGAGAGAGGGTTGTAGAGAGAGAGGGTTGTAGAGAGAGATGGGTGTAGAGAGAGAAAGGGGTGTAGAGAGAGAGGGGTGTAGAGAGAGAGGGTTGTAGAGAGAGGGGGTGTAGAGAGAGAGGGGGTGTAGAGAGAGAGGGCTGTAGAGAGAGAGGGTTGTAGAGAGAGAGGGTTGTAGAGAGAGATGGGTGTAGAGAGAGAAAGGGGTGTAGAGAGAGAGGGGTGTAGAGAGAGAGAGGTGTGTAGAGAGAGAAAGGAATGTAGAGAGAGAGGGGTGTAGAGAGAGAAGGGTGTAGAGAGAGAGAGGGGTGTAGAGAGAGAGGGGGTGTAGAGAGAGGGGGTGTAGAGAGAGATGGGGTGTGGAGAGAGAGGGGTGTAGAGAGAGAGGGGTGTAGAGAGAGAGGGGTGTAGAGAGAGGGGGGTGTAGAGAGAGGGGTGTAGAGAGAGGGGTGTATAGAGAGGGGTGTATAGAGAGGGGCGTAGAGAGAGAGGGCTGTAGAGAGAAAGGGTTGTAGAGAGAGAGGGTTGTAGAGAGAGAGGGGTGTAGAGAGAGAAAGGGGTGTAGAGAGAGAGGGGTGTAGAGAGAGAGAGAGGGATGTAGAGAGAGAGAGGGGTGTAGAGAGAGAGGGGGGTGTAGAGAAAGAGAGGGGTGTAGAGAGAGAGGGGTGTAGAGAGAGAGAGGGGTGTAGAGAGAGAGGGGTGTAGAGAGAGAGGGGGTGTAGAGAGAGGGGGTGTAGAGAGAGAGGGGGTGTAGAGAGAGAGGGGTGTAGAGAGAGAGAGGGGTGTAGAGAGAGAGGGGTGTAGAGAGAGGGGGTTGTAGAGAGAGGGGTGTAGAGAGAGAGAGAGAGGGGTGTAGGGAGAGAGGGGGTGTAGAGAGAGAGGGGTGTGTAGAGAGAGGGGGTGTAGAGAGAGAGAGGGTTGTAGAGAGAGAGGGGTGTGTAGAGAGAGGGGGTAGCGAGAGGGGTGTAGAGAGAGGGGTGTAGAGAGAGGGGTGTAGAGAGACAGGGGTGTAGAGAGAGAGGGGTGTAGAGAATGGTGTAGAGAGAGGGGGGTGTAGAGCGAGAGAGGTGTGAAGAGAGAGGGGTGTAGAGAGAGAGAGGGGTGTAGAGAGAGAGGGGTATAGAAAGAGAGGGGTGTAGAGAGTGGTGTAGAGAGAGAGAGGGGTGTGTAGAGCGAGAGAGGTGTGGAGAGAGGGGGTGTAGAGAGGAGGGTGTAGAGATAGGGGTGTAGAGAGGGGGTGTAGAGAGGGGGGTATAGATAGAGGGGTGTAGAGAGAGAGGGGTGTAGAGAGAGAGAGGGTGTAGAGAGGGGGTGTAGAGAGGGGGTGTAGAGGGGGGGTGTAGAGAGAGAGGGGTGTAGAGGGAGAGGGGTGTAGAGAGAGAGGGGTGTGTAGGGAGAGGGGTGTAGAGAGAGAGGAGTGTAGAGAGAGAGGGGTGTAGAGAGGGAGAGGGGTGTAGAGAGGGGGGTGTAGAGAGGGGGGTGTAGAGAGAGAGGGGTGTAGAGAGAGATGGGTGTAGAGAGAGAGGGGTGTAGAGAGAGAGGGGTGTAGAAAGAGAGGGGTGTCGAGAGTGGTGTAGAGAGAGAGAGGGGTGTGGAGAGCGAGAGGTGTGGAGAGAGGGGGTGTAGAGAGGAGGGTGTAGAGAGAGAGAGAGAGAGGTGTAGAGAGGGGGGTTAGAGAGAGAGGGGTGTATAGAGAGAGGGGTGTAGAGAGAGGGGTGTAGAGAGAGAGGGGTGTAGAGAGTGAGGGGTGTAGAGAGAGGGGTGTAGAGAGGGGGTGTAGAGAGAGAGGGGTATAGAGAGAGAGGGGTGTGGAGAGAGAGGTGTGTAGAGAGAGAGGGGTGTAGAGAGAGGGGAGTGTAGAAAGAGAGGGGTGTAGAGAGAGAGAGGGGTGTAGAGAGGGGGTGTATAGCGGGAGGGGTGTGTAGAGAGAGAGGGGTGTGTAGAGAGAGGGGTTTGTAGAGAGAGGGGTGTAGAGAGGGGGTGTAGAGAGGGGGGTGTAGAGAGGGGGTGTAGAGAAGGGGGTGTAGAGAGAGAGGGGTGTAGAGAGAGGGGGTGTAGAGAGAGGGGTGTAGAGAGGGGGGTGTAGAGAGAGAGAGGGGTGTAGAGAGAGGGGTGTAGAGAGAGAGGGGTGTAGAGAGAGAGGGGTGAAGAGAGAGAGGTGTGTAGAGAGAGGGGTGTGTAGAGAGAGGGGTGCGTAGAGAGAGAGGGGTGTAGAGAGAGAGGGGTGTAGAGAGAGAGGGGTGTAGAGAGAGGGGTGTAGAGAGAGAGTGGTGTGTAGAGAGAGAGGGGTGTAGAGAGAGGGGTGTGTAGAGAGAGAGGGGCGTAGAGAGAGGGGTGTAAAAAGAGTGGAGTGTAGAGAGAGAGGGGTGTAGAGTGGTGTAGAGCGAGAGAGGTGTGGAGAGAGAGGGGTGTAGAGAGTGGTGTAGAGAGAGAGGGGTGTGTAGAGCGAGAGAGGTGTAGAGAGAGGGGTGTAGAGTGAGGGGTGTAGAGAGGGGGGTGTAGAGAGAGGGGGTGTAGAGAGAGGGGTGTAGAGAGAGGGGTGTAGAGAGGGGGGTGTAGAGGGGGGTGTAGAGAGAGAGGGGTGTAGAGAGAGAGTGGTGTAGAGAGAGAGGGGTGTAGAGAGAGGGGTGTAGAGAGAGAGGGGTGTAGAGAGACAGGGGTGTAGAGAGAGAGGGGTGTGTAGAGCGAGAGGGGGGTGTAGAGAGAGAGGGGTGTAGAGAGAGGCGTGTAGAGAGAGAGGGTGTAGAGAGAGGGGTGTAGAGACAGAGGGGTGTAGAGAGGGGGGTGTAGAGACAGAGGGGTGTAGAGAGGGGGGTGTAGAGAGAGAGGAGTGTAGAGAGAGGGGTGTAGAGAGAGAGGGGTATAGAGAGGGGGGTGTAAATAGAGAGGGGTGTAGAGAGAGAGGGGTGTATATAGGGGGTGTAGATAGGAGGGGTGTAGAGAGAGAGAGAGGGGTGTAGAGAGAGAGGGGAGTAGAGAGAGGGGTGTAGAGAGAGGGGTGTAGAGAGGGGGGTGTAAATAGAGAGGGGTGTAGAGAGAGAGGGGTGTAGATAGGAGGGGTGTAGAGAAAGAGAGAGGGGTGTAGAGAGAGAGGGGTGTAGAGAGAGAGGGGTGTAGAGAGAGAGGGTTGTAGAGAGAGAGAGGGGTGTAGAGAGAGAGAGGGGGTGTAGAGAGAGAGAGAGGGTGTAGAGAGAGAGAGGGGTGTAGAGAGAGAGAGAGGGTGTAGAGAGAGAGGGGTGTAAATAGAGAGTGGTGTAGAGAGAGAGGGGTGTAGAGAGAGAGGGGTGTAGAGAGAGGGGTGTAGAGAGGGGGGTGTAGAGAGAGAAGGGTGTAGATAGGGGGTGTAGATAGGAGGGGTGTCGAGAGAGGGGTGTAGAGAGAGAGGGTTGTAGAGAGAGGGGGGGTGTAGAGAGAGAGAGGGGGTGTAGAGAGAGAGAGGGTGTAGAGAGAGAGGGGTGTAAATAGAGAGTGGTGTAGAGAGAGAGAGGGGTGTAGAGAGAGAGGGGTGTAGAGAGAGAGGGGTGTAGAGAGAGAGAGGGGTGTAGAGAGAGAGAGGGGGTGTAGAGAGAGAGAGGGTGTAGAGAGAGAGGGGTGTAAATAGAGAGTGGTGTAGAGAGAGAGTGGTGTAGAGAGAGAGGGGTGTAGAGAGAGAGGGGTGTAGAGAGAGGGGTGTAGAGAGGGGGGTGTAGATAGGGGGTGTAGATAGGAGGGGGGTAGAGAGAGAGAGAGGGGTGTTGAGAGAGGGGTGTAGAGAGAGAGGGGTGTAGAGAGAGTTTGTTTATCCTACTCTCAGCTCCTGTTCCTTCAATCCATTACTCAGTGAAATTATTTTCTTATCAGACTGACCGTTTGCATGAAGTGTTTTAATGACTCTAAATTTCCGGCGTATGATATACGATTTCACACAATTGTTCTACATTGTGCTAATAAGTACTCAATTCGTAAAAAAATATAGTCACATCTCGAATCTGCTACCATTAGATTAATAAAAGAAAAAAAATGAAATTTTTGTTGATTGATTACAATATTTTTTGCTTAGACAACTCAGCGTTGTGTAGTCTAATAAATGCGGTCACGGCGGAGTTGGGAGCAGGGAGTATGAACAAAACAAAAGGTCCTGGGGCACATAGAGACCTTGCATCATGGCCTAGATTTGCTCCGGAAGCGGAAATAGAAACCCAAGGTCTACTCAGCACAAAGTGGAGCCAGTGAGACAGAACTCACGGGCAGAAGAAATCAAAGGGCATTCATCTTGGAGGAATAGCACAGAGGGGTTGGGGCCTGAGAGTCGTGTTTGCCTCCATGTGCATCACGGGGGCAAGAAGGAGTATTGTATTTTATACAGAAATCACTACTGCAGTGTCGTCTTGCAGCATGCTACTTATTAATAAACTTCAGAAAGATGAAAGGCTGAGTTGGCCTCACAGAGGACAAAACTTGTAGCAAGCCGAGGTGTTTCCATGAATCTCTCTAATTTAGACGTCAGCTGACGACTAGGTAGAGAAGTTGAAAGGCTGGCGAACATTCAGAGCAAACACGCATGACTGTCTCTGGCCCAGCCCTTCCAACCACAAGAAGATAGGAAGACATCCAGCAGAAAAGTGGGTGCCTTGAAGTTACATGCGTATGTAAATCACACATCGTGACTGTATAAGTGTATCCGGTATATCTGACCTTGAAGGTGATCAAAAGTGATGGGTGCCGAGAGCCAAGAAAAAAACAAGAAAACCGTGCTTAAAGAAACATGTGGGAGAGTGAGTGACAGAGAAGAGAGAGCGAGAGGAGAGAGATTAAAGGGGAGAGAGAGTCAAAGAAGGGGATAGAAATAGAAAGAGAGAAAGGGGGATGAGAGAGAATATAGGGGTAAAAAGAGAGAGAGAGATAGAGGAGCGAGAATGAAGGAGAGATAGAATTAGCGAGGAGAGAGAGAGAAAGAGAGATAGAAAAAGAGAGGGGGCAAAGCTAAAACAATGCCAACATTTTTTTTCAGGGACATCATATGTAGGAAATAAAGAACCCAAACGCACACATTGGGAACCCCGAATATTCCTAAATACTGCCATGTAAAATGCACTCTGCATGTCAGCACCTACTGACGGATCACGCGCCTGTAAAAGCTCACAGAGGGGGTGAATGGGCGCAACAGAGAGAAATTAAACGAAAAGACGCGAACAGATAACCCAGGCTTTTGATAGAGGGGGCAAAGCTAAAAGAATGCGCCTATTGCCTGTCTTTGTGAGATGCGCCATCTGTTGTTCCTGTCTGTGAGATGCACCCCCTGTTGTTCCTGTCTGTGTGCGATGCGCCCCCTGTTGTTCCTGTCTGTTTGAGATGCGCCCCCTGTTCCTGTCTATGTGAGAACAAAGTGGGCATCTCCCAGTTTGCACACTAAAAGTGTTCAGAACTGAAACGCATTGCAATTTCTAGCTCTAAAGGTGGGGAAGGAGGGCACAGTGAGGTTTTGCGAGCTGTGGGGATGTCACAACTCCTAATCGGCAAAATACATTTTTGTAGGCACATAAACTGGCACTGGAGATTAGAGAACAGTGAGGGAGGTTTAAAAAAAGGAAGCAAATGAAGGTCAAACTATTGGTACTCACAGCTCAGATCTCTTGGCCCTACTCTCGGTTTGAGAAGGAAAGGGCTTTTACAGGTTATTTTTTAAGAAAATAATTGCTAGGCTCCATTTTTCCTGTTAGCACCACCTAAAACAAAATCAAAAGTGGTGCGAAAATGTGGTGCAATGGTCAGAGCTGCCGACCTGGCAGCTTGGGAACGAGGCTCGACGTCAGCTCAATATTAGCAGCTTAAAACAGTGGCTAATTTGCTTGTATGAGATGAGCTCTTTGACTCAACCCATAATCGAAATGTCTGCCTGTTGCCTGTTCCACTCATCTGCAGCAAGCCAGCGTTGTTTTAGGGGCCAAAGCAGAGGAGCCTTGTATGCAACTATGAGACTAGATGCCTTCAATTAAGACAGTGCCCGCCTCGCGGGTGTTCGTGCAGTGGGGGGAGGGGAGGAGGTAGGGAGCAAATTAAAAGATATACCACGATACTCCGAGAAAAAAACGAGTCACATTAGAGGGAGCAGAGCGGGAGGGGGGTGGGGAGCAGAGCCTTTGAAGAGCGGAGAAACAGATTGCCTTCAAGGCAAGTGTGAAGCAGTGGGCGGGGAAGCACAGGAGTAAATGGTAAGGTCGGGTCTGATGCAATTATGGCAAGCGCGCTGGGGAAGCCTGTGGGAGGGAGTCTGAGGCTTTGATGTGGGGAAATGTGCGTGCTTGTGGTCACATGATTTCATGTGAACTGTTGGAAATACGCACTCGCAATCCGCCTGGTTTAACTTTCTGGTTTCACCTCAATAGGTCTCTCTGCGAGACCTAAAAGTGATAGCCTCTGTTTTAGCAATGCTCTGAAGTGCGGAAATACTCAATAAACCGCATGGCGCACATTTCTTTATCTCCGTAATATGAACCAGAAGTTCACAGCGATTTACAAAATCATAATTGTAATTTTATAGCACATATGACCTCTGAAGAGACACTGAAGCGCTTTCTGCATTTTTGTGGTAAAGGCATACGTATACAAACAAAAAGTTGAAAAAGTCGGTGTTAAGACTCATGTTGCAATGACGCTGTTGTGGTTCCAGCGTCGCTGTAAAGGCATTCCTTGTAAATGTCCTTGTCGTTCCGTCATACATCCTGTCTGAAAGAATATGTTGCAGAGGGATCCATGTTTCAATACCACGTGCTGTACACAGATGTCCAACCGGGTCATAGGAAAGATTTGTTCTACTTCCACAGACTGGGTTACAGACGGTGGACGTTTCGTTGGTGATCTGGTCTCAATATCCTCTTTAACCGCTCAATGCAATGATGACATCTTGTTTTTTATTATTCTTTCGGACAGCTTGCTGGATTAATAATGAGCGATGCTGGGGAGGAGCTACGCTAGCAACCAAGATGGCCGCTTAGGCTCCCGGCTCCGCCGACCTCCATATCCTGCCAGAAGATCCTGTCGATAATCCTGATTTAACGCCCGACCTCCGTGTAGATGAACCGATGCTCACTCCGATGGTGCAATTCCGAAAACTTAATTTGCTTGGGTGACGGAGCTGCGTCGAGTTGAAGGTTGCGGCCTAACCCAGTAGGAGAGCCGGGGCCTCGAGTTTTGATCTGGCCGTGTCGTAGTTGAACAACATCGGCCGGGAGTGGCAGTCAGGGTCCGGTCTACCGTAGTGGAGGTTTTTTCTTTGCCCGATCTCGACGGCGCTCATTTTGCCTGACCAACATTGAGGGAGGAGTGACGTGGCACGACAGTGGTTGGGGGTGGAGGTCCCTGACCCGCGGACCCGGTGTGGCCCGGCCGGGGTTCGGTGGGTCGGGGTCTTCGCTCGCGAAGCGAGATACATATTGTTGCCGCAGAAACTGATCAGTCTCCTCCGACGCCGTCCGTTCCGCTCCTGTCTGTTCCCCCCGAAGAAGCCGGCTCCCCGGGGGAAGTGAATATGATTGTTGCCGAGCGTGGAGAAATGGACTGGATGGAGAGTGAGCCGTCGCTAAAGACGATATTGGCAGCCATCGGGCATTTCATTCACATGTGGATGCCCTGATTCACAAAATGATGACGGGCTTATTGGTGATGGAGTGTGTGGAACCGGACCCTGTTACATCTCAGGAACTACCACAAGCTACGATTTCAACTACGACCATCTTGATTCTGAACGAGGACCCCGTGCGACAAGAGGAGCAGCAGCCCTTGGCTGGTCTCCTGGAAAATCCTGAACCCAGTGTTTTGAACATATTGGCATACCTACCATCATCGCTGACTTTGGGAGAATCGATTTGCGCCCCCTTCCCGGAGAATCCTGTGGGGGATTGTCCTTGGACTTCTGTTCCATCCTTTCCCTCTTTGGTGACTTTCCGATCTTGGAGAAAACTACATTGGGACTATCCATCCATGGAGTAGTGTCCCTGTGCTGCTGAAGTTCTTGGCCACTTGCTGACTTTGAATTGTATTGTACTGCATTTATTCAGACTCTTTTTTCACTTTGATTCTCCTGCTGAAGTAATGGGAGGGGTTCATATAATGGTTCGGAAGGGCCAGGGCTGAGAGTGATCGACTGTAGTTGGTATTACGGCCTTAATGGATGTAGAATTCGTGGCTGTTGGTCTCGCGGGAGGTTGGGCGGTGCATCACGGCTCCCCCTAATTTATCTTTTGGTGATTATAGATATTATTGACTTTTCATCATAGGGGGTGCTGGTCTCTGGCAGGGGGAAAGGGGACCGGGAGCTTATATGGAAATGCCCTCCCCCACAGTTTCTCTTTTCTACTTTTAGAACCTAGTTAGTTGGGGTGACAGGCACACTGCTAGTGGGGGTTAGGCGATAGCCGTTGCAGGGGTGCAGGGTGGGGGGATGGGTTTTTTGTTTTCTTTCTGTTATCGCTCATATGGTTTCCCTTTTTTTCAATCTCTTTTTAGTTTTTCCTTTACGAGTAATATTGGCGAAATATCCTGATTCTGCTTTTTAAATTCTAGTATCTGGTTGCCATGATTCTTCTGCTGTTTTGATTTTATGGGTGGGAGGGTCTTGAGGGTCCGCATTTAAACTGTTTATCGATTGTAAGGTTGCAAGTCTTATTCCGTACTCATTAGCGCTGACCTCTCAGGGATTCTTCTATTGCTCCACGTCTATCCTGCTATCGTTCTTGTTCACCCTATTATCAACATATGTATGTATGGCACCGGCTATGTCTATTCCTTTTTTCTTGTTTTAAAATAAGAAAAAGATTTATAAAAAAATATATAATGAGCGATGTTCACTTTGGTGCCCTCTGTCGCTGTCACAAGGATGAAAGCCCGAGAAGACTCTACATGATTTTTACCTGTACGAGGCAGGGTGCCCGGAGAGGTCTACACCCGAAGCATTAGGCTGCGGAGCTCTTACAGGCCTCCTGACTTGATGCAGCAACTACCAGAAGCAAGCATGAAACTGAATACAGGCATGGGTGACGCCGACACTGGACAGTGGGCGGTGAACACACAAGAAGGGTGGGGGTCCTATGGTGCACAGGCAGTGAGCGGTTTACACAGTAGCAGTTAGGTAGTCCTGTGGTGGCCAGGCAGTGGGCCGTTCCAGTGTTGCGCAGTGAACACACTAGCAGTGGGGCATGTAGTTCCGTAGTTTGAGGGTCTGTGGTTCGGTGTTCCAAACCCGTTCAATAAAAGTCATCGGAATTAGACGATTTTGGTATCAGTGAACCGCAAATGATGAGTGCGGTGTGTACGAGTGTTTTCGTCATAATCGATCAATGAGAACACTACGTATTCAGGGATTTCGTTTGAACCCTCGGGTTCCATTTTGTGTACGGTAGCCATTTTGTGTGGTTGCCCTCACATAGGCCGATGACTACGGCCAAGCGAGTCCTTGGGACACGTACACCTTAGCTGACTTCTGTGTGACCTGGCCGAATTGATTTCCTTGCCCGAAGCTGACCTCGCTGAGCCAGTTCCTTGTTGAGCAGCTGGTCAGATAAAGATTAAAGAGCAGGACATGCCGAAGTTTACAGTACACTGCACCCACCTTTCTATCTTGCTTCCAATCTGTTTCTGCTCCTTCTTTTACGACATAATCACTGATTTGGGTTGAGGTTTTTTGATGGGTTTGTCCGGCCTGATTGAACAGGATATTGGAATGTGCTTGGTCATTTCTGGTGGGCTGGACAACGGTAAATGGGATTGTCGTCATGCGCTACTTTTGAAATGTCATTTTCTTATTGGTCAGTTTGTATGCTAGTTTGGAATGTTGCCTAAGGCCTGATTTTTGGCATAAAAGACCATGCTCCGCTCATTGAAGGTGTGCAGTCTCTGTTGAATCACCCGTGTTGTGCTTCGTAGATCTCTGTTCCTGGTTGCAACCAATAAACTTGGTCTTTGACGTCAACAAGAAGTGTCCTGTGTCTCTGTTTGCCAAGACAGGGGAACTCGAAGGCATCGGGCATTTTCCCTGACGCCGCTGGGCTCTAAAAACCCAGTCCTTCAGTTAGCGCCCAACGTAGGGCGACTTCAGCGGTACCGGTCCAAGCCCGAAGATCGTGAGGAGCTTGGTGTGAAAATTCTGGAGGAAGGCCAGCCACATCATCGACCCCTGTATGTCGTCGTGGTCCGAAAGTCTTTGCTGCGAGGTTCCCCGCTTTCCGACAGCTACGAAGGACTGCTGCCCTGACTGTCGCCCTGTCTTGGAGCCCTTAGATGATTTGTAGAGGGAGACAATAGACGGTTTGAGAGGTGCTTCGTCCGTGCACTTTTCCTTCCCTCCTGCCCTTCGTTAGTGCGATTTGCCCTCCCACCTGCCCTTCTTCTGTGCTATTTGCCCTACCGCCTGCCCTTCTTCTGTGCGCTCTGCCCTAAGCCCGGGAGCTTTGCTCTCCCGCCCGCCCTTTGTCTGTGCCCTATGTCCTCCTGCCTGCCTTTTATCCGTGCCCTATGCTGTCACACCCGCCCTTTGTCTGTGCCCTATGCCCTCCTGCCTGCCCTTCGTCCGTGCGCTTTGCCCTCTTGCCCGCCCTTCGTCTGTGCGCTTTGCCCTCCTGCCTGCTGTTCTTCCATGTGCTTTGCACTCCCGCCTGCCCTTCTTCCATGCGATTTGCCCTCCCGCCCGCCCTTCTTCCGTGTGATTTGCCCTCCCACCTGCCCTTCTTCCGTGCGATGTGCCCTCCCACCCGCCCTTCTTCTGTGCGATTTGCCCTCCCGCCTGCCCTTCTTCTGTGTGATTTGCCCTCCCGCCTGCCCTTCTTCTGTGCGCTCTGCCCTAAGCCCGGGAGCTTTGCTCTCCCGCCCGTCCTTTGTCTGTGCCCTATATCCTCCTGCCTCCCTTTCATCCGTGCCCTATGCTGTCCCGCCCGCCCTTTGTCTGTGCCCTATGCCCTCTTGCCCGCCCTTCGTCTGTGCTCTTTGCCTTCCCACCCGCTGTTCTTCCGTGTGCTTTGCCCTCCTGCCCGCTGTTCTTCCGTGTGATTTGCCCTCCCGTCTGCCCTTCTTCTGTGTTCTTTGCCCTCCCGCCCGCCTTCTTCCGTGTGATTTGCCCTCCCGCCTGCACTTTTTCTGTGCGCTTTGTCCTCCCGCCTGCCCTTCTTCTGACGCTTTGCCCTTCCGCCCGCCCTTCGGTGCACTTTGCCCTCCCTACCGCCGTTCGTCAGTGCACTTTACCCTCCCTCCCACCTGTCATCTGTGCACTTTGCCCTTCTTCTGTGTGATTTGCCCTCCCGCCCGCCCTTCTTCCGTGCGATTTGCCCTCCCGCTTGCCCTTCTTCTGTGCGCTCTGCCCTAAGCCCGGGAGCTTTGCTCTCCTGCCTGCCCTTTGTTTGTGCCCTATGTCCTCCTGCCTGCCTTTCGTCTGTGCCCTATGCTGTCCCGCCCGCCCGCCCGCCCTTTGTCTTTGCCCTATGCCCTCTTGCCCGCCCTTCGTCTGTGCTCTTTGCCCTCCCGCCCGCTGTTCTTCCGTGTGCTTTGCCCTCCCGCCCGCTGTTCTTCCGTGTGATTTGCCCTCCCGCCTGCCCTTCTTCCGTGTGCTTTGCCCTCCCGCCCGCCCTTCTTCCGTGTGATTTGCCCTCCCGCCCGCCCTTCTTCCGTGTGATTTGCCCTCCCTCTATGCGCTTTGCCCTCCCGCCTGCCCTTCTTCCATGTGCTTTGCCCTCCCGCCCGCCCTTCTTCCGTGTGGTTTGCCCTCCCGCCCTTCTTCTGTGTGCTCTACCCTCCCGCTTGCCCTTCTTCAGTGCGCTCTGCCCTCCCGTCGCCCTTCTTCCGTGTGCTTTGCTCTCCCGCCTGCCCTTTGTCTGTGCCCTATGTCCTCCTGCCTGCCTTTCGTCCGTGCCCTATGCTGTCCCGCCCGCCCTTTGTCTGTGCCCTATGTCCTCCTGCCTGCCTTTCGTCCGTGCCCTATGCTGTCCTATCCGCCCTTTGTCTGTGCCCTATGCCCTCCTGCCTGCCCTTCGTCCGTGCGCTTTGCCCTCTTGCCCGCCCTTCGTCTGCGCTCTTTGCCCTCCTGCCCGCTGTTCTTCCGTGTGCTTTGCCCTCCCGCCCGCCCTTGATTTTCTGCCCCCTGTTCCCTCTTTGTGCTTGCTTTTTCTGCCCCCTGTTCGTGTTGGGCTATGTGTGTGTTAGGGCTCTGTGCATGTTGGCCTCTGTGTGTGTTTGCCTCTGTGTGTGTTGGCCTCTGTCTGTCTGTGTGTGTGGCTCTGTCTGTCTGTGTGTGTGGTTCTGTCTGTCTATGTGGCTCTGTCTGTCTGTGTGTGTGGCTCTGTCTGTGTGTGTGGTTCTGTCTGTGTGTGTGGCTCTGTGTTGCTCTGTGTGTGTGTGGCTCTGTGTTTGTGTGTGGCTCTGTGTGAGTAGCTTATTTTTTTGTAGGTAGCTCTATGTGTGGGTGGCTCTGTGTGTGTGTAGGTGGCTCTGTGTGGGTGGCTCTGTGTGTGTGTGGGTGGCTCTATGTGAATGACTCTGTGTGGGTGGCTCTGTGTGGGTGGCTCTGTGTGTGCGTGGGTAGCTCTATGTGAATGACTCTGGGTGGGTGGCTCTGCGTGGGTGGCTCTCTAAGTGTGTGTGTTGGCTTTGTGTGTGTGGGTGCAAATGCAATAGGTCTCGCATTTGCGAGCGATTAAGCTATTGGCATTGTAAGTGACAATGCCATTTATTTATATGTTTTAAAAACCAAAACATAATTAAAAATGTCATGAACTATGCCAATAGCTCTAACTTTAACAATGCTGAGACCATTGCATTGTAAATGCTTGTTACTTCTGGGGATCCTCAACTAGTTCTCATTGACACCAGCCCTCCCTTCCCCAGCATTATTGGAATCGGTAACCCCGCTCTGAGTCATGGTTGCTCGTTGAGGGCCAGGGCCCAAGCATTGTCCATGATGGTTTGAACTGTAAAATAAAATACAAAAAATACAGAAAAAAACATCCAACCAAATACACAAATGATGACACATTTTATTCAGTTCACAAACTCATAAATAAACACATTTAAGGCATGATTATAAGATGCAGGGTGGCGCTTTTGTAAATTCAATGGCGGCCAGGCATGCTCCATGCTCCACCGTCTGACGCTCCTGCACTGCTCTCACAATCTTTGGAGACTCATTTAATTTCAAGTCTCCAGTTTCAAATTCAGTACGTTTTAGGGTTTTCAGTGTAGCTTCTTTATTTATATACAGTTTATCAATCTGTTAATATTACACATGCTGGCCGGCCCCCAGGGGTCCCGGGCCTGAGCTGGGGCGCAGTCTAGCAGCGCGTGCAGGGGCCGGCGCGTGGACGTCCAGCTGCCTTCTCTCTGTCCGCGTGCGCAGCTGCGCTGTGTGCGCCTGCGCAGGTGTTGGCGCGTGACCGTTGCGCAGTGAGCACATGCGCAGACGCCGCTTCGAGCGCGCGCTCCCCTCTCTGAGGTGGGCCCTCGTGAGGGAATTTCAATCGATAACACCCGGGCCCCGCGGGGCCATGGGAGCCGAGGGCCCGGGCCGACATGACGGGCGCCGGCCTCGGGGCGCTGCTGCTGCTGCTCGGCCTCCGCCTCGGCCTCGGCCTGCGGGTCTACACCAACAGCTGGGCGGCGCGGATCCCCGGCGGGCCCGGGGAGGCGGCCAGGGCGGCCCGGAGGCACGGGCTCACCCTGCGGGGGCAGGTGAGGGGCACGGGGCACCCTGCGGGGGCAGGTGAGGGGCACGGGCTCACCCTGCGGGGGCAGGTGAGGGGCACGGGCTCACCCTGCGGGGGCAGGTGAGGGGCACGGGGGCACCCTGCGGGGGCAGGTGAGGGGCACGGGGGCACCCTGCGGGGGCAGGTGAGGGGCACGGGGGCACCCTGCGGGGGCAGGTGAGGGGCACGGGCTCACCCTGCGGGGGCAGGTGAGGGGCACGGGGGCACCCTGCGGGGGCAGGTGAGGGGCACGGGCTCACCCTGCGGGGGCAGGTGAGGGGCACGGGCTCACCCTGCGGGGGCAGGTGAGGGGCACGGGCTCACCCTGCGGGGGCAGGTGAGGGGCACGGGGGCACCCTGTGGGCAGGTGAGGGGCACGGGGGCACCCTGCGGGGGCAGGTGAGGGGCACGGGGGCACCCTGCGGGGGCAGGTGAGGGGCACGGGGCACCCTGCGGGGGCAGGTGAGGGGCGCGGGGGCACCCTGCGGGGGCAGGTGAGGGGCACGGGCTCACCCTGCGGGGGCAGGTGAGGGGCACGGGGCACCCTGCGGGGGCAGGTGAGGGGCGCGGGCTCACCCTGCGGGGGCAGGTGAGGGGCACGGGCTCACCCTGCGGGGGCAGGTGAGGGGCACGGGGGCACCCTGCGGGGGCAGGTGAGGGGCACGGGGGCACCCTGCGGGGGCAGGTGAGGGGCGCGGGGGCACCCTGCGGGGGCAGGTGAGGGGCACGGGCTCACCCTGCGGGGGCAGGTGAGGGGCACGGGGCACCCTGCGGGGGCAGGTGAGGGGCACGGGCTCACCCTGCGGGGGCAGGTGAGGGGCACGGGCTCACCCTGCGGGGGCAGGTGAGGGGCACGGGGGCACCCTGCGGGGGCAGGTGAGGGGCACGGGGGCACCCTGCGGGGGCAGGTGAGGGGCACGGGGGCACCCTGCGGGGGCAGGTGAGGGGCGCGGGGGCACCCTGCGGGGGCAGGTGAGGGGCACGGGCTCACCCTGCGGGGGCAGGTGAGGGGCACGGGGGCACCCTGCGGGGGCAGGTGAGGGGCACGGGGGCACCCTGTGGGCAGGTGAGGGGCACGGGGGCACCCTGCGGGGGCAGGTGAGGGGCACGGGGGCACCCTGCGGGGGCAGGTGAGGGGCACGGGGGCACCCTGCGGGGGCAGGTGAGGGGCACGGGGGCACCCTGCGGGGGCAGGTGAGGGGCACGGGCTCACCCTGCGGGGGCAGGTGAGGGGCACGGGGGCACCCTGCGGGGGCAGGTGAGGGGCACGGGCTCACCCTGCGGGGGCAGGTGAGGGGCACGGGCTCACCCTGCGGGGGCAGGTGAGGGGCACGGGCTCACCCTGCGGGGGCAGGTGAGGGGCACGGGGGCACCCTGTGGGCAGGTGAGGGGCACGGGGGCACCCTGCGGGGGCAGGTGAGGGGCACGGGGGCACCCTGCGGGGGCAGGTGAGGGGCACGGGGCACCCTGCGGGGGCAGGTGAGGGGCGCGGGGGCACCCTGCGGGGGCAGGTGAGGGGCACGGGCTCACCCTGCGGGGGCAGGTGAGGGGCACGGGGCACCCTGCGGGGGCAGGTGAGGGGCACGGGCTCACCCTGCGGGGGCAGGTGAGGGGCACGGGCTCACCCTGCGGGGGCAGGTGAGGGGCACGGGGGCACCCTGCGGGGGCAGGTGAGGGGCACGGGGGCACCCTGCGGGGGCAGGTGAGGGGCACGGGGGCACCCTGCGGGGGCAGGTGAGGGGCACGGGCTCACCCTGCGGGGGCAGGTGAGGGGCGCGGGGGCACCCTGCGGGGGCAGGTGAGGGGCACGGGCTCACCCTGCGGGGGCAGGTGAGGGGCACGGGGCACCCTGCGGGGGCAGGTGAGGGGCACGGGCTCACCCTGCGGGGGCAGGTGAGGGGCACGGGCTCACCCTGCGGGGGCAGGTGAGGGGCACGGGGGCACCCTGCGGGGGCAGGTGAGGGGCACGGGGGCACCCTGCGGGGGCAGGTGGGGGGCACCCTGCGGGGGCAGGTGAGGGGCACGGGCTCACCCTGCGGGGGCAGGTGACGGGCACGGGCTCACCCTGCGGGGGCAGGTGACGGGCACGGGCTCACCCTGCGGGGGCAGGTGAGGGGCGCGGGGGCACCCTGGGGGCAGGTGAGGGGCGCGGGGGCACGGGGTCACAGGTGAGGGGCACGGGGGCACCCTGCGGGGGCAGGTGAGGGGCGCGGGGGCACGGGGTCACAGGTGAGGGGCACGGGGGCACCCTGCGGGGGCAGGTGAGGGGCGCGGGGGCACGGGGTCACAGGTGAGGGGCACGGGGGCACCCTGCGGGGGCAGGTGAGGGGCGCGGGGGCAGGTGGGGGGCACCCTGCGGGGGCAGGTGAGGGGCGCGGGGGCACCCTGCGGGGGCAGGTTGGGGGCACCCTGCGGGGGCAGGTGAGAGGCGCGGGGGCACCCTGCGGGGGCAGGTGAGGGGCGCGGGGGCACGGGGTCACATGTGAGGGGCACGGGGGCACCCTGCGGGGGCACAGGTGAGGGGCACGGGCTCATCCTGCGGGGGCAGGTGAGGGGCACGGGGGCACCCTGCGGGGGCAGGTGAGGGGCACGGGGGCTTCCTGCGGGGGCAGGTGAGGGGCGCGGGGTCACCCTGCGGGGGCAGGTGAGGGGCGCGGGGTCACCCTGCGGGGGCAGGTGAGGGGTGCGGGGGCACCCTGCGGGGGCAGGTGAGGGGCGCGGGGGCACAGGTGAGGGGCACGGGCTCACCCTGCGGGGGCAGGTGAGGGGCACGGGGGCACCCTGCGGGGGCAGGTGAGGGGCACGGGGGCTCCCTGCTGGGGCAGGTGAAGGGGCACTCTGCGGGGGCAGGTGAGGGGCACGGGAGCGCCCTGCGGGGGCAGGTGAGGGGCGCGGGGTCACAGGTGAGGGGCACAGGGTCACCCTGCGGGGGCAGGCAAGGGGCGCGGGGTCACAGGTGAGGGGCACAGGGTCACCCTGCGGGGGCAGGTGAGGGGCGCGGGGTCACAGGTGAGGGGCACGGGGTCACCCTGCGCGGTCAAAGGTGAGGGGCGCGGAATCACCCTGCGGGGGCAGGTGAGGGGCACGGGGGCACCCTGCTGGGGCAGGTGAGGGGCACGGGGCTGGTGAGGGGCGCGGGGTCACAGGTGAGGGGCACAGGGTCACCCTGCGGGGGCAGGCAAGGGGCGCGGGGTCACAGGTGAGGGGCACAGGGTCACCCTGCGGGGGCAGGTGAGGGGCGCGGGGCCACAGGTGAGGGGACACAGGGGCACCCTGTGGGGGCAGGTGAGAGGGCACGGGGTCACAGGTGAGGGTCACGGGGTCACAGGTGAGGGGCACAGGGTCACCCTGCAGGGGCAGGTGAGGGTCACGGGGTCACACTGCGGGGGCAGGTGAGGGGGCACGGGGTCACAGGTGAGGGGCACGGGGCACCCTGCGGGGGCAGGTGAGGGGCGCGGGGGCACGGGGTCACAGGTGAGGGGCACTGGGGCACCCTGCGGGGGCAGGTGAGGGGCGCGGGGGCACGGGGTCACAGGTGAGGGGCACGGGGGCACCCTGCGGGGGCAGGTGAGGGGCACGGGGGCACCCTGCGGGGGCAGGTGAGGGGCACGGGGGCACCCTGCGGGGGCAGGTGAGGGGCACGGGCTCACCCTGCGGGGGCAGGTGAGGGGCACGGGGGCACCCTGCGGGGGCAGGTGAGGGGCACGGGCTCACCCTGCGGGGGCAGGTGAGGGGCACGGGGGCACCCTGCGGGGGCAGGTGAGGGGCACGGGGGCACCCTGCTGGGGCAGGTGAGGGGCACGGGGGCACCCTGCGGGGGCAGGTGGGGGGCACCCTGCGGGGGCAGGTGAGGGGCACGGGCTCACCCTGCGGGGGCAGGTGAGGGGCACGGGGGCACCCTGCGGGGGCAGGTGAGGGGCACGGGCTCACCCTGCGGGGGCAGGTGAGGGGCACGGGGGCACCCTGCGGGGGCAGGTGAGGGGCACGGGGGCTCCTGCGGGGGCAGGTGAGGGGCACGGGGGCTCCCTGCTGGGGCAGGTGAAGGGGCACTCTGCGGGGGCAGGTGAGGGGCACGGGAGCGCCCTGCGGGGGCAGGTGAGGGGTGAGGGGCGCGGGGTCACAGGTGAGGGGCACAGGGTTCACCCTGCGGGGGCAGGCAAGGGGCGCGGGGTCACAGGTGAGGGGCACAGGGTCACCCTGCGGGGGCAGGTGAGGGGCGCGGGGTCACAGGTGAGGGGCACGGGGTCACCCTGCGCGGTCAAAGGTGAGGGGCGCGGAATCACCCTGCGGGGGCAGGTGAGGGGCACGGGGGCACCCTGCTGGGGCAGGTGAGGGGCACGGGGGCTGGTGAGGGGCGCGGGGTCACAGGTGAGGGGCACAGGGTCACCCTGCGGGGGCAGGCAAGGGGCGCGGGGTCACAGGTGAGGGGCACAGGGTCACCCTGCGGGGGCAGGTGAGGGGCGCGGGGCCACAGGTGAGGGGACACAGGGGCACCCTGTGGGGGCAGGTGAGAGGGCACGGGGTCACAGGTGAGGGTCACGGGGTCACAGGTGAGGGGCACAGGGTCACCCTGCAGGGGCAGGTGAGGGTCACGGGGTCACACTGCGGGGGCAGGTGAGGGGGCACGGGGTCACAGGTGAGGGGCACGGGGCACCCTGCGGGGGCAGGTGAGGGGTCACAGGTGAGGGGCATGGGGTCAGTGGTGAGGGGACACGGGGGCACCCTGCGGGGGCAGGTGAGGGGGTTCACAGGTGAGGGGTCACAGGTGAGAGAGCACAGGGCCACAGGTGAGGGTCACAGGTCAGGCGCACAGGGTCACCCTGCCGGGGCAGGTGAGGGGGTCACGGGGTCACCCTGCAGGGGCAGGTGAGGGGTCACTCTGCAGGTGAGGGGGCATGGGGTCACTCTGCAGGGGAGGGGGCACGGAGCACCCTGCAAGTGAGGGCACGGGGTCACCCTGCAGGTGAGGGGGCACGGGGTCACCCTTCAGGGCAGATATTGGTTGACCTAGGGGGGAACAGTGACACAGATTCACCCTAGGGGCGGGTCAGGTGATAGATGACCCAGGCTTACCATGTAAGAGCACGTCTGCGGTCGCCCTTCAGGCTTGATTACATAGCAAACCTCCAAATTTAGGTGGGAAACTTGCGATTTTTATTAACGTAAACTGTATTATTTAGCTATCCGTGACTTTAATCTTTCTCCACTTCCAATTATGTTAATTAGAACATTAAATTCCGCCCATTATTGTCTATAACTCTGTTCCAGGTGTTCCTAAGTGTTGCTTTGCATGAATAGGTAGGGTTGAAGCTATGTGAGGGGTTGGCACAGACTGTGTCAACTCATTATAAGGGAAATGGTGTATAACATTTATCGCCTTAAGGCTTAAAACTACAAATGTTCACTGTGAAAGAAGTTGGTGAGTGTGGAGAGCACAGAGGCGATGGGTGTGAAGCTTGCAGAAGGCTCACCTAATGGCTGCTCTTTGCCCTGTTGAACCCATTGTTATTGTGCACACCGTGTCAATTGAGGCCGCGCCCAGCCATACGCAACCCAGCCTTGTCATGGTCCCATAGGAGCAGTCCGGCCCCACCTGCAACAATAGAAAACCATTGACTTATGTGAGGGGGGGCTGAAAGAATTAATACATGCGCATGTGTATTTCATATGTATTTGCAACTTGTAGCATTTCAACAACACATAGCAAACAGAAGAACACTGCCTAACTGGTATTGTAAATTCTTATTTGTATAAAATTGCAGTTTACTTGGGAAAGATACATGACGGTGAATTTGAATCAAGTCTGTAGATTCCAAGAGGTTAGACATGTTCTGATTTTTATTAGATGGGGATAATCTGAGACTGGATTGTGAGAGATGGAATCTGACTTTAAGTCACATTCTCCCTCACGGTTGAGGAGGTGACTCTTGAGCCCTATTTTAAAACTAATGTGGTTTTAGGGTAACTCCGCTTGCAGCTGGTTCCACTGGTGAGGTCTGAGCACTTTAACTGAGCGGCCCATGCAGCAGTCCATGGAGGTTTAGGAGTGACAGTAAGTTTAGGTTTATGGTCCTGGTGTTGCGTGCTGCCAGCATCTCTGAATCAGTTGAGATAGGAAATCACAGGATTGTCAATTTTGGGCTTTAAAAACAGGTGAGTAGATTGTATCCTGCTGTTTTTGCTGACAAATATCAGATGTGTTGGTTTTTGAGAGGTTGTAGAGTATCTAGCAAGATGATAGTTCAGGTATCAATGTTTAGGGCATTGTTTAGTGGTCAAAATGAGTAGCGGTTGAGACCACTAAGTGGACTAATACTAATTACCAAAGACAGGAGCTGAGCGGAGGATTTTGGCAGTGTGGAATGAGATGCGCGTCTGGATTTTGCGGATGTTAAGTCCTTGGATTCTAATGTCAGAGCTGCAGTGGCTACAAAGGATTCCAGGTTGATGGTTCTGTTACAGTGTACTCGAAGATTGCCGGCCATTGGTGGATGGGGCAAAAAAGTCCAGGCAAATGTGTGGAGGTTGGTGGATGGCAGCTGAAGTGGAGGATTGCCGTCTGGTGAGTGAAGCAGGACACAGCGAATGGCCATCCAGTAACAAACAGCTAAACACCAGGCTGATAATTTAGATTGCAAAATAAGAGTGAAGGTGGGAAAGGATAAAAGTTCTGTGTAGTTGGCATCGACAAGAACGTATCCTGAGAACATTGTGTAGATGGATAAAGGGCAAGACCTAAGACCTGCGTCCCTGAGGAGAGTGATCAACATCATGAGATTGAGTGAAACCAAACTAGGTTTAAGAGGCACTTGGGCGCCTGGCCGTAGATACCTAAAGTTTGAAAGGCGTGTATAGTTCTTGAAGACACAAATGCTGCAGAGAGGTCACTGAGCACTAATATAAAAAAGAGATGGTTACATTGTGCTAATATGATTAAATCAGCTAAAATAGTGTGTTTGCCAAGTAAGAGACTCTTGTCTTGAGGTGAAATGTACAGGCTCATCCTTTAGGGAAGGTGGGCTAGTAGGATTAACCTGCAGGATAGGGTCTGATTTGTCTTGTCTCTTCTAGATTTTGTCCGGCAGTGACTATTATCACTTAGTCCACCGAAGCTTTATGAAGATGTCCTTCAGACCTCACAGGGGCCGACACCTGCGCCTGAGAAAGGATCCCCTGGTAAGAAGGTGTGGAGGTGGGACTTGCGTGGTTCAGAGGTTGCACAGGTTAAAGTTGTGGCTCTAAGAGGGTCAAAGTGAGGGGTTTAAGGTTCTAGTGGTAGCGCTAAGAGGTAACGGAGACACCTTCATTGATTAAGAGTTGGGCCAGGGGGATGGCGTGGATGGGCTGAATATGAGGTGTGAAAGAGATGGGGCAAGAAAATGGACCACACAACAGTCGAGTGGCGTTTCTAGTACAGGAGAAGTGATACTAGGTTAGGAAGGAGCACTAGAAAAGGGTCAGGAGCAGGACCATGGAAGGAGGTAGACCCAAAAGCTGAGAATGAATTATGTTTAAGGAGTGCAGTTGGAAAATTTAAATTCAAGTCTCTCTGGAGACCAGATTATTCAGATCAGCCCAATAGGCCATGTGGCCCAGCCATTTGTTACTGTCGGGGGCTCTGGTGGATGGATTTCTGTGTTTGTGCTACACATCGCTTGGCTAATATCAGTCACAGTTCAATAATCTTAATAGAGATTTTATATTTTTTGTGTCTGGGAACCAAGGTCCAACAAGCATATCTTTAAAGGTAAATCATCCGTCAGTCAAGTCTTTCATGATTTTCATAAGGCTCTTCAAAAGCCGCATCATAATAGGACATGCCCACATCATGTATGGAATCCAGCTTTCCTCGCTCATCATTGCGGGCATGTGTCAGAGACTTCTGCGAAAATCAGAATTTAATTTGGAATGGTGCACCAACAAACTTCTTTTCCAAAAATGAATAAAGTGGACGTAAGGATAGGTATTCCTTTTTCTTTTTTTCAGTCCGGATCTTATAAATCCATACAAAATATCCAGCCAACGTGTCTCGTCATCATCAAATTCTGCGAAAATCTTACTGACCTTTTAGAAAGTTAGATTTCTTTAATGCAGGACATTCAATCGTAAAAGTTTAAGTCTGGCGTTTCTTTATCGTTTTGATGCATACTTCAGTGTCAGTGCACGTTATTGTCAGATGTTCTGAGTGTTGTCTGGTCCAGGCCACTTGGAGGTCATTCAGTCGGACCTTGGTGGCCCTAAGAAACGCATGGTACAGTGATGGGAAAGGCCCCAATCGTCACAAACCTCTCTTTGTGTTTGTAATGCTGTTCGTTTCTGGCTTCAATTTATCAATCTCCCGTATAGCATATAAGTGAGCACCACCATCCATAGTTAAGGGCATGACCCATGGGTATGTTTTTGTCTCAACCCAGGACCTCAAATGTCTTACGGATGCTATTTTGCTTTGCGTGGCAACTTCTGCAGCAGTCCATATTTGAAGTATATGTTTTCACTCTTTTCCATAAATCCCCAGCATTTCCTGAATCTGTATGTTAGGGGCATACAATGCTTCTAGAAACAGTTTCTATAATCATTTTGTCTAGAAGTACCTTGCTTTTTTTTGTGTTCAAAAGTTTTTATTAGGAGCTTAAGAGATATACAGCTGAACAAAAGTTAATAACAGAATAAAGAGTACATACGTAAAGGGTAAAGAAAATAGTAATTAAAGTTGGCATATGGGGCATACACATGAGTCGTGTCAGAAATTTTACCGTAAATTAAATAAAACACGTTACCACCACAGTAAATTAAATATAACATAAGTTCTACATTACGTTAAACATACAAGTATACATAGGAGAGTTGAGTAGTGGAGTGGAGTAGTGTGGCTCACTGGTTAGAGGCGGCAGACCCGAGAGCAGAGGACGGCCCGGGACCAGGGTTCGAATCCCGGTGCTGCAGGTTTCTGGACCAGGGTCAGCGGACTCAATAATTCTCTCCCCTCGGTGCCCACTCTGATCAGCGATCACACTCGGCAACTCTGGGCATTAGCTTGCCTCATCTTCACTAACGGCCCCACCAGACCGCCGGGGATGCCTGGTCTCACCCTGGAGATACCCATTAAGGGACCATCTCTCAGGGAAGCCAGGAAGGGTTTCGCAGCGGTCGAAGCGCCTTGGGACCCTCCGGGTAAGTAGTGCGCTATATAAATGCCTATACATTTACATTTACATCTAATATCACATGACGGTAGGCATACAAAGTCATAGAGTGATAACAATACCACCACAGCAGGCTAGTTAGGAAGGTGAAAGTACGGGATGATCGCGAGGCTAACAAGCTTCAAGGAGGCTTGTGTAGGTCAAAGTGTTCATCTAGCGAGGACCAGAGTTTCCTGAGTGCCAGACGCCATGGGGTTGAGGCGAGGGCTATATTGTCAGCCCCTCGTAAGTTGGTGACCCAATTCAGCCAATGGGGGAAAGAAGCTTTGTTTGTGCTTTTCCAATTATTAAGTATGATTTTAACCGCAGCTGTCAGCAATAGGTCGAGTAGGGCTTTGTCATTATCATTGAGTGTGACGGCTTTGGCAAATCCGAAGACGAGCGTTGAGAATTCCCTTGGGAGGGTGATATGGAGGACTTTTGATATGAAATCAAAGATTCTGTCCCAATAGGAGGAGACGCACGGGCACCTGAAAATTAAGTGTTCAAGGTCCCCTCCCTCACCAGTGCAGTTCCAGCATGTGTCATCGTACTTGATTTTGTGCAGAGACAGCCTCCTAGGTGTCCAGAAGGCCTTATGTAGTAGCCAGAACTTGGTTTGTGAGAGTGTAGGGCTTATTTTGTGGCGAGTGGTGGACTCCCAGGTTCTGGCCCAGTCTGCTTCTGAGGTAGGTGTGGATGAGAACGAGTCCCAATAGAGTTGGAGTGGCTTGGTTAGGGAGGACGATTGTGGGCGAATAAGTTTATATATTCTAGAGACTTGGTGGCCCAGTTTGTTAAGCAAAGTGAGGAAGCCGGGGAGGGAGGGGTGACATCTTTCAGGTCCGCTTTTGCTAGTGCTACTTTAATATGTAAGAAGTTATAGAATTCTATGTGGTGTAGGAGGAATCTGTTCTGTAGTTCACTAAAGGTGAGTGGTAGCGAGATGTCAGTGAGTTGGTGGGGAAATAGTATACCTCTTTCTATCCAAGAAGAGTAGTTTAGAGTTTTCCCTTTGTATGTTAAGGCGGCGTTGTGCCAGAGCGACTCCCAATTTGAATGCCGGAATTGATGTGGTAAGTGTTTGCTAATTTGGAGAAGAGCCATTTTGGTGTTTTTGAAGATAGGGCCCGAGCCTAAGTTGGGACGGAGTTTAATGGTGAGCAGGGCGCAGGGGTTGAGACCTTTTAATATGGACCTTTCTACAGAGAGCCACACAGGGGTATATTCAGTCTGTGGAGTTAGCCAGTACGATCCTAGTTTTGCCAAAAAGGCAATTTGATATCATTTGAAGTCCGCCAAGTTGACTACCCCTAATTTTTTATCTAATCGTAGTTTCTTTAAACTAATTCTGGCTTTCTTGCCCTGCCATAGAAAGGAAGAGATCAGTTTGTCTAATTTACTATGAAACTCTTTGGAAAGCATGAGTGGAAGCATTGTGATGAGGTAGTTGACCAAGGGGGATATCATCATTTTTATGGTTTCTATATGACCCCACCAAGTAGTGAACCGGGGGGACCAACCGTCAAGCAGTCGTTTGATTTTGGCCAGGGTTGTGGTTTCATTATGTTTAAGGGTACTTAGAAGGTCATCGGTAAATTCTATCCCCAAGTATTTAATCACGTTTGTTTGCCAAGTTAGGCCAGAGTCGCCTAATACTTCCCTAGAGGTGTGGACATTTAGAGGTTTTACCTCAGATTTATCTCTATTTAATTTGTAGCCGGATAGGGAGGAGTATTTGTCAATTGAGGACATGAGCCCAGCGATGGAGTTAGTAGGGTCTTTCGTTGTGATTAGGATGTCGTCAGCATACGCTAACTTAACTCGTGTGTCTCCGAAGGAAACACCGGCAATGTCACTATTATTTTTGATGTCTGTAAGGAGGGGTTCAAGAGCTAGAAGAAAAAGAACTGGGGAGAGAGGGCAGCCTTATCTGGTTCCCTGGTGCAGACGGAACGGGTCGGATAGGGTGCCGTTTATAGCTATCCTGACAGATGGGGCAGAGTATAGGGCCATCACCATCTTGGCAAAGGAGTCTCCAAGGTTGAAGGAGTGCATGCAATGCCGGAGGAAGGACCACGAGACCTTGTCAAAGGCCTTTTCCGCGTCCAAGGTTATCGCTACCGTTGGGTAGGAAGAGGTCTTTGCTTTCTCTAGAAGGTGGCACAGCAGTCTCGTGTTATCGTTTGACATCCGGTGTTTTAGGAAGCCAACCTGCGCGGGGCTAATTAATTTGTGGAGGACGGAGTTTAGTCTGGTCGCCTGTACTTTTGCATATATTTTGCAATCAAGGTTTATCAAAGAGATGGGGCGGTAGTTTTTAGTGAGGAGGGGGTCTTTCCCTTCTTTGGGTATTACTATGATCGTCACTTCGCTCATCGATGGGGAAACACTGCCGCTGGACGCTGTAGAGTTAAAAAGGTTGAGGAGCGGAGGGCTAAGTTGATCCGTAAAGGCCTTATAGAAGGACGCTGTGAAGCCGTCCGGTCCGGGGGCCTTATTATTCGTTAGTGTGTTGATTGCTGCCCTGATCTCTGCGCTAGTGACTGGGGAACCTAGGTGAGTCATATCTGTTTCTGAGAGTTTGGGGAGGTGGAGTGATTCAAGGTAGTCAGTGCAGGCTGATTCATCTAGTGGTTTGTCGTTTTTGTATATGTCTTCGTAAAATGATTTGAATGTGTCAAGGATATTAGATTGTTTAGTATGTGTGTTGTTTCTAGAATCTTTAATGGATGATATGGTGGACAGTTTCTGTTTATGTTTGAGATAGGAGGCTAGCAGTTTCCCTGCTTTATTGCCCTTGCAGAGTTTTAGGGCCTTGAAGCGGTTGATCCATACCCCCGCTCGTTTGCTGGTGATGGTGTTGTATTCGTACTTTTTTTTGGTTAGTGTTTTTAGTAATTTAGTGTCTAAAGGGTTGGACTTATGTTGGGATTCTAGTGTACCAATCTGTTGTTCCAGAGATTCTAGCTCTTTATTTAGCGTCTTGTTCGTCTTGGCTCCGATGTTGATGATGACCCCTCGGATTGTGGCTTTCAGAGCATCCCACAAGGTGTTGGGTGTAGTGTCGTGGGTATCATTTATGGTTAGGTATTCATCAATGGCATTAGCTATTATTAATTTGTTTGTGGGGTCTGATAGTGTTTCATCATTGAAACGCCATCTCTTGGGTGGGAGGATCGATTTGGAACCAGTCAGCTTGGTGCGAATACAGGCGTGGTCAGAGACCAATTTAGGGGCTATTTCAGTTTCCTCAATTAGATGTGTGAAGGGGCTTGAGATCAGGATGAAGTCGATGCGTGAATATGATTTGTGCGGTGCGGAGTAAAAAGTGTAGTCCCTACTGTCTGGGTTTTGGAGGCGCCAGGAATCTTTCAGACTATATCTATCACAGAGGCGAAGGAGGGCGTCATGCGAGCGGGATGGGTGGAAGGAACATTTGGATTGTCTGTCTAGAATCGGGTCAAGGGGGAGATTGAAGTCGCCTCCCACTATCAGCAGGTCTTCTGGAGGGATGGGTTCTAATGAGCGGGAGACCGAGTCCCAGAATTCCGGGTCGTCAGCATTTGGGCCGTAGATATTTATTACATGAATGGGGTCATCCTCCCTTAGTAGGTGTGTAACGGAAAGTCTTCTTCTTCGTCGTGAGAGTGCGAGACTAGTGTTAGATTAGCTTTTTTCGCTAGTAAGGTGATTACCCCTCCTTTTTTATGAGTCGCTGGTGAGTTCAATATGTGTGATGCCCAATGGATGTTCAGGAAGCGTAGATCATCTTCAGATAATTTGGTTTCCTGGAGTAGTATAATGTCCCCCTTTGATTTGGTGAGATACTCGAAAACTTTCCTCCTTTTTACCGGATGATTGAGGCCCTTAACATTAAGAGAGATTATCGTGAGATCATCGGCTAATGATTTTGCATTAGACATCGGAGTTGGGTGTCATCGCTGAGAAGTTGCGTGGCAATCTAAAGAAACCTGTGTGTGTTGCCGTGTGCTGGACACCGTGTGGGTCAATGTGTGGAGATACAACTCTAAGAACAGGGCATAAGATACAGCATTGTAATAGGTCTTTGGAATGCAACGAGAGACATGTGCCATATCTGTAGTAATTGAACATAAACAAAATACAGTACAAAACAGAAAGAAAAACGTAGATTCTTTGAGCTCTTTTAGCTCCATTTTCTCCCTCCCCTGTCCCAACAACCCTCCAACCCCCCCCCCCCCCACCTCCCTCCCTCCCCTCCCCCCAAATACGTACATAGGGAGTGCGACGGCAGCACCGTGCAAGGTGAAATCAGGAGTACTAAATTGGTAGCTAGTAAATTCCCTAGACAATGAACATAGTATAGTATTAATAAACCTGAAACTTGTTTTACACGTCAAGCTGATTTTGCGGCTGAAAAAGTACTATTAACTATATCAGTAACATTGGTAGTGGCGTGAGAACTTAAGCATTTCACGCTAAGGCGAAATGAGTTAACGAATAGCATTAGCAAATAACAGTATTGAAGAACATTAGTGAATAACAGTAGAGTGACATTATATTGAGGCACAAGGCCTGCTTGCATTAAGGTGGTAGAGACCTGCTATCGCAGAGTAGCAAACTGTATAGGAAATCAATGGCACAACTGTAAGAACAGAAAAACTCACAATACAGGAGAGTGAACATGTGAGATGAAGGGCTTCAGTGTTGAAGCGGCCGTTATCCGATTACAGAGCATGGCGCTAGAATCATAACAGCAATCAATATGATGACTTAAGAGGTGGATGAGTTCAAGTTTTCCTTTTGTTCGAGAGGCCGGACGATAGGTCCATTTCTTGTTCACGGCGATCTTCTAGTAGGTCAGCAAGGGCTCTGGGGTCCGTGAAGAATTTTGGATGGCCATTCACTACAATTCTGAATTTCGCCGGACCGGCAAAGGAGAATGTAATATTTTTGGATCTGAGCTTGTCTCTGAGTTCCAGGAAACCTTTACGAATCGCCACCGTGTCTTTTGAGAAGTCTTGCGTGAAGATGATTCTTTGACCTTCCCATGTGATGGAGTGGTTTCTCCTTGCGAATTGAAGGATCATCTCTACATGCTGAAATCTGAGTGGTTTGCAGATCAACGGTCTGGGGCCTTTGGAGTTCCTGGTAGCGAAGGTGGGGATCCTGTGTGCCCTGTCCAGTTCAAGGCCGTGTGGGAATTCTATGTTGGCGATCATGGGTATCCATGATTCAAGGAAGGCCACGCAGGAATCTGCATCTTTTTCGGAGTTCTCTGGAACGCCAAAAATTCTGATGTTCCCTCTTCTGTTCCTATCTTCCAACTCCGCATTAAGTTCGTCCGTGGTGTTTTCTAGACGTTGGATCTTAGAAGCTGATTGTCTCGCCAGATCCTCCAAGTCGCTAATACGTTGCTCGGCTGCTCTCAAACCTGTGTTTATTACATTCATATTGGCTCTGATCGCAGTAAGTTCTAGTTGCATAGAGTCGGTATTAGATTTGGTAGATTTTGAAAGCTTGTGAAGGTCTGCCAGTTTTCTGAGAATCATATCCATCGTGGCAGCCATGTCCGATTTGCTTTTAATGGGGGAGTCCGAGATAAGTGGGTCCGGTTTCACCTTTTTGGTGTTGTTTCTGTCCTCCCTGTTCGCCATTGCAGCGTGTTGTGGGTTAGCTGCTATAGGAATCTGGGTGGGCCTTGTAGAACCGGTAGGAAGACACTGTGGACTGCTGAGGTTGGACACCCACGGAAGTAGGATCGGCTGCTGATCGTCTGCTGTGTTTTGGGGTCTCGTGAGTGGATCGGACACAGGATCTACGGGTGGAAGGACAGTGGCTGCAGTCTTATAGAAAGCGCAGAGAAAGCGCATAGAGGTACGCAAGCGCAGTAACTGAGCGCTACATCAGTAGGCGGACTCCGCTGCTCAATTAGGCTAGGACTGTGTGTCTCCGACCATGGGGAGACGCTCGGTAGTGTGGCAGATCTTGGTGGTCACGTGGCAGGTAGCACAGGGCACAGGGCACGAGCAGTCGCTTCTAAACTTGGTAAGGCAGGGTGGGGCCGCTCAGATGATTTAGAAACCCACTGGGACGGTGAAGTTGGGCATTGAATAGGAAGAAGAGCTCACCGTGTGACCAAGCAGTGTGTTTTCGCGGGGATCGCCGCTGCCATTTTGGGGTCAGGCACGATGTGCTGGTTGACAGCTGTCGAGTCGTCTACTTGGCATCACACGACTCAAGATGCACTTAGGGGTCAATTATAGATGCCTGTGTCGCTTCCCTGGCATGTGGTGGACGTCTGTCGCTGGTAGGAGCGTTGTTTTAGCGCTCGGGGTCAGGCGTTGTAGCCGCGACCGGGCGCCGCCATTTTGAGCACAGCCCGGGTCGGAGAGCGCTCGGCCGACAAAGTTCGAAAAAGACCGCAATTGTCGGCAGCATGCGGATTTCAGCCCACCGGAGGGTTCTTCATGGTTCTAGATGCAGGATCCTTGATTTTGGGTTGTGTTTCAGTTTAAGGAGCAGGGATGGCTGAGGTTTCGCGCTCCCGATCCGCGGAGCTCTCGGTTCAGGCGGCCATTCCTCCTGCCGTCCAAGCCACGCCCCCCAGAAGTACCTTGCTTTTGATTTTAGTTTGTCTTTCTGTTCACAAAGTTATTTGGGACGCATAAACAGTTCTAAGAGCTCCTTCTCCCTGTGTCCTACCAGTATATAATTAGTTTCCTGTGAGGGCTCTTCCGATAGCCACCTCGTGCCCATTAGATCTGTATAGCCACATAATAAAGCTTAAAGTTGGGGACATACAGTCCTTCCTCCAAAGTTGGCAACAAAAGCTTGGTGAGGGACATTCGATGCCTTTCATTACTTCTTATTAATTTTGGAAGTAAGTCACATATCTTATTGAATCATTGATAAGTTGGCAAATAAATGTGCGAGTTGGGGCAAAGCGACCGTCTTACATACTGCGATTCTAATCTAGATAATAGCGGATGAGTCCTTCAGAATGTACATTGCTTCTCAGGCAGTTTATTGCCTGCAATGTTGACGTCAGTGTTATCAGGCGGTTTGTGATAAAGCTGCATGCTTAGGCTTTAAAGTATGCACCGTTCCCAGGAGACCGAATCATCTTCGAATGTACAGGGATTTGTCCAGTTGGCTTTCAGTCCTGAAATCACCTCAAAGTCTTTCAGCGTCAAGATCATTGGTGGGATCCGTGGCCGACTCCCTGTAGCTTTAGAGGTAAACCATCAGCATTCAGATATATGGTGTACATGGTATCATGTATAGTGATGCCATAGGAGAATCCATAGAACGCACCTTCTGTGCCAGTGGATCCAAAATCAGCGCAAATATCAATTGGGGTAGAGAACACCCTTGTCTTTGCTTCTATCTATCCCCTATTATTCCTGAATTACATGTTCTGTACTTACGCCTGCTGCCCTGGTGGTATACAGTAACTGTAACCACTTAATCAGTGGCCCGCTGTTCCCAAACTTGAAGCATCATGAAAATATCACCAATGGACCGTCTCAAACACTTTCTCAAGATCTATAGGGACAATCACTAGCTTGAGCGTCGATTCAGGAGTATCTCCCAGCACGTAGTACATCCGTTGTACATTAACGGAAGGATAGCGACCAGGTACAGACTTGCTTTGATCAGGGTGAACTGTATGGGTTAGTTTATGGAGAAGATGATTGGCAATGGCCCTGTTGATTTTTTAAAATTCTGCATTGAGGATTGCTGGGGTCTCTATGAAGACACTGCTTGTGGTATTGGCCTGACTTTGGCAGGAACACGAACAGTGCTTCCCTCTATGAAGGGAGGAGTGCACCGTGAGTGCTGGCCTCCCTATACATCTCCTTGAGGTTTAGCACTAGTACATCGCGGGATGTAGGGTAAAGCTCGTTAGATAAGCTGTCACATCCAGCTTTCTACTCCTCTGCTAGCAAAGCTGTTACCCCCTTTCCCTCCTGTACTGGCAATGCTTTATCAAAGTCTTCCAGCATCACTAGCGTCCTGGGGTCTACTGCCACCGATTGGAGATAATCTGCCACCTCGGAGTGCGCCATGATCTTTTTCAGCAGTTTTGAGTAATAATAAAAGATATTGTATTGATTTCTTGCTGAGTATATTTCACTTCCCCTTCTTCATCCCACAAGCTTCCTATTTAACCCCCCCCCCACCGAGCTCAGAATGAGCTTCCTTTGCAAGTACATTTTGTGCTAAATCTCCTGTATCATGTTTCCACATCATGTCTGTTTGTTAATGTAATAAAAACAACGTCTCAAAAGGTAATATTTGGAAGACCTTTAATAAAAAATGCACATTTAGTTGCAAAAAGGAAAAACAGAGAGAGATGCAAGGAGCATTATTTATGCAGTATGGACAAAAGCACAGTATCAGCACTGTTTACACTGGATGGGAGCGTAACCCGAAAAAACGTGTGCACATAAGTGCTTGTGAAACACAAAGTGAATGACGCAAGTGACACAGCGTAGGACAGCGCAGGTCAGGTAAAAATAACAATATTTACAAGATACTTTTTGGTTCACAACTGTTTTTTTACCGAATTCTTTTTACAATGAATTAACAATTTTGTGAACCAGAGAATTGCGCCAAGACTTGCGCTGGGAGGTCAACCTCTTTCCGACCTGTAATAAGTTAAGGGCAGCGTGTGGATTGCTGTATTGTGCTTGTGGCCGCTCTGGGGTCAAGAACTGCAGCGGAGCCCTTTAATTAGACTTTCCTGCGACCTGGGAGCATATCGGCTCGGTCACCTCGGCAGGGGGAGAGCCTGATCCGTCATCTGCTTTGGGAGTGGGACTGCGAGGTCCAGAAGTGCTAGCGCCCTCCACCGCGCGCACCTGGTTCCTCTTCCCGTCCCCTTCTCTCCTCCTCTATTTTAACCACGCCTGGAACGCGTACGCGGGACGCGCGCGGACGACGAAGCGGGCGAAGACCGGGCCAAGAGCGGGCCCGTTTGTGCCCGTTCGTGACCGGCAGTGACCGGACCGGGCTACCCCCCTAAATCTTCCTGCTGCCTGATTTCCTGTGGATCATGGTCGGACGCGAAACCAGGAGCAAATCCCTGTTGGCTGGAGGATCTCAATCTGCCGCAGGAGGTATGGAGAAGTTTCTTACTAGGGCTAATAACATTATTGACAAAGAAATTGTCACACTGGAGAAACGACTGTCCAAGGAACTAATGTCTCTTAAACGTTCTAATATGGGCCCTTTTGCCAATGCTAAAACACCTGAAAGACCTACTGACTGCTTGCCTGTGGTGGATGCCCAACTTTTACTTCCCGATTCTGCCCCTCCGCTAAGTGTAGATTCTGTTGTTATATCTAATCCCCCCATTATCGTAGCTGATTCTAGCCCTGTCTCTGATTGTGCAAATGTTTCCTTTCCCTCGGTAAACGATGGAAATACTACCCTCCTTACCACTCAGGGGGGGAAAGAAGGGGCTATTAAGAAACGGAAGAGACAGTATAACAGTAAGGGTAAAAATACCGGGAGGGCATCTAAAACAGCCAAAATAGATGGAGAATCTGTATTGTTGAATTCCAACTGTGTAGGGAGCCCACCCTGTAACGATATCTCTATGGATAAAATTGCAACCCTACTAAAATCGATTATTTTTCCATTAGAGGCCAAACTAGATAGGCTTGATTTCAGAATGTCTAATATTGAGAAATCAACTGCTATTCTTTTAGCTAACTCCACCAAGCCTAATAGTTCTGGTCTCCCTCCTAGTATGCCTACTCCCCAAATTATTCATCCAACTACTGTGTCCCAAATTCCTGTTCCAACGACCGTAAGCACCCAACCTGTTCCCCAAGTTTCTAACTCGGTAAGCCTAGTTGCCCCACAGAATATTCCAGCCCCCCCCCCAGGTTTGCATATCCCACCTGCTCTTATGTCTATCGATACCCAAGGGCCCCCACCCGAAGATCTCAAAACACCAAGAACTAGACGGCCTGATCTCCCACCGGAGGCCAACCGGTTTATGGTAATTCTGGCAGGAGCACCTCCATTAGATAGGGGTGAAACTGAAACCTTTAGTTCCCTTAAAAACCAAGTTATAAAATGGCTTAATTGGAACCGACCCCTTCCGGCACACCTGCACAATGAAGTTATCATGGTGAGGAGGGTACCATGGGTTGGTAAAACCCCAAAATCCATTAAGGGTGATTGTATCACTGTCAGTTTTAGAGATCCACGTACAGTGTCTTATATATGTGCGGGTGTTAATAGGTCATTAGATTCTACTATCCAGACTCTCCCTGTCTCCTTTTTCTTCCCACCACCTATTAACCCCATGTATTATGATGGAAGCAATGACTAGGGTCTAGTCATTGCATAGGGTTGAACGTAGGGGAAGGCCTTTTCACCCAAGACACCCCAGATTGCCCCCATTACAGACCCTGCAGAACACCTTCTGGAATTATAATCGATACAGCTGTCTTGATGGGCTTGAAGGAGTTGACTGACTACCCAGTGTATATACCACTGTTCCCCCTCAACCCACGAGACTCATTTTTTCGATTGCGGGGTTACTGTGGAATACTACACCTTGCCAGTAATGGGTGACAAAATAACTTCTGATCTACCCGATCTGATCCCCTTAACTCCCGATAAACCAACTGAAGTCCATCCTTCACCACCAGCTGAGGCTATTGTTGATAGGGGATGTACAATGATTTCTCCTTTAGAAGAGATATCTACTTCAAGTGATCAAGGGTATTCCATGGTGAGCTGGAATATAGCTGGGTGGCGTCAGAGAGCTTCGGCTCTAGGGTGGAGGGAACTCATTCTCGGGTTTGATATTTTATGTTTACAGGTAACATGGTCCACTACAGACATTCACTTTGATGGTTTTGTTTCTTATAATTGTGTTGCCCAGGAATCCGCTATGGGGAGGGCAAAAGGGGGCCTGCTTGTTCTAATATCAGTAGATCTCCCGATAACTGTAGGTTCATATTCTATTGTTGGCACACATTCACAAATTCTGGAACTACAAGCCAAAAAGGGTAGGAACACCATACTGATCAATCATTACAATAATACATTTGATCCTACCAGCACTCTAGTCGTGGACGAACTGGAAGCCTTCTTGAATAAAATTTGTAATAAATCCCACACATCTTATGACATCATATGGGGAGGGGACTTCAACATCAGAACTTGCGCGCACTCTCACACCCCAGTTTGTGGGTTTGATGGGGATTCGGGGGAGAATCAAGCACGTTTCCAACACTCCCCATATGGGACTTCCCTTAACGGTTTCCTATTAAAATTTGATCTAGTTATCCACCAACCAGCTCTCGATAAAATGGGCAATATAGTTCCAACTTTCAAAGGGAGGGATACTGAGTCGGTTATTGACCATCTGTTGATCTCAACCCTTTTGGTGCCATTCTGCACAGTGCCAATTATTAAGGACTATTGTCTGAGCGATCATAATGCCCTAACTATGTCTATTCTTATCTGGGGTCCCAGAAATACGCCTACAGGCAGGGTTGTTGATAATATTATTCCAAGTAGGCCTAATCGAACCCGGATAAAGTGGTGTACAGAAAAATCAGAAAAACTACATAGTATAGCTGTGGTAGGTGGCTCCAGACAGATATTTCGCTGTCTGGAAGTCAATGCCCCCCCTATGGGTATTATAGCGGATTTTGAGGAACTTGGCACTATTATTAATAGAATTTTTACTAACAATAAGATCAATACCAGACGGGATAAGGTTGGCTGGTTTGACCAAGCCTGTACAATAGCCCTAAAAACTCTTAAGAAAGCACTGTCCAACCTCCCAAGAGACAGGGAAGTGGTCAAAACCTTGAGGTCCAATTATAATATAGAACTAAAACGCAGGAAAAACGAACTCCGGGAACAAGCCTGGGACAATTTGGATAGTGCTGAAGCTCTCCGGGACTGTAAATTGTTTTGGAGTACTATTAACGCCCCATTCCTCCAGAAAGATGATTTCCCAGTACTTACCGCATTAGTAAGCGAAGATAGCTGGGTCCGATATTTTTCAGGAATTTTTGACCCCCCTGAGGAGTCTTATGATAACATCTGTATGAATCCCTTGCTGACTCCGCAGCCTTTGGGAATTACCATCCGAGAAGTAGTCACAGCAATTAATTCCAGTAAAGGAGGTAAAGCCCCAGGACCCGACGGGGTCCCGATAGATCTTTACAAACATGATCTGGCCCTCTGGAGCCCTTTATTGACCCAGGTCTTTAATGCTGCCACTGACTACTCCACTCCGGCAACCTGGAGTGAATCCGTTATTATTCCGATTTATAAGAAGGGAGATAGAGGGGAGGCCAAAAACTACCGCCCCATCTCCCTTTTAGACTCCTCCCTTAAAATTATGAGCTGGGTACTACTGCTACGCCTGGAGGAGTGGGCGACCGATAATAATATCCTGGCACAATCCCAATATGGCTTTAGAAAGGGTTTGGGAACCATTGACCAGTGCATCAACCTCAACCTTTTAATAGGTAAATATACTAAGGTCAAATCCGGCTCCTTATTCCTTTGTTTTGCGGACCTCTCCAGTGCCTTCGATTTGGTGAATCATTCCCTGCTGTGGACAACCCTTCTTGATATGGGAGCACCCTCGGCTATTATCCATTTCTTAGCTAGGTTATATTCCAATCTTTCCACACAGATTCGATACGGACCAGCAGGAGAGTGTACGAGAAAGATTATGGTAAAATCAGGCATTAGGCAGGGGTGCGTATTGGCCCCCTTGCTTTTTTCCCTTTTTATTAATTCTATGGAACAAGAATTAAAACAGGTCCAAGCTGATGCACCACAAGCAGGAGGCCTACCTATTCCAGTGTTGTTATATGCGGACGACACTGTTTTATTATCTAGAACCCCAATCGGCCTCCAGCGGCTAATGAACTGTTTTTATGATTTTATTCAGGGTAAGAAACTCAAAATCAACAACTCTAAAACATTCATAATGGTTTGTGGCAAAAAGGTGAATCACCCTAAGTCTTTCTATTTTAAAGAAAACAGAATTGAGGTTGTAGATAACTTCTGTTATCTGGGCATTACTTTTAATAGTCGGGGCTCATGGACACCAGAACAAACTAACATAAAAGCCAAGATGGGGAAGGCTTCACTAGGTGTCTTCCGTTTTGCCAATAAACTGGGCAGCCGACGGATTCCAGCAATGTTAAATATTTATAGACACAGATGTTCATCAATAGCGCTTTATGGTTCCGGGGTATGGGGGAACGGGTCTAACAGAGACTTGCAAATTCGGGAAAATCTGTTTCTGAAACGGTTACTTTGTTTACCAACATCGGTATCTAACTACCTGGTCCACGAGGAACTAAGGATGGACCATATAGCCGATTTAATCGAATTGAGACCCCTCCTGGTATGGAGGTCTATTTGCCTGAAGGACGAAACAAGTTTCACAAAGAGCATTATCAAAGATTGTTTGCTTTTGGATAATTTCAAAAATATACCATGGATAAAGTATGTGACTACTACCTTTAAAGAACTCTTTGATTTGGATGTACGTAATGAACCCGATATTGTAACTACTTTATCTAAAAAGGAGGTGAAAGAAGAATTCTTGAGGGTAAAATTCGATAAACGGAAAGCAGATACAAGTAATTACTCAACCCATGCTTTCTATTCCTCCAATGTAAACGAGGGTCCTGGTTTGCCTACTTATCTTAAAATCATTTACAGGCAATCTCACCAATTCGTCCTATCCAGATTTAGACTAGGTATCGTCCACAATCTTGTGGCCTTTCCAAAGATGAAAAATTATCCAACATCTGCTTGTCCATGTGATGGATTAACCAAACAAAGTACCCTGCATTTTATGTTAATCTGCCCCCTTTATAAAGCCCTACGTATTGTTTATCTGAAACCGTTATTTAAAAAATATTCTGTGTCTTCTACATCAAATGCCATGAAATTGTTATTTTCGCTTGCTAGCCCGGATCTGTGTTTTTTTATCGCAACCTTTATCCTGAAATCTGTTGCTGCAAGAAAAAGTATGGTTTTTTAGCTGTTATTTCGTTCTTTATTGGTTGACTTCTGCATGCCCTGTAAACAAACCATGATGATATGTACTTTCCCTGTGTAATGTTACATGTTCGATTTTATTTGTGTACTTTTATGACGTTTTTTTAAACTGTCGAATAAAGTTTATAAACTGAAACTGAATTAACAATTTTGTGAACCAGAGAATTGCGCCAAGACTTGCGCTGGGAGGTCAACCTCTTTCCGACCTGTAATAAGTTAAGGTCATCTTCAGGACCAGGTTATAATTTTGTTCGTGCTGATCTGGAAGTAATTCCAAGACGGAGAACAATGAATCTCTGTCTTTGCTAACATCGGTTGCCAGCCCTCCAAGGATCACGACGAACCTCTAACCCAGGAATTAATCTTAGCCCTGGGATTCATTCCACATCAAGCCCCCGGATGCCACCCACACGACGCCGAGTTTTGGCACAAACATCTAATCGCGCCGGATGTCTTAGCCCTGACACCGGTCCTACAATACACTGCTGGACCACAACTTCTCACCAGGACTCAACGTCCCTTTGGCTCCCTGAAAATAATTACGGTGCACCCCGTCTGGTGGTGCAGCTCGACCCTTGGCATCCCTATCCCATCTCAGAGATTCATTGTTCTCATATCCTTATCAGTCCAGGTCAGAGACGCATACTTTTTATGTGAAATCATGACCAACCTATTGTGTAGTGCCACTTTGCTGATTGCTTTCTTAGTTGTCCTATGATATGTTTCCTGCTACTCTTTGCTTACTGACACTGTTTGTTCTTGTCCCAACCTTTCATTTTAAGGCCTTCGAAATTTGTAACCAAACTGAACCCCCTCAGCCAGCTTATAGGAGGTTGACTCAGTGTATAGTGTCCACCTATGGTGAGTTACTGTTCACTGATTCCAGGCAGCCCTTAGTGATAGTGTTAAGGTCCCTGAAAACCAGAGCTCTCACGGGGTAGCTGTGGAGAGCAGCTAAGGCTTATTCAGGAGGGTGTAAAGCAAGTGCATTTACCACTATACTCAGTACGCTTTTCACACAAGAAAGAACCCCACCAGGTAAGTATAAAAATACTTTGTATTTATTAGTACACACTAGACACTAACTTGGTAACACTGGGGTTCTCTCTCAACGTGCTAAAGTCCCATCTGAGTCCCTCTCAAGTGCTCCCTTTCATCAGAGCTGTTCCGGAATCTATCCTAGGTTTGGGTTAGACTGACTCTGAGTTTGGTTGGCCTCATAGCCTCCTGCATCCTGCTGATAACACATGGTAGATGGCATATGCAGGGTCTGCAGTGGGATCTGAAGCTCCAGTAGGCACAGCATCAGGGGAATCTCTGACTTGGTGCAGATCTCAGAGGGAACTGCACACGATCTACAGTGGTGGCTAATGAACCGTGATTGGGTCAAAGGCAGACTTCTCTACCTCTCCCCACCAGATTGACAGTAGTGACAGATGCCTCACCCCTGTGCAGGGGTGGCCTTCTGCAAGAGGTGGAGATCAGAGAACTCTGGTTTCTGGCGAAATCTGGACTCCACATCAACAAGCTGGAGCTCTGTGCTATCAGACTGGCATTGAAAGCCTTTCTACCCTTCATCAAGGGAAGGCTAATGTAGGTGTTCACGAATAACACCACCGCCATGTGGTACAGCAACAAGCAGGGCTTGGTGGGGTTGTTGACCCTTTTTTCAAGAGACCCTGTGTCTCTGGACATGGCTGGACCAGCAGAGCATTTCCCTTGTGGTTCAACACCTGGCAGATTCGCCGAACGCCAGGGCGGTCAAACTCAGCCATTGATGCCTAACGGGTCACGAATTGTCTCCATCTGGAGGTGGTGCAAGGTCTCTTTGAACAGTAGGGAGATCCTTAGTTATATGTGTTCGCCTCCATCAAAAACGCACAATGTCAGCTGTTTCGTGCGCTGGAGTTTCCAAAGCGGCTCTCGGCCTGAGACGCTTTTCATCATGAGTGGAGCCCAGGCCTCCTGTATGCCAATCCACCCTTACCACTCCTGCCCAGAGTTCTCAAAAAGATCAAGAACGACTAGGCCCAAGGTATCCTTGTGGTTCTGAACTGTGTGTGGAGAGAAAGGTATCCCGAGCTACTGAGCATGGCCATCGATCCTCCGATCAGTCTGCTCCTTTGAGAAGATCTTCCGTTTCAGCACCAGGAGAGGATTCTCCACCCAAACCTGTCCACCCTCCTCCTCCTTGTGTGGAGATTGAGCAGCAGCAATTGACAGCTTTTGACCTTCCTCCTAAAGTCTGGAATGTGATCCTGGCAGCCAGGCGTCCCTCCACCAAAACAGTAAATGCCAAACGTTGGAAGAAATTTGTGGCATGGGGAACAGAAAAGTCCATTGATGCCCTTTCTGCCCCTCTTCCTGAAGTTCTGCTTTTTGTTCTTTCTCTTGCTTAGCAGGGCTCTGCATTAGGCACCATTAAGGGATATCTTTCTGCTCCGTCTGCCTTCTTGCGGCTGCCTGACCAATCCACCTTGTTTAAATCCCCTATTGTGCATAGGTTTTTGAAATGTCTTCTCTACCTTTTCCCCCGTCACTATTCATTATGTCTCATTGGGACCATATTTTGGTTCCGACATTTTTGATGGGTTCTTCGTTTGAGCCCCTACACACTGTCCACTCAGGCTCCTCACACTCAAAACAGCCTTCCTGGTGGCAATTACATCTGCCCGTAGCGTGAGCGAGATGCTGGGCTTATCATACAAACCGCCTTACCGCTCAGTCTATCCTGACAAAGTGGTGCTTCCCAGATGAGCCTCCTTTCTGCTGAAAGTGGTCACCCCACTCCATGTAGGTCAATCCACCCTGCTTACATTCTACACTCCTCGAGATACCTCTAAAGAAGAGGAGCAACTCCACTGTCTGGGCCAAAACAGAGCATTGTCGTTATACCTTGACCACTCGTTTGAATTCCAGGTGGATGACTGTGAGAAGTTGGCCTGATATATAATGTTCACTATTCTAGTGAGCACTTTGTATCAGTCCAAACAACTCTTATGGTGATTGGTTGTAAGTCAACCTTATAGACCAGCTATCCTAGTAGCATGGATACGAGCAGTCTTCGGGCTAAACTCTAGAGGGCGTGTTAAGCCAGCTGTTATACCATCACATATACCCCTTGAACACCAAGTGAAAGGACACCACACAAGTGTTATGAAAATAAACAGTGTATTTATTTAGATCACAACAGCCCTGTACTCTTTATGAGGACAGGGTACTAAGCACACAACAAAACTCTTCTGAAAATACTTTAAGTTGCACAATTTACACAAATGCCCGAGGGGCACGAAAAACCATATACTAAAAAAGTGGAATGCGAAATTACTAGCAGGTAAGTACTGTACTAATAGGCTTTGGAATCGCTAGGACTACGTTACTGAACCTTCAGATTACTAGTAGGAGGCCTAGGGGACTCGGGTGCAGAGGGTGCACTCTCACGCGGGATGCGGGACAAAGTCTATGGGAGCTAGTAAAAGCAAAGTTAGTGTTCTCGGGCGAACCCGACTAGGTAGGTCGAAAACGAAAGTGGATCTGGACCCTTGGATAGTGAGGTTATGCTGGGGCACCGAAATGCCGAAGTTACCTAGCCCAGGGGCTGCTTCTGCATAGGTCTGAAAAGACGTCGGGAATCCTCGTTGACGAACCAGGAGCCTGAAGATAGAAGTTGCTGGCAGGCGACCAGTGAAGATTGTTCGAGTGATCCAAGCCTGGATCGAAGATGGATGGCACCTGAAAGCAGAGGGGACCAAGTCCTTAATCACTAGCCAGTGATTGTGTGGGCACCAGGATGGCCTCCGGGCGAAGTCACCTCGACCAGGTGAGTGGGCGACGCAGGGCTCTGCAGTCTCACGGACCAGGAGGCGTTGTCGGCGACCAGGATGGAGGTGCGAGCTGTCCCACGATGGTTGCTGCTGTCGACGTCGCTGGACCAGGATTGGGGCAACAAGTCTTGGCAAATTCAAGCCCACGCGGTGGACCTAAAATGGCGTCTGGAGTGGACCAGGAGGGTCCGGGGTGCTCCTCTTTTGGAAGGGAGCAAGGGCCAGTCTGGAGCAACCAGACCAGCAGTGTTGTCGTTGATCGTCGTCGGGAAGGCCACAAGCCAGCGGGCTAGTAGCCAGACAACGCGGTGAGCAGCCAAAAAGCAGAAGGGCCCCACGCAGATCGTGGAGATGCTGGGGGGCGGGACTTCGGTGCTGGAGCTGCTCAGGGTCGGGGCTTCTCGGACCCCAAAGCACTCACCAGAGGATCCCTCGGCGGTCGTGCTGGATAGAAGTCGTGCAGTTCTGATGATGGCCGGTCCCTCGAGGTCTCGTCTCACCTACGGTTCTCAGCTTAGCTGTAGAGGTAGGTAGAGGTCAGAGGTGCCAGGGAAGCCGGGTCTCGTCGTGCTGGTCGGTCGGATTCCTGAGGAAGGAGGTGCAGCAAACCGCAGAGTTCTTAGATGGTGCCTGCGGGGGCAGGGTGACTACTCCTTAGCCACAATGGAGAAATCTTAAGAAGAAGTCGAGAGTTCCTTTCGTAGAAAGTAGTTTCTTGATTCAAAGATGATCTAATTTGGAAGGGTCCCCGCTCCTGCCTTTATCCTAAAGAAAGGGGTGGGTACGCGACTAGGTCCTGCCCTAGGGGTGGGACCAGGAAGGGGGGTGGTTACACCCCTCTCCCATGCCGGACTTTCCCCAGGCCAGGGGCTGGTGTGCCCCTGGAACTGGTTCTAGCCGGCAGATGCATAGGGAGCACCGGGGTGCCACTTGCAGTCACCTTCCTGTAAAGTCCTGCCTACCCAGGATACACAAAACCCTGTCTGGGATGGTGCTAGTGACGTAAATAATTAATTTACTCTCTTAATTTCTATGCAGGTAAGTACTTAATCAATAATAACTCAATCGGAAAGAAAGAAACCAGAGTCCGTGGTGTTAGAGTTTCTAAGGGGTTTTATTCCTCAAAAAGGAATGGTCATGACCAAGATATCATGTTCTTCCCACCACTGGGGTGGAAGAAGGGATAGTAAGAGCGCGCTACATTTTATTGACAGTACATAGCTTATATACTTAATTTATGTCATAAGAAAATGGTATAGTAGGCGTAACAGCTGAGAGAAGACAAGATAACAGTATACACGTGTTACTAGTACGTAATCAGAAGGCGTGGACTAGGCGTGAACTGGAGGTGTGTGCTAGAAAATGTCACAGATGGGTGTCACAAAGGGGTGGCACTAACAGAAATGTTGCAATGTCAGCAGAAATCGGAAGCTTGGATGCGCGCGCAGCTGCATGACGTGTGATTGACGTGGACCTGGAGGGTGCAGGGACTTGACATTTACACTAACGGAAAGAGACAGAAGTCTGCCATGTCAGATCAACTTGTACTTTTATCATATCTGATATCTGATGTTTGGGAACCATATTATCTGGACAGAAAGGTCTCTAGGGCAGAAGTTATTCTATACTGACTGTAAATGCGTGTATATGCGCCTGAGTGTCTGCATGAGAAGCGTGGGGGCACGGGGCCTTCCGTGGAAGCATGGTAACAGAAGCTATGAATTACTTGCACTGAGACAGGTCGGCCCTTTGGCTCTGCAGCTGGGGAGGATGTTTACTGAAACTAGTAGGCAGGAATGTATTTTCGAGGAGCGGAACAGATAACTCGAAGGTTATAGTCAGTCTTGGCAGAAAGCAGGCTGAGCTGAGCGCGAGGGGCCGCGCTGGAAGTAAGTCAGAGTTCACGGGTACAGAGGCAGCCTGGGCAGAGGCTGTCAGAGTCAAAAGCCAGAAAAGAGGCTCGATGGCAGAAATTCAGGGCCTACTCCGCCAGAGCAGGAAAACATGTAAAGTACACTACAAAAAGACGGTGGCATAGCATACTTAGGAACGGACTATTCAACCCATTCAGGGTGGATCTGAAAGAGGACATATTAACGTTGGACGCAAATGTATTTGCGTCTTCATAGCTGACACAGGAGGGAAGTTACATGCACTTTAAGCTGGTACATGGAGTCGGTGGGGTACGCGCTAGGGAACACAACTTGACCATAAAATTTATATTTCCTCATTCCCTCCTTGTTCCCTACGGACCCTTCATGATATATCGATCCTCATGAATCGATCAGTTTGTTCTTGTAACATCATTTGTTCTTCTTTCTTTCGTTTACGGTTTGAGAGAAAACTGGAATGTTCAATACAAGAGGTGGCACACAGTCCACAAATCGCTGGCCCGCACTGCAGGCACAGGCAACAACTGAATACTAGGACTAGGCCAATGCCTAGGAAGGATAGGATCTTCCATCCCCAAGCGGTTAACGTTGTCCAGAACCATCCGGACCAAGTCCAGGTGCCTGGATTCTGATGTATCTGATTTGCAATTTTATGGAGACGTGTAATAGCTTGATATACAGATGGTGCGTTTTGTGGTATGAAAACACAGCAACTTGACCCGATGACCTTACAGGCTCCACCTCTATCTGCCAAGATGACGTCAATAACAAGACGATTCTGAAGGACAACAACCCGCATGGCGGACTGCTCTTCGGTTAAGTTACCTAGGGCGGAGGCAGTTTCATTTACTACTGCTTCAAGTGTTCTAGTTAATCTACGTATTAGTTTACTATTTTGAACAGGTCCTAAAAAGAAAAAGAATCCTTTATTAAAATCTGTATATTGTTCCCATGCCGTTTCTGTGTAGTCGACAAGTGGGATATCTCTTCTGGGTCTATTCTTTACTAGATTTGTATTTCTGTGGTAATCAGGAGGAGCTAGAAAGACAGGTGGCAGAAGGAATGCTATATAACAGGTACCATCCCAATCTGGAGGCAGGCGTATGTATGCGGTATGACCACAAACAAATTAAGAATGACGGATAGCTTTGAAGGACGATTTTCCATGATCACTGAATTCGATCACAGTAGTGCATTTACTATGACCTAAGTGTACTGAACCTTTCTTCCTGATACATAATTCACCAGTAACTGGTAATACTGACATAATTGGTAGAACTGGTGCAGCTTCCGCTTCAACAGTGAGAATCATGAGGCTAATTGTATAATTACCTAATCCATATACTTCATTTTCTAGATCAGTTCCTATTCTAGTGGGGAGTCCCTCCTTATCAGGGTAACAGACGTCGAGCAGGACCAAGTTCAGGTTTCCCCAAACCCAGCCCCCATCGAAAACAGCAATATCAGGATCTAAGGAATTAATTATTTTAAACCATGCACCGCAGGAGCCATTGTGAGTGAACGGGTACGGAAAGAGGGGCAGAGCTCCCTTGTAATTCTGGTAGGGAGGGAGTCGGCCACATATCCAGCAGTTTGTAGCATTGTTAGTCTGATGGGAATGATGTAGCATACTAATGAAAGTGTTGTTGCGCAGCGCAAGTCTGTAGGAGAGTTCGTGTGGAGGTAACTCGCTAAAAGTATGTTCAGCAGAAACATTGTAAGCAGATTGTTCACGCTTGAAAATAGGGTAGTAGATAGGTAGTAAGATGCTAGCAACAATAATTAAAATACTCAGAATAAACATGATTAATAGTGTCACTATACAGTGACTACGCAGTGATTTACAATATGCATGTTTCTTAATTCGTCTCTCTCTCTCTCTATCTCGATCTAGGGGATACATGTCAGAAACTATTTAACCGATTCACCTAGGGGAGGACTTAAACAATTAAACTGTCTGACTTGCTAGATCGGAGTTTTAATTTATACTGTTCTTGGGGAGTTTTTTCTCGTTCAGATACTGTAAAGTCTTTTGGCTCAACACAGTCTTTGGTGGGGGTGGACGAGTCTCGGTCTGGTTTCAGTTCATGGAATTTTTTCACATGACTCGTATGCACCCACCCCTTTCTCCCTTCGATCTTCACGGCGGTCCTCGTGGTGAGAAGGACGGTCTTCGGCGATTTCCAGCGGGGCTCCAGCGGACTCTTTCTATCAAAATTGCGTACCAATACTAGGTCCCCAGGACGGACCTCATGTGGCTTTACATCAGTGTTGTCGGGGAAGGCTGCGGCAACCTGTGAACGACATGATTGGAGTGCAGACATCAAGGAGGCAAGGTAATCTGTCAACATGTTACAATCAACATCAGTAATCTTTTTCGGAATGGGCGTCCCCCACATATTCGGTGGTCTCCCAAAAACCACTTCGTACGGGATAGCCCTGATCTCGAATGGGCAACCATTCTCATATAGAATAGTGCCACTGGCAGGGCGACTATCCAGTCGACCCCTTTCTCCTGACATATTTTTGCAAGGCGTGTCTTTAATGTCTGATTATGCCTTTCTACAAGGCCTGCGGCTTCTGGATGTCGGACACAATGGAATTTCCACTGGTACCCTAGCAATAAAGAAACTTCTTTCATTAATGCGGATGAGAATGGCTGACCGTTATCTGAGTACACGACACGAGGCAAGCCGTACCGTGGGAAGAATTCACGAACCAACTGCTTGGCAGTGGTCGGAGCAGTATAGTCTGGGACTGGATATGCTTCGGTCCAACGGGACAGAGCACAAACAACTACGAGGACATATTTAAATCCTCGACAACGGTCCATCTGGATATAATCCATCTGGAGGACTTCAAAAGGGTGATCGGGAGGATGAAATCCACCTTGCTCTACAGGGACGCTTTTACCTGGATTGAACTGACAACAGATCATGCAAGTACGCACTTTCTGTTTTGCTGCTGCTCGTAAGTGTTTATTGTTCCAGAGATTTTGCAAACTGTTTAACATCGCTTTCTCTCCTAGATGTGCTGGACTATGTGCTGTATTAATCATGACTTGAACCATAGAGTCAGGGAGAAACCATGTAGATTTTCCCTTCGTCATCCAACCTTGATCTGTCTGGATCCCTCCTAGTTCAATCCATTTCTTTATTTCTTCTGGGGTAGCATGTGTCTGAATATCGATAACATCTAGTGTGGGATCTCTGACTGTCATACAATTTGTCGGTCCTGTTGTCTTTGTCATGTTAGTTGTCTGAGTGTGAGTCAATGCTGTATGTTTTGCTGTCTGGTCTGCCAGGTCGTTACCCTGGGAAACAGAATCTGTGACTTTAGTATGTGCCTTACACTTCATGACGGATATGCCTGAAGGCAGATGTATTGCTTCTAACAGTGCTTGAATGAGGGGACCATGTTGGATCTTGGCACCATGAGAGGTCAAAAAACCTCGTTCTTGCCATAACATGCCGAAGTCGTGTACAACTCCGAACGCATAACGGGAATCAGTATATATGTTGACATTTCTGTTCTTGGCTAGTATACAGGCTCGGGTCAGAGCAATGAGCTCTGCCGCTTGAGCAGACAGTGTGTCAATACGATGTGTTTCTTTAACTTCGGTTTCAGTGGTCACTGCATATGCGGCCACTAATTCTCCTGTATTTGTTCTCATACATGAACCGTCCACATAAAGTGTCAGGTCTGGATTTGTCAGTGGAACATCTGTTAAGTCTCGTCGGGGCTTTGTTACTGCATTAATGATCTCTATGCAATCATGCGGGGCTGGATCTGTCATATTTGTAGGCAATAGTGTTGCGGGGTTCAGGATGCTGCAGCGTCTGATTTCTATGTGTGGCTGGAATAGCGTTAATTCGTAACCTGTCAGTCGTGCTATGGTCAAGTGTTGAGTCTGGGTTCTATTTAAAAGAACCTCTACAGAGTGTGGAACTTGTACTGTTAACTGATGTCCTAAAACAATTGAGTCGCTCTGTCTTATTGCTAACGCTGTTGCTGCTACTGACTTTAAGCACGCAGGGAGTGCCTGGGCTACTGAGTCCAATGTACTTGAAAAATAAGCGCAAGGCTTATGTGAACCAGCTTGATCTTGAGTGAGGACAGACAATGCTGTACCATCACGTTCTGTAACAAAAAGTGTAAACGGTTTGCTGTAACATGGTGTCGCTAAAACTGGTGCTTGGCATAATGCTTTCTTTAATTCCTCAAAGGCTTGTGTATGTTCCTGAGTCCAAGGGAGGGCAGTCGAAGTTGCTGCCTCCTGCGTCGTTAACTGGATGAGTGGTTTAGCTAGAAATGCATATTGAGGAATCCATTGTCTGCAGTACGAGGTGAGGCCTATGAAGGCCCGCACTTCCTTTTGTGTCTGGGGTCGTGGCATATTTACAATTAACTGAATGCGATCGGGAGTGAGCTGTCTCCCCACTTTGGACAGCAAGTGACCCAAGTACACAACTTGCTGAACACAGAATTGTAGCTTCGAAGGAGACACCTTGTGTCCCTTGTCTGCCAGGAAATGTAAAACTGTCAATGATGCTTGTTCACATTCGGGCTCACTTCGTGCGGTGATCAGTAGATCATCGACGTATTGTAGTAAAGCGGTGTTAACTGGCATTTGAATACAATCTAGTTGTCTTTTTAGTGCTTGACTATAGATGCTGGGGCTTTCTGTGAATCCTTGAGGTGCGCGGGAAAATTTTAAACTTCGTCCATTTAAACTGAATCCGAAGAGATATTGGCTCTCCGGATCAATGGGTACACTGAAGAAAGCGTTCTTGAGATCAATTACAGTAAAGAACGTTGCTTCTGAATCAATAGCTGTCAATAGGGAAGAGATATCGGGGACCACAGGGTACTGTGGTACAATACATTTATTCAGCTCTCGAAGATCAATCACCAGCCGATATACTGGCGGTGCATTGGGATCAGTACGTTTAAGAATTGGAATGATGGGTGAATTACAGATATTGGAGTCGGTCTCTACGACCACTCCTTGGGCAATGAGCTCTTCAATGATTTCCAGTAAAGCCACTACAGCATCAGGCGGTAACTTGTATTGTCTGATTCGGGGTAGAACAACTCCTGTCTTGAGTGTTACACGGTATGGTGTGATATGCATACAACCTACATCAGTTGGGCCTTTTGCCCACAAGTAATCTGGTACATTTTTCAACCTGACATCGAATTCTCGCAACACATAATGACCCTTGAAATCCCGTAGAAAGAGTCTAACTCCCTCCGGGGAACAGCAGATTATAGCTCCTAGAGCCTTCAGTGTTTTAATTCCTAACAGATTTTCTGGGCATGAATTCGTAAGTAACAAATCTGTAACTCGTGATAATGGACCCACAGCCAACGGTACTGGTTCCGATACTTCATTTACAATAGGCTGTCCTGAAAAACCAAGGGAAACATTCTGTGAGCCTGAGAGGGGTGCCCCTGGGACTTCATTATGGCTGATTGTGGTGCGGCTTGCCCCTGTGTCAATTAAAAACTTTCTGTCTTTTCCCAATACTTGACTGTGTACATAAGGACCTTCTTGATCTACAGGAATTTCAATAAGAGGCAAGCCAAATTCCCTCTCTAGGCTATTTCATGTATATCGGGGGTAATCTGGATATGCAGATTGGGCATACTGGTACATCTGTTGTGAAACTTGCTGAGTCGCGGCAATGGGCTGTGGTACTGCTACTGTCTGGGCTGTATGAGATGGGGCGTGCATAGGCTGTGTATTCTGCATGTGCTGTGCATTCTGTGAGGTCTGTTGCTGGACCTGATCTTGTCTAGGTGGATGCGGTCTTTCTTTAGTTTTCCCTGTTGCTATGTTATGTTTCAGAACGGGACATTCATGTACGTAGTGACCTGGCTGCTTGCAGTAATTGCACGTTCCTTTAACGGGAGCTGTAGTGTGACTTGTCTGGGTCCCACCCTTCCTTTGACCGTCGGCTGGGACCGTCTGAGCTACTAACATTTTCATCTTTGTGTCTTTCATACGTTTCTGTTCCTGATCCTGTTCTTCTCTAATTCTATTCTGATGGTATTGTAACATTTGTAACATCTGGGATGGCGTATTTGCCTGCCAAGTACTTTCAACTTTGTACACTCTGTTTTTAACTAATGGTAGGGAGTTCTCGACTAATTTTGATACAAAAAGGTGCGGATATGATTCGCTACTTGGTTTTAGGCCACTATTAATAATGAAACATTTCTCGAATCTTGAATAGAAGTCACTAGTATCTTCATCATGTTTCTGTTTACAGGACGAGATGGCGTCCCAATCTTCCTTTCTAGTAGTCAATAATCTTGGCAGAACCTGTACTATTAAACCTGGTAATGCTTTAGTTCTGTCCCCAAGGCCTACCCCTGGGACACGTTTGCTTTCTTCGTCTTCTATTTCTGCCCACACAATCTTTTTCTCTCCCACCTCCCATTCCTTTTCTTTTAGTTTCTCGTAGATGCCCGTGGGCAGCAGTACCTTTAACATTTTCATAATATCATCATACGTGTAATCCCCCATCAGTAACATGTCTTTAAGCTCTCTGTGAAAACCTGCAGGGTCTTTATCATGGCTCGGGACTAGTTTCTTCATTTCTAACAGTTCTAACTTAGTCAGTGGCGTGTGTACATATACACGTTTCAAGGCATGATCCGCACCCATAACTGGGTGTACTTCTCGTAAGGGGTTCTGACTTTCAATGCCACTCCCGCATTGCATGTGGTACATTTTCCTTTCTGGAGGCGGGGCCGGAACATAATCAGGGCTTATGAAAGTGTTATATTTATGTCGTTGTTCTATAATTATTTGTATTAACTTGGTACTGAAACCTCTCCATCTATCCATGAGTAGTGCTTCTAATGTTTCGTGTAAGGGACCTGGATCGGAATGTTGGTTTCTGTATTTCGTGAGGAGGTGCTGTATCATGTATACACCTGCTAATTTCTGTTCGTCTGGGGAAAGGTTCAGAAATGTCTGTGCTAAGGTGTCATCATTGTATATGTCTGGATTTTCGGCCCATAATATGGCTGACCGAGCTAGTTCTTGTTCATCCATCGAATTTAGTACATGGTACCCCATTCTTTCTCGTAGTCTTTTATCAGTCTCCTGGAACTGATGTTCAGAAGAGTTCGGATTTGTTAAAGCAGAGAGAAAAACTCTCTTGTTTTCCGGACGGATGCCTTTCCTAAGGTAAGTTCCCTTACCTACATACGCTATTGTATCTGGAGTCCTTTCTAGTTCTTCAAGTTCTTCTTCCTCCTCGGAGGAAGCTTTTTCTTTCTGGTGTACTGTTATCACTGCTTTTCTAATTTTCTTGTACATACTGGCTATGCAAGCCCCCTTGTCATGTTTTCCTTCAGCTATATTTTGACCCCACTTGTTCAGTGCATCTAATTCACTTTGATCTGTTCCAGGCCTGTCTCGTTCTCTTATTAGGCAATTTATGAAAAATCGTAGTATCTGTGCTTGAACGTCAACTTTCTGTTTCTCCATGGCATCCTTGATACTGTCAGGGTCTTTCCCTGTCTGAACAAACTCATATATTCTATCTAGACGGTCCTTCATTCCTACATAGCATAGCAAGATATCAGTGGCAGATCTTAACCGTAGTGATGCCAATATCATAAGATCGTCTTTTCCTGGTACTGGATCATATCTGCAAACTGAAATGTTTTCTTTTAATGCATCAAGGCGGGGTGACCTGAACGTGAGAGGACTCTGCATGTCCCTGAGATTGAATCTGGGTGTTAATGGCGGGGTCCGAAGACCCGCGGTCGCACCTCCTGAAACGGATGCTTGGGCATTATCTCCCTGTGGAGTCTGTATCTGAACTTGAATTTGTCGTTTTGTAGGATCAGGTAGACGTTGTTTCGGTAGGTCAATTTTGGGTGCGGGAAGTGGCGGGGCTGGCGGAACGGGGGAGGTCTGTCGCGGTACCGTCGGAACATGATCTGGGGGCGGAGTGCCACCCCCGTCCCTGTCAGTAGGCAAGGCACGAACAGGCAGATTGGTGTAAGCCGGTGCTACATCCTCTAGATAGGAATTTAGGAATATGTCTTTAGTAGTCTTATGCATTACTTTAGTTGGAACTAATGGCGGTGGTAAGTTTTTCGGTATTTCTGATAGGGCCTCAGGTGAACCCTCAGCCGCGAGATACATACCGTTTACGAGATTGTTTCGGGCACGGTCTATTTGTTCTGTTTTTACTCGGATCCCTTCAGTAACTAATTCGTTTTCTTGTGCCTTGTCTGATTCTTTAAGTCTGTCCTCTCTACGGAGTGCTTTCTCAGCACGCTTATGTGATTCCTTACGCCAAAATTCTATGGCGTCTTTCTGAGATTGTCTAGCTTTCTTTTTCCATAATACTTCTTCTACCTTCATGATGCACTCGGCATCCCATGTTCCGGTAACAGGCCATCTGTGTCTTTCGTCTAGGTGTTTAGTATAGTCGGCCCATAAGTCTAGATATAATATGGCATCTATGCCGTGTATGTGGTACATAAAGTTGCCTGGAGTGTCCCTAGGGGGGATAGGAATTTCTTCCTCTAGTATCCCTTTCCTAGTTCCTATCTGTTTTAACTTGTTGAAAAACGGCATCTTGTTTACTTATTACTGAATGCTCGATCCTTACTACCTAATACTGGATACAGCTAGTTTATACAAGAAACACAATAATGCACATTAAAACGGTCACATTCATACCACGACATTAATCACATGAAAAAACATTTGAGACATAGATGACTACCCTCTATACTGGATGTACTGCTCAACAGTACAGATACACTGGTGTAACAGTGCAGGAATTCAGAAATTCAGAATACTAGATATACTGCTAAACAGTACAGATACACTGCCTAAAAACAGTGCAGACCGGACTTGTGTACCCAAACCCGTCTAGATACGTCCCAGCAATGGTACTCACCGGGAAGCACGGAAACAGAAGGCCTCGGAAAACTCGACTGGACTGGACTCGACTCGGCTCGACTTCGGAAAACTTCGGAAAACTTCGGAAAACTGGTGGGCCTCTTGACACCTCGGACCTTGCTTCTTTCGGCTAGGCTCTGGTCGGGATCCTCCGCACTCCTCACCGCCTCGTCTGGGTACTGATCGCAGTCTTCGTCACCTCCGTGGGTCAGAGGGAGATGCAGGAAATCCTGCCGGTACGCGTAGGTTCCATCTAACTGATGGCAGGGGACATAGCTTGCAACGCACCAACCGGCGCGTGAGGTGGGGGAGGGGTCCCTATTCGGGCGCCAAAATGACGTAAATAATTAATTTACTCTCTTAATTTCTATGCAGGTAAGTACTTAATCAATAATAACTCAATCGGAAAGAAAGAAACCAGAGTCCGTGGTGTTAGAGTTTCTAAGGGGTTTTATTCCTCAAAAAGGAATGGTCATGACCAAGATATCATGTTCTTCCCACCACTGGGGTGGAAGAAGGGATAGTAAGAGCGCGCTACATTTTATTGACAGTACATAGCTTATATACTTAATTTATGTCATAAGAAAATGGTATAGTAGGCGTAACAGCTGAGAGAAGACAAGATAACAGTATACACGTGTTACTAGTACGTAATCAGAAGGCGTGGACTAGGCGTGAACTGGAGGTGTGTGCTAGAAAATGTCACAGATGGGTGTCACAAAGGGGTGGCACTAACAGAAATGTTGCAATGTCAGCAGAAATCGGAAGCTTGGATGCGCGCGCAGCTGCATGACGTGTGATTGACGTGGACCTGGAGGGTGCAGGGACTTGACATTTACACTAACGGAAAGAGACAGAAGTCTGCCATGTCAGATCAACTTGTACTTTTATCATATCTGATATCTGATGTTTGGCAACCATATTATCTGGACAGAAAGGTCTCTAGGGCAGAAGTTATTCTATACTGACTGTAAATGCGTGTATATGCGCCTGAGTGTCTGCATGAGAAGCGTGGGGGCACGGGGCCTTCCATGGAAGCATGGTAACAGAAGCTATGAATTACTTGCACTGAGACAGGTCGGCCCTTTGGCTCTGCAGCTGGGGAGGATGTTTACTGAAACTAGTAGGCAGGAATGTATTTTCGAGGAGCGGAACAGATAACTCGAAGGTTATAGTCAGTCTTGGCAGAAAGCAGGCTGAGCTGAGTGCGAGGGGCCGCGCTGGAAGTAAGTCAGAGTTCACGGGTACAGAGGCAGCCTGGGCAGAGGCTGTCAGAGTCAAAAGCCAGAAAAGAGGCTCAATGGCAGAAATTCAGGGCCTACTCCGCCAGAGCAGGAAAACATGTAAAGTACACTACAAAAAGACGGTGGCATAGCATACTTAGGAACGGACTATTCAACCCATTCAGGGTGGATCTGAAAGAGGACATATTAACGTTGGACGCAAATGTATTTGCGTCTTCATAGCTGACACAGGAGGGAAGTTACATGCACTTTAAGCTGGTACATGGAGTCGGTGGGGTACGCGCTAGGGAACACAACTTGACCATAAAATTTATATTTCCTCACTAGCACCGCCCCTGACAGGAAACCCTTTGTCCAAGCTCTCCTCGCTGGAAGGACTCCCAGCAGCAGGAGGTCAGACTTGTGTCATTTTGTGGAGCTGAGGCTTGAGTTAACTTTAACCGGGGTTCACAGTTACATACATGTCATGTCCCCCTAGAAGGGTGGAATGCTAACCCCGTCGCCAGAATTGGCGAGGGGTTAGTATTCCAATTCGTATGACACCTTACTCGACATCTTTTGATAAAGCAATACCAAAGATAGCATTTAACCGCGAGGATTATAATGCACTTAAGAGTATATGGTATGCGTTATCATGGAACAGCTATTAGGACTTGGTTCCGCAAGCTGCAAACGGCTCAGCTCATGCCAGAGCACCATCTCACACGATTCCAAGCACTCTGCCTTCAGGATTGTCAAGGCCTGCCATAGGAGTGACTGATAGGAATCTGTGTGTCCATTTTTAGGGTTAGATATAGGTATACTATATCTAAAGCAAAGGGTGATTACACCACCTTGCCCCAGCTGTCGTGCAGCCAGTTGTGTCAGATTTAGATGGCCATCCAGGGGTGGCATAATACATGCTTCAGCCCCTGGTAGGCCCTGGGTACACCTATGCCCTGAGTTACAGGGTCTGATAAGGTGGCCCAGTCCCAATTGGATAATGCACCTAAGGTACACATGTCAATTTAGTGAGAGAACAGCTAGGCTGTGGGTCTGATTGGCAGGCCCACAGCCAGAGAAAGTCGTAAACCAGTGAAACAAAAGCAACAAATCTGGGTGATCATAGGATTGCAGAGCCTACTCTCCTACAATGACCAACTCTTCGTAGGGTATGTTGGTGTAAAGAAAGGACAGGCGGTGCAGAAGTGACCCATCTCTCGCTGTGTCGAGCTCTGCATCAACATCTGCTGCACATTAGCCAAAAAACATCCTCTTGAAGGCTTGTGAGCTCATTCCACCAGAGCTAAAGCTGCATTGGCTTGCAGAGTTTGGGTTCAGGATATCTGCCAGGCAGTAATGTGGCCTTCCCTGCACCAAACATTATTATCTAAACTGTCGGGTCCTTAGAGATGGGCACTATGCCTGTTCAGTCTTATGGGTTTTCAGAGCCTAAAATCTGTCTGCAGACCCTCCTTCGGGATGGTGATGCTTCAGTATCTATTCAAGGGTAAGGAATCTGCGGCTAAAAGTCTATTTTCAGGTGAACAAGTTACTTACCTTCAGTAATGCCTTTTCTGGTAAAGACTGTCTAGTCGCAGATTCCTTACCGACCCACCCATTCGCCCCACTCTGTGGACAGATTTCTAGGGCCAGGGCTGATTCCTTTCAGGGTCCTAGTTTGGACACACCAGTTTCTATGTTCTTCATGTCTCTGCACTTCTGGCGTGGAAAGTCGTTAAAGGTAACTGACGTCAGCGTGCCTGGGTGGCACCTATATAGGTGCCACGGAATGTTACTTGCAGCGCTGACGACACCACGCGTAGCCGATTGATGCCACCTACCGTCGAGCAGGAGTACTGGTCACAAATAATCTTACGGATCCAGTCTGACGCCTGGGGAAATTCAAAGGTAAGGCATCTGCTGCTAGATATATTCTGTACCAGATAAGGTGTTACGAAAGGTAAGTAACTTGTAGTTCAATGTTGCCCCGTGTCAGGGCCCTTGTTCTCCACCAGTTAGTGAGGTTGTATCTCACTGTCAGTCAAACAATAATTCAAAATAAATCATCTTCAGTTCTGGACATTAAAGTCTTCAGGTCTTCACTTCCTTTTGACTTTTGTTCCTACTTTGATCCCGGTCCAGTGCCCTCTGAGTCCATTCGATCTCCAGTAGTCGGTACATAAGTCTCCCCTATTACCATGATGGTGAGGCACCCAAAGCAGCATCTGGTCCACATTGCATTTCTGCCCTATGCAGGGCTCCAACTTTACCGGGATGTGCCCGCCATCTTGGCATGCTCAGTGCTAGACTTTATCCTCAGTTTGATACTGCTGCTCCCCATTAGGCATCTTAGAAGCTCTCTGAGCACCACTGTGGGTCACCATGAATTAAGGTAAATTTTAGCCAGCTGCTGTGCACAACCAGATCTGCTGGATTGGACATGATTCTGATGAATTTTCTGAGTGATTGCTGAGGTCCACCTAAGACAGCCTACTCCATTTGAAGCGGGCAACGTTGCTCTCCCACCCCCTTTTTAAGACTAAACTCAGTTTTGGTTGGATTAAGTTTTGGATAGATGCCGGACATAGATGTGTTCAATGTGGCTTCTTAGCTGTTGTGTGTCAAATGTCCACAACACTTTGAGGAGCATTTGCGTTATCATATTGACAGATAATGTTTTTTCTCTTTTGCGCAAGAGGGATCAGGGTGTGTGGGGATACTTGTGAAAAAACCTGGGATGGAGAAAGCTTGTTAGGGAATCTCATGTTTTTATTAAATTAATGTATAGATGTTATGTATGGAACACACATGGAGAAAAAATGTGAATGGTCATTTTGTATTGAATAGATATGCAATGGGAGCACCTGTCTATGATACATGGGAAGGGTGCCTCGTGTGTGGAGAATTCATTGTGTTAGGCACTGCTGGTTAATAGAGGATCACTTTTTCAGGTCCATTGGTTTGAGCAGCAAACCCTGAAAAGAAGGCGCAGACGACACCCCAGCCTGATTCCAACAGACCCCTTGTTTCACAAGCAATGGTATATGGTAAGAATTATGCGCTGCAACATCTCCATGCACCATCAAACTCCTGATTGAAGGCCTGAGAGTCAGATAGATAATACAGCAGTACACTTAAGTATAAGGTTATGTAGTAATGAAGGCCCATAATATAATGATAATGAAGGCAGACAGTAGTCCTGGCCTCAACCCTGCAAGAGTGGCAGTCCGATAGACATAGAGAAGGAACTGTGACTTCCAGGGGAAATGTGCAAGGAACAGGAGCAGTCGCTTAAGAATAGGTATGATGAAGACCTGTGACATCTGTAAATGATAGGAGGGGCGATGAGTGTGGAGATAAGTAATGGAAGGTATTGTGCCTACAGGACACACCAGAACTCAGAACCATTTCTTTGAATGGAATCTGATCACAAGGAGATGATCTGTGCCTTAGAAGGGAAAAACAGTAAGGGGAGACCTGCATAGTATTTGTTGAAAATGTACCCTCTTTGAAGGGTCACCCCAAACGTTTTACCGAATTCTTTTTGTTGGCTTTAGGATTCTGAGCACGTTAGCACTGCTGACCAGTGCTAAAGTGCATGTCCTTCTCCCCTAAGCATGGTAACATTGGTGTATACACAATTGGCATACTTCTCCAGTATTAGGGGTGTCTTTCATAGATTCATATGCTTGAATATTCCCCGTCGTCGAAGTGGGAGTCCCACGGTACATAAATAGCAGTAATATATATGCATGTATACATGAAAAATATCATAAATAAAATATACATACATATAATGCAATAGAAATGTAAACTTGAAAACAGTACCATAGAACATAATAGGCCCATTGAAAAGCCCATGGAGAATTCACTTTAGTAACATATTAGAGTCATTATGTGTTGGTCCACATTCCAGCCAATCAGGCTGTAGCCTCCTCTAGAACCTTCTCCTCAGAAGCCCAAGTCCTCAGATTTTCTACCGCACGTCGTGTGAAGGAAGTCTCCCTGAGCTCTGCTCAGTTTTTTCCAGTTTCTAGCTGTTTTTCTTCAGAAAATGAATTCTACTAAGAAAACCTTGTTCAAGGCTTGTCCATCCTGTGGTAAATTGCGCCTTTTTCATGAGGACCCTCACAGTAAGTGTATTTACTGTCTTTACCCGATCATATTGCCTCTACCTGCAAGTTCTGTCGCACTTTTCCCCCTAAAACTTTGAGGGATAGAGAGGCCCGTCTCCTTCTGTGGCTACAGAAGTTGAAAACATCTGAGAATGTGGTTTCTGATGCTGAAAGTATATCATCTGGATTTTCAAAATCCTCTCAGAAGCGTGGGTCTGAGACTGAAGTACCCTCTCCTTTTCTTAAAAAGAGTAAAATGTTGGGTTCAAGGATGTCTCCCCACAAGACTTGCTTCAGGGCGCGCCTACGGGACCTGGCTCTCTGGCGTCTAGACCCAAGACTATGCCCTCCTCTTCAAAAACGGGCACTGGCTCGTCGACGGGCTCGTCGGCGCGTCCGTCGACGTCTTCAGCGACTACAAAGCCAGTTTTGGCAGTTTCAACGTCGACGACCACTTCTTCCCTGTCAACCAGCTCTGCAACAACGACGACCATCTCGTCGACGAGCAGCCAAGAGGTGAGACCCATCTCGTCTATTATTAAGATCTCGTCGACGATCAAACCGTCGACGAAGAAATCATCGTCGACGGTTCCTCCGTCGACGAAGAACAAGCCATCGTCGTCGACGCCAGCTCGGACAACCGGATCTTCCTCGTCGACGACTGCCTCGTCGACGGTAACATCTTCTTCGACAGTGACCACCCCGTCGACGACTGGTCCGTCGACGGCTACTTTCTCATCGTCGAAAGCTTTTTCATCGACGGCGAAGAATGCAACCTCGTCGACGACCTCGTCGACGACCAAAAAATCTTCGTCGACCAAGAGTAAGCTGCTAATTCATACGCCTGTTTCTGCGGCGACGACGCAAGAACAGCCGGGTGGTGCTAAGACTTTGGAAATCTCGTTGACGGGCTCGTTGACGACGCACCAACCCCTACAGACTACTGCCACCTTCAAAGTGGTTACTGCCTCGTCTCTCAAGACTGTACCACTCATTCAGTTAAGTCCAGTAAGGAGTGGATCTCAGCCTCCGGAAAAATTGTTTCAGTCTGGAGAAGAGGAATCCGGAAATGATTCTGAAATGGATCAAACTTATGAACCAGCATCCAGTCCTTCTGAATTACACATTAAGTGTCAAGAGTACAGTGACGAGGATGAGGATGTGGATAATAACGTCGAAGATGGGAATGTACTTTTCCCAATCGATAGGGCACAACCAACTACTTACGAACAGGTTACGCAAATTCCTCTGTTATTGGTGCAAAACCTGCAACATATGCTGGACGACTACAATCGTAGGTTTCCACCGTCGTTGCCTCCTTCTCCGGCACCTCAAGTGCACCGGTCTCAGTCTCTAGCGCCACGACCTCAGTCTCCAGCTCCTCGACCTCCGTCTCCAGCACCTCGACCTCAGTCTCCAGCACCTCGGCCTCAAGCTCCGGCGCCTGTCGCGCCTACGTCTCCTTCGGGTGCTTGCCATGATACTGATACTGATAATGAGAATCAAACTCCTCATAACACTGGGGATAACGACACTGATGATGACATGCAGGATTGGAACAATTATAGGGCACAGACACCTTCTACTCCACCGGCATCACCAAGAGCTTCGCCGCCAGTGGATATCGCGAGTTTCTATAACCTTATGGTTCGTGCTGCGAAAAGGTTCCCCTTAACAAACAAGGCACAACAAACTGAATGCTTTTTGTATGATTTTAAGGACTTACCTCAACGGCAAACGCATACCATTCCTATCATAGACCACATATGGGAAGAAGGTCTAAAGTTGATGGAACGTCCTAACTCCATACCAGCCGTTCTGCCCAGATTGGACAAAAAATATAAAGCGCCACCTACTTCTCCGGCCTGTTTGGTTTCACAACCTAAGGCAGATTCTGTTATCACTCAAAATATCTCGAAATCCGGCCATACCTCTGACATCTCCGCCTGATCAAGATGGCAGTAAATTAGACTCAATTGGCAAAAAATTTACCACTATGGCAGCAACAACTGTGAGAGCATCCAACGCCTTAGCTATTCTAGGTCGCAACGACCGTCAAATGTGGTCTGAGATCGCTGGTATGATCACTCAAATGCCCGACTCCATCCGGGATGAAGCGCAGGCCATCATCCTCGAAGGAGAAAAGATTTCAGCAGAAATAATCGACTGTGCCGTCGATATATCCTCCACTGGTTTCCGGCAACTAGTGGGTGCTGCAGTCTTGCGCCGTCAAGGCTGGCTAAAATCAACCACCTTCCGTCCAGAGGTCCAGTCCAGAGTTTTAGATTTACCTTACGACGGTGAATCTTTATTCGGTAAGCATGTTGATGATGCTTTGGAACTTATAAAGAAGGACACAGATACAGCAAAGTCCTTGACAACTCTACAATATCGGAAAAGGCCATTTCGTGGGGCTCGCGGTAGAGGAGGAACCTCTACTTTTCGTGGAACAGGCCAATATCGAGCATACAATTACAATGATAACAGACAGAGGGGCTCCTATCAGTCCCAAGGTTGTTCATCCACCTCCAGACCTTACCAGCGTAAGTCCAATTACAGAGGTGGTGCGAACACCAACAAAAAACAGTGAGACGACTCTGCATCTTGGAGGTCGAATCTCAAAGTTCTTCTGCAATTGGTCGCACATTACCAACGACCAATGGGTCTTGGACGTTGTTTTAAAAGGACATACCCTGGAATTCACGAAATTCCCCCCCACTCGTCCACCTTCGGGTCCACCTTCTCCCCATTTCAAGGAACTGTTGGCCCAGGTGCAGCTTATGATCAGGAAAGGAGCCATAGAATTGGTACCGCAAGGTCAACGTGGCAGGGGGTTTTACTCCCGTTTCTTTCTAGTAAGGAAAAAATCAGGAGAGTGGCGCCCCATCTTAGATTTGAGAGCTCTAAACAAGTTCATCGCATCAAAGACTTTTCAGATGCTAACCCTACTTCAAATCTTGAATTTCCTCATTCCAGGAGAGTACTTTTCAACGATAGACCTTCAAGATGCATATTTCCATGTACCTATTCATCCCAGGCACAGGAAATATCTCCTTTTTACAGTCGGCCAATTTCATTATCAATTCAAGGTCCTGCCATTCGGACTTCGATCAGCACCAAGGGTATTTACCAAGATTCTAGCCCCGGTGGCTGCCTACCTGCGTTTACAGGGCATCCAGTTCTATCCGTATCTGGACGACTGCCTGATAAAGGCCAGGACTTTTCAATTAACGGAACAGCACACTCAAGTCTGCATATCCCTGTTCGAAACGTTGGGTTTCTCCATCAATTGCCTAAAGTCACACTTTCAACCATCTCAACAACGAGATTTTCTAGGAGCCTCGCTCGATTCTTGGCTGGGACAAGTGTTCGTTTCACAGGAGAGACAAGACCGAATGATACAGAAAGTACAGTTCCTGCAGTCAAGACAGTACGTTTCTGTCCGGATGTACAAATAATTCCTCGGCATGGCTTCTTCGTGCATTCAGCTAATTCCCAACTGCAGATTGCACATGAGAGTCCTACAAGAGGAACTAGACAAGCAGTGGAAGCGGGTATCGGGGTCGTTCGAAGACAAGATCCATCTAACGCCCCGTATTCAAAAAGCTTTGGAGTGGTGGGCTCATCCTCCAAACATAGCGACAGGTCGTTCATTCAAAGACGAACCACCAACACTTACACTGACAACAGACACTTCCCTAGAAGGTTGGGGGGCACATCTCGACGGGATGTCCATGAAGGGAAAATGGACGGCGTCTCAGCGCACTTGGCACATAAATCGCTTAGAACTACTGGCGATTTTCTTGGCCTTGAAGTCCTTTCAGAGAGTAGTGCAGGGACAAACATTGCTGGTGAGGACGGACAACACCACCAGCATGCACTACATCAACAAACAGGGCGGCACAAGGTCTCTCGTGCTGTCACAACTGGCACAGGAAATATGGGATTGGGCTATCCAACAGCAACTACATCTCACAGCTGTCCATTTGCCAGGGGTGGCCAATGTTCTGGCGGACTCGCTCAGCAGAGCCCTCTCGGACAACCACGAATGGGAAATCAACCGACCAACGTTGGATTTCGTCTTCCGACAGTGGGGCCGACCACCGTTGGATCTCTTTGCAACTGCTCTCAACAAGAAGTGTCAACGGTTTGCGAGCCGGCATCCACACAAGGAGTCGAGCGGGAATCCCTTTTCAATAGACTGGTCGAACGACTTCATCTATGCATTCCCTCCACTGCCGCTCATTCCTCGTCTGTTGCACAGAATGAGGTTCCAACCGTGTCGGATAATCCTGATCGCACCCAAATGGCCGAGACGTCCTTGGTTTTCAGATCTTCTTCTGTTCTCTCTGACAAATCCGATACACTTGCATCCTCTGCCACATCTTCTCACGATGCAGCAAGGTCAAATATGCCATCCGGACCCAGCATATCTCCAACTTCATGCTTGGAACCTGAGTACAATGAATTTGCACACATGAATATCGACAAGGATTGTAGGGCGGTGCTAGCAAGTGCTCGCGCTCCATCTACCATCAAAACTTACCAGTTAAAGTGGAAGCGTTTCTGTGCTTGGTGTTCCACTAAAACCCTGGATCCCATGTGTGCTCAGCCTGAGCAAATCTTGCCATTCTTTTTGTCACTAGCAAGATCAGGACTATCACACTCCACTCTAAAGGTTTTTATAGCTGCAATTTCTCGTTTTCGCCATGATGGCGTAACATCTTTGTACTACTCCAGAATAATCAGACAATTCTTCAAGGGCCTTTTTCGGATGTTCCCACCAATCCGTCGGCCCCCACCTTCTTGGCGACTGAACTTAGTTTTGTCTCAACTACTTTTGCCTCCATTCGAGCCCATCCATTCTTCCAGTCTAAAATTCCTCACTTGGAAAGTGGCTCTTTTGCTTGCTCTGACCTCATCCAGGCGCGTGAGCGACATCCAAGCCTTTACTATACAGCCACCATTTCTACAGTTCTCCAACGAGGCTGTTACTTTGAGAACAAATCCCAGTTTTATTCCTAAGGTTCCCAGTGACTTCCATCTCAATGAACCAATTGTCCTTAAGACTTTCTTCCCTGCACCTCAATCTGCAGCGGAACGTTCTTTGCACACTCTGGATGTGAAGCGCTGCCTCAAATTTTACATTCAGCGCACAGCTACATTTAGAAAGACGGATCAATTATTTGTAGCATATGGCCCAACTACTCTCTTATAGTCTCACTAAGTTCTTGCTATACCTTGCTATACCTTGCTTGGAATACAGCCCTTTCTCAGTTCCTGATGAAAACCTTGGAATACACACAGACCAAGCACCGTCCCTGAAACACAGAACTATACATCATTAATACAGTTTGAGTTAACGTATACCATTAGGGCTGTTTATCCCACATGCATTCCTCATACATACCAGTATTGTAAGCACATCGCAAAGTAACATGTCCCTGTGAATGTACATAAAGTATCCAGAGATACCAAAGTATAGTCCCCACTCTATATTTCCCTTATTGGTCTTATAGTTCCAAGGACAGATCACTGTCCACAATAAAGTATAACTAAAACCAAAACGGTGAAGAACTTCTCTCCTTTGCAGAAATATGTGGTTGCCTCACCGCCGTATTCCGTGAAGTAATGGCAGAAAATAAAGTTCCAGTAGTAGCACCCAAATTCCCATACACAGCAATACACTGTTGCCTCACCGCCGTATTCCGCTGTGGCCTTGCATAAATCCAAATTCAAGTCTTTAGCACAGTAATCACCATACCCAGTAATACGCGGTTTTCCTTCACCGCCGTATTCCGCAATGGCAATGTTTCACAACAAATTTTATTGATTGAATTAGGCAGAATAAGAGATGTGGCTCCCCACAGCCAGGAGATTGCCACCAAGCATCTTGGTACAGTTTACATCACAGGACCAATGTCCAATCAAGAATAAAAGAGAAAACAAATGAAAGGAACTCCCACCCCTGCCCCTACCCCCGCCAACCCCCATTACCCAACCCCCCTGCTACCCACCCCTTATCCCTCCCTAACCCTGTGCACGTGTGTATAGAAAGCTTCTGTGCTCGGTCGTGGTATGGCAGGCATGACGCAGCTCACAGGCCCGTCCGGCATCTTGCACCTAGAGATCTTCTTCTGGGGGATCTAATGTCAACCCCTATAATCTGCCCACCTCTTCCATATCTTAAAGTGCTTACGGGGGCATCCTCGCGCTTCAAACATTGGTCGTTCTAGACCCATACAAAAGTCCAGTGCGGCCCTCCATGCACTCAGTGGGGGGGGCTCTCTCATCTTTCCATGCTTGGGCCAGATCTCTTTTGGCAACCACCAGCCCCAACAACAACAAATGACGTTTATATATGTTCCCACCAACTCCCTCAAGGATGTGCAGCAACCCTAGGCGATGAGTGCGTGGAAGGTCCCATCCCAGTACTTCAGACAGGCAGCTCCATACACCCCTCCAGAAACCAATTAGTCTAGGGCACGACCATACCGTATGCAGCAGTGTGCCCATTGCAGTCCCACAGCGCAGACATTCCGGTGACCCAATCAGTCCTGCCTTCCACAGCCGCTCACAGGTGTAATAAGCCCTGTGGAGATATTTGAATTGGATTAACCTAAGCCGCATTGCAATGGCAGTCCCCCGCGGGGATTCCAGGGCTTCCCTCCAATCATCCTCATCTAAGGGACCAATGTCTGCCTCCCAGGCCGCCCTCGGGGGAAGCAGAGTGGTGGAGCAGTGAGTGACCATTGTTTGGTAAATACGGGAGACCTTCTTATCTCCGAGGTCACCCATGAAGACCTTCGCTTCAATTGGACTAAATTCAGGGAGCGAGTCCAGGTTGGCAATGCTGGGTGCCAGTGCGTGCCGAAACTGCAGATAACGAAAGAACTGGGTCTGGGGCATATGGAACTCTGTGCTGAGCTCTTGGAACGATTTGAGAGTAACCCCGGACATTACATGTCCCAACAACGAGATCCCGATTGCACCCCAGCCATCGAACCCCGACAGCGTGGATAGTTCGGGGAGTCGTCCATTATGCCACAGCAGCGTTTCCGCAGTCAGTCTACCCCACCAGCCCATCCGACGTAACGCCTGTCGCCACACAGCAAAAACAATTCTTGTGACACTTGGCAACGTCCGCCGCAGCCGGGCCGAGACAATGGCAATGTTTCAATCAGTATTCCCGTAGTTACAAGAATCTCCTCATATACCGCAATACGTGGTTTCCCCACCGCCGTATTCCGCTATGTTACAGTCCGGTATCACACTCCACATTAATGGTAGCACAGATTTATGCTCTATGACCCTCGATGCGGTACTCATGTTACAGCTTAGTAGGCAGTAGGGATCCCCGGGTCGAACCTGGAAAACGCCACCCTCAGTTCAAGGCAGCATCCATTAGCCACGAGACTCTCTCCCTCAACCGAGAGAGAGGACGGACAATTACAACAAATTACGCCCACTGTCCGGTGTGTCACGCTACACACTTATCCACGCCCAGTTTGCGAGCATCATGGGAGTTGTAGTTCTGGGAACGATACGGTAGGCGCAGCTACGCTCGTTTCCTGACATTATACCTTTGGAATGGTATTGACAAATCCACTTTACTGGTAAAGTTGGATTTGACATTGCTATTTTAGAAATGCCACTTTTAGAAAGTGGACATTTCTCTGCTCTTACAGCTCTGTGTGCCTGTAGCCTGTCTCCAGTAAACGTCTGGGGTGGGTGACAGCTACACTTAGTGCATTCCGTCTAGACAGCCGTACAACAGGAATTTCAGGTGCGAAGAGGATGTAGTCTTATGGCTAGAGCAGTCAACCGCAACACTGGGGAACCAAACTCGAATCTCGGCAGGGATTCTCAACATCCTCTGATTCTGGACAACTCACTTAATATCCCCGTGCTTCAGAAAAAATGAATGTGTCTGTCTGTGACGCAACTGATGATCATGTAAAGCACTTTGATACCTTCGGGTCCAGTTTGCGCTATATAAAACTCTGGAGACAAAACGTGTGTCTGAGTAATCATCTGCATTCTTATGGCTCTTCCTGGGCAGGAATGGCAGGAAGAACTCACACTTACACCTGAATAGGCAGTTTCCTGTCCCCACTCAAAGACCTGATTACTCCCTACAGAGCCAGTGCTGGGACGAAAGGACTTCTGTGCACTTCAAAGACCCTTCCTTTGTAGTGTGGACTAGGCCTGTTTTTCGCACATTGCTAGGTTAGCTTGGCTTATTAGATGTTAAACGCCATTTTACCTTTTGCTGCTTTTGCACACAACACTGTATATAGCTGTTTTTGTAAGTTAGGCTGCGCAAATGTCTTCACATGAGAAAGGCTGGTTTTCGACATCCCTAGACTTACATCGTGACCCTAGTCTGCACAGTGAGTGCTGAAGCCTTCAAGGTTATCATAACATTGTAGCTGTTGTTCAAACTGATCAGTTCACGTTTTTAGATGGCAGATGCGAGCCAAATGAAATTCTGGCGCCTTTATTATTGCACTGCAGCCATGATTTCACACATTTGGAAGATTTTCTGTTTCCAGGGATGCAGAGAGTTTTTGCTGATCCTGATGTGATTCACTCTTGCCGAGCTGAGAGGTAATGGGGTCACCGTACAAGCCTAAGAGACCTTCTTTCGTTTATAAACATAATTCCTAGATAGGGAGGGTGTTATAACTAGGCGCTATAAGACCTGATTTTGCCATCATTGTAATATGATTTCTCCCTTTGTGTTTTATGGAATTGTAACAATGCTGATCATATTATTTCTAATCATATGTTTGCTTATGTTGGCAAAGATACTGCACCTCAGAGCACGTCGTTAAAATAAATATTTTAACCTTACCCGTGTCTCTTATTTACTCCTGTTGTGGACTGGTATGAGAGTATAACGAAAGAGTGTTCTTACTTCCCACCGTTCCTGAGTATATCCTAAGTCGCATGTTCTGGGTTGTCTAATCATTGGTTACTTTTCTATAGGACGAAGAGCTAATGTGACGCTGATGCTAGTTGGTTGGGGTTTTCTAGGTACTGAGGTGAGTTTCTGGTACACCACAATTCACTGAGGTCCTAGGTCTCTGTGCACAGTTCTGTGTAGGAGCAGAATCCTTGCAATACCTTGAAATTGGCCCTGCTTCTAAAACACAACTGGGTATAAGTACTGGGTCTCTAACCCCACCAAATCAGACACTTCTGGGCCTGTAAAGAACCTCTGTCAGAAGAACCGCTGTGCTGCTATAAGGACTTTCACACTATGGACTGCTGATCTGGAATACCTGTTTTCTTCTGTGCTGCTCTGATTCCTGCTGCTCTCTGACCCTGCTGAAGGAGAGCTGGATTCAGCCCTGCAATCAAAATGATCTCCAAGGGTTTGCCTCCCGTTTCTTGAGACTCAGGGCTATCAAAGTCTCTACACCTGCTCCTGTGCCTTATTCACTTGAATTGGGTTCAGATGCTTGCACCAGAGGAATCAATGCATCTCCCGCCTGCTTGGAGCAGAACCGGCATCCTGCGCTCTGTTGTGGGAGTAGAATCCGTACATTGCACTCAGAACTATTCTATCTTCTCCAGAACCTGACACATCAGAACGCGCATTTCATCAGTGGAGAGATTGACACATCCGCTCAAGTGTGCAGAGAAAGCCGGTACATCGCATCGGAACTTGGCTTCACCGCCTCGTCTTCAGCACCAATGCATCATCACCTTCGGGATCGCCGCATTGCTTGAGTAGACCCCTCATCTTGCCGTTGCGATCAGGATCAAGGTACTCTGTTGCCTGGGCGTGCGTGGCCCTTGTTTCCTTCCAGCTCTCAATGACCGTCATCCTTAACTGTTGACTTTGCCCCGATCCAGCGCAACCAGATAACCCACTTGGCGCTTACTGCTGCTAAGCCCTAGAACTTTTTATTCTTTAAAAATTCGTAATTCCATTTCGACTTATTGCATTTTGTCGTTTTGGTCTTGATTTATCGATACAATTACTGTCTATTTTTCTAAATCAGTATTGAGTCTTTTTGTGGTGGTTATATATTTTTTTACTGTGTGTGTGTGTTGCACAAATACTTTACACATTGCCTCTTTAGATAAGCCTTACTACTCTGTGTCAAGCTACCAGAGGGTGTGCACAGGCTATCTTTTAGTGTGTATCTAGCTTACCCTGACTAGGATTGTGGTTCCTGCTTGGAAAGGGTGCTTTCCAGAAATCCAGTTTCTAACAGTAATGTATTGTCTTTCTGGATAAGGAGTTATGCGTTGTAAGGGGGACTGCTGGGTGAAAGAGTTGTGGCTTGTGAGGAGGGCCTGCAGGTGGAATGAGCTCTGCCTTGCATGAGGGATCTATATAGGGAAGACGCCTTGTAAGAGGGAACTGCATGAAGAACAAGTTGTGTATTTTAAGGAGGGGCTACATGGAGGTGGAGTTGTGCATTCAAGGGGGAGGGAGACTGCATGGAGAATGAGTTGTGCATTTTAAGGGAGAGAAGGCTGCATGGAGAATGATCTCTGACTAGCAAAAGGGGCCTCCATGTGAAAGGAGTGGTGCTTTTTAGGGTGGGTCTGCATAGAGAAGTGGTGCCTTGTACAGGGAACCAGCTATGAGAACAAGCTTAGCCGTGCAAGAGGGGACAGCATGGAGAAGGAGTTGTGCCCTGTAAAGGGGTACTACAGGGGGAAGGAGGTGTGCTTTTGAGGGGGGGCAAGAATGTGGAAGGAGTCATGCCTTGTATAAGGGAGCTCCAGGGAAAGACCTGCATGGTGAACTAGTTGTTCCTTCTGACGGAGACCTGCATGGGGAAGGAAATGTGCTTTGTAGTGGAAGAACTGCGTGGGGAAGGTGTTGTTATTTGTAATGAGAGATCAACATGAAGGAGTTATTCCATCTAATGAAGACCTGCACGGAGGAATGAGTTGTGCTTCATGAGGGGAGGACTGCTCATAAAAGAAGAAGGTATCGAAGATGACAGACAAATCCTGACAAGTTTCTACTGACTGTGTTAACAGGAAATCAGTGGTGTGGTTTTTTCCCAAAGGTTTTCGTGACTTTTATTTTACTCCGAGCTATCTTAGTGTTACACACAAAAACCTTCCAAACAGGCAGCCGACACATGTTTAGTCTACATGCCTTTTTTAAGGCTGCACACAGTATACATTACTGGGAGTTGAGATGACAACAGAAGACGGATGTAATCCCCGTATGATTACATTGCTTTTTGGAGGTCATAGAGTAGGTATACACCTGTGAGGGAGGATGAAGAGGTACAAATGAGTGAAAAAACGTAGAGTCCCCCAGGCTCATTACTCAAGAGGAAGAGGACTCAATGCTGTTTTCTTTAACATGGAAGATGGGGCTAGTGCAATAGGGTGCCTGTGTGCAGGAGATAGAACCCAAGCCACGAATGACACCAGTCCAAGACACCATGTTGTCCATTATGATGTCGGGCAGATTGCCCCCACCAGCCTGGCAGGGGCAATCCGCCCGATATTCACACTCGTTTCCCCCCGCCATATTAGTATGGCAGGGGGGACCTCAGCGGATGGAAAGACCTTCCGCCGCTTTTCCGCCCCGGTCGCCTTGCGGGGCGGAAAAGGAATAATATGACACCGCCAGCCATATTATGATGAGTGTCTGTAGGTGCTTCCGTGTGATGCCGCCACGGAAAGGCATGCGGTCTTCACTCTGGGGGCCCCCTGCGGGCCCCCAGAGTGAAGGAGAGGTGGGGGTGCACACGGGGGGGTACCTGTGGTACCCCCCTTCATTTGCATAAACAAAGCAGCAGGCACCGCGCGGTGCCTGATGCTTTGTTTATGCAAATGCATCAATGCATTTTTAGCATTGTGGCGGGCGGTGCAGAGAGCACCGCCCGCTACAATGCTAAAAATGCAGGATGTGCCCGCCACTGTGGTGGGCACATCCTAATACCCCCCACGGGACCCCCGCCCTTATGGCGGGCGGTCCCGAATTCCGACAGGATGGCGGGCGGACAAAGTCCGCCCGTCATCCTAATGAGCCCCATAGTGTGATAGATGTGGTTGTGTAGTGCTCATTTTCCCTAGTGATCTGTACCTGCCTCATACTGTGTGATCCTAGGTTTGTGTAATAAGGAGTTCCTAAATCAAATTCAAGTATATGCGTAAGGATATTCATTGAGATCAGTCATGAGTCATGGAGCGAAGGGTTATCAAGAGCAATAGAGCTCAGTATTCAGTTGCGAGTCAAGCTGCAGGTCAGGCAACCAGCTGGTGTCCTGTAGCTCGTATAGTCACATAACATGGTTGTGGGCTGGGCTCACAACTCATTGAAATGTTATTTTTTATGGTTTTCACGTTTGCAGTGTCACGTGATCCCACAGTCACACGCAATTTTGCATATGCATGATGTGTATGATTGATCACTGAAAAAATATTGAATACAAAAATATAGACGAAAAAAATATCGAAGTAAAAATATAGAAAGACAAAATATCGAAATCCTATCTACAAACAGGTAAGTACAAAAATATATATTCAAAAATATCGAATAAATATATATACTTAATAAAAATATCGAATTTATTAAAATAACTTAAAAATAATTTAAAATTAATGAAATAATAACTATAATTAATTAAAACATACTTAAAAATACTTAATTAACTTAAACATTATTAAATAATTAATTTAAGTTAAAAAAAATAAAAATACAACTTGATTTTTTAACACATATATATATTAACATAATATTTATTAAAAACATACAATATTTTGACTGTAGCATAGCAAGAGAGTGCAACAGTAGGAAAAGCGCTGGATAGCGTAGGGGTAAAAATTACTATTCCCACTCCAGGGAGCGCAACAGTAGGGAAAGCGTTGGATAGCGTAGGGGTACAAATTACTATTCCCACTCCTGAGGGTGCAACAGTAGGGAAAGCGTTGGATAGCGTAGGGGTACAAATTACTATTCCCACTCAAGTGAGTGCAACAGTAGGGAAAGCGTTGGATAGCGTAGGGGTAAAAAATTACTATTCCCACTCCAGTGAGTGCAACAGTAGGGAAAGCTATGGATAGCTTAGGGCTAAAATTTACTATTCCCACTCCAGAGAGTGCAACACCAATAAAGAATTAATTAAAAGTAAATACCAATTTAATACAATATAATAATTAATCAATTAAAAAATATTAATTATTAAAATTCATTAACTATTAATACAAATTAATTACCAATTTACAATTAATTAATTAAAAAATAAAATGTAATTACCAATTAATTCAACATAAATACCAATCAATAAATTAAAACATTTAATTAATTACAATTAAATAACTTCCCACCCTATTCCCCTATAAACCCACAACCCGCTACGGAAAATAAATTAATTAAATTCACGTAATTATCAATTAATCCATTAATAACAATTATTTACCAATTAATAATTAGTTAATTAACAATTAAAAATTAATTAACAATTTTTTCAAAATAAATACCAATAAATAAATTAACATATTTAATTAATTATAATTAAATTACTTCCCACCCTATTCCCCAATAAACCCACAACCCGCTACAGAATTAAACTACGCAAAAATTAAATAACATAAAATGAATTACTTAAAATAAATTACAAAAAAATATACACTTTGCACACATATACTAACATACAAAACACTTCGATATTATAAAAAATTCGATAATTTTAATAACCTATATTATATACTTCGATATTTTGACTTTCTATATTTATAAAAATCGATATTACATTACTTACCTTAAAAACGATATTTTTGATGACTATATTCTGTCCATTCGGTATTTTGTACATTCTATATTCTGAAGTCGATATTTGTGTAATTCGATATTTTGTACTTGATATTTTGTCTGTATACCGTGTATGATGTTTCCTAATCCCTACCTTTTGAAGAAGCACATAAATTTGAATAAGATTTTTTTTTTTTACAGGATCTGAGAACAGCAGTTTTAAGGTAGAGGTTGACATAGGTCACTCTAACATAGTGGCAATATCTAAACCAATCTGGTAAGACAGGAGCCCATATCTCACCCTGATGAATGCCGCGGGCTTACTTGAGCCAATGGCAGAAATATTATTTCAAGAGTAGGCAGTGCTAAGTGCACCCACCAGTTGCTTATGACCTGTGCACTGTCACAGTGTCCAACCGCACAGGGGGGACCTGCTCCCCTCAACGATCCTCGGGGGCAGGACCAGGCCGCACCCCACCCCTCGTCAGTGTGCAGAGGAGTGTTGGGGGAGGGGGGCAGTCGCTACCGTAGCGAAGAGTGTGCAGAGGAACACATGCTCAGGCCACAGTATCCTTATTGTATCTTGGGACCAGCATGGAGAGGATCGTGTGGGCAGAGACTAGGCCCGAACGGCCCTGGACTTCTCCCCACCCCAAACTACGCCCCCAGCAGTCAAGGAAAGATTGGCGGCAGCTCAAACCCAAACCGGCCCCCACATTGCCTTCAGTACCTGCGGGCTACCCTCCGTTGACGCCCACCGTCCTTCCGCGGTGTCTCCTCGCACCAGGGGGTGTCCTAGGCCCGATCGACTTCCGGAACCCCCAGCAGCGCTGCTTAGGATGGCGTGCACTGTCCTGGGGGCCCTCTCTGTTGTGCAGGGCCGCAGCGCTCGATGGCCCGACACTAGACTCAGCTGCTCGTTCTTGTGCCAGTCTGCGTCCCAGACTCAGCGGGGGCTGTCTCTGTTTCACTCGGGCTGGTTCTGGCGCTGCTCGCCTCCTCTGGTCGCGGCTGTGGGCGGATCAGTGGGCCACCGCAGCCGCACATTGCAGCCTGCCTCTGGTCTTCGCAAAGCTCTGCTGCCGCCGGTCACACTATGGAGAGGTTCTCCTTTCAAATCCGGGAAGATTCCTTGGTGCCCCTCAGGCTGGCAGGGCGATTTCCCGGCCGACCCTCGCTGCAGAGTTCCGCACTGCCTACACCGCCGCAGATGGGGAGGGGGCCTCTTTCTGGCCCAGAGAGGGCCCCTGACATCTCCGCAGGCCCAGGCACGGTTCTCGCTCGGCTCTTCTTGCTGCAACGGCGGATAGACCAGCAGCGCAGCCGCGCACATACTGCTGCCTCCTCCTGTCCACTGAGGGTCTCCGTTGCTTGGTCCCGTGCGCGCTCCGGGTGCGTGGCAGGCTGTGGGGCTTACAATGACAAGGGGCCCCTCTCCAGAGCCAGCGAGCATCCCCTGACGCACTCCAAACTAGTAGGGTGAGTGCCCAGCTGTTTCACGCCCCGATTCACAGGATAAGTTAAGTTAAGATGTCTTGTGAAGCGCGCAGCTGCCCCATCAAAGGCATGTCCCGGCGCTAAGAGCAATGATAGCAGCTGACAGCATGGATCCAACATAACAACTGAAAGAAAGAAGGCCAGTGGGCCGTTGAGCGTCATAATGGCAGACAGAAGAGTGTGGACTACAGAAAACCTAATGAGAAGGGAACAGATGAGTCTTTAGTGCTTTTCGAAATACCAGATAGTTATCCATACTCCGGATATGTACAGGGAGGCCATTCCATAGCTTAGCTGCCAGTTTGTAAAAAGAGCACCCACCGTCGTGGGCCCTCCTCACTCGCAAGATAGATACCAGGTGTTTTCCTGCTGAGCGAAGATGACGAGTGGGAATGTAGGCGAAGAGCAGGCCCGCTACTATACCAGGGGTGGGGCAATTCAGGATCTTAAACGCAAAGCAGAGCAACTTGAACTCCACCCGTCTCTCCATCGGGAACCAGTGTAACGAACGAATGGCACTGGAAGTGGAACAGCGTCTGGGCATAGCAAGAAGAGTTGGGGGAGGGGGGCAGTCGCTACCGTAGCGAAGAGTGTGCAGAGGAACACATGCTCAGGCCACAGTATCCTTATTGTATCTTGGGACCAGCATGGAGAGGATCGTGTGGGCAGAGACTAGGCCCGAACGGCCCCGGACTTCTCCCCACCCCAAACTACGCCCCCAGCAGTCAAGGAAAGATTGGCGACAGCTCAAACCCAAACCGGCCCCCACATTGCCTTCAGTACCTGCGGGCTACCCTCCGTTGACGCCCACCGTCCTTCCGCGGTGTCTCCTCGCACCAGGGGGTGTCCTAGGCCCGATCGACTTCCAGGACCCCCAGCAGCACTGCTTAGGATGGCGTGCACTGTCCTGGGGGCCCTCTCTGTTGTGCAGGGCCGCAGCGCTCGATGGCCCGACTCTAGATTCAGCTGCTCGTTCTTGTGCCAGTCTGCGTCCCAGACTCAGCGGGGGCTGTCTCTGTTTCACTCGGGCTGGTTCTGGCGCTGCTCGCCTCCTCTGGTCGCGGCTGTGGGCGGATCAGTGGGCCACCGCAGCCGCACATTGCAGCCTGCCTCTGGTCTTCGCAAAGCTCTGCTGCCGCCGGTCACACTATGGAGAGGTTCTCCTTTCAAATCCGGGAGGATTCCTTGGTGCCCCTCAGGCTGGCAGGGCGATTTCCCGGCCGACCCTCGCTGCAGAGTTCCGCACTGCCTACACTGCCGCAGATGGGGAGGGGGCCTCTTTCTGGCCCAGAGAGGGCCCCTGACATCTCCGCAGGCCCAGGCGCGGTTCTCGCTCGGCTCTTCTTGCTGCAACGGCGGATAGACTAGCAGGGCAGCCGCGCACATACTGCTGCCTCCTCCTGTCCACTGAGGGTCTCCGTTGCTTGGTCCCGTGCGCGCTCAGGGTGCGTGGCAGGCTGTGGGGCTTACAATGACAAGGGGCCCCTCTCCAGAGCCAGCGAGCATCCCCTGACGCACTCCAAACTAGTAGGGTGAGTGCCCAGCTGTTTCACGCCCCGATTCACAGGATAAATTAAGTTAAGATGTCTTGTGAAGCGCGCAGCTGCCCCATCAAAGGCATGTCCCGGCGCTAAGAGCAATGATAGCAGCTGACAGCATGGATCCAACATAACAACTGAAAGAAAGAAGGCCAGTGGGCCGTTGAGCGTCATAATGGCAGACAGAAGAGTGTGGACTACAGAAAACCTAATGAGAAGGGAACAGATGAGTCTTTAGTGCTTTTCGAAATACCAGATAGTTATCCATACTCCGGATATGTACAGGGAGGCCATTCCATAGCTTAGCTGCCAGTGTGTAAAAAGAGCACCCACCGTCGTGGGCCCTCCTCACTCGCAAGATAGATACCAGGTGTTTTCCTGCTGAGCGAAGATGACGAGTGGGAATGTAGGCGAAGAGCAGGCCCGCTACTATACCAGGGGTGGGGGAATTCAGGATCTTAAACGCAAAGCAGAGCAACTTGAACTCCACCCGTCTCTCCATCGGGAACCAGTGTAACGAACGAATGGCACTGGAAGTGGAACAGCGTCTGGGCATAGCAAGAAGAGTTGGGGGAGGGGGGCAGTCGCTACCGTAGCGAAGAGTGTGCAGAGGAACACATGCTCAGGCCACAGTATCCTTATTGTATCTTGGGACCAGCATGGAGAGGATCGTGTGGGCAGAGACTAGGCCCGAACGGCCCCGGACTTCTCCCCACCCCAAACTACGCCCCCAGCAGTCAAGGTAAGATTGGCGGCAGCTCAAACCCAAACCGGCCCCCACATTGCCTTCAGTACCTGCGGGCTACCCTCCGTTGACGTCCACCGTCCTTCCGCGGTGTCTCCTCGCACCAGGGGGTGTCCTAGGCCCGATCGACTTCCGGAACCCCCAGCAGCACTGCTTAGGATGGCGTGCACTGTCCTGGGGGCCCTCTCTGTTGTGCAGGGCCGCAGCGCTCGATGGCCCGACACTAGACTCAGCTGCTCGTTCTTGTGCCAGTCTGCGTCCCAGACTCAGCGGGGGCTGTCTCTGTTTCACTCGGGCTGGTTCTGGCGCTGCTCGCCTCCTCTGGTTGCGGCTGTGGGCGGATCAGTGGGCCACCGCAGCCGCACATTGCAGCCTGCCTCTGGTCTTCGCAAAGCTCTGCTGCCGCCGGTCACACTATGGAGAGGTTCTCCTTTCAAATCCGGGAGGATTCCTTGGTGCCCCTCAGGCTGGCAGGGCGATTTCCCGGCCGACCCTCGCTGCAGAGTTCCGCACTGCCTACACCGCCGCAGATGGGGAGGGGGCCTCTTTCTGGCCCAGAGAGGGCCCCTGACATCTCCGCAGGCCCAGGCACGGTTCTCGCTCGGCTCTTCTTGCTGCAACGGCGGATAGACCAGCAGCGCAGCCGCGCACATACTGCTGCCTCCTCCTGTCCACTGAGGGTCTCCGTTGCTTGGTCCCGTGCGCGCTCCGGGTGCGTGGCAGGCTGTGGGGCTTACAATGACAAGGGGCCCCTCTCCAGAGCCAGCGAGCATCCCCTGACACACTCCAAACTAGTAGGGTGAGTGCCCAGCTGTTTCACGCCCCGATTCACAGGATAAGTTAAGTTAAGATGTCTTGTGAAGCGCGCAGCTGCCCCATCAAAGGCATGTCCCGGCGCTAAGAGCAATGATAGCAGCTGACAGCATGGATCCAACATAACAACTGAAAGAAAGAAGGCCAGTGGGCCGTTGAGCGTCATAATGGCAGACAGAAGAGTGTGGACTACAGAAAACCTAATGAGAAGGGAACAGATGAGTCTTTAGTGCTTTTCGAAATACCAGATAGTTATCCATACTCCGGATATGTACAGGGAGGCCATTCCATAGCTTAGCTGCCAGTGTGTAAAAAGAGCACCCACCGTCGTGGGCCCTCCTCACTCGCAAGATAGATACCAGGTGTTTTCCTGCTGAGCGAAGATGACGAGTGGGAATGTAGGCGAAGAGCAGGCCCGCTACTATACCAGGGGTGGGGGAATTCAGGATCTTAAACGCAAAGCAGAGCAACTTGAACTCCACCCGTCTCTCCATCGGGAACCAGTGTAACGAACGAATGACACTGGAAGTGGAACAGCGTCTGGGCATAGCAAGAAGAGTTCTGGCAGCAACATTTTGGACCCTCTGCAATCTCGAAATCTCTGTCTTGTTGACCCCCATAGTCCAGTCTCGATAGCATAGATGCTTGGACAAGGAGAAGGAGAAGCTCTGTGAACCAGTGCTGACTTGGCCATCGTGGGGCAATGAGAATTATTCGGCACGGTTCCATTTTTAGTTTTCCTACAAGCCTCGGGAGTAACGGAAAGGGGGGAAATGCGTAAGCGAAAATTCCCATCCATCTCATCATGAAGGCGTTTCCCCAAGAGCCCTTCTCTGGTTCCCAGCTGGCATAGAATGTACATTTCCGATTTATCTTGGAGGCAAAAAGATCCAAGCTGGGTGTGCCCCACATCTGGAAAATGTGTTTCACAACTGACTGGTCCAGCTCCCATTTGTAGTAAGAATTTGATGTTCTGTTCAAAGTGTCGACCAGGTGTTGTTTACTCCTGGCAGGTGCTCCACCTTTATAGTAATGTGGTGAGAAAGGAGCCACTTCCATATGTTCTGCGCTTCCTGAGACAAGACGTGAGAGCGAGTCCCCCCTTGCTTGTTTAGGTAATGCATGCAAGTGGTGTTGTCGGCTCTTATGAGAACTGAGGATCCTTGAAGTCTTGGGAGAAAAGACTGTAAAGCCAAAAATATAGCTCGAAGCTCCAGGAAGTTGATGTGTATTTTTGGCAAAGCTTTGGACCATTTCCCTCATATACAGAGATCTTGGAGGTGCGCAATCCATCCTTCGAGAGAAGCGTCTGTAGTCAAGATGAATTCCGGTATGGGTGAAACAAAGGTAAGTCTGGTCGAGACATTGCTTGATTGCTGCCACCAAAGCAGATCTACCCGCATAGCCGGTGTTATCCTCATCAGGTCGTCAAACGATCCTGTTATTTGAAGCCATTGACTGTCTAGTTCTTCTTGGATAGGTCTCGTTCTGAGACAGGAGTGTGGAACCGAAGGGATTGCAGAGGATAACGTCCCAAGAAATGATTTTATCTTCCCACAGAAGCAAACCTTCCTTTTTCGTAGGTCTAATGCTAGAGAAAGGACAAAGCTTTGTCCTGGATAGTGTCCAAAACTGCTCCCAGAAACTGAAACCTTTGAGACGGAAGAATAACTGACTTTTGGGAGTTGAGAGACAGCCCTAGAGATTGAAACGTGAAGACGGGTGAGTGTTGCTTCTGAGGCCTGTCGGAAAGAAGGAGCTTTTATTAGCCAATCGTCCAGATATGGAAAAAGCTGCGGGCCTTGCAGCCTGAGATGAGCCGCAACCGGAGCAAGACATTTTGTAAAAATTCTTGGGGCTGAACGTAGGCCAAATGGGAGAACCCTGAATTGAAAATGCACACCTGCCACAGTAAAATGGAGAAACTTTCCATGTTTGGGGTGGATCGGGATGTGGAAGTATGCATCCTGCTGATCTAGTGTTGTCATGAAGTCTGCATTAGCTAGGAGTTGCAGGATCTCTTGAAGAGTAACCATGTGAAAGGATTTCTTTTGCAGATATTTGTTCAGCTTCCTTAGATCCAGGATTGGTCTCCATTCTCCCGACTTTTTCTTGACTAAAAAGAAAGGGGAGGAAAAACCTCTTCCCACCTGAGAGCGAGGCACTCTCTCTATCGCTCCTTTTTGTAGCATACTCCTTGCCTCTTTCATTAGAAGAGCTAGATGTGGTGGATGCTTCTTTAAAGGTGGATGGGGCGGAGGGAGGTTTTACAAATTCTAGGGTATGTCCAAATTTGATTATGTCCAAAACCCACTTGTCCGAGGTCAGTTTTTCCAATTGGTTGAAATGACAAGAAGTGTTCGGCACTCTGTGGTTGAAGCGTGGCCGAACTGTTGCAGGTGCTGGGGAGACGTCACTGCTTCCTACCATTCTCTCTGCCCTGTTGGGGCTGTTTCCTCCTATTCTGTTGTCTTTAAGCAGCAGCAGGGTGGGCTCTGTAAGATTGTTGTTGTCGCTGAAAACCATATCTGCCCCGGTAAATTTGGGGGTGGTACTTTTGGTAATCTCCACGAAAGAAAAAAGACCCTCTGCCGCGTGCGCCTCGAAAAGGAATCCTCCTGTATTGAAGCTTACCTAGGGCTTTGGCCGTGTCTGTGTTCTTTTTCTCTTGCAGTTCATCATCAATGTGCTTGCCAAAGAGCGCATCCCCTTCACATGGCATATCAAGGACTTTGCTTTGTGTTTCTCAGCGGAAAGTGGTAGATTTAAGCCAACCCCGGCAACAGAGGACCGCTGCTCCAGCCAGTTGTCGGAAACCAAGGGAGGCTAAATCCATGGAAATGTTGATTGTTTCCGATGCTGCTCTTTCCCCTTCTAAAAGAATTTTCCTCGCCTCCTACTTCTTCTCATCTGGCAAAAACTCGAGGTATGGAGCTATATCTGCCCACATTTGGCGATCATATCTCCCTAGGTTTGCCAAGGAGTTAGCGGCACGAACGGTAGCACCTGCCATGGTGGTGAATCTCTTTCGTATATTATCGAGCCTCCTACCATCCTTGTCAAGAGATGCTGTAATCGGTATCGATAGATTTCTCGATCTGCGCTGAGCAGCCTAAGAGATGACAGAGTCAGGCCTATGATGACCGGACAGGCATGCAGGGGCATCATCTGGAGCCTTATACTTTTTATCAATCCTGGGGAGAATTGCAGCTAGAGAGAAAGGGTTTCTCATATTCTTGACACCTCATCCCAAATATGGTCAAGTATGGGAATGGCACGGACTGATTTTCTGCTCTGATCTTTAAAATCATAGAGAAAGCAGTCGGACTGCTTAACAGGCAAAGGGAGGTGAAAATGCATCGCTGCCCTCTCACTCATGGCATGAAAACCTCCATGTCCTCCGAATGGGAATCAATTGCCTGAGGAACTGGCAATGACTGTGTAGGAATTACATAATCCTCCAATTCATCCGTGGTTGTTGGGGATTTAGGGTGTTTGCCCTCTTTGGCGACTGCATCCTCGTCATCATCTTGAACCAGGTTCCTGTCGGGGTAATAAAACTTGAGGCCTTTGCACGGTTTGATAAGGCTCATAATATTCCTCTTCCTCATCATCCTCTTTGTATTCCACATGAAGCTGGGAGGGGCGGCGTGCAGGGCTGAACAGCCCATCATCCTCTGATTCTTAAAAAAAATGGCTAGGAGGCAAGGGAGAAATGTATGAAGGGTCGTGGTAGTAGCTCCCGTGGACAATAATTTAGATGAAAAAATAGGAGTTACTTGTAATGAAGTGGGCCTTTTCCGCATGATAGTCGACGAGATGACCATAGACGGAGACATAGTGACAGCTGAAGCTGCCATCACTGTTGTCGATTCAGAAAAGGGGGTGGTGATGAACAGAGTGTCTGAATTAAGCAGACCACTCTTACCCAGTCCAAAGATCAGGGCTTGATCCATCACCGTTATTTATCTCACTGCACCATCCCAGCTCAGAACCCGGCTATATGCAAATCAGTCTGTCCCTGGCCCAGTGCATCATGGGAACAGGGCAGACTAAACTACCAAGCCAATTCTTCACCAGAAAGGAAACAAGCTACCGGGGACCGGTTTCTGGCATTTCAGCCGTCTTCGGCCCGGCTTGCTTGAATCCTGATGGTGCAGTGAGAAAGGGACTCATGTCTGAGTATACCCTGCCACACCTATAGTGGCCAAAAACGATTCAGAAAAGGGGGTGGTGATGAACAGAGTGTCTGAATTAGGCAGACCACTCTTACCCAGTCCAAAGATCAGGGCTTGATCCATCACCGTTATTTATCTCACTGCACCATCCCAGCTCAGAACCCGGCTATATGCAAATCAGTCTGTCCCTGGCCCAGTGCATCATGGGAACAGGGCAGACTAAACTACCAAGCCAATTCTTCACCAGAAAGGAAACAAGCTACCCGGGACCGGTTTCTGGCATTTCAGCCGTCTTCGGCCCGGCTTGCTTGAATCCTGATGGTGCAGTGAGAAAGGGACTCATGTCTGAGTATACCCTGCCACACCTATAGTGGCCAAAAACGATTCAGAAAAAGGGGTGGTGATGAACAGAGTGTCTGAATTAAGCAGACCACTCTTACCCAGTCCAAAGATCAGGGCTTGATCCATCACCGTTATTTATCTCACTGCACCATCCCAGCTCAGAACCCGGCTATATGCAAATCTGTCTGTCCCTGGCCCAGTGCATCGTGGGAACAGGGCAGACTAAACTACCAAGCCAATTCTTCACCAGAAAGGAAACAAGCTACCGGGGACCTGTTTCTGGCATTTCAGCCGTCTTCGGCCCGGCTTGCTTGAATCCTGATGGTGCAGTGAGAAAGGGACTCATGTCTGAGTATACCCTGCCACACCTATAGTGGCCAAAAACGATTCAGAAAAGGGGGTGGTGATGAACAGAGTGTCTGAATTAAGCAGACCACTCTTACCCAGTCCAAAGATCAGGGCTTGATCCATCACCGTTATTTATCTCACTGCACCATCCCAGCTCAGAACCCGGCTATATGCAAATCAGTCTGTCCCTGGCCCAGTGCATCATGGGAACAGGGCAGACTAAACTACCAAGCCAATTCTTCACCAGAAAGGAAACAAGCTACCGGGGACCGGTTTCTGGCATTTCAGCCGTCTTCGGCCCGGCTTGCTTGAATCCTGATGGTGCAGTGAGAAAGGGACTCATGTCTGAGTATACCCTGCCACACCTATAGTGGCCAAAAACGATTCAGAAAAGGGGGTGGTGATGAACAGAGTGTCTGAATTAAGCAGACCACTCTTACCCAGTCCAAAGATCAGGGCTTGATCCATCACCGTTATTTATCTCACTGTACCATCCCAGCTCAGAACCCGGCTATATGCAAATCAGTCTGTCCCTGGCCCAGTGCATCATGGGAACAGGGCAGACTAAACTACCAAGCCAATTCTTCACCAGAAAGGAAACAAGCTACCGGGGACCGGTTTCTGGCATTTCAGCCGTCCTCGGCCTGGCTTGCTTGAATCCTGATGGTGCAGTGAGAAAGGGACTCATGTCTGAGTATACCCTGCCACAACTATAGTGGCCAAAAACGATTCAGAAAAGGGGGTGGTGATGAACAGAGTGTCTGAATTAAGCAGACCACTCTTACCCAGTCCAAAGATCAGGGCTTGATCCATCACCGTTATTTATCTCACTGCACCATCCCAGCTCAGAACCCGGCTATACGCAAATCAGTCTGTCCCTGGCCCAGTGCATCATGGGAACAGGGCAGACTAAACTACCAAGCCAATTCTTCACCAGAAAGGAAACAAGCTTTGTCGTCGATGCCAACGGAAGACCTGTCGTCGACGATGATGTCGTTGTTGAAGTAGCGGTCAACGTCGACGGAGGAAGCGTCGACGAGAGAGAGGCCGTCGCCGATGGTGCCGTCGACGAGAGGGATGTCGACAGAGGAGAAACTGTAACCGTCAGTGGTATCATCGACGGTGTCGTCGTCGGAGGCGAGCTGATCTTCGTCATCAAAGGTACAGTTCTTACCAGTTGTTCCGTCGAAGGAGATAGCGTCGACGAACTCTGAGGTGGCTTTGTGGTCAACTGAGTCTTTTTTGACGACGACAGAGATGGATTAGTTACTTACCTGTAATCCTAGTTTTCTTCCAGGGGTGTCCTCATCAAAGTCCTAAGCATTAGAATATTCCCAGCCATGCGCGGGACCCCGGAAACACTACAATATATGTGCCTCACATATATATAATTATATATATATATACAAATATATATATATATATACAAATAAGCAACTGCAGCCTCATACACATCAGAGCTGAATCATGCTGTAAGGACTTCCCATCATAACATAAAAAAACATGTATTAGAAATAGGGAAAAACAACAATAAAACATATTTTGAAACTGTTTTAATGCTCAGCAGACAGTAGAAAATCTCATAAAGAACTGCAAGCATAGCCAGCTCCCATGCTGCATTGCAAACCACAGTCTATAAAGACTGAAAAGCTAACTCATAGCAACATAGAGATAAACTGACACTGTGCCTTTAAGGCACTCCTGACCCCCAGCTTCCCATCATGCCTCAGGGGTGACAGTTGGGTCAGTTGTTCTTTGCGGAGACTGAATAAAGCCATGGCACAAGAATGAACAATATTTCCACAAAGTAAAAATCCTTTGCCCGGGGAGGCGGGAGTGTTGCTTTTGACTTTGATGAGGATACCCCTGGAAGAGAACTAGGATTACAGGTAAGTAACTAATCCTTCTCTTCCAGGGGATTCTCATCAATAGTCATAAGCATTAGAATAGAGTAGCGAGCCTTACCTCATCTCTCTGCGGGCAAAGGAGCAAAACAGTAATATAACCAATAAGCTTAGAAAAAACTAAGCTTGAACAGATAGATGGCTATCCAAACAGATTCCTCAAGGAGGCCTGGCCTACTTGAGTATCAGCCCTGGAATCGGAATCTAGGCAGTAATGCCTCGTAAAAGTATGAACCGATCTCCAGGTTGCAGCCTTGCAAATTTCTGACATTGGAACATCATGTAAGAAAGCCACTGTGACCGCTTTCCCCCTAGAGGAATGCGCCTTAGGGGACAATAGTAAGGGCCTTTTTGCCAGTTGATAAGCTAAGTTAATGCAGGACACGATCCATCTGGAAATGGATCTCTTAGCAGCTGGGAATCCTGTTCTCATGGCGTCATAATTGACAAACAACTGATCCGCCTTTCTTATGCCCTTGGTACTCTCTAAGTAAAATGTAAGCACCCTTCTGAGGTCCAAGGAATGCAGCGACCGCTCAGCAGGGGTCGCGGGATTTGGAAAAAAAGATGGAAGTGAAATGGACTGATTAATATGAAAATCAGACACAACCTTAGGGAGAAAAGACGGATGCGCCCTCAAGACCACTCTGTTATGATGCAAAACAGTGTAAGGCTCTTGCGTACACTGCGCTTGGATTTCGCTTACTCTGCGCGCTGATGTTTTGGCTACAAGAAAAGCGGCCTTCCAAGATAAGTGCTGCATAGAGGCCCTGTGGATGGGCTCAAAAGGTGGGCCCATCAACTTAGATAACACCAGGTTCAACTCCCATGGAGGAGAAGGGTTTCGAACAGGGGGATAAACCTTCTTCAACCCCTGTAAGAAGTCCTTGATCACCTGCATTTGGAAAAAAGAGGATTGGCTAGGTGACTTAATGTACGGCGTAATGGCCGACAAATGCACCCTGATAGAAGCGTACTTCAACCCAGATTTAGCTAAGTACAGAAGGTAAGGAAGAATGACATCCTCCTGCCCCTTTGTAGGATCGTAGTGATGCTCTCTACACCAAAGAAAGAACCTCTTCCACTTAAACGCATATGACGCTCTTGTGGAGGGTCTCTTAGCCTCTTTTAAAATGAGCATGCAATCTGGAGGCAGGTTCAAATGCCCGTATTGTAGGACCTCAGGAGCCATGCTGTTAAGTTCAGCGAGGAAAGGTTGGGATGAAGAATTCTCCCGCCCATCTTGGTCAGTAGGTCCGGCCTGCAATGTAGTTGTCTGTGTGGAAGTACCGACAGATGAAGAGGGTCCGGGTACCACCACTGCCGTGGCCACTCTGGAGCTATCAGAATCATCTTCATGTTGGATCTGATGAGCTTGGACACCACCTTCGGGATCAGAGGCAGGGGAGGAAAGGCGTAGGCAAATGTCCCTGACTAATCCATCAAAAGCGCATTCCCCCTTGTCCCTGGACGGTGGAATCTGGACGCGAAGGCGTGTCATATTTTGTTTTCGTCGTCTGCGAACAAATCTATTGCCGGACAACCCCATCGGTGGAAAAGGTCTGCCACCACCTCGTTGTTTAGCACCCAGTCTGGCTGATCTTCGAAGTGTCTGCTGAGTGTGTCTGCCTTGATATTTTGCTCTCCTGGAAGGTGCACTGCCACCACCGAGAGGTTCCGGGCTAGTAGCCAGTGCCAGATCGCCTGGGACTCCAGGGAGAGAGGGCGTGACCTTGTACCACCCTGTTTGTTTAGATAGAACATGGTGGTCGTGTTGTCGGTCTGGACCAGGACCAAGCTGGATTTGATGGCAGGTAAAAAGCTTTGAGAGCAAGGTGAACTGCCCGCAGCTCCAGCATATTGATGTGGTAGGATTGTTCCTGTGCTGACCACCGCCCTTGTATCTGAAGACACCCCATGTGTGCCCCCCATACTTGTAGCAATGCGACTGTCACCACCGATTGTACCGGAAGTGGCTGGTGAAAGGGGACTCCCCCCAACAGATTCCGAAGCTGAGTCCACCATTTGATGGAGGATCTCGCTGCCTGGGAGAGACCGATCCGATCTTCCCAGGGACCTGTCGATTGATCCCACTGGTCCTCCAGAGTTTGCTGCAATGGGCGCATTCTCAGCCTGGCGTTGGGGATGAGGAAGATGCAGGAAGCCATGGATCCCAGCAGGGACGCCACCTGCCGGACTGTTGGATTCTGCTTCTGGAGTAGAATCCTGCACTTCTGCAGCATTGAAGAAAGTCTCTCCTCTGAAGGAAACGCTCTTCCCAAGTTTGTGTCCAGAACGGAGCCTAGGTAATGGATGGTCTGGGTGGGCTGTTGTACTGACTTTTCCATGTTGACATGGAGGCCGAGATTGTGTAACTGCTGCAGACAGACTTGGAAGTCGTTTCTTACTTGCAGAGGGGATGGTCCTTTCAGAAGCCTGTTGTCCAAGTATGGATAGACGAAGAGACCTCTTCTGTGCAGGAAGGCTGCCACCACTGACATGCAGTTGGTGAAGACTCGTGGAGCTGACTTGAGCCCGAAGGGCAGGACTTTGTACTGGTAGTGTTTGTGGCTGACCACAAACCGTAGGTACTTGCGATGACGTTGTGCAATCGGAATATGGAAGTACGCATCTTGGAGGTCCACCAAACACATCCAATCTCCTACTTTTAGATGTGGACATATTTGGTGAAGGGCCAACCTGCGAAACTTCTCCTTCACTATGACCTTGTTCAGAAGTCGAAGGCCCAGGATAGGTCGGAACTTGTGCTCCTGATCTTTTTTGGGGACAAGAAAGTATCTGAAGTAAACTCCTCTTCCTCTTTGAGAGGGAGGAACTTCTTCTGTAGGTTGCTTTTGAAGAAGCTCCTTCACCTCCTTCCGCTGCAGCTTTAGTTGGTGAGGGCGAGATTTATTCAGAGGTATGTCCTTTGGAAGCGCACAGAAACGTAGTGTGTATCCATTGCGCAGAATATTCAGCACCCAACGATCTTTTGTGATGCTGCACCACTCTGCCAGATGTTGTGAAGCACTTCCTCCCACTGGAGTGGACAACGGCGTTAGAGGAAGCCACTGCTCATGACTTCCCTCCTGCCCTCGCTGTGGTAGAGGATTGTTGCTGGTGACCACCTCTACCTCTGTTGGATTTCCGTCCCTGAAACTGGGGCTTGCCCTGGTTCTTGTTTTGGGACCACTGAGGGGTTTGAACCCTCTGCTGAGGCCCCTTGCGTTGGTTGGGTCTGAACCGACGCTTGTACTCATTCTTTTTCTCAAAGCCGACTGCCTTGAGAGTGTCCAGTTCGGTTTTCATCCTATTCATCTCCTCGTCTGCGTGCGTGCCGAAGAGAGAGGAACCAGAGAATGGAAGGTTCAAGATTCTCTGCTACGCATCCGGTTTGAGGCCTGTCAATCTCAACCAGGATGATCTCCTGGCGCATATTCCATGCGCGAAGAGTGCGCCGATAGCACCGCGCCGTCCGCTGCTGTGCTAATCATCTGGTTTTCAACCAGAGATCCTTCGGTCACTATCTCGTCAAAGTCCTTTTGGTCCTCCTTTGGCAGCTTGGTCTTGAAGCGCTCCAAGGAATCCCATAACGCTCCGTCATAACGGCCTAACAACGCAGCCGCGCTGGATAACCTTAGGTTAGAAGCCGCAGAATTGCAGACCCTGCGACCCCATGAGTCCTGGGACCTGCTTTCTTTATCCGGTGGAACCGAGGAAGTAGCAGTGACAGCATGTGTTTTTCGTGCTGCGGCTACAATCACCGAGTCTGCAGGTGGATCCGTCTTAATGAAGACCGGATCTGAGGCAGCTGGCTTGTATTTCTTTTGGATGCGAGCCGGCACCGCCTTAATGGTTGCTGGAGACAGAAAAGTGTCCATGACCGGGTCAACAATTCCTGGAACCAAGGGGAGCAATGGACGAGACGAAGACAAGAAGGGCAGGAGTCAAAAAGAGATGGCATTTTAAGATGTTAAAAATGCCCAAAACTCTCAAAAAAAGACAGTCCCTTACTTCAAAAGATGAAAAACGTCGAAGTAAGGTATTAACGTTGTGAAAAGTGAAGAGAATTTCTGATAAAAATCAGAAAGAAGTGGAGCTGTGTTGCCAGGATCCTTCCTGAAGGAGCCGGAAAGAACAACTGACCCAACTGTCACCCCTGAGGCATGATGGGAAGTTGGGGGTCAGGAGTGCCTTAAAGGCACGGTGTCAGTTTATCTCTATGTTGCTATGAGTTAGCTTTTCAGTCTTTTTAGACTGTGGTTTGCAATGCAGCCTGGGAGCTGGCTATGCTTTCAGTCCTTTATGAGATTTTCTACTGTCTGCTGAGCATTAAAACAGTTTCAAAACATGCTTTATTGTTGTTTTTCCCATTTCTAATGCATGTTTTTTCATGTTATGATGGGAAGTCCTTACAGCATGATTCAGCTCTGATGTGTATGAGGCTGCAGTTGCTTATTTGTATATATATATATATATATTTGTATATATATAATTATATATATGTGGGGCACATATATTGTAGTGTTTCCGGGGTCCCGCGCATGGGCGGGAATATTCTAATGCTTATGACTATTTATAAGGATCCCCTGGAAGAGAATTGACAGACTCTGACTGAGTCCTGGGCTGTTTCAATGTAGTTTCAAGTGGCAATTTTGATTTATCCACAGATTTTCCTTCAGAAGAGAAAGAAAGCTTCTCTTTTTTAGAGGCAGTGAGGCTAGCCTTGTTTTGAGACTTTTTAGATGTCTTTCCAGCTCTTTCAGGTGGATCTCCAGATCTATCCCTCTTCTTAGACGCTGGGAGGCTATCACTATCATCATCTTCAGACACCACCTCAATTCTCACTTTCAATTTCTCCAGCCAGATCAGTAACCTGCCTTCTCTGTCCTTTAAGGTCTTTGAAGAAAAGATTCTACAAATTCTACAGTACTTGACCCTATGAGAAGGATACAGACAATATATACACTCCTTTTGGGCTTCCTCAAAATGCAATCTCTTTTTCCCACAGGAACCACAAGGCAAGAACAATCCTTTCTTTGATGATTCAGACATTCTATACTCATGGTATACAGCAACATTTTAGAAAACTGAGCAGAGCTCAGGGAGACTGTTAGAAATGGGATTTCTGGTTGGATAAGGCTTCCGCCAAAGCCAGGCAGAAACCACCACCCTAGTCAGGACAAGGGGGTTACCCCCAAGATAACCCCTGCTCACCCCCTTGGTAGCTTGGCACGAGCAGTCAGGCTTATCCTGGAGGCAATGTGTAAAGCGTTTCCGCAACACACACACACACAGCAGCAGCACACTAGGCACACCACAAAAAGGAACTCCACACAAGGTTATATATATAAAAATAGCCTTTGTATTACCATGAACACATTAGATCATAATCACACAGATGCACTGTGCCAACTGCCACTGGGCAGTATTTACAGGGGATTATTTACACATGACAGGGCCACGTGGGCCACTGTCAGAATCAGCACTTAGTAGAAATAGTAGATGTAGCACATAGAATAACCGTAGCAGAAAATAACAATTGTAGAACGCCACCAGTAACCACTGGTAAAAGGTAGGAACATACTACGCAATACTAGTCAACATAGGCATAGGTCCCGCAGTGAAACATAAAGTGACTAGCATAAACCATACTGGGTAGCACAACCTCCTGATCATAAAAACACAGTTAGAGGTATCACGGGCATAAAGGCATTGCACATTATGCATAAATCACATTAGGCAATTATCATCACGAACACAGTAGGCAATCACCTTGCGCAAGAATCCCAGAAGTTACTGACCCCAGGCCAACTGGCCTTCCATGGGGCTCAAATGCCCTTTGTCCACAATAGTCAGGGTGCGCTGCCTAGGCAGCCAAAGCAAAGATGCGCAAGAGTTCGGCCTAAACGTGGCAGCTGCCCACTACTGGCTGGGCAGCTGGAAAACTGAGCCTTGGCACCAGCGTGCCTCCTGACCCTCCTGGGGCTCCTAAATCATCCAATGCCCCCACGTTGCAGCTGTCTCCGCCCTCGCAGGGCAGCTGGGGAAATTTAGGCAAACAAACAAAATCTGGCACCCCTGTGCATCCGGGCCTGGCTGGGGCTTTAGGCGTCCCCACTGGGACTTTCTAAACTGATAAGGCCCCCAAGTCTTCCTTCAGGACTTTTAAACAGGAATGGCCCTCGAGAGTGCGGGCTCCACGGTGCCAGGTACGTTGGAGTCCCGCTCTGGGACTCGAAGGGAAAGCCGAATGTTTGCCTCTGTGTCCCAGCTGCCTTCTGACCAGCGGGGCAGCTGTGAGCACCGAATGTGTGCCCCGAGGCGGGCACCAACTATTTGCGGGCGGGCCCCATGAGGCTTGTACTGAGTGCAGGCTCCCTTTCCGACCCCACTCACCGGACTGCCTTGGTTGCTCCTGTGGTGGGGGTCCACCCGCTCTCTGGGGTCTTAGCCAGCTGCAGGCCGGGCTCTCTTCTCCAAACGGGAGCCCCGCCAGCCACTGCAGCACTCCTCCGTGACTCCCTCTGCACCACAGGGCTCTCCCTCGCTCTTGGGGGCCCCGGGTGCAAACGCCACCCTTCTCCTCGCCGGCTTCTTTACTTTTCAGGAGCGCGGGGTAGGCTCCCGTCCGCTTCCTGGTGCTGGCTCCCCCCCTTGACTCTCTTGTTGCTACGGCAACTCACAGAGAGTCGCACCAGGCCTCAAAGCAGAGGCAACCTCTTCCGAGGCCTTCTCCTGGGCCGCGCTGCGATTGGGCCGCCCACGCAGATTCCACGGTCGCCCGCCCCCAACCAGGCAACAGCGCCTGTCTTCCGGGTCGTGCCGATAGCGGCCCGGAGGGAACTTTGAAGAGCGGCTCGGGCCGCGGCGGTGGCTCTGTTGGCGGCGGCAAGTTGCGGGGTGGGCACCTGCCTTAAGGAAATACCCAAAAGTGGGGTGAGCACCCGCTTTAGGATAAAAGCACTGCGGGTTTGGCACCCAATCTCTTCAGACCCAGTCACCGGCGGGGTGGGCACCCAATACCATTAAGAACGGCCAATATGCGGGGTGGGCTCCCGTCTCCCACGAAGCATGGGGGAATCCCTGCGCCGAGGATTCCCTCACAGGGCGGTGCAGCTCAGTGCTGTAAATCATAAAATAGAAGCGCTCCTAGGGCATAAGTCCAGCGCTCCACCTAGGAGTAAATAAAGTTCTTCTCCAACTGCAAAAAATGAAGTGCTCCCAGGCGCTGTAGAACAAAGTCCCAGGAAAGTCTTTCAACATGAGAGGGGGACAACGGCTGGGCCCAGGGGCCAGCTCTAGGGCTCTCCAGCAGGGAGGCAGTCCCCAGTGGCGGTACCTCCTGGCGCCCATTAGCAGCAGGCCCCCCTCCAGTTAGGTACAGCAGAGAACATTTTACAATGGGGTCATAGCCCTTCTTACACACCAATTTCCTTTGTCTCAAGGGTGCAGAGCAAGGGAAAACCAGTTACAACTGGTTCTGGAGCACTTTGTTTTGCTCAGCCCCTCGCCCTATTCACAGGACAGGCTAGGGACATCAGACGCACCACAGGGGGCAGAGCCAGCATTGTGTGGGGAAGGCACAGCCCTATTCAGGTCCCAGGTGCAACTCCTCCCTCCCATCTACATGCAGATCTCCCTATTCACCACAGGGCACACTCATCCTGGCTCCTGGAGCCAACCACACCAGCCAGCCCCTGTCAATCACAAGCCAGACAGGCAATTCACATTCACTGCACACAGAAATGCCTACTTCTAAAAGTGGCACTTCTACACTAGTCACATTAAATCTGCGCACACTGTCGTGCAGCATTTAATCTCACGAGTTGGCACATACCAACCTCGCCCCTGCACTCCTCTCACATCAGGAACTACCATGGACACTCATATACCCCATGCATTCCTATGGGAGGGCAGGCAGGCCAATCTCACCACATGCACTCAGAGTGTGCACGCACTTTACACTGGGACACAGTGTTAAAGTGCGCAAAAGCCAAAAACAACTAACATCAGTTCACATTTAAAAGCAAAATGTTTAGGCATGAACCTTTTCTCCTTTTGTAACCTCTCAAAAGGACTGGCCCTTTTACTCTGCTGTTGCTTGGTATGTTTTATGTACAGTCCGTGAGCACTATTTTCTTGAATGATTTTCTCCAATTTAATATACAACATGCTTTCCTGCAACAGCATCGCAACAATACCAGCCGTGCGCCTTGCACCTTTTCATCAACATTTGTATTATTTTGGGGCAGCGAGGCACGCTTTAACAATTAATGAATTGGCATTTGTAGAGCTCATGGCTACCAGAAGGCCTCCCAGCGCTTAGAAACAGAACCTACACAAATGACCAGCTTTAGGCGACTGGCAACAAGAATGTTTTAAGCTGTCTATGGAAGGACATATAGTCGTCCTCAAGATGAATGTAGTTAGGATTAGCATTCCAGTTCTTGGAGGTGATGTAGGAGAATGGTCTTCCCCCACTTCTAGACCTATATATTCTAGGGATTACTGCCATGCGCTTATTTCCAGAGCGCTAGGCTTTACTGGGACAGTAAGGAGAAATGATGGAATGTAAGATAGGGGGGCCCTTCGAGGAAAGAGTCTTGTGTACAATACATAGGGACTTGAACTGTATCCTTTCAGCAACTGGGAGCCAGTGGAGGGCGGCTATAGAAGGACGCACAGATTCCCTAAGGGGGTCTGCAAAAGGAGTCGAGCTGCACAATTTTGCACAGTCTGTAGCTTCTTTTCATAGCACGTGGGGAGCCCAGATAAAGGGCATTTGCAAAATCTAGACAGGGGAGAATTAACCCCTTCAGTGCTTATGACGGGCTCAGCTAGTCATGAAGCCCAGTGGAGCTGTGCTCATGACGAACTGAGCTCGTCATAACTGCCGCGGAACGCCCACGCGGGGCTAATTCCCCTCCTGTGCGGGTGTTCCACAGGAGTGGGCGGAGTCGTAACGACCTCAGCTCGTCATGAGCACAGTTCCGCTGTGCAGCATGACAAGCTGGGCTTGTCACGAGCACCGCGGCGCCGCGCGCGGCTAGCCCTCCCCCCCGCACCTCAGGGGAATTAGCCCCGCGTGGAAGGGGTTAAGGCTTGAACCAGCAGTTTCCTGGCATTGAAGGGCAGCAGGGGAAGAATTTTTCTAACCATCTTGAGTATTCCGTAGCAAGTTCTTGCAACCTTCCGAGATTGCTCCTTCGTGTCTAGATTATGGTCAAGCTAAACTCCAAGGCTTTTTATTTGTTCTTTTGGAGGGGGCATACTGTCCAGACATTTAGGCCATAGAGAACCTGGCCTAGTGGGGAAGGTTTACCCAAAAACATCAGATCAGTTTTTGCTCCATTCAATTGTAAATATGAGCCTTCCATTCAAGCTGACACTTTTTCCCAAAAATTGGCCAGATTATTTTCCCTGTTCCCAGATTGATTAAGGGAGACAATCAATTGGGTATGCCGAAGGGTTTGACAATCTCGGCCAGAGGGCTCATATAAATGTTAAACAGGGTGGGGCTCAGGAACGAGCCCTGAGGAACCCCACAGCTCAACAACATACTCTTGGAAACGGAGTTGTCCTCAAAAACCTGAAATGAACGGTCATCTAAAAAAGACTCCAGCCACATTAGTGCAGTCCCCGACACCCCTACATCTCTGATTCTGGAGGCTAGCAGTTTTTGGTTAACGGTATCAAAAGCTGCACTCAGATCGAGGAGGACAATTGCCGCTGAGCCTCCGCCATCCATAATTTTCCTTGCTTCCTCCACAACTCCAACAAGAGCTGTCTCTGTTCCCTGATGGGGTCTAAAACCGGTTTGCGATGGATGAAAGCAATAATTTTCCTCCAGGAAGGTGGACAAAATGGAGTTGACTTGCTTTTCCGCAATTTTAGCAATCCTTGGGAGAAGTGAGATCGGACGATAATTAGCAAATATTTCAGGGTCCGCACAAGGTTTTTTAATCAATGCTTTAACCATGGTTTGTTTCCATAGAGAGGGGATGGTCCCGGAGGCAAAAGAAATATTGATAAGTTCTAGGATAGTGGGGGCAACTGTTTAACAGACTTGGTTCAGAGCGGTGGGGGGGGGGGGGGGGGGTGGCACGTCTCTAGGGGAACCTGATTTTACTTTATTAAAGTAGATTCTTGGGGATTTCATGTCCAGGGGGAGGGAGGACCTCCAACGGAGTGACAGGTGGTTTAGACTTTCCAATTGGAGGTTCCTCAAAGGGGCTGTGACAGGCAGAAATGCTGAATACATTTATTGAATAAAAAAAATAAATTCTGCTAAATTATCACAGCGTCCTAGGGTTTCAGCAGCGGGTAAAGCTGAAGACGGGGGGGGCTAATAAGGGATTTAGCTATTTTTAAAATGTCACGCAGAGAATTTGAGGCTGAGGTATTCCTAGTTGCATAGTACAGGGATTGGGTGTTTCTAATTTCTAGCTTATACATTTTTGTAGACTCCCTGTAGACGCACTTTCTCTCATCGGAGAAATCTTTCCTCCACTGCCTCTCCGATTGTTTACATTTTAGTTTCAGCTCTCTAAGCTTCGGGGTGTACCATGCAATCCTCCTAGAGCCTTTCTTTCTGATTGTCCATTTCTTCGGGCCACCAAGTCTAGAGAGGCTTTGACCCATTGATTAAACTCATGATTGGCGGATTCTGGATCAGCTTCCAATGCCGGGCGGGTATTGTTAAGAGTAAGTGCCCAGGCCTCAATGGGAAGCTTAGACCAATTACAGCTGAGTTTCTTTACCGGGTCTTGTGGCGGATCACTAATCAAGGGGGCCCATGAGAAAGATATCAGATAGTGATCAGTCCAAGGTAATGGAGTAGGATTCTCCACCATTAAGTTATTAATGTTGGTGAAGATAGGATCGAGTCAATGATCCTTTAGGTAAGTGGGACTGGTCACTTTCAAGTTAACAATAGTGGCTGCAAGCCAAACAATTTGCATCTTTTTATAAAAAAAAATGTTTTGGGGCATCGCGGCACGCTTTAACAATAGTGGATGCATGCCTTTCTTTTTGTCATACCAAGAGGTAATGACGGCCACACACCTATATTTTCAAAATGCACTTTGCTCCACTTCAAAACAAAATGCCGGAGAAACAACTTAAAAAAAAAATTATTCACTTTTGTAGTAATGGAGGCATGCCGCACGGTGTGCTGCCCAAGGTCCCGGTCCCGTGGGAGGTCGATCGACCGGTTGCGGAGCCGTCACCATTGTTTGTCTGGATCTAAGTCTTTGCACTCAGGGTCAGGTAAGTCGAAGCATTCCAAAAAGAAGTCGAAGAAGCGTCATCGCTCTTCGACTTCCCCTCGCCCTTCGCGCGACGCGGGTGTGGGTGGTGTCACCCTGCGGCTCCGGCGGAGCCTGCTACTTCGCTGCCGGCCTACCCACCTTTTTCGGGTCTGTCGGCGACGCCTGCTCTGGTGCAAGAGTTTCTTGCTGCCATGGTCCGACTCTTTGGGCCGTCTGGCCCTGCCAGTGCGCCTTCGGGCACTACTAATGTTTCTTACATATATATTATTACCAAAGGTAAGTTAACTTGTGCTTTAAGGTAGACAACGAAAGATTAGGGCCAAGCAGCAGCTGCCAAATTCACTGTGAGCACTTCCTGCTGTAACGCCGAAGCTTCTTATAATGAATGTAATAGTTTAGTTTCCAAAACACACAATAAGTGTGCTGGAAGATAGGCATACTGGTGTTGTTTTATACTGAAAGGCAGTGCCGTTATGAATGAAAGCGCAGCGCCCATGTACATAAAACGAATGTGTGTGGTTGCGACTGAAGCTGGTGCCATGGGATTCACTAATTAGTTGGCGCCCATGTATAGAAAAGTTATGTGCGTGCGACTGAAGCGGGCGCCATGGGAATCCCTAATTAGTTGGCACCCGTGAATAGAAAAGTTATGTGCGTGCGACAAGCGGGCGCCATGGGAATCAATAAGTAGTTGGCACCCATGCATAGAAAATGACTCTGCGTGGCTTGTGCATGCCTGCATGTGAAGCGGGAGCCATGCTAATAAATAGGTAGCCCCCCAAGCATACATAAATTCCTAGAATGTAATGAAACCGAAATTGGCCAGTGCTCCTGCCCTAGAAACGGAAGTGATCTATTAGGAGCACCAACCAGTAAGAAGACAGGAAATAAAAGCGACGCAGAAGTAAACGAATGGCAAGCAGCAGGCGAGATTACACTCAGTATGAGTGATAACAGCAGGTCTTGCATCAGCGCATGCATGCTGATGCTTGACCTAAAACAAATGGTTTGTCCGCTGTATTAACTCGGAGTGGGGCGAGGTGCACATTTTGTAAATAAAGGCGCTGGGCCGCCATTGTTTGCTACTCGCTTTTCTGCATATTTTGCTGAAGGTCCCTCAAGAAGTTGACGGAAAAGGAGATTACGCTGAGATACACTGGGTAATTGGCTTGTTTGTCACCAAGACAGCTGTAAGATTGATTCCCTCCCGCTTCGTGTTCCTCCCGGATTTTGGCCACTGTTATGTATGCCCATTAACTGCTTCATAAATGAGAGAATTAACAGCTCCTCAAACTGTTGCAAAACATTTGAAGAATAACAATGTGAAATATAGGCACAAAGAAAAATGGTGGCGACACCAGCTGCACTTTGTAGACCCAGGAGTACAAACCCTGGGCCCTCGGGCAGAGGGTAACCTAGAATTTAGTTGTGCGAGTATCTCTGCCCTAAAGGGTCTTATCCCATCAGCATGTTTATCCCATCTGCAAAATTCCCCAAAGTATTTAGGAAGCTGTGGAGAAACCTGGATTGGTTAGTGTTAGGGTCATATATCATAGCGAATTTACATTGCCGACCCATTATGCGGTTTTGACTATGAGAGGTATCTCCCTTCCCTATGTGCCTTACAACTCTCTGGAGCAAACCGCAAAGAAGAGTGAAAGAAGAGTGGCACCCCGTTGTGCTTAGTAGACGGCAAGGATTTATACTTTAATCTGTATTGTTTGTGCTTCAGATGTTGATCCTCAGTCCTCTTAAGGCGGGTCTCCTGTAGAGCCATCACGTCGTGCCTTTTGTCTAAAATTCGTTTACACAGGCGCTTCCTTTTTGCAGGGGAGTCAAGGCCCCTTACGTTCTATGTGAGGGTTGTAATGACCATTATAAATCTCGATCAGTAACCCTCCGCTGTGTGCAATCACCCTGTGTACTCCTCACTCCCTCTGGTCTCCCTCCCTGCTGCATCCATACCCGCCTCATAATAGTTCTCTTGTTTTGACACCGCAAATGCCCAATCACCTAATGGCTCCCCCATGTACTACAGAAAGGTGAAAAAAATACTAAAACCAAATTAACCAAAAAACATAACCCAGTTTGTGTATCAACAATGCGAACATCTTTAAATACTTATCTAGGGACGTTCCGGTCCTTACCTGTTAAGGCATTCCTTCATCAAACTATTCCCTAGCTGGAAAGAAAAACAAAGCGGAATAGTAGTGGAGGCAAGGGCTATCATGTGAGCCCCCGGCCCAGCCCAGAGAAGTCCAGCGCACCATCCCATGAACCTCACATCTCGAGAGACGGGAATTGCCCTGCCAAACCTTCTGGCATGTGGAAGTCCTTTCCCCCATAAGGGGCCCCCCTCCGGCATGTAGGTCATCAGTATGTTGTCTGATGTCAGAGAGTCTTTGGCGATGTATGGTGACGTGCTGTCTTCCACTGGCCGTCTTCCCTTTGAGTGGACCGGAGGCCCGACACTCCATCATCTCCTTCCGCCTCTGGTTGTCCTGACTGCAGCGGTAGGCCCAGTGTTCATCTCGCTTCTTGAATGTCGGTGACATGCCCAGGCTTATTGCATAGTTCAAATGCCAAGCTGAAGGAGTATGTCCATCTATAGTTGATGTTGTCTTGTTGGAGCTTGTCCGTGATAGGTTTAAATTGGGCCCTTCTCGCCAGTGTCGCCGGGGTAATATCATAAGAGCGTACGTGTCATACCCTGGAGTGACACCTCATTCGCTTTTCGGGCTGCCTGGAGGATGGCTTTTTTCACACTATAGGAATGCAACTTAACCAACACATCTCGGGGGGACATATTCACTTTCAGGCCAGACTCCCCCAGCAGCTCAGCAAACAGGCCCTGGGTGAAGTCCTCCAAGTCTGGCCCTTCTGACCCCTCCTGAAGGTTCCAAATGCGTACGTGTCCCTGCGCAATTTATTTCGAGGTCCTCATTCTTTAAGAACGCCATCTTGAGTTGTCGTGAAAAAGTTCCACGGTGTTTTCCAGCCGATTTGTTTTCCCTTCTAGGTCATTGACCTTAGTCTCCAGATCTAATGCTCTTGTGCCAACCTCATCAACATCTTGCTGGAGGGAGAGAAAATGCGAGTTGATGTCTGACCCCAGCACCTCCAATGAGGCATTCAGATCTGCCTTGAGCTCCTCCCTGAACTCCTTTTTGAAGTCCCTCAGTGAGTGCAACAGGTCATCTTTTGTGAGGGCCATGCTCTCAGGGTACAGGCCGCGGGCAGAAGCCCCGCTTCCGTTAATGCAAAATAATTAGAGACCCTGTTGCTCTGGGCCTTCTTTGGCGGCAGAAAGACCACACCCCACGTCGTTGTCACCTGAAGGTTGGACTGAACTTCTGTGACAACCTTCATCGTTACCCTTCCCCCACTTGCGTGGCTGCTAAGTTCACCCCTCGGGGGCAGCCCCTATTTAGCTGTTCCCACAGCAACCATTCGCCCAACAGGTCATTGCTAGTAGGGCCCACTATTCCATAAACTCCCAAGATCCCAGGCCTGTGCACCGCCCCTGATTGTACTCAAGGCCCCATCAGGATAGCTGCCATAGTCTGCAGATAGTCAATTTGTGGAACTTTGCCGGTCTCGCTAGGCTAAGGTTAATTCCTTGGGTGGCTCCCACTTTCCACTTTGATGACGCCACCTTCGTCGGCAGCTGCCATCTTAGGGTCAGGCATTGAGCTTTTTTTGCCTCTCCCCCCTCCGGATTGCGCTGACAGCTGCAGGCCTGGTATCTTGGCCGCACTCAGCACACGGGCAGTCATCAGGGGGCCCGCCACTCCGGTATTCATCCGTCACATATTCTCTGCTAGGTCACAGCTCTGCCCGGCAGTATCTCTCGTCAAGGGCCTCTCTCGTGAGTTCACATCACTGGGTGAGTGTTTTTCCCCCTTACCTGATTCCCGGGGGATTCGGCTGCTTTCTCGCTCCTCTGGGCCCCCAAGTCGCCGCCACAGACTTCCTTCTATTCGGCGGATCACAGACCGGGTCCCCTGTAGTGCACCGCAGGCCCGCCACATGTCCCGGCACTCAAAACCTCCGTCTGCCGCGCCGCTCCTCCTGTGTCTCCGCTCCTCCTCTCAGTGCCAGCGGGAAGGTTTCCTCGGTTCGCCGCACCCTTCTGTAGCGCGGTGGGGCCCAGGTCAGGTAGGCCGCAGGCTACGCTAAAGAAAGTACACAAGAGTCAGTGAATGCACTCTCGGCCGGAAGACCACAAGTGGTCTCCGGACCATTTATTTATACGAGCCCGCCCGAGGGATTATGGATGCATGAGTGTACCACAACATTGTTTTGGAGAGCCCGGGTGGCTCTCTACATCCCTCCTTTCTTTTGGTTCTGGACCATCAAGTTCTCTCAGTTCAGAGGGAGGTATATACAAAGTCCTTCAGCCGTTGACTCGGCATAGGATTCGGCCGGAGACCATACCTCTGGCTCTGGGCACAGGGAGATGTGGCAACCACAGCCGGGGTTCCCTCAGCTGACTCAGCAGCAGCGCTACCAGCACCTCCTTGACTGGCTTGTCTCGGCGACTCCGGTAAGGCGTTCCTCACATTGGGTGATACAGGAGGAGAGAAGTTCGGCAAAGAGTTCTGATCCCCAGAGACCTTGAGGTCTACTTCCGCCTCCGTGTCTTCTTGAAATTGGACACATTCCTTGCGATGGATTGTTGTCCCCTTTGAGCGGTTACCATGGTCCCTTGGACGCTTACAACGACCCACGCCTCTGGCTCGTAGGGCATCTGGAATTTCCACCCGGGTTGTTGGTCTTTGATCACCACCCGGTCTCCCACTCTGAGCTGCGGTTCCTGGGCTCTTCGAGCCGCACTTGCATTCCAGTTCGTTGTCTCCCTCCTCGACTGGACAGCTGCATCATCCCGCTCCAGGGGCACCCACGTCGGGTCAGACGGGATACTGTCTTGTGGTGCTCGCTTGAACAGGAGTTGAGCCGGAGCACACTTAGTGGTGCTATGAGGAGTGTGGCGGTACGCACCAAGAAATTGGTCGAGGGCTGCTTCAGGATCTTCCCCATTATCCACTACGATGCGTAATGCACGGTTAATTGTCCTCATCAGTCTTTTTTTACTTCCCCGTTCGCTTGGGGCCATAGCGGGGTGATCTTCCTGTGGCACACCGCTAGGTTCTCTAGATACTCCTGGAACTCCCGCCCCTGGAAGGGAGGTCCATTGTCAGACTTAACTTCTTCCGGCAGCCCCATCATTGCAAAGGCTCGATCCAGGACTTTCTTCATGTGTGGGAAGGCTGTTGATGCTATGGCTTTGACGATGGGAATCTTCGAGAATGAGTCAACCATGACCAGCATATGGCATCCGTCCGGGAAGCTCCCAAAGTCCACACTGAGATGTGTCCACGAAGTCTTGCACGGTTATTCCGTGATCACCGGTGCTGGCGCTGGGTCTTCCCCGGTGATCGTGCAGGCATGGCACTGCCGTACCATCTCCTCTACCATTGAGTCCATGGCCTGGAACCAAACCTTGTCCCTCAATCTTGCCTTGGTCTTGGCCATTCCCTGGTGACCAACATGGGCCAACGCGAGGATCCTCCTCTGTAGGCTTTCTGGGACCACAATGAGATGTCCCCTCAGGACGACGACTCCTTCCCCCACACTGAGTTCCCTCCGAACATGCCACAGCTGTTGACGGGCATGGCCGGCTGGAGGACACAGGCACTGTCCATGAAGTGGGCCCAGCCGTTATTCACCAAGGCTCCTCGAACTCGGGAGAGAGTGGGGTCTTCTTGGGTGGCTTGGCCAATTTCTTCGAGCGTCATGGCCTTGGGACACGCCCCTTACGACACCATGTGGACAAACGCCTCCGTGCTGCAGGCATCCGCAGACGGGTCGACTGGAGTCGGATATTCTGGGTGTTGAGACAGGTAGTCGGCAGGGTTGTGCGCCCCTGGGCTGAAAACCACCTTGAAGTTGTATCCTTGCAGCTGCACAGCCCATCTTTCGATCCTCATGGGGCGCCGACCGGGAGGAGCCGGCAAACAGCGGGAGTAACGGCTTGTGGTCGGTCACAACACTGAATTCTTGTCCGCATAGATACAAGTGAAAATGTTGGCACGCCCACTTGATCGCCAACGCCTCCCTTTCGATTTGGGCATATCTGGTCTCGGTGTCGGTGAGGGCTTTGCTGGAGTAGGCAACTGGCTTCCACACTTCTGGGCTATTTTCTTGAAGAAGGACTGCCCCAAGGACCACAGGGCTGGCGTTGACGACCAGTTCCGTTCTGCGTTGTGGATGGAAGTAGGCCATCACGGTCTTTGCCAGCAGTCCCGCCTTGATGTCTTGGAAAGCCTTGTTGGCTGCCAGCGTCCATTCCCACTTGTGGTCTTGACGTGTGAGGGCACGCAGTGGCTCGGATATGGCTGCCAGATTGGGAATAAACCGTCCACAATACGTGGCCATGTCAAGGAAGCTCCTCACCTCAGTGGGGTTGCGAGGGGTGCTGGCCGCTCGGATGGCTTCTGCTTTTTTCGGATCCACCAGGAGTCCCTCGTGGGTGAACGTATACCCGAAGAAGTCAATGCTCTCCTGATAGAATGAGCACTTAGATTTGTGCATAGTTAGCCCGCAGTCCACTAATCTTTTCAGCGTGGCCCTGAGGTGCGAGTGATGTTTCTCGAGCGTGGTGGAGTACACAAGGATATCGCTGAGGTTGATCACTCCCTGCAGCCCCGACAGTGCATCCCGGATGGCGTTTTGGAAGACTTTGGAGCTGAGGACACTCCGAAGCTGAGCCTCTTATACATGCGTAGGCCCACATGCGTCGAAAAAGTGGTAATGTACCGGCTCTCTGGCTCCAGTTCCAGTTGATGGTAGCCGGCGTTCAGGTCTAGTTTGGAGAACCACTTCGCTCCATTTAAGTCGGGCACAATGTCATCCATTGTGGGGGTGATGTGGCGCTCCCTCTTCCCAGCTGTATTCGGTAGTCTCATATCGACACAGTCGAATGGCTCCTGGTTGCTTGGGCTTGGGTGCCACGACCAGCGGGGACACCCATAGGGTAGGTCCAGATACCTTCTCGATTACTCCTAGCTCTTCGAGCTTCCTTAGCTCTTCCTCCACCTGCGGGCGTAAGTTGAAGGGCACCTGACGGAGCCTGAGGGCCACTGGTCGCACGGAAGGGTCAATGCGAAACTTGAGCCCTTTGCCTTTGAGTTTCCCCAGTCCTTCGAAGAGCGCCGGAAACTCCTTTAACATGGCTTCTGCATGGGACTCATGAGCTTGTTTGGCGAAGAAGACAAGCCCGAGGTCTTCGGTTGTGTGGCAGCTGAGCAACGTCCCCTTCTTACCCTCCGTGATGTGGAACTACGCTTCGGTGGAGTAGCTCCCACTTGCGACCATGGTCTGAATGACGCCCCGGAGAGGGAGCGGGTCCGTCCCTCCGTACGTGTAGGTTCGAGGCATGTGGGCTGCTGAATTCATATCTGTGCATAGATCGCCGCCTAGTGTTGGGTCCGGATGATTGCACATTGTTGTCCTGGAAGAGTCTTCGAAGTATCACGAGATAGGTGGCTCCTCCCCTGGACTACAGTGCGCATGGGCATCGACTCCAACCCCAGATTGTTTTTTTCCTCCATTGGGTTCGGATGTGTTTCGGTTCCCTCTGTCGGAATCGATAGTTGTTTAACTTTCCTTACTTGAGACCAAAAGGTCTTTAGGATCTCGCGTCGGTATTGTTATCGGTCGGGTTGGTTATTCATCGGCTCCGATCAACTGCTGCCCTTCCGCGTGCTGTCGGCGCGGACGGGCCTACACGACGCTCCAGACTACTTCAACATGGAACGAAGTCCGTTTAAGAGGTGCCCAGTGTGTGCCTCAAAGTACCCGCACATCGACGTGCACCCTGTGTGCAACAAGTGCTTGTCGCCGGACCACGACGAGGCCAAGTGTATGGCCTGCTCCAAGTTCCGGTCGAAGAAGACTCTCAAGCTACGCCGGGCCGCAAGACTGCAGGCCCAGAGTTCGGCACCCCCACCAGCAAACATCTTTGAAGAGGATGTTGAAGACGACACCGTCCTAAATGTTTCGGACTCTAACCCGGCGTCGGAGGGCGAAGAAGACTACGACGCGGGAGACAAAGAGTTCGAAGAAGTCGTCGAGGAGGTAGGGGACGACGACGGGGCCATTGCCACCGTGGAGGATAGCTCAGAGGAGGAGCGTCCTCAGACTGACTCCGGGGTCAATCCCCATCATAAGGCCCAGGTCGAGGGATCGCCTTCGGGCCTTACCCAAGACCTTAATACTCGTCCCACGGCTCCGCCTCCTGGCCCGGCCACGGACATTAGTGATGCGCCACTCCCGGTCCAGAAACCGAAAGTGAAGCCATCGGGGTCAACACCATCAGGATCGAAACCGAAAGTGCAAGTCGCACTGGTTGGGTCAAAGGCGCCGGAGACCTCGGCGCCGAAGAAATCCAAAATGGCTGTCGAGCCTAAGAGCCACGCCAAAATGGCCGATCCGAAGACCATGGTGCCGAAGCCTAAGGCTAAGACCCCCGACGCGGCGGCTTCAACGCCGAAGCTGGTCGACGCTCTAAAGAGTCGCGTCGACGCCAAGAAGGTCGATGACCATAAGAAAGCTCAGAAGAAGCGTCAGGACGACCCCAAGCCTATGACTGCACCAATCCCAGTCGATAAGGCGAAGTCAGGTGCCGCGTCGGCTCCGAAGACGGCTGCGTTGGTCGCCGACTCAAATCCGGACTCGGAGGACTCGCTCGAGCCGATCCGGCCCTCCCCATCCCTCACCAAGAAGGTCTCGGAGTCCCTGCAGCGGATTCGGGAGGAAGCCGCGGCGACCGAGCCAAAGGACGCTGTGCCGCACAAGCCTCCACAGAAGCCGGCAAAGGCGCAGAAGCCGATTCACTTCACGCTACCGCCGAGAACGGCGCCGAAGGCCTTCGCTCCGAAACATGGAGCCGGGGTGCCTTTAAAGCTGGTTTCAACGCCAAAGGCACCATTGGCGGTGCCGAAGACACGGCATCAACCACTGGCAGAAGAGGAGCGTCGAGAGGTCATCATCGACGCCAACACAGGCAAGCTCTCTCTTCTCAAGAGGAAAATCACTCCGGAGCCTGCGTTGGAACATTTCCATATTCCCCTTAAAAAGAAGTTGGACTCTGCCGGTGCATCTGCCCCTATGGAGCCGACATCTCCACAGGGTCTGAACCTCTCACCCACTCACTCTAACGCTGGGGAGGGTGACGGAGACGAGGAGGACGAGTATAATTATCCAGCATACTCGGACCCAGAGGATGTCCATGAGCCATGGTCTGCGGGGGGCGACCCCGAGGACCCTCAGTCGGGACACGAGCCGCAGCTTTTTGCTGCAAAAACTTCACCAACGGAGGACTCTGCAGCCTTCAACGCTTTGATTGAAAGAGCTGCGGCCAACCATGATGTCGACCTCCACGCCGACCCAGTGGATGTCGATTTTCTTTTTGACACTTTCTCAGTGGCTGAAAAGACCGTCAAGACATTGCCGATGCTCAAAGGTGTGCTAAAGCATGCACCAGAGGTTTTCAAGGAGCCCACCCGGGCAAGAGTCATCAATCCTCGCATTGATAAAAAATACAAGGCAGCGCCCACTGACCCAACGTACATCAAGGGACAGTTGCCACTGGACTCTTTGGTTGTCTCCAACGCACGTAAACGAGCCAATTCACAGACCACTGGTGATGCTCCTCCCCCTGACAAGGAATCAAAGGTGTTTGAGGCATCAGGGAAACGTATTGCTGCACAGGCAGCCAATATATGGCGCATATCAAACACGCAGGCGTTACTTGCACGCTACGATAGGGCACACTATGACTCCCTAGAAACACTTCTACAGCACTTGCCAGATCAGTATAAGGAGAATGCAGAAATGCTGATTCTGGAGGGTAAACTCATTACCAATGCCTCCATCAAGTGTGCTCTAGATGTGGCTGATACCGCCTCGCGAGCGATAAATACTAGCGTTCTGCTGCGCCGGCATGCATGGCTCAGAATATCAGGCTTTAAACCAGACATTCAGACCACCATCCTCAACCAAACAGTAAATCCAGACCACCTGTTTGGACCTGAAGTAGATGCCACACTCGAAAAGATGAAGAAGGACACTGACACCGCTAAATCTATGGGTGCCCTTCAGTCCCAGCAGTTTCGGGGTGGTTCCTTTCGCCGCTCCAATAACAGAGGCAACTCAAGGGGTCAAGCGTCACAATCCACACAATTCTATAAGACTAACACCCAAACCTCATATACCAACAAAGGTAGGGGTGGATACCATGGCAACAACGTCAAGGGCAGAGGACGTGGAAATAACAGCTCCAGGTCCTCCACCGCCAGCAAACAGTGACGCCTTGTCACTGCCCCCCGACCACACAACACCGGTCGGGGGGAGACTCCAGCAGTTCCTGCCCGTGTGGAGGTCCATCACCACGGACAGGTGGGTCAAATCTCTTATTCAGTACGGTTATTGTCTGGAACTCACTTCCATCCCACCAAACATACCTCCAAAAAACCGTCCTATGTCCGGCGAGCACTTGCACTTGTTGCAGCAAGAAGTTCAGGTCATGCTGCAAAAAGGGGCAATAGAGCTCGTCCCACTGCAGGAAAGGGGAACAGGGGTTTACTCCCTGTACTTTCTAATCCCAAAAAAGGACGGATCTCTCAGGCCCATCCTGGTCCTCAGACCTCTCAACATGTACTTTCTGTCAGAGCATTTTCATATGCTTACTCTGCAACAGGTTCTCCCACTGCTTCAGCAAGGGGACTTCCTGGCAACTCTAGACCTCAAGGATGCCTATTTTCACATTCCCCTGCATCCTTCACACAGAAAGTATCTAAGGTTCACCATTCAAGACCAGCACAACCAATTCAAGGTTCTGCCCTTTGGGGTCACCACGGCGCCCAGGGTCTTCACAAAGTGCCTGGCGACAGTGGCGGCGCATCTAAGACGTCAGAACATCCACGTATACCCCTATCTGGACGACTGGCTCATTCAAGCAAAGTCGCACAGACAGTGCGCCGACCACGTGTCCCAAACCATTCACCTTCTGCACGATCTTGGATTCTCACTGAATTACCCAAAGTCCCATCTCCAGCCCGCTCACATACGGCAGTATCTGGGCGCGACCATAAACACTCTGGTGGCTACAGCACAGCCAAATTCAGTGAGGATCAACAGCATTCTATCGCTGATTCAAAGATTCAGACCTCAACACTCACTTCCAGCACGAGTGTTCATGCAGTTGATCGGCATGATGGCCTCCTGCATCTCCATTGTCCCGCACGCGAGACTACATATGCGCCCGCTTCAGGAGTGCTTAGAACGTCAGTGGACTCAGGCTCATGGGCAATTGAAAGACCTAGTGTTGGTGAGCAGTCGGGCATACAACTCTCTGCATTGGTGGAATCCACAAAACCTTTGCAAGGGCCGACCGTTCCAGGAGCCTGTGCCACAGATTATCCTGACGACGGACGCTTCTCTCCAGGGTTGGGGAGCGCATGTACTCCACTACACAGTGCAGGGACTATGGACACTACAGCAAAAGAAGATGCACATCAATGTGTTGGAACTGATGGCAATCTTCATGGCCTTAAAGGCGTTCAAAGTACATCTGTGCAACAAGGGTGTGTTGATCTGGACGGACAACATGACGGCCATGTACTACATTCAGAAACAGGGAGGGACACACTCGCCACAGCTGTCGCATCTGGCGCAGAGCATGTGGAAGTGGGCCATTCAGAGGAACATCTTTCTCATGGCAGAACACCTCCCAGGCAAGGACAACCAGATGGCGGACCTGCTCAGCAGGCACAGCCACCAGATGCACGAGTGGGAGATACACCCATCAGTACTCCAGCCGTACTTTCAGACGTGGGGTCATCCAGAAATAGACCTGTTCGCCACAAGGGAGAACGCAAAATGCCAAAGCTTCGCCGCCAGGTTCCCACACCCGCAATCGCAGGGCAATGCGATATGGATGAACTGGTCAGGCAAATTTGCGTACGCTTTTCCCCCAGCACCCCTGATACCGCTGGTGGCACGCAAGCTCAGACAGCACTCGATGACCCTCATCCTGGTTGCTCCAACGTGGGCTCGCCAACCATGGTACACCACGTTTCTGGAACTATCCGTGGTACCGCATCAAAGGCTTCGCCTCACACCCAGCCTTCTGACGCAGAGCCATGGCGACATTCAGCTCAACCTGACGATCTGGCTCCTGAAGTCCTAGAGTTTGGCTACCTTAACCTTCCTCCGAATTGCATGGACATCATTCGGGAGGCAAGAAAGCCCACTACTAGAGCCTGTTATGCGGCCAAATGGAAGCGGTTTGTCATTTATTGTGCAAACCACAACATCAATCCACTAGATGCTTCCATTCAGAACATCATCTGTTACCTGTTTCATCTGTACCAGTGTAATTTGGCATATACTTCCATCCGCATTCACCTGTCTGCGATGGCCGCATACCTCCAAAATAGACAGCACCTTTCACTTTTCAAGGTGCCTGCTATCAAAGCTTTCCTGGAAGGACTCAAAAGGGTCATTCCACCACGGACCCTTCCAGCTCCGGAATGGAACCTCAATGTGGTTCTTACAAGGCTGATGGGTCCTCCCTTTGAGCCACTACATTCCTGCGAACTTCAATTCTTGACTTGGAAGGTGGCTTTCCTGGTAGCAATTACATCGCTACGGAGGGTTAGTGAGCTGCAGGCCCTCACAATTCAGGAACCTTTCTTCCAGGTCCATGCGAACAGGGTAGTGCTCCGCACTAATCCTAAATTTCTACCCAAGGTTGTGTCTCAATTCCACATAAACCAAACAATTGAGTTACCAGTGTTTTTCCAAAATCCTGAGACACTGGCAGAGCGGATGCTCCACACCCTTGACGTCAAGAGGGCACTAATGTATTACATTGACAGAACCAAAGATTTTAGAAAGACTAAGCAGCTTTTCGTTGCCTTTGCGTCTCACCACAAAGGTAACGCTATTTCCAAGGCTGGTATTGCTAGGTGGATTGTGAAATGTATTCAGATCTGTTATGCAAAAGCTAAACGTACTCTTACAATTCCACCAAGAGCCCACTCCACCAGAAAGTTGGGGGCCTCTATGGCCTTCCTTGGAAACATTCCCTTAGAGGACATATGTAGAGCAGCCACATGATCTACCACACATACATTTACAAAACATTACTGTGTAGACGTGCACTCTAAACAGCAGGCAGCTGTAGGGCAGGCTGTTCTCAAGACACTTTTCCAAACTGCTGCAGCTGGTACGGGCGGCCGCCGCTAATGGAGGGACTGCTATGTATTCTATGCACAGATATGAATTCAGCAGCCCACATGCCTCGAACTGCAAATGCTACTTACCAGTATGCATCTGTTCTTGGCATGTAGGGCTGCTGACATTCATATCGCCCGCCCTCCTCCCCGGCGCCTGCAGCAGCTGCAGTATTTACATGCATTTCATGCCATGGTCATCACTCACAAAGTTCACTCCATCTCGGCCACAATGGCTAAAAACAATCTGGGGATGGAGTCGATGCCCATGCGCACTGTAGTCCAGGGGAGGAGCCACCTATCTCGTGATATTTCGAAGACTCTTCCAGGACAACAATGTGCAATCATCCTGACCCAACACTAGGCGGCGATCTATGCACAGATATGAATGTCAGCAGCCCTACATGCCAAGAACAGATGCATACTGGTAAGTAGCATTTGCAATCCTTGCAGTGGATGCTGCGAGAGGAGGTCGCGATGATAAGCAATCATATTGGTCGCAGTCCATCACATTGACGGAGGCCCCAGTGTCGCCCAGTGTCGATGAGGGCTCGTACATCAGTGCCTTCGATGGAGACGGAGCACATGGGAGGTGGCCTTCGACTAGTCCCCGTCCAGCTGACGTATGACACCACAAACACTTTGTCGTCGTCCTCATCCTCATACATGGGGCGTCGCTCTTTTGGCTGGTCATCCGTCAGTGGGTCATCAATGGAGATTTGGCGAACCCGCTGGGACACACCTCTGGGCCTTGACGCGGTCGAACGGAACTTCCCACCGCGGCGCACTCTAGCGTAGTGGTGTAGCCTGCCGCAGCGCGAGCATGTTTTTCCTTTCGCGCCGCAGATGGCCATTGCGGGGTGATCCTCGCCACAGTACCCACAAGGTCCTCTTGGTGGCGGTCTGGGCACCTGGCGAGGAATCGGGGGCTGTCCTTGGATGGCATCCACCTTTTCCTTCTTGATCGGCGGGTGCCTGGAACTCCCGCCCCTGGAAAGGAGGTCCATTGTCAGACTTAACTTCTTCCGGCAGCCCCATCATTGCAAAGGCTCGATCCAGGACTTTCTTCATGTGTGGGAAGGCTGTTGATGCGATGGCTTTGACGATGGGAAACTTCGAGAATGAGTCAACCATGACCAGCATATGGCATCCGTCCGGGAAGCTCCCAAAGTCCACACTGAGATGTGTCCACGAAGTCTTGCATGGTTCTTCCGTGATCACCGGTGCTGGCGCTGGGTCTTCCCCGGTGATCGTGCAGGCATGACACTGCCGTACCATCTCCTCTACCATTGAGTCCATGGCCTGGAACCAAACCTTGTCCCTCAATCTTGCCTTGATCTTGGCCATTCCCTGGTGACCAACATGGGCCAACGCGAGGATCCTCCTCTGTAGGCTTTCTGGGACCACAATGAGATGTCCCCTCAGGACGACTCCTCCTTCCCCCACACTGAGTTCGCTCCGAACATGCCACAGCTGTTGACGGGCATGGCCGACCTCCGGCCGGAGGACACAGGCCCGTCCATGAAGTGGGCCCAGCCGTTTTTCTCCAAGGCTCCTCGAACTCGGGAGAGAGGGGGTCTTCTTGGGTGGCTTGGCCAATTTCTTTGAGCGTCATGGCCTTGGGACACGCCCCTTACGACACCATGTAGACAAACGCCTCCGTGCTGCAGGCATCCGCAGACGGGTCGACTGGAGTCAGATATTCTGGGTGTTGAGACAGGTAGTCGGCAGGGTTGTTCGCCCCTGGGCTGAAAACCACCTTGAAGTTGTATCCTTGCAGCTGCACAACCCATCTTTCGATCCTCATGGGGCGCCGACCGGGAGGAGCCGGCAAACAGCGGGAGTAACGGCTTGTGGTCGGTCACAACACTGAATTCTTGTCCGCATAGATACAAGTGAAAATGTTGGCACGCCCACTTGATCATTAACCATTTGCCTGCCAGCGACAGATTCCTACTGGCCTCCAGCTTGTTTTTAATTTGATCTTGTAGTCCCCTGCAGCCGAGCTCTTCACACCATCCACGAGACATAAAGGACGGTTGTGAACCATGTGAGTAAAGTAGACTGTGCATGGAGTGTGTATTTGGTCCATGACTTTAGCCATATAAGAATTCATTTTGATTTCCTGCAGTTGACTGGAACCTAAAACCTAACCAGTTTGGAGAAAGCGCCATGCATCCCCTTTTAAAATGGATCAGAGACCCCTTCCTACTTTCTCAGAAATATTATCCACATCACGTCAAGTGTAGTAAGTGGATTAGCCTTACAGGCAGGAGACGTCAGGCTCCCATCCACTTTCCTGCTGATATTGATGCTCTGCCTGGAAACAGAGTACAATAATGGGACAGAAACTACTAGATAGTGTTCCGAGATTTTGATATCAGATTCTAGGGTCCCACAAGCATAGTCACTGAGAAACTCTTGCACTCTAGGGTTAGGATATTGACTGCCAGATTCCGCTTCACCAAAATATGAACCAGAAACCTGGGAGGTTTTACAGCCCACCAGTTGCAGCTGCCACAGCCTGCCTTGGAATTAGGAGTGACTGGCTACTTTATGGGGGTGTTGGTGCTTCTCTTGCACCACGAATATGCTGCCTACAAGGGGAGTACTGCACGGATCTGAAATGGGATGAATTGAAGCTGCCTGCTGTGACTCGATGGACGAGCCAACATCGCAAGGCTATAAGGGTATATGTGCAGCATGCTCAGATGCAGAAGCCTCAGGAATGTGTGGTGTCCACACAAACTGTAAATCTGCTTCAATGGTTTCCCTGCCAATGAATATGTAGCGCTTGACTGCTTGACGCTGAGAAATGGTGATCACACACTGCACTTTTATCTGATGAACTGAAGCATTGGAGAAGGTGTTGCGCCATATAGGGATTGTTCACCGCAGTCGATGGGCATGCTAACCTACAGCTCTTTATCACCACTGTGACACAAGGTGAGCTTTTTACTTTGGATAATGGGGTTGCGTTTAGGCCTGTGGAAGATCTACCAGTATAGAATCCCCGTACCATGAGCAGTGCTATTCAATTTTAGTCTCTTCAAGACCCACACTGGTGCTGCTGACATTTGTAAAACAAAGGCTTCCATACGTGCAGCAACTTCAGCTTGGCCTAGGCGGGGTCAGAGTGATTACGTGTGTGAGCTGTGTGAGGACCCAACACCCAGAGTACTACTGCTCTCGCTTCACATCGGTACACTCAGGCCAAGCCTGCCAACAGGACGACAAGGACTAAAATATATGGTCCAGGAGTTGAGACAATGAAGCAAAAGGGGAGCGGGGGGGATTGGAGGAATTATCTTTGGGACTGACCTAACTGCAGACTCTTGAGATAGGTTGGCAAAGGGCTGGGTAGCTTGAGGGCAGTGATGCTGGAACAACTTACAGGTGACAGTGATGGTGCCTGAGACAGCTCATGGATGAGGGTGATGGGACAGCTCCTATGTGAAGGTGAGGGGACAGCTTATGGGTGAGGATGCTGGGACAGCTCATGTGTGAGGGTTCTGAGATGGATAACAAGATGGTGATGGTACTGGGACACCTCATGGGGTAAGGTGCTGGAACAACTCGTGTGAGAGTGATGGGACAGCTCTTGGGTGAGGGTACTGGGACAGCAAAGAGGGTGATGGTACTGTGACAGCTCACGTGTGAAGGTGATGGGACACTCATGGGTGATTGTGCTCGGACAGCTCATGGGTGAAGGTGATGGGGCAGCTTGTGTGAAGGGTAATGGTTCTAGAACAAATAATGGGTGAGGGTGCTGGAAGAGCTCATATGTAAAGGTGATGTGTCAGCTTATAGGTAAGGGTGATGAGATAACTCATGTGTGAAGGTGATGGGATAGCTAATGGGTGAGGGTGCTGGGACAGATAAGGTGAGGGTACTGGGACAGCTTGTATGAAGGTGATGGAACAGCTCATGGGTGAGGGTGATGGGGCATGAAGAACCGGAATAACTCACTTACTGGGTCTCGGCGGCGGGGGAACCGCCCAAGCCTTCCATACCCTTCATACGTAGTTAAAGGAGACACAGGAACCGTTGTCTGCAGGAGGAACCCAGATTTATTCAAATAGCCCGGGCTATGGAACAGAGTCCCAAGCTCGTCAGAAACAAGAGAAACAAGATAGAGGAGGCTGCTGCTTTACTCTGCAGCTTACAAGCCTTTTATACTTTTTCATTCTGATCTTTTGGCTGTTAGTTCATTGTTCAATCAAGGCAGTGTTTGCAATTGATAACCAGACTCAGACGATGTTTGTAGGTGGTGGCCTGGTCAAGGCTTGGTACACAAATCATTGTTCACTCAGTTTGATCAAAGCTCGGTCTTTCAGGTCATTGTCCACTCAGCTTGATCAACGCCCGGTCTTTCAAGTCATTGTTTAATCACCCTGATCAAGGCCCAGCAGTCAGACCATTGTCCAGATAACCTGATCACGGTGTCAAGGAAGTTTACCAGGCTGTGAGCAGGAGATGCAAAACAATTCATTTACACAGGGTGTAAGTGTCTCGTGGCTTTCTGGTGAACTGCAAAGAACAGGGGGGGGTTGGATGTGCGACAGTTCCTGGGCAGAAATGCAGGCCGCAAGATGGTTGTTGTCGTGTTAGTTAGATTTTCCTCATTCATCAGCAGAAATGACCAGGTGGGTCGTGTGGAAGTGGTTGACACAAGATGGCAATGAAAAAGCAATGGAGTCCTGGTACAAATGATGCCGATCAGAAGAACACTTTTCCTCAGGCAGATGACAAGAAGGTGATCATACTTGGACAGCTCATGGGTGAGGGTGCTGGGCAGCTTTTGAAGGTGATGGGACAGCTCTCATGAAGGTGATGGTAGAGCTAATGGGTGAGGGTGCTGGGACAGATAAGGTGATTGTACTGCGACATCTTGTGTGAAGGTGATGGTGCAGCTCATCAGTGAGGGTGCTGGGACAGATAACACGAAGGTGATCATACTGGGACAGCTCATGGGTGAGGGTGCTGGGCAGCTTCTGAAGGTAATAGGGCAGCCCATAGGTGAGGGTGATGTGACAGCTCGCATGCCGGTTATGGTACAGCTCATGAGTGAGGATGCTGGGACAGATAAGAAGGTGATGGTAATAGGACAGCTCATGAAGGTGATGGGACAGCCCATGGGTGAGTACCATGGGACAGCTCATCAGTGAGGGTGCTAGGACAGATAACAAGAAGGTGATTGTACTGGGACAGCTCATGGGTGAGAGGGCTGGGGCAGCTCTTGAAGGTGATGGGACAGCCCATGGGTGAGGGTGATGGGACAGCTTGCATGAAGATTATGGTACAGCTCATGGGTGAGGGTGCTGGGACAGGTAAGAAGGTGATGGTAATAGGACAGCTTGTGAAGGTGATGGGACAGCTTATGGGTGAGAATGATTTGATAGCTCATGGATGATGGTGCTGGAGCAGCTCATGTGTGAGGGTGATGGGACTGCTCATAGGTGAAGATGATGGGGCAGCTCATAGGTGAGTGTGATGGAACGGTTCATGTTTTAAGGGAATGGGACAGCTCATGCGTGAGGGTGCTAAGACAGTTTATCGATTATGGTGCTAGGACAGATAACAAGAGGGTGATGGTACTGGGACTGCTGATGTGCAGTTGTGCCAGGGCAGCTTTCAGTTGGATGGTTTCTTGTTTGTTGGGTAGTGATGGTTCTTCAGACCACTCTGTTGGCAATGTGGCTCACTTCTGTGGAGAAGTGTGGCTCACTGGTTAGAGCAGGCAGACCCTGAAGCAGAGGTCAGACCCGGGACCAGGGTTCAATTCCCGACGCGGCAGGGTCTTGAGCTCAAATGTCCATGGACTCGATAATTCTCGCTTCGGTGCCTGACCTAATCATGGGTTCACACTCTGCAACTCTGGGCATTAAGCTTGCTTAATCTCCACAACGGCCCCCCGCGGCGGGATGCCTGGCTTTCACCTTGGGGATACCCTGTAGGGGCTATCTCACAGGGAAAAGCCAGGACGGGTTCCCAAGGCAAGCGCGGAGATACCCCTTCGGGGGTCGATTCAGGCGCTATATAAGAAACATAATAATAATAATAATAATAATGGTGCAGGGAGCTTATGTTGAATGTTGGTGGTGATGTTGTTTGGGGTTGTTATTCTTCAGTGTGAGGGGGGTGAAAGACTTGGTTGCTCCTTTTTGCTAAGGTGCCCCATTGTGGTTTTATTGCAGAATAATGATGTGATCCCCGACCTGAATGTTCTCACCGCTTGGAGTCTTGGTTATACCGGCAGAGGAGTTGTAGTAACCATTCTGGATGACGGCCTTGAGAAGGACCATCCTGATCTCATGGAAAATTACGTAAGATTACTGGTGTCAATGAGTGCACAACTGTAATACACCCAAAAACACCAGAGAAACTCTGGCACTCCCTGTCCAGTGCACTAGTAGGAACAATGCTGACCTTGTAACTAACTTGTGCTATGACTATGTCCACCATGTGTGGCTGGGTTAACCCCGCATCAACCTGGTGTAACATCTCTTTGCGACATCTGTTGGCATCCTCTCTGGCTGGGCTAACCCCAACCCATCAACCAAGTGTTACAGGTGTTTGTACCCTTTGGCTGTACTCTCCCTGCATCTCCTTAGTGTTCCAGGTGTTCTCTCTTCGGTGAATCTTCATTGAAGGCCCAAGCATTTGAGGTAGTTCCGCCCACGTACGGTAATCCCGGAACACTTCTTCATAGAATATCTTCTTAAGTATAGGTGTTCTCCTTTCTTCAGCAAAGTGCAGGAAGCTGGCTTTCCATATACTATACCAAAAGAGGTATAGTGTGCTGAGAGTCCTGTGGATCCCAAGGGGCTTAACAGAGACACTCACTGAATAAATCTGAGACCAATTCATAAAAATAATACTTGTTTACATTTTTTTTTCCGAACCACAGAACTTCGTCATAGGTAAATATGTTTCTGATGGATACATCTGCCAGTTGATTCCTCACCTTGTGAATATCCCCTGCGCCAGCAGCCATTCGGAATTATTTTGTAGCTCTCCACGCCGACGAGGACGTGGACGACGTCACAAAGGTCACGACTCCGCTCGCGACCTCGCTGACGTCACTGGATCCATAATAGAGCCTAGTTGGCGTGATGACGTCAGTTCCCCTTTTTCGGCGCTGTTGACGCCAACGGTTTTTCTAGGACTCTCCGTAGTTACTTTGTATTTCTGGCTGGATTGCTGTGTTTCTCTTGTTTCCTTCGAAGTTGTCCTCGAGGAAATCTACGTTCAAGCCCTGCAGGGACGGCGGTGGACATATGTCCATTACAGATCCGCACGAGGACTGTGTTTGGTGCTTATCTTCCAACCATGACGTCAATGGATGTCCATGCTGCAGGAAGATAAATCACAAAGCGCTAAAGGAGAGAGAAGCGAAGCTTTTCATGGCCAAAATGAGGAAAGAAAAGAAGAGAGGTAGGAGAAGGTCGAGGTCTCGTTCCGGATCGAGGTCAGGTTCGAAGTCGACGTCGGGACATTCGAAGCCGAAGAAACATAAGAAGAAGAAACATTCATTGAGACATCGTTCAGACAAGGAAGCGGCGCCGAAATCGACCTCTCCTTCTCGACATCACAGAAAGGATTATGTATCTCCTTCTTTATCGAATCCGGCTTCGCCTGATAAGATGGCTTTGCCTGAAGTCTCTTCGCCTCGATCGCCGACGCTGGCTTCTTCACCAGATTCGGTACATTCACTGGCTCCAGATCAAGAAATTCTTGTGCCGGAAGAACAGGTAACTCCAGTAGTTCCGACATCGGCGCCGGCTGGCCCGAATACGGGTACACCTTCTCCGGATTCAGTTCCAGGAGCTTATCCTCCATTTCCAGCTCCAGGACAAGACCCATCGCATTATCTCAATGTCATGTATGGTGTCTTTCACAGAGCTATGTACCCCTCTGGTGCACCTTCGGGTCCCATGGGTCCATTAGCTTTTAATTTAGGGACAAAGCATATGCCCAGGCCCCCTTTATGCCTTTCCTTCCGGCGGCGCCGTCTTGAAGTTTCCCGGCACCGAGGTCTTCAACGCCGTTTCCATCTTCTTCGGCGCCTTCTGTTCGGCCTCGTTTGGCGCAAGCGGCGCAGTTGGATCCGTGCACGACGCCGACCCCGAATCCGGCAGAGTCGGTTATGCTCCATCAACGCCAGTGCCTAGGATAAGATCCAGAAGAGAAGCCCAGAGGATCTTAGAAGAGGAAAGTTATCATGAAGAGATGGAGGAAGGTGAACTCCAGGACTCAGATGAGTGTTTTGCTGAGTTGAGAGAGGCAAATGGCCTGGATATCTCTCCAGAGTGGGAGCTTTCTCCTGCTTCTGCTACACCTTCCAAGGACGTGGCTCCATATCATATGGTGATTAAGAAGGCAGCTGATTTATTGGACATTCAACTTCCCACTACCGTGTTCAAAGCGAACATTTTAACGGAGGTTCTCCATTCACCCTCTTCAGTTGTTGAGCCTCTATCGTCATTCAATGAGGCAGCTATTGAACCTGTGTTGGAGGTTTGGCGCAAGCCTTTTTCTGCGCCTGCAGTTTCCAGGACTATTGCGAGAAGATACAGGGTGGCTCCTGGGGATCCAGAGTTTTTATCAACTCATCCTTCTCCAGAGAGCTTAGTAGTTCAAGCTGCATGTTCTAAAAGATCTTCGGGTGCATTCCCTCAAGTACCTGCGGACAGAGAATCAAAGAAACTTGATCAATCTGCCAAGAAAGTTTTCTCCTCTGCAAGCATGGCATTAAAATCAACTAATGCTACCTGTCTTATGGGTAGATATATCCATGCTTTAATGGATTCAGCTAAACAGTTGACACCTAAGCTGTCCGAGGAGGATAGAACATTTTTTGAGGAAGTGTTGCACCCAGGCTGCTGCACGCCAAGTTATTCAAAGTGGGTTAGATACCACTGACTCGGTCGCAAGAATTATGGGTTCTTCTGTGGCTACTAGGAGGAGTGCATGGCTGAAGTCCACGATTTTTCAGCAGATGTTCAGGCCACTCTGTTAGACCTACCCTTTGATGGTTCAGGACTCTTCGGGAAGAAGGCTGACGCTGCCTTGGAAAGATTTAAAGACAGTAAGGCAACAGCTAAATCTCTTGGCTTACAAGCTCAACCTAGAGGCTCAGCTTTTAGAAGATACAAAGGGTTTGGGAGGTCGTCCATTCGATCATTTGGCCAACCTCGTCAGCAGCAGCAGCAACAACAACAGAATACTCTATAAAAGTCCTATAGAGGAAAAAACAGGGGTCGTCCCCGAGGCCGTCAACCCTCCTCCTCCTCTTCCTCTACCTCCCCTCCTATTAATGCAGCAAAGTAGCCATAGATTCCCCATTCCGGATCATTTTAGTCCTGTGGGGATTCGGCTTACTCATTTTCTGCAAGACTGGGAATCGGTCACTACAGACCTATGGGTTCTCAATCTTGTAGAGAATGGGTATGCCCTTCCCTTTCGGGAATTCTCTCCGAATTACCCTCCTTGCCAAGGTTCTTGTTCGGAAGAACATCTCCTTCTCCTGCAGGAGGAAGTCTAACTTTGTTGAAAAAAGGTGCGATAGAGGTGGTTCCGCAGCAGGAAAGGGGTCAGGGATGCTACTCCCGGTATTTCCTGATACCCAAAAAGGATTGCAGGTTATGTCCAATCTTGGATCTCAGGATCTTGAACATTTTTCTGAAGCAAGAGAAGTTCAAGATGCTCACCCTTGCGCAGGTTCTTCAGGCGCTGCAACAAGAGGACTGGATGGTGCCAATCTACTTGCAGGACGCGTATTTTTATATTCCGATCCTGAAGTCGCACAGGAAGTATCTCCATTTCATGGTGGACTCGCAACACTATCAGTTTGCGGTTCTCCCGTTTGGACTTACTACTACACCTCGAGTCTTCACCAAGGTGATGGCAGTGGTGGCAGCCCATCTCAGAAGATCGGGGATTCCAGTTTTCCCCTATCTGGACGACTGGCTTCTCAAAGCAGAGTCTCCAGAGAAGGTGCTTCATCATTTGCAGGTGACAACCCAGCTGGTGTACAAATTGGGTTTTTCAATAAATGTACCCAAGTCTCACCTGGTGCCCTCTCAGCGCAACCTGTTCATAGGGGCGGTACTGGACACTACTGTGTGTCGAGCATTCCCTTCTCCTCAAAGGATTCTCGACATTCAGTAAATGATTCCCTTGTTTTACAATGGAGCGGTCGTTCCGGTCCTGAAGGTCCTACACCTGCTCGGTCTGTTTGCTTCCTGCATTCTGTTGGTCAACCATGCACGAATACACATAAGGGCACTACAGTGGTGCCTCCGCAGGCAGTGGTATCAACACAACGGAGATCTCAGGGAGAAAATCAGGATCTCCAGAGTAGCTGCAGCGGGTCTGTCTTGGTGGCACGTGGAGTGCAATCTGTCTCAAGGAATGCCCTTCCAACTGCCTCCATCGGTTGCCACAGTGATAACGAATGCATCCACATTAGGGTGGGGTGTTCATCTGGGTGATCTGGAGATCAAAGGTCTTTGGTCTACAGAGGAAAGGTTGCTTCACATCAACCTTCTAGAGTTGCGGGCAATACGTCTAGCGCTCAAGGCCTTCCCCCTTTCCCTTCGCGGGCAGTCGGTTCAAGTCCTGACGGACAACACTCCCGCGATGTGGTATGTCGACAAGCCGGGAGGAGTGGGGTCGCATTGTCTCTGCAGAGAGGCTCTGCGTCTCTGGTCCTGGGTTCAGGACCATCAGATTTGTCTGATGGCAAATCATTTGGCCGGAGTTCTGAATGTACGTGCGGACAGTCTGTCGGCAGTTCTCAGCGGACCACGAGTGGAGGCTTCATCCGGAGGGGGTTCATCACGTCTTCCGGACGTGGGGAACTTCTCAGGTGGACCTGTTTGCCACTCACGAGAATGCTCACTGCCCATCATTCTGCAGCCTCCAGTTTCCGATGCAGGAGGTGTTGGGGGACGCGTTTCAGTTGAGTTGGGACGCACGACTCATTTACGCGTTTCCTCCCATACCCTTGATTCCTTGGGTTCTGAGGAAGATTCGCAAAGACCGGGCCCAAGTCATTTTTATCGCCCCGGATTGGCCAAGAAGGGTGTGGTACACAGATCTTCTCCACCTCTCCTCGTGCCCTCCGCTCCGTCTCTCTCTCAGGGCAGACCTCCTCTCGCAGTCGCTGGGGCAGGTTCTACACCCCCACCTCCAGAGCTTACACCTTCATGCCTGGAGATTGAACGGGGCAACCTGAATTCTTTCTCTCTCCCACCTGACGTGGTGGACGTTATTTTGTCCGCCAGACGTCTCTCCACCAAATCTATCTATTCCTATAGGTGGTCTAAATTTGTCCATTGGTGTGGGGAGAAGTCTATTGACCCTCTAAAGGCTCGTTTATCCAGCATTCTTCAGTTTGCACTATCTCTGGCCCAACAGTGTTTTGCTGTGGCTACTGTAAAAGGTTATCTATCGGCCTTTTCGGCATTCCTTTGTTTGCCGGACCAGCCATCTTTGTTTAAGTCACCTGTTGTATTATGTTTCATTAAGGGTCTTACCAATAAATTTCCTCCTACCCCATTTATTGTGCCTCAATGGGACTTAAATCTTGTCTTAACCTACTTTATGGGTTCACCTTTTGAACCTTTGCACAAGTGTCCCATGAGACTTCTGTCTTTCAAGACTGTTTTTCTTGTTGCAATTACCTCGGCAAGGAGGGGAAGTGAGCTTCAAGCTCTAAGTTCAAAACCCCCATTCTTTACCATTCATGCTGAAAGAATGGTACTCAGGACCAGGGCTGCTTTTCTGCCTAAGGTGGTAACTCCCTTCCATCTGGGGCTGTCCATTACCCTTCCTACCTTCTATCCTCCCCCTCACCCTTCCAAGGAGGAGGAGCGGCTTCACCGTCTGGACCCCAAGAGGGCGGTGAGCTTTTATCTTGATAGGACTAAAGACTATTGTGTGGATGAACAACTCTTTGTGGGATTTGCTGGCTGCTGGAAAGGAAGAGCGGTGCACAAGCGCACACTTTCCAGATGGATTATCTTGTGCATCAAGATCTGCAACACCCTGGCTGATAAGGAACCTCCAGAGGGTATAAGAGCTCACTCTACTACAGCAAAGGCTTCTACATCTGCTTTGTCTAGAGGTGTCCCTGTAGAGGACATTTGTAGAGTGGCAACTTGGGCCTCCCGCCACACTTTCGCGAAGCATTACTGCTTAGATTCCAAAGTGAGGAGGGATGGTCATTTTACACGTTTTATCCTCCAAGATTTTCTGGAATACAAGAGCGGACACCCTCCTCCGGGAGTGGGGACTGCTGTGGGACTCTTTCCACAAGGTGAGGAATCAACTGGCAGATGTATCCATCAGAAGAACAAGTTACTTACCTTCGGTAGCACTTTTTCCGGTGGATATAGCATCTGCCTATGGATTCCTCACTGGCCCACCCGCCTCCTCTCTTCTCTTCTCTCTTCCGTCCACTCTTCTATACCTGCAAGTGTTTATGTTTGTATTTTTCAATGGAAATGTTTGATTGTTTTTACCTTTTGAATTGTCTTCACACTATGTGTTTTGGTCTGAATACTGTGTACTGTGTATACTATACCTATTTATGTCGGTCAGCCCATGCGCCTCGGGGGCACGGAAAAAAGGGCGGAACTGACGTCATAACGCCGACAAGGCTCTATTATGGATCCAGTGATGTCAGCGAGGTCACGAGCGGAGTCGTGCCGTTTGTGACTTCGTCCACGTCTTTGTCGGCGTGAAGAGCTACAAAAAAGTTCCGAATGGCTGCTGGCGCTGGGGAAATTCACAAGGGGAGGAATCAACAGGCAGATACTGTATCCACCAGAAAAAGCGCTACCGAAGGTAAGTAACTTGTTCTTTTCAATAGAAATGGGCACTTAACCTATGGGAGGAAGAAAACATTCAGCATACATAGGGATAACATTGACTTACAACACAAGTCTTCGGACGTTCAGTATTGGGCAAGGTTCAGTTCAACAGCAACAGTGCATTACCAGCAACACGGGTGGCTGGTTACAGGATGCAAGTCCAAGGTCGGGTGCCCAATGGAACTCAGTGGGGATTGGGTCATCGGACAGAGGCTGCTTACTGGTAAGTAGCAGCAGATTGTTGGGGAGGATCATTCTCCAGGGGTTGATGCAAACACTGGACAGGGCCCAAAGCATCACCAACACTACACCGCCAACGGCACAGGCGCTGCCAGTGTACCAGCACAACGTCATGTGTTTTATGTAAAGCAATGGAGACAGCCAAAATCGGAAACAGGCTTCAGGCTCAGGCCAATTGAAGGGAACCAACAGCTGCAGTCGTAAGTTGCGATGCTGGGGGACATATAAACACCTTTGGTCTTCTTCAACAAGGCCTAGGGCGGACGGGTGCAGGCGTTTCTTTTGGCGTTGGAAACGGCTTTCCGGAACAAGTCGCGGTTGGGGAGTCCGTGCAGAGGCTGCAGGTAGTGTCGAGGAGTCTGGGAGAGGTCAGCTCACAGTGGACTTTGGCTCTGGAGCACTGGGGAACCTCGTTGAAACCAGTCGGCCACTTGGACTCGGGCCGAACGCATCAGGTGCAGAGTTTGAACCGGGGGCAGGCTTTGCGGTTCTTCAGGTCACAGAGTCTTTTAGTTGAAGATGGTTTCTATCTCGAGATATCTTGGCCTTTGTCAAAGGCAGACAGTACTCCCAAGGCTTTGGAGGTCACGGGGCTCCGGGACGAGTTGCCTTTTGGTGCAGGATTGTCAAGGGCTGCAGACAGGCCGGTAGGGCTTGGGCCAAGTAAGTAGTTCTCTGCAGTCGTCTCTGCTGGTGCAACTCTGTAGTGTCCGACACTTCATAGGTCATCAGGAACTGAAGTTCAGGGCCTGGGGATGCCACCTAAATACTTGATTTTGGGGTGTTACAAGGGAGGGACAGGTAATGACCAATAGGCCACTTACCTGGGTGTCTACACCCTCTATTATGCCCACCTCACGTGGGAGGAGGACATAGACCTAGGCCTGATTGATTAAGTCCCACCATCTTCAAGATGGTGGACCCTAAAAAGTGTACTTCACCTTGCCTCCCCAGACCTGAGGGGGGAAGTTGGCAGAGGGTGCACACCTCTTATTCTTTCTGAGTTTTTCTGCCTGCCCTCCCGTTAAAAAGGGGTTTAGGACAGGAAGCGGGCCTGCTCTCTCCTACAGGAGAGGCTGGGGTCACGTCACAAAGGCGGCAAGGCATTTGAAACTTCCTGCCACGGATGGCTCTTCCTGATCATGGTGGGTGGACGTGAACACCTCCAACCAGGAAAGGCATTATTCTTTACTTCTGAGCGCACAGGCATGCAGCCAATGAGGTCAGAATACTGGTGGTAGCAGGCTGGCTTAGGCCAGTCAGTGACTACACTGAGGAATTGTATGTCTCAGGGTACCCCTCTCAGGGGTCTCTGTGTGCCATTTTTACACTGGAATCAGTGCAGGTTTTATTATGCAGAGATGTTTGGTACCAAACATCCCATACTTGAGTGAAGCCATGATGGAGCTAGGGAACTCGTAATAACATGTGTCAAGCCCATGTTCTTAATATGACTTCCCTGGTCACTTGTAATATCCAGGAATCGACAAGGATATTGCTAGGGCATAACTGAAAGAAACAGTTCGTTATAGATTTCTTACCTTAGAATTACCCCCAGGCGACAGACTGGATCCGGGACGTTTTTTCGTCAGCACAACCTCTGCACGTCAGAAGGTGGCGTTGGTCGGCTCTGCATCCGTTGTTCGCGGCGTGTCACCGGGATGACGGCATAGCTACTTAGACGCCGCCCTCGCGCACCGACGTCAGTTCTTTCTTTTTCCGTGCCAGCCAGCGCAGATCTGGAGAGTTTTTGACTGAACTTTTGGAGCAACTGTTGTCAACGTCTTTATGAGTCCTAAGACTCCTGGTGCACGTCGGGATGCCTGGCTTCAAGGCTTGCGGATCCTGTTCTCGAATGATGTCGGTTACGGATCCGCACCGAGTGTGCTTCTTTTGCCTGGAGCGCGACCAGAACCCCAAGTCGTACTCCGACTGCCGGTCCATGGCTCCGAAGGCTTTTCGGGGGGGAAACAACCTTTGCAACGCAACTTTTACAACGCACTACCATTACAACGAAACTTTTACAACGCAACATCCATTACATTGCATGCCATTACAGCACAACCATTACAACGCATGACACTACAACGGATACCACTACAACGCATGTCATTACAACGCAGTCATTACAACGCATACCATTACAACGCATACCATCACAACGCATAGTACCCTTACACTATCCAACACTTACCCTACTGTTGCACCCCCTGGAGTTAGAATAGCAATGTTTACCCCTACACTATCCAACACTTACCCTACTGTTGCACCACCTGGAGTTAGAATAGTAATTTTTACCCCAACACTATCCAACACGTACCCTACTGTTGCACCCCCTGGAGTTAGAATAGTAATTTTTACCCCTACACTATCCAACACTTACCATACATGCAATGTAATGGTATGCGTTGTAATGGTATGCGTTGTAAAGGTAGTATGCGTTGTAATGGAATGCGTTGTAAAGGTAGTTTTTAAAAATTCGTTGTAATGGTATGCGTTGTAATGGAATGCGCTGTAATCGATGTTGTGTTGTTAAAAATGCGTTGTAAAGGTACGCGTTGTAAAAGTATGCGTTGTAACGTCATACATCCCTTTTCGGGAGCGGTCCTGAAAGCTTCGTGAGCGCCGGCAGTCGGCTCCGCACCGTTCGAGGTCACGAGGGAGGTCGAGGAACCGGTCGCGGAGCCATCACCACTCTTCTAAGTCTTTTCACTCGGGGTCAGGTAAGTCGAAGCACAAGAAGAAGTCAAAGAAGCATTGACGCTTTTCGACTTCTCCCCGTTGGTCGACTGACACGACGAGGGATGTGGGCGGTGCCCTCCCACGTGCGGAGCCTGAAGAGTCGACTCCGAGTTTACCTCCCTTTCTGGGACCCTGAGCGACTCCTGCCCAGATTCGTAAGTTTTACGAGGCGATGCACACCTACTTTGGGCAGCCGGAACCCGCCAGCACGCCCTCAAGCCCCGCAGACTCAGCTGGGGTACTTAGGCCTTCTCTGCCGGCGACTCCGGCCTTGGCACCGCAGGCCCTCCTTGGATCCAGGTGTGGTTCCAGATTGGGGCTGGTTGACCTTATTACACCTCCACCGGCGCCGCTACCTCTGGCACCGCTATCGCATTCAACGCCGGCGTCGACCCCAGCCTCCATCCTAATGTGAACCCGGCGCCAAGAGGGGTTTTTGTGCCCTTGTTCACTCCTGGGGTCCCTTTTAGTCAAGATTGGCACCCAGAGGTTGAGGAGGAGGACTGGGAGGGGTCAGGTGACACTCTGACTGACCAGTTGGACAGTGAACAGGACTGGAGAGAAGAACTATGGGATGCCAGTGCTCTGGATACCTCCCCTGATCTTGGCATGTTGTCTCCTCTTACCGTGGCTACGGAGGAGGGAGCATCATACGCAGTGGTGTTGTGTAGGGTGGCGACGCTCTCAACCTCGAGCTCCCTACAGTGTGGGTCAGGACTAACCTCCTGACGGAAGTGCTCAACCGCAAGCAAGCTCTTCGGAGCCCCTGCTGCCGTTTAAGTAAGCCCTCACCGACATCCTTTTGGGCACCTGGTCCAAGCCCAATCCGTGGATAGTATGATTGCCCAACGCCACCGCCCAGCTCCAGGCAATCCAACTTTCCTCTCCCAACACCCCACCCCTGAGAGCTTGGTGGTCCAACCCTCTACTTCCAAAAGCGCATTCGCTACCGCCCCACCGGAAAGGGAATCCATGAAGCTGGATTATCTTGGGAAGAAGATTTTCTCTTCTGCCAGCTTGGGACTTGGGTTGGTAAACACCACATGTCTATTGCGCTGTTAGTCCCACTCTGTGTGGGACTCGGTTGTGCAGGTGTTACCTCAGTGTCCGGAGGAGGCCTCGACAGTGCTCTTCCAGGCTGTCACCGCCGGGAGGGATGTGGCCAAGTTTGCCATCTGTTGTGAACTGGATACTGCAGACTCTCTGGATAGAACGATTTCTCCATTGGTAGGTCTTCGCTACGCCTGGATGAGGTCGACTGGCTTTTCGGAGGATGTGCAGACCACCTTGATGGACATGCCCTTTTGATGGCCGTCACCTTTTTGGCGACAAAGCAGACAACGCTCTAGAGCGTTTCATGGAGTTACAGGCTACGGCCAAGTCCTTGGGCCTCTCCACCTGCCCTGCGCAGTCTGCTTTTCGCCCCTTTCGTGGCTACGGAAGGGGTGCCTCGCTACGTCCCGTCCAGAGCCACAGTCCGCAGCAAGTTGCCCAGCCTTCGCACAGCCGGGAACGTGGGAACAACCGTCGTGGGTCTGGGGGCCAGCAGGTGGGCCAGTCCCACCCCTGCAGCAGCCTCCTCCCTAGTCCGACATTTAGGCCCATCAAACGCCAGTGGACAGCAGGATTCACTTTCACCTCCCCACGCAAAGCATTCTCTAACATGGTGATGCTCTTAAACCAACCTGCTTAAAGGAATGCCTTTTCACCAACAGGTTCCCTTTCAAACCATTGTGACAGATGCATCATTACTGGGGTGTAGAGCCCACATGGATCATCTCCGAATTCAAGGCACCTGGTCTCTGAGGGAGAGGACATATCAATCTCCGTGAACGCTCTGGGCAGTTCACCTAGCGCTAAAAGCATTTTGCCCGTCATTTATGACCAGTCCCGCTTGTTCAGACGGACAGTCCTAATACCATGTACTTCCTCAACAAGCAGGGGGGGAGGCGGTCCAGATCTTTATTCCACAAAGCCAAAGCAATTTGGAAATGGCTCATAGCCAGGAACCTGCAGACCATGACACCTCACCTCCCAGGTGTACAAAATGTGCATTCAGACACCCTCAGCAGGGTTCAGCAAGAAGGCCACAAATGGGTCCTTTACAACTACTTTGTGCAAGACATCTTCAGGCTGTGGGGCGTTCCCCACATCGACTTGTTTGCCACCTCAGAAAACAAAAAAATACCACGACTTTGCCAGATACTTCCAACCAGGAACTCTGGGCAATGCCCTATGGATTGACTGGTCCTGCATATTTCCCTATGCCTTTCCCTCAATCCCACTAACACCATCAGTTTTTATCAAGTTGCCCTACTCAAGAGTCCAACACATCTTTATAACCCCTGATTGTCCATTTTAATGGTAGTTCATAGACCTTCGTCACAGGTCACAGAGTACACATACAGATTAGACCTGCTAACGAAGTTCGGAGGCAAGATGGTTCACCCCAATCTCTCCTCCTTGAATTTGGCAGCATGGCTCTGGACACCTGAACCTGCCACAAGACTGCATGAACCTCCTCAAAGAGGCAAATCAGCCTTCAAACCGTTGAGCATATACATTCAAGTGAAAGATATTTTGCATTTGTTGTTTCTCCAGGAACGTAGCCCTAAATCTTGCCAGGAAGACGTCACTCCTCCCTATCTTCATTTGGCACATTCTGGCTTACAATTCTCTTCCATAAAGTTTCACTTGGTAGCTTAAAGAAAATGTCCTTTGTAGGAGAGTAGGGTCTGCAATCCTATGATCACCCAGATTTTTTGCTTTTGTTTCACTGGTTTACGACTTTCTCTGGCTGTGGGCCTGCCAATCAGACCCACAGCCTGGCTGTTCTCTCTCTAAATGACAATGTGTACCCTAGGTGCATTTACCAATTGGTACTGGGCCACCTTATCAGACCCTGTAACTCAGGGCATAGGTGTACCCAGGGCCTACCAGGGGCTGAAGCATGTATTATGCCACCCCTGGCTGGCCTCCTAAATTTGACACAACTGGCTGCATGACAGCTGGGGCGAAGTCGTGTAATCACCCTTTGCTGTAGATATAGTATACCTATATCTAACCCTAAAAATGGACACACAGATTCCTATCAGTCACTCCTATGGCAGGCCTTGACAATCCTGAAGGCAGAGTGCTTGGAATCGTGTGAGATGGTGCTCTGGCATGAGCTGAGCCTGTCTGCAGCTTGCGGAACCAAGTCCTAATAGCTGTTCCATGATAACGCATACCATATACTCTTAAGTGCATTATAATCCTCGCGGTTAAATGCTATCTTTGGTATTGCTTTATCAAAACATGTCGAGTAAGGTGTCATACAAATTGGAATACTAACCCCTCGCCAATTCTGGCGACGGGGTTAGCATTCCACCCTTCTAGAGGGACACGACATGTATGTAACTGTGAACCCCGGTTAAAGTTAAACGAAGCCTCAGCTCCACAAAATGGATGCTGCTACCACAGACACGAGTCTGACCCCCTGCAGCTGGGAGTCCTTCCAGCGAGGGGAGCCTGGACAAAGGGTTTCCTGTCAGGGGCGGTGCTAGCACCGTCCCAGACAGGGTTTTGTGTATCCTGGGTAGGCAGGGCTTTACAGGCAGGTGACTGCTGAGTGGCACTCCGGTGCTCACTACGCATAGGCCGGTCAGAACCAGTTCCAGGGGCACACCAGCCCCTGGCCTGGGGAAAGTCCGGCATGGGAGAGGGGTGTAACCACCCCCCTCCTAGTCCCACCCATAGGCAGGACCTAGTCACCGGGTCAGCCCCTTTTCTTAGTATAAAGACAGGAGCGGGCCCCCTGTTCAAATTAGATCATCTTTGGAATCAAGGCACGACTTTCTACGAAAGGACTTCAAGATTTCTTCTTCAAGATTCTCCCTTGTGGCTAAGGAGTAGTCACCCTGCATCCGCAGGCACCATCTTAAGAACACTGCGGTCTGCTGCAAGTCCTTCCTCAGGAATCCGACGACACAGCTCAACGAGACCCGGCTTCCCTGGCACCTCTGACCTCTACTCATCTCTACAGCACAGCTGAGAACCGTGAGTGCGACGAGACCTCGAGGGACCGGCCATCTTCAAGACTGCACGACTTCTTTACAGCAAGCCCGCCGAGTAATCTACTGGTGAGTGCTTTGGGGTCCGAGAAGCCCCGACCCTGAGCAGCTCCAGCACCGAAGATCAGCCCCCCAGCATCTCCACGATCGGCGTGGGGCCCTTCTGCTTTTTGCTGCTCACCGCGTTGTTTGGCTACTAGCCCGCTGGCTTGTGGCCTTCTTAACTACGCCCGACGACATCACTGCAGCTGGTCTGGTTGCTCCAGACTGGCCCTTGCTCCCTGCCAACAGAGGAGCACCCCGGACCCTCCTGGTCCACTCAAGACGCCATTTTAGGTCCACCGTGTGGGCTTGAATTAGCCAAGGCTTTGTGGCCCAATCCTGGGTCCAGCGACGCCGACAGCTTCATCCATCGTGGGACAGCTCGCTCCTCCATCCTGGTCGCCGACAACGCCTCCTGGTCCGTGAGATCTGCAGAGCCCAGCGTCGCCCACTCACCTAGTCGAGGTGACTACCATCCGGTGCCCTCCTGGTGCCACCTGACTACTGGCTAGTAGTCACGAACTTGGTCCCCTCTGCTTTCAGGTTTCATCTATCTTCAAGATCCAGGCTTGGATCACTTCGAACTCTCTTCACTGGTCGCCTGCCAGCATCTTTCTTCCAGGCTCGTGGTCCGTCTACGAGGATTCCCGACGTCTTTTGAGACCTATGCAGCTGCAGCCCCTGGGCTAGGTAACTTCGGCATTTCGGTGCCCCAGCATAGCCTCACTATCCAAGGGTCAGAATCCACTTTCGTTTTCCTCCTACCAGGTCGGGTTCGCCCGAGAACACTAACTTTGCATTTACTAGCTACCATAGACTTTGTCCCGCATCACGCGTGAGAGTGCACACACTGCACCCGAGTCCCCTGGGTCTCCTAGAAGTAATCTAACGATTCTATAGTCAAGTCCTAGCGATTCCAAAGCCTATTAGTACTGTACTTACCTGCTAGTAATTTCGCATTCCACTTTCAGAGTATATGGTTTTCCGTGCCCCTCGGGCATTTGTATATACTGTGCTTACTTAAGTATTTTCGTAAGAGTTTTGTTTTGTGCTTATTACCCTGTCCTCATAAAGAGTACAGGGCTGTTGTGATTCTAATAAATACACTGTTTATTTTCATAACACTTGTGTGGTGTCCTTTCACTTGGTGTTCAAGGGGTATATGTGTGGTATAACAGCTGGCTTAACACGCCCTCTCGAGTCTTTAGCCTTAGACTGCTCGTATCCACGCTACTAGGATAGCTGGTCTATAAGGTTGACTTACAACCAATCATCAATAAGGGTTGCTGGACTGATACATAGTGTTCACTAGAATAGTGAGCACTGCATATCAGGCCACATTCTCACATTGGTGAGCAGCGGTTGGGATTTGAGCTTGCTGTTGTTTTACCACACGTATCCTAAGAATATCTTGTTGAAAGATCACATAAGTACTTCAGGTACATATAACTTAGCTTAGAATACTCTGAGTTCTACTGAACCAGCTGTTGCAGCTCCTCAAGGCTTAGCACACCTTGGCTGCAACTCTTAGCAAGGGATCAGTAGGCAAACACATAGTGTAGGTAGGTGCATCACTTACACCACACTAGAAGCATGTCTAACCACGGAGAGTCTGCAGAGACCCCTCTGGTGGTTGAGGACCCTCCACAGGCCTCTTCTAGATATGCAGCCCTTAGCTTCCAGGAGATGAGACAAGTGTGTACCTCCAGGAAGCTAAAACAGGGGTCTAACCCCACAATCCCATTTCTGATTGGTCTCTTAGAGACTTATGATGCCAGAAAGGCTGAGAAACTTCTTAGCTCTTCTCATCCAGAAGGGGACATGCCTGCCCTAGAGTGAACCAGGGGTGGCCCAGATCTCATCCATCTCTCAGCAGAGGAGGATGATGATCAGGAGCCATCTGAGGACGAGGCAGACAAAGGTCCAGAAGTAGTTAGTCAGCTAACTAGGGCCAACTTAAGCAGGCATGAGAATGGTACTAGGAGCTCCCTGGGACCCCTCTCAGGTCAGCTTAACATTGGGAATGGACGAGTTAGGTCTCTATCAAGAGGCTCTAACAGATCCATTCAAACCAATGGCTCTCAGGCCTCTGCTCTGAGGAGGATGACCTCCCCTCAGAGGAGAATCTATGAAGCCAAGGAAAGGGAAGTCAATCTGAGGATTGAAAGGGAAGAACTTGCCCTGGCCAAAGAAAGACTTGCCTTTGCTAGAGAGCAGGAATTGAGTGGGTCAAAACCCACTGGTGGCAGCATTGTACCTAGCAATAGGGAAATGAGTTTTGATACAAAGCACCTGAATAAGATAGTGCCCCCCTTTAAACAAGGGGATGACATCCACAAATGGATTACTGCTTTGGAGAGGGCCTGCACTGTACAGTATGTCCCCCAGAGTCAGTGGGCAGCTATCTTGTGGCTCTCCTTTGAAGGTAAAGGGAGAGATAAGCTCCTCACTACTAGAGTGGAGGATGCTAACAATTACCAAGTCCTGAAGAATACACTGATTGATGGGTTTGGCCTAACCACTGAGCAGTACAGGTTGCTGTTCAGGGATACCCAGAAAACTCAGTCTCAGGATTGGTCTGATTTTGTAGATTGTGCCACTAAGGCTTTGGAGGGCTGGTTGCTGGGCAGTAAGGTTACTGATTACACAGGATTGTATAATTTGATCATGAGAGAACAAATTTTAAACAATTATCAGAACCATTTGTTGCATCAGCATCTTGTTGACTCAGATCTGACCTCTCCCCAAGAATTGGGAAAGAAGGCAGACAGATGGGTCAGAACAAGAGTTAAGCAGAACCAGGGCCAGAATCAAGGTCGTCAGAAGAAAGCAGACCAGAAGGGTAAAGATTCTAAGGGGGAACAAAATTACCAGAAGTCTTCAACAGGTCCCCAACAACCCAAAGAGGGTGGGGGTCAGGCTCCCCAGAAAAAGAAGAATCAAGAAGGCCAATCTAAAAGGTGGTGCCAATACTGCAAAAGTAAAACTCACTGGTTTAGTGAGTGCACCAAGAAAGGAGGAGGGCAGACTCCTGCCACTGCAGCCCCTAAGGCACCTGTGCCCCCTAGTACAGTCAGCAGTGGTAGTGCACCTCCCAAGGGTTTAGTTGGGTTAACCTTGGGTTCTGAGGGGTATGACAACTTAGTTGGCACACTCACTCAGGCTGTCCTTGTCTGTACAGGGGATGTGGATATATCCCCTGATATAAGTCCCAATACTTTGGGCAAATACAGGCAGACACCTTTGATAAATGGAAAAATGGCTCAGGCCTATAGGGACACTTGTGCCAGTGTCACAATGGTGACACCTAACTTTGTGGACCCTGGACAGATCATGCCAGGTACAGATTTCCTGGTGACCAATGCAAGCAATGTCACTACCAGTCATAGTATGGCAATTGTTGCTTTCTCCTGGGGAGGGGTAAATGGCCAAAAGAAGGTTGTTGTTAGTTCAGACCTCCCAGTGGATTGTTTGTTGGGCAATGATTTGGAGTCATCACAATGGTCAGAAGTGGAGCATAGGACTCACATGGAGATGTTAGGCTTGCCAGCACATGTGCTTGCTGTGACTAGGTCACAGGCCAGAAGATGCCCCACTGAACAGGTGCTGGATCCTGGAACAATGGACCAGACACCTTCCAAGAAGAAGAGCAGTAGGGTTAAGGCATTGCCTTCCCCCTTGCCCCAGGTTGTGGATCAAGTCTCAGAGGAGGCTGACCTACAGGAATTGAGGGAAACTGAGCCTAAAGAGTTCGAACTTGATCAAGTTGAATTTCTGGGTTCAGGTGGCCCCTCAAGGGAAGACCTGGGGAAGGACCAGTTAGACTGCCCTTCCCTTGAACCCCTCCGACAGCAGGCTGCTGCTGAGGCTGCTGGGAACGCCACAGGTACCCACAAGGTATACTGGGAAGATGGACTCCTGTACACTGAGGCAAGAGACCCCAAGCCTGGCATGGCCAGGAGGCTGGTTATCCCCTTGACTCAGAGAGGTTTCCTCCTTACCTTGGCCCATGAGATTCCCTTAGCAGGTCACTTAGGCCAGACAAAGACTTGGGACAGGCTTGTCTCACACTTTCACTGGCCTCACATGAATGAGGATACCTAGGAGTTTTGTCGCTCCTGTGTCACTTGCCAAGCCAGTGGTAAGTCAGGTGGCACAACAGAGGCCCCCCTTATACCAATGCCTGTGGTGGGGGTGCCCTTTGAAAGAGTGGGGATTGACATTGTTGGTCCAATGGAACCCCAGACAGCATCAGGGCACAAGTTTATACTGGTGGTGGTGGACCATGCCACCAGGTATCCTGAAGCTATTCCCCTTAGGACCACTACAGCACCTGTAGTGGCAAGGGCCCTAGTTGGAGTGTTCTCCAGGGTGGGCTTCCCTGAGGAGGTTGTCTCTGACAGAGGTGCAAACTTCATGTCAAGCTACTTAACTGCTATGTGGAAGGAATGTGGTGTCAACTACAAGTTCACCACACCCTATCACCCACAATGCAATGGGCTTGTTGAAAGGTTCAACGGGACCCTAAAAGGGATGATTCATGGACTACCTGAAAAGCTCAGGCGTAGATGGGATGTCCTGATTCCCTGCCTTCTGTTTGCTTACAGAGAGGTCCCACAGAAGGGGGTTGGCTACAGCCCTTTTGAACTTTTGTATGGGCATCCTGTAAGAGGACCCCTGTGCTTGGTGAAGGAAGGATGGGAGAGACCTCTCAGAAAGCCTGCAACCAGCATAGTGGACTATGTACTTGGTCTCCGCTCCAGGATGGCTGAGTATATGGAGAAGGCATCTAAAAACCTTAAGGCCAGTCAAGAACTACAAAAAGCTTGGCATGACCAAAAGGCTGTCCTGACTGTTTACCAGCCTGGACAGAAGATGTGGGTGTTGGAGCCAGTGGCCCCAGCAGCACTCAAAGACAAATGGTCTGGGCCCCACACAATTCTTGAGCAAAAGGGAGAGGTCACCTACCTGGTGGACCTTGGAACTCTCAGGAGCCCCCACAGGGTACTCCATGTCAACAGGCTCAAAGCATATGTCGACAGGAAGGACATGAGCTTGCTCATGGCCATAGATGAGGGACAGGAGGAAGAGAGTGACCCTCTCCCAGACCTGCTCACTCAGAATCCTGATGATGGGTCAGTAGATGGTGTTGTCTTTTGTGGCAGCCTCTCTGAGCATCAACAGAAAGACTGTAAACAGGTTCTTCAGTCTTTCAGACATATGTTCTCTCTGACACCCAGTCAGACCAATTGGTGTACCCATGAGGTTGACACTGGTGACAGCTTGCCAGTCAAGAGTAAAATCTACAGGCAGCCTGATCATGTTAGAGACTGCATCAAAACTGAAGTGCAGAAAATGTTGGAGTTGGGAGTCATTGAACCCTCAGATAGCCCTTGGGCTAGTCCAGTAGTTCTAGTGCCAAAACCTCACACCCAGGGTGGTAAGAAAGAGATGAGGTTCTGCGTAGACTACAGGGGTCTCAATGCAGTCACTAAGACTGTTGCCCACCCAATACCAAGGGCAGATGAGCTTATAGATAGATTGGCTTCTGCCAACTACTTAAGCACATTTGACCTGACAGCTGGGTATTGGCAAATCAGGTTAGCTGAGGATGCCAAGCCCAAGACAGCATTTTCAACCCCTGATGGGCATTATCAGTTTGTGGTAATGCCCTTTGGTCTGAAAAATGCACCTGCCACCTTCCAAAGGTTGGTGAATCATGTCCTCACTGGGCTGGATGACTTCTGTGCAGCATATCTTGATGATATTGCTGTCTTTAGCTCCACCTGGGAGGATCACCTGGTCCACCTGAGGAAAGTGTTAGAGGCTCTGCAAGCAGCAGGCCTTACTATCAAGGCCACCAAGTGCCAGATAGGGCAGACACAGGTTGTATACCTGGGCCACCTTGTAGGTGGAGGCCAGGTTCAGCCACTGGAGAGCAAAATACAGTCAATCGGGGACTGGGCTCCTCCAACCACCCAGACTCAAATTCGAGCTTTCTTGGGCCTGACTGGTTACTACAGAAAGTTTGTCAGGAACTATGGGTCAATTGTGACTCCATTAAATTAACTGACAAGTAAGAAAATGCCAAAAAAGGTTCAGTGGACAGCAGGCTGTCAAAAAGCATTCGATGACCTAAAGCAGGCCATGTGCACAGCACCTATCCTCAAGAGTCCAGACTACTCCAAACCATTCATTGTCCAAACAGATGCTTCTGAGTTGGGTGTGGGAGCTGTTCTATCTCAACTGAATTTTGATGGTCAAGACCAGCCCATTGCCTTAATAAGCAGAAGGCTGACCCCCAGAGAGAAGAATTGGTCAGCTATTGAGAGGGAGGCCTTTGCTGTGGTTTGGGCCCTGAAGAAGCTGAGGCCATACTTGTTTGGCACTCACTTCAAGATTCAGACCGACCATAAGCCCCTCTTGTGGCTAAATCAGATGAAGGGTGAAAACCCCAAACTGCTTAGGTGGTCCATTTCCCTACAGGGGATGGACTTTACAGTGGAACATAGACCTGGTACTGATCATGGCAATGCCGATGGGCTCTCCAGATATTTCCACTTAGAACAAGAAGACTCACCTGGTCAAGGTTAGCTTATTGTCCCAAAGTTTGGGCGGGGGGGGTCATGTAGGAGAGTAGGGTCTGCAATCCTATGATCACCCAGATTTTTTGCTTTTGTTTCACTGGTTTACGACTTTCTCTGGCTGTGGGCCTGCCAATCAGACCCACAGCCTGGCTGTTCTCTCTCTAAATGACAACGTGTACCCTAGGTGCATTTACCAATTGGTACTGAGCCACCTTATCAGACCCTGTAACTCAGGGCATAGGTGTACCCAGGGCCTACCAGGGGCTGAAGCATGTATTATGCCCCCCCTGGCTGGCCTCCTAAATTTGACTCAACTGGCTGCATGACAGCTGGGGCGAAGTCGTGTAATCACCCTTTGCTGTAGATATAGTATACCTATATCTAACCCTAAAAATGGACACACAGATTCCTATCAGTCACTCCTATGGCAGGCCTTGACAATCCTGAAGGCAGAGTGCTTGGAATCGTGTGGGATGGTGCTCTGGCATGAGCTGAGCCTGTCTGCAGCTTGCGGAACCAAGTCCTAATAGCTGTTCCATGATAACGCATACCATATACTCTTAAGTGCATTATAATCCTCGCGGTTAAATGCTATCTTTGGTATTGCTTTATCAAAACATGTCGAATAAGGTGTCATACGAATTGGAATACTAACCCCTCGCCAATTCTGGCGACGGGGTTAGCATTCCACCCTTCTAGAGGGACACGACATGTATGTAACTGTGAACCCTGGTTAAAGTTAAACGAAGCCTCAGCTCCACAAAATGGATGCTGCCACCACAGACACGAGTCTGACCCCCTGCAGCTGGGAGTCCTTCCAGCGAGGGGAGCCTGGACAAAGGGTTTCCTGTCAGGGGCGGTGCTAGCACCGTCCCAGACAGGGTTTTGTGTATCCTGGGTAGGCAGGGCTTTACAGGAAGGTGACTGCTGAGTGGCACCCCGGTGCTCACTACGCATAGGCCGGTCAGAACCAGTTCCAGGGGCACACCAGCCCCTGACCTGGGGAAAGTCCGGCATGGGAGAGGGGTGTAACCACCCCCCTCCTAGTCCCACCCATAGGCAGGACCTAGTCACCGGGTCAGCCCCTTTTCTTAGTATAAAGACAGGATCGGGCCCCCTGTTCAAATTAGATCATCTTTGGAATCAAGGCACGACTTTCTACGAAAGGACTTCAAGATTTCTTCTTCAAGATTCTCCCTTGTGGCTAAGGAGTAGTCACCCTGCATCCGCAGGCACCATCTTAAGAACACTGCGGTCTGCTGCAAGTCCTTCCTCAGGAATCCGACGACACAGCTTGACGAGACCCGGCTTCCCTGGCACCTCTGACCTCTACTCATCTCTCCATGAACAGCTGAGAACCGTGAGTGCGACGAGACCTCGAGGGACCGGCCATCTTCAAGACTGCACGACTTCTTTACAGCAAGCCCGCCGAGTAATCTACTGGTGAGTGCTTTGGGGTCCGAGAAGCCCCGACCCTGAGCAGCTCCAGCACCGAAGATCAGCCCCCCAGCATCTCCACGATCGGCGTGTGGCCCTTCTGCTTTTTGCTGCTCACCGCGTTGTTTGGCTACTAGCCCGCTGGCTTGTGGCCTTCTTAACTACGCCCGACGACATCACTGCAGCTGGTCTGGTTGCTCCAGACTGGCCCTTGCTCCCTGCCAACAGAGGAGCACCCCGGACCCTCCTGGTCCACTCAAGACGCCATTTTAGGTCCACCGTGTGGGCTTGAATTAGCCAAGGTTTTGTTGCCCAATCCTGGGTCCAGCGACGCCGACAGCTTCATCCATCGTGGGACAGCTCGCTCCTCCACCCTGGTCGCCGACAACGCCTCCTGGTCCGTGAGATCTGCAGAGCCCAGCGTCGCCCACTCACCTAGTCGAGGTGACTACCATCCGGTGCCCTCCTGGTGCCACCTGACTACTGGCTAGCAGTCACGAACTTGGCCCCCTCTGCTTTCAGGTGTCATCTATCTTCAAGATCCAGGCTTGGATCACTTCGAACTCTCTTCACTGGTCGCCTGCCAGCATCTTTCTTCCAGGCTCCTGGTCCGTCTATGAGGATTCCCGACGTCTTTTGAGACCTATGCAGCTGCAGCCCCTGGGCTAGGTAACTTTGGCATTTCGGTGCCCCAGCATAGCCTCACTATCCAAGGGTCAGAATCCACTTTCGTTTTCCTCCTACCAGGTCGGGTTCGCCCGAGAACACTAACTTTGCATTTACTAGCTACCATATTTCAAATCCTAGTAATCAAGAATTTTTTTAAAAGGGTTGAAGAATGTTTTCTCTTCCATTAAACACCCTTCCTCTCATTGGGAGCTTAACACAGTCCTTTCACGTCTCATGCAGGAACCTTTCGAACCCATCCATAATACATACCTGCAGCATCGCTCATGGTAAACTGCTTTCCTCATAACATTCGTATGTGATTGTAGGGTTAACAAAATCTAGGCTTTATGCTCTAAGAAACCTTACACAGTTTTTTACTCAAATAAGGTGGTTGTGAGGAATTAGCCGCAATTCCTACCCAAAGTAATTACGGATTTTCTTGTCAGCCTTCTTTCAGAATCCTTCATTCTGGCTGAAAGATGTCTCTATTCCGTAGCTGTAAGACGAGTCTTGAAGTTTAATCTAGATAAGACATGCGCAGATCAGACCAACTGTTTTGTGCATTATGGCCCAGTCCACACAGGTCTAGCCACTTACAAACATTTCATCTCCAGATGGATAGTATTTTGCATACTATTATGTTACCAAAAAGCCAACAAGATGTTGTCAGCTAGGCCTAGGGCACATTCTGCTAGGGGCAAAGCAGCTACTGCTGCTTGAATGAGAAGTGTCCCTTTTGCGGGGATTTGTAAAGCTGCCACATTCACACATTCACCAAACACTATTGTTTGGACTGGGATCCTCGAGCAGATGTTGAAGTGAGGCAAGCCTCCCTCTGAAATGTATTTGCTTAATCCAGTCCTTCGTCGCTCCTCTGTTTTTCCACTGCGTTTTTTGGGGAAGTGCTTTTTATTCTGTTCAAATGATTATGACTCATTGGAGATCCCCTCCTTCCCGGTAGACATAGCAGAGAAAGTTATTGGATTTACCTATCACTAACACTTGCCCCAGTATTGGAACTTTCATAGTTCTCATCCAGGGGATACTCATCAATAGTCATAATCTATGAATAATCCCTGCCCATGTGCGGGATCCCGGAGCAAATAGAAAATACATATAAATATATAAGTATATATATGTGAAACATATATTTGCAGCCTAAAAAACATATTCTAACTGGCAAAAGTGCCGCAAAATTACATAAATTAGCATACATACAGTAGTACTCTTCCAAACCCTAAGGAAGAAAGAGAGCAGAAAACATTTGTATACAACAATGCTTTATTGCCATAGGAAAACCTGTAATTGCAGGCATTTGCCAGTAGGCTGCAGTAGAGTATAAAGCAAATAAAGAAAACTGACACCTTGCCTTTAAGGCATTAGAGTAGGGGTACCGTGCCTTTAAGACCTGAAGGCAACCCCCTGCTCCCATGGTGCACCACAGGTGACAGTTGGGTTAGTTCTTTTTTCCGGCTCCTTCTGTGAGGATCCTGGAGCTTGAGCTCTTCAGTTTTCAACTGAAATTGGTTTTTTGAGAGAGTTTTCTCACATATTTCGACATTTTTTGAATAAATAAGGCTTCTGATTTATTTTTCTGTGGTAACCCACAAGAATTTCCTGTCAGAATGCCTGCTCTTTTTCGGAAATGTCCTTCCTGTGACACGAAGATGGCTCTGAATGACCCACATTCTGTGTGTATTGTGTGCCTTCCATCTTCACACATTCCTGATCAGTGCCATCATTGTAAAAAATTTAAAAGTCGGACTCTTCGCGACAGGGAGAGGATTCGACTTCATGCCATGCAGGAGATGGACAAAAGTCACCAGGTGGGTGCTTCCACAGCCCCTAGATCGTCTCCTACAAGCAATAACGGCCAAAAACGGCGTCATTCCACCTCTCCTGTCTCCAAAAAGAGGAATGAAGGTCGAAGAACTCCGTCGACGTCGAGGTCGCCGTCGAAAAGGCCCAGATCATCTTCACGACATCGAAGATCTCCGCCGCAATCCAGTAAGTCGGCGTCGAGGCGCCATGCTTCGGGCTCGAAGTCCATGGCTGCTGCTGCATCTAAGTCTCGTCGAGGCTTCCGTCGACGTCGAGACACTCTCCGCCACCCCGGAAGGGATCGGCGTCGAGAGCTAGGACGGCATCTAGGTCGCCGCTGGCTAGCGGGCCGCCGTCGAGAGGGACTGCTAGAGCCCATCCTTCGACGTCAAGGAGGTCGACGTCAAGGAGGTCGACGCCGAGGCGACGCCAGGAAAGGTCGCCGTCGACGCGACGTCGAGAATCGTCGTCGAGTCGACGTCATGATATACCTCCACCCGATCGACGTCGAGGGAGATCGACGTCGAAGTCTCCGGATCGACGTCGAGGTTCTCAGCCGAGCTTTCCACGACGTAGTCGATCACCGTCGAGAGCTTCAAGACACCGCTCGACGCCGCTAGTCACCCAGACTTCTTCGACGTCGAGGATTTCGCCGTCGAGGGATAAAGTGACAGCAGAGGTGGAGTCACCTGGTTCTAAGACTTCAGGAAAATCATCATCTCCTGGCTTGAATATTGTACAGGTCCCCCCAGAATCTTCGCTCAGATCTGCGGGCAGCTTGATTCATCCTCAAGGGGCTGTATCTGGACAGAGTAGCCCGGGCTCGGATTACTCCCGTACATATTCCCCTTCGAAGGCAAAGACTCCAGCCAGACCAGCTAGATCTCCTCGGAATCCCAGGATTTCACCCAGGCCTAGATCTAGAGTCAGATCACGTTCTCCAGTGCGGTCAAGGACACCTGTCAGACCAAAATCTCCAATCCGGCCAAGACCAAGGTCTCCATCAAGTCATCGTTCTAGGCCATGGGGCAGTCACAGCAGGAATCGTGACAGGTCCCATAAGAGGCGGCGTACAAGATCCTCCACAAGGTCGTCCTCGACTAGGTCCTCTTACCGAGGTTATTCTCCGACCTATTCCTCTACGCCTCCTTCCCGAGTCTCTCCAATTGATGACCTCGCGACTTTCTCCGATGTACTGGTCAGGGGAGCAAAAAAGCTGAATATCACGCTGCACACTCCAGTGGTGCCCACTTCTGTGATTTTTGATACCCTCCGTCATCGTACAGCGCCCAGGCCTCTACTGCCTCTGGTTCCCGGTCTCCTAGAACCAGCTATGGCTACTTTTCTCACACCAGCGTGGTGGGATCTGTTCCATCTCGGATAGCCAAAAAGTACAAGGCCCCTGCAGAGGATCCCTTGTTTCTCAGATCGGATCCTCCTGCGGACTCCATCATTGTGGCGGCTGCCATGAAGTCCCATGCAGGCTCTACTTCTTCCTCAGTACCACCTGAAAAAGATAGCAAGCTTATGGACTCTTTTGGTAGGAAGGTATGCAACACCTCCTCTTCCTTTATGAAGGTGGCTAGTGCCTCTGCCTTGCTTGGAAGGTACGACAGGTCCCTTTGGGATTCTCTGCCTCGCTTAACAGACAAGCTCCCCAAGGAAGATCGCCAAGATTTTCTGGAGACTTTACAGGAGGGAGGCTTGGTAGCCAATCAAGTTATTAGCGCCGCAGTGGATGCCTCTGACCTTGCAGCTCATGGCTACTCAAGTGGTATTTGTTCCCGTCGTTCGGCCTGGTCGCGCCTGACAGGGCTCAAACCAGACGCCCAGAAGATTTTGAATTTGCCCTTCAATGGAAAATCTCTGTTTGGTCCACACACGGACGACGAAATGTCCAAAATGAAAGCAGAAATAGACACCGTCAAAGCTGTGGGATTAGAAAAGCGCAAGGACTTCAAGAAGCGCTTTCGCCAAGGAGACAGGAAGTCCTTCCAACAGAGGGTTCAAACCCCTCAGTGGCAATCCCAGTCTCAGCAGAAGACGCAGTTCCAGCAGCGTCGCCCTGGCAGAGGAAGAGGTGGCAATAACAGACAGCAGCCCTCCTTAAAGCAACCTCCTAAGCCCTGAGCCATTGCTTCCTCCACGTCTGTTCACCACTCCGGTGGGAGGGAGTGTTTCTCATCATCTGACAGTGGGAATCCATTACAAAGACAGATGGGTGCTGAATATTGTGCAGCATGGCTACTTGCTGAGGTTCAAGTCTCCTCCTCCGCAGGTATTCCCCCTATTGCAACATCTTCCACGTTACAAGACACAATTGCTGCGAGACGAAGTCTCCGTCCTTCTAGAAAAAATGGCCATAGAGGAGGTTCCCTCAACTCACAAAAATCAAGGAGTGTACTCCCGATATTTCCTGGTTCAAAAACGAGGATCTGTCAAAGAATACAGGCCTATTCTCGACCTTCGAAGGCTAAACAAGTTCATACGAAAAGAAAAGTTCCGTATGCTTGCCCAGCCCCAGATCTTCCCACATCTTCATCAGGGAGACTGGATGTGTGCCATCGACTTGCAGGACGCCTACTTCCACATACCAGTATCAATCAAACATCGGAAGTTTCTAAGGTTTCAGATCGGACGTCGTCACTACCAATATCGAGTGCTGCTGTTTGGCCTGAAATCTGCACCTCGGACATTCTCAAAATGCATGGCGGTGGTGGCTGCTTTTCTCCGCAAAAGAAAGATCTTCGTCTATCCATATCTAGACGATTGGTTGTTGAAGAGCTCCACCCCGTCGCTGCTTCAGAACAATCTGTCGTTCTGCCTCAAACTGATGGAGTCGTTGGGTCTTCACGTCAATCTGAAAAAAATCAGTTCTCAATCCTTCCCAGCGGATCCACTACCTGGGTGCTTCTCTGGACTCACTTCAGGCAAGCGTGTGTCCTTCGGAAGAGAGGTTGTCATCTATGCTCCTGAAGGGTTGCCTTCTTCTGGACAATCAGGCCCCCACAGCCAGACAAGTGTCCTCTCTGCTGGGATCGATGGCTTCATGCATTTACATTGTGCCCAATGCTCGCCTTCACATGAGACCTTTACAACAAGCCCTCGAAGATCAGTGGTCTCAGAGATCGGACCAGTGTGAAGACCGAATCTTGCTTCCTCAAGGAGCCAGGGACTCGATCAGATGGTGGTTGAAACGATCCAATCTTCTCCGAGGAGTGCCATTCCATCGTCCTCCATCTCAGTCAATTGTCACGGATGCCTCCCTTCAAGGCTGGGGTGCTCACATGGACCAACTCCAAGTTCAAGGCCTTTGGTCCGAGGTAGAGCAAGGCTACCATATCAACTTCCTGGAGCTTCGAGCAGTTCATCTTGCTCTCAAGTCTCTTTATCCTGCTCTGCGCACCAACCACCTCCAGGTTCAGACGGACAACACAACAACTATGTTCTATCTGAACAAGCAGGGAGGCACGAGGTCAAGAGTCTTGTCTCTGGAAGCACAAGCTATCTGGCATTGGCTCCTGGCAAGAGGCCTATCCATCGTGGCAGTTCATCTACCAGGAATTCAAAACGTCCAAGCAGACTGCCTCAGCAGAATCTTCGTAGAAGCGCACGACTGGGTGCTCAACGAGGAAGTGGCTCAAGAGGTTTTTCGGTGTTGGGGCGTACCAGACGTAGACCTGTTCGCAGACGCGGCCAACACAAAATGCCCGGTCTTCGCATCCAGGTTCCCCCAACAGGGATCACTGGGGAATGGCCTTTTGATCAGCTGATCTCAGACGTTACTCTACGCCTTTCCTCCCCTGCCTCTGATCCCGGCGGTGATCCAGAAGTTCTACAGGACCAACACCAGAGTGGCCATGCCAGTGGTGGTACCCCGATCTTCTTCAGATGTCGGAGGTTCCTCACCGGCGCCTACCGTGCCGTCCGGACTTGCTGACCAAAGACCAGGGGAAGGTGTTGCACCCCAACCTTCCTTCCCTTCGCTTGACGGCATGGCTCCTGAGGTCATCCAGTATGGACATTTAGACCTCCCAGCAGACTGCATGACTATTCTTAAGGAATCAAAGCGACCCTCCACTAGGAAGTCCTACGCTTTCAAGTGGAAGAGGTTCTTATGGTGTCGTGAACACTCTCTTGACCCGGTACATGGCCAAGAGTAGGTGATTCTTCCATATTTACTGCATTTAGCGAGATCAGGCTTGAAATACCCCTCCATCAGGGTTCATTTAGCTGCCATCACAGCACATAGGAAGTCTCCTATTCAAACATCTTTCTTCCTTATGCCTGTAGTTAAAGATTTCCTAGAAGGTCTGAAAAAAGTCTTCCCACCGGTGAGGTACCCCTCTCCTCCCTGGGAGCTTAATATTGTACTGACTAAGCTGATGAGTGCTCCTTTCGAGCCTATCCATAAGGCCTCTTTGCAGCACTTGACCTGGAAAGCTGCCTTTTTAGTGGCGATTACCTCTGCCCGTAGGGTCAGTGAAATCCAGGCCTTGTGTTGCAAGGAACCTTACACAGTTTTTCATGCCAATAGGGTGGTTTCCTGCCTAAGGTAGTTTCAGACTTTCATATCAACCAGTCTATTACCTTACCTACCTTTTTTCCTAATCCTTCCACTCCCCCGGAGAGGTCATTACACTCCCTTGATCTCCGGAGGGTCCTGAAGTTTTACTTGTCAAAAACCCTGCCTCTGAGAAAGTCTGACCGGCTTTTTGTTAACTATGGCAGTACTAATACTGGTCTGTCAGCTTCCAAAAGGTCAATTTCTCGCTGGATTGTCTCCTGTATAGCTTTTGCTTATCAACTAGCTAACAAGACCTTGCAGGGTAAACCACATGCACATTCTACTAGAGGGAAAGCTTCCACTACAGCTCTCCTTCGTAATGTTCCTATTTCTGAAATTTGTAAAGCGGCAACTTGGCGGTCTGTCCATACCTTTACCCGCCATTATTGCCTGGACTCAGATACTCAGGCCGATGCCAGAGTAGGGCAGGCCTCTTTAAGGAACTTGTTTGCATAAGATGTATTGGCAATATATGTCTTAGTTTTTCTGTGAAGTTTTTATACTTCTTGCTCGTCCGCGAGACTTTGGGTATGAGCTTGCTAATCTATTCATAGATTATGACTATTGATGAGTATCCCCTGGATGAGAAGGATTAGTTACTTACCTGTAATCCTAGTTCTCATCCAGGGGTATACTCATCAAAGTCATAAGCTCCCGCCCACCTCCCCGGACGAGCAGAGTTACACAGTTATGAGATGTTTTATTGTGGATCTCCTCAGGTGTTATGCACCTCCAAAAAGAACTGACCCAACTGTCACCTGTGGTGCACCATGGGAGCAGGGGGTTGCCTTCAGGTCTTAAAGGCACGGTACCCCTACTCTAATGCCTTAAAGGCAAGGTGTCAGTTTTCTTTGTTTGCTTTATACTCTACTGCAGCCTACTGGCAAATGCCTTCAATTACAGGTTTTCCTATGGCAATAAAGCATTGTTGTATACAAATGTTTTCTGCTCTCTTTCTTCCTTAGGGTTTGGAAGAGTAAAACTGTATGTATGCTAATTTATGTAATTTTGCGGCACTTTTGCCAGTTAGAATATGTTTTTTAGGCTGCAAATATATGTTTCACATATATATACATATATATTTATATGTATTTTCTAAATGCTCCGGGATCCCGCACATGGGCGGGGATTATTCATAGATTATGACTTTGATGAGTATACCCCTGGATGAGAACTAGGATTACAGGTAAGTAACTAATCCATTCCCATGCTTTGTATCATTACTCCAGTATTAGAACTTTTATAGATTCCCATAGCTCGTATCATTCCCCGTCGTTGGAATGGGAGCCTCGGTAATAAAATATATTTATATATATATATACACAGGTAGATAAACCAAAAGAGGTACAAAAGAGGAAAAATTAGGCCTAGGCCTTATACTATTTTGTCCAATAAACTACTAAGGGTTGGCTCTAATCAGTATGGCTGAGCCTGCATAGAACATAACAAAAGAGAAATTGCCAGTACTGATAACACCACAGTAACGAAAATTCAAACCACAGTACTTGAGAAAAGATTCAAGACTGGATGCTAATTAATAGCTTTTTATTCTTATTAATGATTTTATCACAAAGTACTTTTTTTATTTTTCGAGGACAAACATATAAAAAACAATTCAATGACCAAACTCAAAACTACAGGTAATCATTCATCATATCACTCATATCACAACCAAACGATCAGCAATCATTCAGGGGGAGAAGGGGAACACTGAATAAATGAACTACAAAATTTATCAAAACATACAATATTTACAATATAATACAATACTATACATGGGACAAGAGAAGCCAAATGTCTGCAAAAAACACTTAAATAAATTCTTTCAATAATCAATCACTTTTAACGTACATTCCTACAACCAAATGTTTGAAATAGTTCTTAGATTTTCGAAAAAAGGATAATGTACAAGGATTAGTGATAAGCAACAGTTGTTATGTCATTTATGCTTATCGCTAGAGCAGACAATGAGATGGCTAAGGCCTACGCGTTTCGAATCCCAATGGTTTGTAGGGATTCTCTTCAGGGCCGTTCGCGTTCTCTACAAAAAATGAAGAAAGAAGATAAAGAAAAAGGGGAATTAGAAGAAACTCAGGATACAGAATTCACTTAATCACAAGATCAACATCAGTCACCTACACTCAGTGGCTACCTAGACTGCCTCAGGCTACTGCTCATTTTTTGCGATTACAAACTGACTGGGTTTTTAGAAAATGTAAGGTCTTAAGCAGACCGCAGGTCGAGATCTCTGTCTAAATTGACAAAGCTTTTACTCACCTTCTGTGTTTTGAGAAGTTAAGTAATCTCAAGTAGGGATTTAGTTGACACAGTCGAAGCGTGGTTGACCTGTGCAATGAAATAAAAATTATTTTCAGGGTGGAGGAGAAGAGTATTAAATTTTAAAGAACTGGGGAAGTTGAAAGGGGGTCCCACCTGGTGAAAAGTATATATATTTATCTCTCGGGAGCCGTGTCTATCAATGCTGTAAGGTTTTCATGTTTGGACGAGTCTTAGAAAAAATAGAAGAATGGAACATTCTGTGAGTCCTTTCAAAAACACCTCTGTGGCCGAAAAACATGTTAAATTTAGTTCCTTACCAATAAGTGTAGTTTTTACAACGAAGGATAGTAGCACTTGTTAGTGGAAAAACGTCTGTTTAAACCGGGTAATCCATATGATGTTTATCTGAAAAAAACAGCGAACACCCGTGAGTGCCTTCGAGGCATCAGGAAACTAGTATCGCCGTGTGCTTTATTTACCGAGGCTACACGTAGCTGACTTGTAACACCGGTAAGCTGCCGCCTTATTTTTCAACTCATTCCATCTAAATCAATGCGCACTGGCGCTCACGGGTGTTCGCTGTTTTTTTCAGATAAACATCATATGGATTACCCGGTTTAAACAGACGTTTTTCCACTAACAAGTGCTACTATCCTTCGTTGTAAAAACTACACTTATTGGTAAGGAACTAAATTTAACATGTTTTTCGGCCACAGAGGTGTTTTTGAAAGGACTCACAGAATGTTCCATTCTTCTATTTTTTCTAAGACTCGTCCAAACATGAAAACCTTACAGCATTGATAGACACGGCTCCCGAGAGATAAATATATATACTTTTCACCAGGTGGGACCCCCTTTCAACTTCCCCAGTTCTTTAAAATTTAATACTCTTCTCCTCCACCCTGAAAATAATTTTTATTTCATTGCACAGGTCAACCACGCTTCGACTGTGTCAACTAAATCCCTACTTGAGATTACTTAACTTCTCAAAACACAGAAGGTGAGTAAAAGCTTTGTCAATTTAGACAGAGATCTCGACCTGCGGTCTGCTTAAGACCTTAAATTTTCTAAAAACCCAGTCAGTTTGTAATCGCAAAAAATGAGCAGTAGCCTGAGGCAGTCTAGGTAGCCACTGAGTGTAGGTGACTGATGTTGATCTTGTGATTAAGTGAATTCTGTATCCTGAGTTTCTTCTAATTCCCCTTTTTCTTTATCTTCTTTCTTCATTTTTTGTAGAGAACGCGAACGGCCCTGAAGAGAATCCCTACAAACCATTGGGATTCGAAACGCGTAGGCCTTAGCCATCTCATTGTTTGCTCTAGCGATAAGCATAAATGACATAACAACTGTTGCTTATCACTAATCCTTGTACATTATCCTTTTTTCGAAAATCTAAGAACTATTTCAAACATTTGGTTGTAGGAATGTACGTTAAAAGTGATTGATTATTGAAAGAATTTATTTAAGTGTTTTTTGCAGACTTTTGGCTTCTCTTGTCCCATGTATAGTATTGTATTATATTGTAAATATTGTATGTTTTGATAAATTTTGTAGTTCATTTATTCAGTGTTCCCCTTCTCCCCCTGAATGATTGCTGATCGTTTGGTTGTGATATGAGTGATATGATGAATGATTACCTGTAGTTTTGAGTTTGGTCATTGAATTGTTTTTTATATGTTTGTCCTCGAAAAATAAAAAAAGTACTTTGTGATAAAATCATTAATAAGAATAAAAAGCTATTAATTAGCATCCAGTCTTGAATCTTTTCTCAAGTACTGTGGTTTGAATTTTCGTTACTGTGGTGTTATCAGTACTGGCAATTTCTCTTTTATACTATTTTGTAGCCTATATGTGTGCTTTTGTAAAAAGACCCAAATATAGAGCACAAACCAATCAGATCAGCCTCACCCTGTGGAACCTTCCTGAGAAAGCTCAGAGCCTCAGATTTTCTACCGCACGTTGGTGATAGGGAGTCTACATAGAGCTCTGCTCTAGTATTCTTTTGAGGTACTGTTTCTTCAAAATCTTTACAGGATTTGTTAACATCTTTATGTAATGGCTGACTGGGAGAAGAAAAGCCTGTTCAGGCTTTGTGCCACATGTTCTAAAAAACGACTTTTTGCTGAGGATAAGCACAAGGATTGTATATATTGCTTATACCCAGATCATAAGGTGGCAGACTGTAAGATCTGCAGAACCTTTTCGACTAAGACTCTACGTGACCGTGAGGGGCGTCTGCTGACTTAGTTACAGAAGATGAAGACGAGAGATAGGATTATTTCTAGTGATGAAGAGGATGCTGCTTCATCTACTTCTTCTAAAAGGTCACAGAAGAGGGGTAGGTCATCTGCTTCAGTTTCTTCGGAACCCCCCTCGAAGGCTGTGCGTGGGACCTCTGACAGGTCTGGCAAGCCTGGGCCTGGCGAATCTCCTAACGGAAGTGAAAAGGAGAGGGAGAGGCCGGTACCTCAGGTACCAAAGTCAAAGAAAGATGATGGCTCGGCTCGGCCATCCCATCAGGCTGATGGTTCTAAATCTTTCAAGAAGCCAGCTGTGGAGGTTCCTTCAGCTGCCAAGAGTAAAGAATCAAAGACTTCGTCGACGACATCGTCGTCGAGTTCACCCCGACAACAAATCTCCTTTGCCATCGACGAAGAAGAAGCTCCCGTCGACGGAGGTAACATCCTCGACGACGACGACGAGAACTACACCGTCGACGAAGACGTCGACGACGACCACGTCGACGACGACAACTCCGTCAACAACGACAATCCCGTCGACGATGACAATCCCGTCGACGATGAATTCGACGACGACAAAGCCAATTTTGTCCTCGACGACGCCACCGTCGACCATGGAAGGGTCGACGTTAGTGAGGGCTGAGAACGCTAGGAAAAGATGTATTACACCGGATATGACTTCGCCGAGGAAGGTAGCTTCGTTACCTCCGGCCTTATTGTTTGACGAAGAAGAGTACTCGGATGAGGAAGATGGTGACTTTGGGGATGCGTATAGTCCATCACAATTGCACCTAAAGTTTCATGACTCTGAGCCAGAGAATGAATATTTTTATCATCAGCAACAACAGCAGCAGCAGGATCGCATAGCATACCAGGAAGTCCCGGATCAGCAGGGTATGGTCTCAATGCCGATTACTCTGCTTACGGACTTACGAGCTATGTTGGAAGAATATCGTAGCAGGCAAGCATCGCGTCCAGTGCAAGGACAGGCGCAGGAGCAACCACAATTGTCGGCTACTTGCTCTTCACTGCCCCCGCATGTAGAGGAGGCTGTAGAGGTTCCTCAGCGGGTAGAGCCTACCCATGTTGACACTTCAGAGGATGATGAAGGAGATAATCAGGCTCAAGATCCTGATGTTGAATGGGATCAATATGTTATTCCAGATCTGGCATCCCCAATACCGGACCCGATAGACTAGCCTCCGGTGGACGTGTGAGGTTTTTCACAACTTGATGGATAGAGCCACGGCACGTTTTAAACTCACCGTGCCTTCAACTTCCACAGATTATTTTTTATATTATTTCAAGGAGTCATATCCCAAGGCTGTCCGCTCCATTCCCATTGTGGACCACATATGGGAAGAGGGAAAGAAAGTGATGCAGGCGCTATTCTCAACAATCGCAATCGTACAGGCCTCAGTACGGTAATCAGTACTATCAGCATCAATCGCAATCGCAATCTTTCTCTCGCCAAAGCTCACGTGGGCGACAGGATCGTCAAGGCAGGGACGCCTCCAAACGTCAATAGCGGCCTCCGGACTCTGCCGACTGTTCCTCCGCCCCATGTGTCACCAGTGGGCGGCAGGATCTTTCAACATCTGAGCAGCTGGGAACAGATAACATCGGATCAGTGGGTATTAAACATCATCCGTCAGGGGCATACATTAGAGTTCAAGGATTTTCCACCGTACAGAGCTCCCCACGCCACCAATACGAAACACCTAAGCCTTCTGCAATTGGAAGTTCAACAACTGCTTCAGAAAGGGGCGATCCAACGTGTCCCTCTATCGCAAAGAGGCGAAGGCTTCTATTTCAGGTTTTTCCTGATTCAAAAAACAAAGTACAAGTGGCGTCCGATCCTGGACTTAAGGGAGCTCAACACCTATCTCGTGAAACTTTCATTTCGGATGATCTCACTCCAGGACATCTTGCGCCTCCTGAATCCAGGCGACTTTATGGCTACGTTAGACCTGGAAGATGCCTACTTCCATATCCCGATCCACCCAGCTCACAGACGTTTCCTTGGCTTCACAGTGGGCAAGAGTCACTTCCAATTCATCGTGCTCCCGTTTGGGTTGAGATCAGCGCCGTGGATATTCACAAAGGTGCTGGCCCCGGTGGCAGCTTTTTTGAGAAGGCAGTTGTGAGAAGTTGGCCTGATATATAGTGCTCACTATTCTAGTGATCACTTTGTATCATTCCAAACGACCCTTATTGATGATTGGTTGTAAGTCAACCTTATAGACCAGCTATCCTAGTAGCATGGACAAGAGCAGTCTTTGGGCTAAACTCTAGAGGGCGTGTTAAGCCAGCTGTTTTACCATCACATATACCCCTTGAACACCAAGTGAAAGGACACCACACAAGTTGTTATAAAAATAAAGGATATTTATTAATAACAAGACTACCCTGAACTCTTTATGAGTCAGGGAGCTAAGCACAATACAAAACTCTTAAGAAAATACTGCAAGTTGCACAATTAACACAAATGCCCGAGGGGCACTGTAGGAGAGTAGGGTCTGCAATCCCATGATCACCCAGATTTTTTGCTTTTGTTTCACTGGTTTACGACTTTCTCTGGCTGTGGGCCTGCCAATCAGACCCACAGCCTGGCTGTTCTCTTTCTAAATTACGAGATGTACCCTAGGTGCATTTACCAATTGGTACTGGGCCACCTTATCAGACCCCGTAACGCAGGGCATAGGTGTACCCAGGGCCGCCAGGGGCTGCAGCATGTATTATGCCACCCCTGGCTGGCCTCCTAAATTTGACACAACTGGCTGCATGACAGCTGGGGCGAAGTCGTGTAATCACCCTTTGCTTTAGGTATAGTAGCTCTATATCTAACCGTACAATGGACACCCGAGTTCCTATCAGTCACTCCTATGGCAGGCCTTGACAATCCTGAAGGCAGAGTGCATGGGCTCGTGTGAACTGTGTTCTGGCCCGAGCCGAGCCGGTTGCAGCTTGCGGAGAAAAGACCCAATGGCTGTTCCATGATAACGCGTACCACATCGGTAACTTCGGTGTCGCGTTATCAAGACATGTCGAGTAAGGTGTCATACGAATCGGGGTGCTGCCCTCTCACCAATTCTGGCGATGAGGTTAGCATTCCACCCTTCTAGAGGGACACGACATGTACGTAACTGTGAACCCCGGTTAAAGTTAACGAAAGCCTCAGCTCCACAAAATGGATGCTGCCACCACAGACACAAGTCTGACCTCCTGCTGCTGGGAGTCCTTCCAGCGAGGAGCACTTGGACAAAGGGTTTCCTGTCGAGGGCGGTGTTCGCACCGTCCCAGACAGGGTTTGTGTATTCTGGGTAGGTAGGGCTTTTGCGAGAAGGTGACTGCGGAGTGGCACCCCGGTGCTCACTACGCATCTGCCGGTTAGAACCAGTTCCAGGGGCGACAGCCCTGGCCTGGGGAAAGTCCGGCAGGGGAGAGGGGCGTAACTACCCCCCTTCCTGGTCCCACCCTTAGGGCAGGACCTAGTCATGTACCCACCCCTTTCTTTAGGATAAAGGCCGGAGCGGGGACCCTTCCAAATTAGATCATCTTTGAATCAAGAATACTTTCTACGAAAGGACTTCAAGACTCTTCTCAAGATTTCTCCCTTGTGGCTAAGGAGTAGTCACCCTGCATCAGCGGGCACCATCTAAGAACTCTGCGGTTTGCTGTAAGTCCTTCCTCAAGGAATCCGACGGCCCAGCTCGACGAGAACCGGCTTCCCTGGCACCTCTGACCTCTACCCACGTCATCAGCTCAGCTGTGATCTGTGGGTGCGACGAGACCTCGAGGGACCGGCCATCATCAGAACCTGCACGCTCTTAAAAACCAGCACGACCATCGAGGTAACTCTCTGGTGAGTGCTCTGGGGTCCGAGAAGCCCCGACCCTGAGCCGCTCCAGCACCGAAGTGCAGTCTCCCAACATCTCCACGATCTGCGTGGGGCCCTTCTGCTCGCTGCTCAGCACGTTGTCTGGTCACTAGCCGCTGGCTCGTGTCCTTCTGTGACGACATCCGAAAATCAACACTGCCGGTCTGGTTGCTCCAGACTGGCCCTTGCTTCCATCTTTTCGAGAAGCACCCCGGACCCTCCTGGTCCACTCAAGACGCCGACAGCGACATCCGTCGTGGGACAGCTCGCACCTCCACCGTGGTCGCCGACAACGCCTCCTGGTCCGTGAGACTGCAGAGCCTAGCGTCGCCCACTCACCTGGTCGAGGTGACGGCCAACTGGTGCCTTCCTGGTACCCTCTGACTACTGGCTAGTAGTACGAACTTGGTCCCCTCTGCTTTCAGGTTTTCATCAATCTCCGATCCAGGCTTGGATCCCTACGAACTATTCATCACTGGTCGCCGGCCAGCAACTCCTTTTCTTCCGGCTCCTGGCTCGTCAGCGAAGACCCCGACGCCTGTAAGACTTGCAGCCGCAGCCCTCGTGGCTAGGTAACTCGGCATTTCAGTGCCTGCATAGCCTCCTTACTCTAGGGTCCCGAGTCCCTCGCTTCCGACTTGCCTTAACCTTTCCGTGTCCCCGGACACTTGTTTTAAACTGTGCACTTGAAGTATTTACTAAAGAGATTTGGTTGTGCTTAGTACCCTGTCCTCATAAAGAGTACAGGGCTGTTGTGATTCTTAATAAATATACTGTTTATTTTCATAACACTTGTGTGGTGTCCTTTCACTGGGTGTTCAAGGGGTACATGTGTGGTAAACAGCTGGCTTAACGCGCCCTCTCGAGTCTTTAGCCTTAGACTGCTCGTATCCACGCTACTAGGATAGCTGGTCTATAGGTTGACTTACAACCAAACACCATAAGGGTCGTTGGAACGATACATAGCGGTCGCTAGAATAGCGAACGTTGCATATCGGGCCAACTTCTCACAGGCACGAAAAACCATATACTCTAAAAGTGGAATGCGAAATACTAGCAGGTAAGTAACACGATCCAGAGGCTTCAGGACCACTAGGACTACCTTACTGAACCCTAAGGTTAGGAGCAGGAGGCCTAGGGAACTCGGGTGCAGAGTGTGAACTCTTACGCGGGATGCGGGACAAAGTCTATGGAGGCTAGTATTTCTAAAGTTACTGTTTCCGGACGAATCCGACTAGGTAGACTAAAAACGAAAAAGGATCTGGACACTAGGATAGTGAACCTGTGCTGGAGCACCGTAATGCTCGGGTTACCTAGCCCAGGGGCTGCGGCTGCATGGGGTTCAATTGACGTCGGGAATCCTCGTTGTAGTCTATGGAGCCTGAAAGAAGATGTTGCTGGCAGGCGACCAGTGAAGATGTTCGGTGTGATCCAAGGCTGGATCAGTGATGAAGACGACCTGAAAGCAGAGGGGACTCAGTTCTCAATCACTAGCCAGTGATTGTGTGGGCATCAGGATGGCACCAGATGAAGTCACCGCGATCATGTGAGTGGGTGACGCTGGACTCTGCAGCCACACGGACCAGGAGGCGTTGTCGACGGCCAGGCTGGGGGTGCGAGCTGTCCCACGGTGGTGTCTGCTGTCGGCGATGCTGGATCCAGGATTGGAGCAAAAAACCTTGGCAAAGGCAAGCCCACGCGGTTGAATCAAAATGGCGTCTGGAGTGGACCAGGAGGGTCCAGGGTGCTTCTTGTTGATCAAGGAGCAAGGGCCAGTCTAGAGGACCTAGACCAGCGGTGAAACGTCGTGGTACGTCGTCAGGAGGGCCACTAGCCAACGGGCAAGTGACCGGACAACGTAGCAAGCAGCAAAGAAGCAGAAGGGCCCCATGCAGATCTCGTGGATGCTGGGGGGCTGGACTTCGGTGCTGGAGCTGCTCAGGGTTGGGGCTTCTCAAACCCCAGTGCACCCACTCGAGGATCCCTCGGCGGTCGTGCTGGTTAAGCGTCGTGCAGGTCTTGAAGATAGCCGGTCCTACGGGTCTCGTCGCACCCACGAATCTCAGCTGGGCTATTGATGCAGGTAGAGGTCAGAGATGGCAGGGAACCCGGGTCTCGTCGAGCTGGTCAGTCTTGATCCGGAGGATGGACGTGCAGCGAACCGCAAGCGCTTAGGTGGTGCCTGCTGGTGCAGGGTGGCTACTCCTTAGCCACAAGGGAGAGTCTTCAGAGAATGTCAAGAGTTCCTTTCGTGGAAAGTAGTTCAATATTCAAGATTATCCAATTTGGGAAGGGTGCCCGCTCCTACCTTTATTCTAAGAAAAGGGGCTGGCACGCGACTAGGTCCTGCCCATGGGTGGGACCAGGAGGGGGGTGGTTACACCCCTCTCCTTTGTCCGGTTTCTCCCCAGCTCAGGGGCTGGTGTGCCCCTGGAACTGGTTTGAGCCGGCATATGCACAGTGAGCACCGGGGTACCACTTGCAGTGACCTTCCTCTCAGCCCTGCCTACCTGGGATACACAAAATCCTGTCTGGGGTGGTGCTAGCACCTCCCAAGGCAGGAAACCCTTTGTCCGAGCCGCCCTCGCTGGAAGGACTCCCAGCAGCAGGAGGTCAGACTTGTGTCTGTGGTGGCAGCATCAATTTTGTGATGCTGAGGCTCGAGTTAACTTTCACCGGGGTTCACAGTTACATACATGTCGTGTCTGTAGGAGAGTAGGGTCTGCAATCCTATGATCACCCGGACTTTTTGCTTTTGTTTCACTGGTTTACGACTTTCTCGGGCTGTGGTACTGCCAATCAGACCCACAGCCTAGCTGTTCTCTCGCTAAATTGCTGTGTGTACCCTAGGTGCATTACCCAATTGGAACTGGGCCACCATGCCACCCCTGGATGGCCATCTAAACCTGACACAACTGGCTGCACGACAGCTGGGGTAACGTGGCGTACTCGCCCGGTGCTGTAGGTATAGTATCCCTATACCTAACCTTAAAATGGACACCCGAGTTCCTATCAGTCACTCCTATGGCAGGCCTTGACAATCCTGAAGGCAGAGTGCATGGAACCGTGTGAATTGGGCTCTGGCACGAGCCGAGCCCGGTTGCAGCTTGCGGAACCAAGACCCAATGGCTGTTCCATGATAACGCGTATCATATCGGTAACTTCGGTATCGCGTTATCAAGACATGTCGAGTAAGGTGTCATACGATTCGAGATGCTGCCCCCTTACCAATTCTGGCGACGAGGTTAGCATTCCGCCCTTCTAGAGGGACACGACATGTACGTAACTGTGAACCCCGGTTAAAGTTAACTGAAGCCTCAGCTCCACAAAATGGACGCTGCCACCACAGACACGAGTCTGACCTCCTGCTGCTGGGAGTCCTTCCAGCGAGGAGAGCTTGGACAAAGGGTTTCCTGTCAGGGGCGGTTTTCGCACCGTCCCAGACAGGGTTTGTGTATTCTGGGTAGGTAGGGCTTTGCAAGAAGGTGACTGCGGAGTGGCACCCCGGTGCTCACTACGCATCTGCCGGCTAGAACCAGTTCCAGGGGCGCGCAGCCCCTGACCTGGGGAAAGTGCAGCAGGGGGAGAGGGGTGTAACTACCCCCCTTCCTGGTCCCACCCCTAGGGCAGGACCTAGTCATGTACCCACCCCTTTCTTTAGGATAAAGGCCGGAGCGGGGACCCTTCCAAATGAGATCATCTTTGAATCAAGAATACTTTCTACGAAAGGACATTCGAGACTCTTCTCAAGATTTCTCCCTTGTGGCTAAGGAGTAGTCACCCTGCATCCGCAGGCACCATCTAAGAACTCTGCGGTTTGCTGCAAGTCCTTCCTCAGGAATCCGACGACCCAGCTCGACGAGAACCGGCTTCCCTGGCACCTCTGACCTCTACCCACATCGTCAGCTCAGCTGAGATCTGTGGGTGCGACGAGACCTCGAGGGACCGGCCATCATCAAAACCTGCACGCTTTCTTAATCCAGCACGACCACCGAAGGAATCCTCTGGTGAGTGCTCTGGGGTCCGAGAAGCCCCGATCCTGAGCAGCTCCAGCACCGAAGTGCAGCCTCCCAGCATCTCCACGATCTGCGTGGGGGCCTTCTGCTCGCCGCTCAGCACGTTGTCCGATCACTAGCCGCTGGCTTGTGATCTCCTTGACGACATCCGACAACCAACGCTGCTGGTCTGGTTGCTCCAGACCGGCCCTTGCTCCCTTTTCCGAGAGGAGCACCCCGGACCCTCCTCGTCCACTTCAGACGCCATTTTAGGCCCACCACGTGGCCCTGAAATCTGCCAAGGCTTGTTGCCCCAATCCTGGGCCCAGCAACGCCGACAGCATCAACCTTCGTGGGACAGCTCGCACCTCCATCCTGGTCGCCGACAACGCCTCCTGGTCCGTGAGACTGCAGAGCCTAGCGTCGCCCACTCACCTAGTCGAGGTGACGGCCATCCGGTGCCTTCCTGGTACCCTCTGACTACTGGCTAGTAGTACGAACTTGGTCCCCTCTGCTTTCAGGTATCATCGATCTCTGATCCAGGCTTTGATCTCTACGAACTATTCTTCACTTGTCGCCGGCCAGAAACTCCTTCCTTCCGGCTCCTGGCTCGTCAGCGAAGACCCCCGACGCCTGGAAGACTTGTGCAGCCGCAGCCCTTGTGGCTAGGTAACTCCGGCATTTCGGTGCCCGCATAGCCTCCTTACTTAAGGGTCCTGAGTCCCTCGCTTCCGACTTGCCTTACCGGGTCCGCCCGAGACCACTAAACTTTCCGAGCCCTCGGGCACTTGTATTGATTGTGCACTTGAAGTATTTTCCTAAGAGTTTTGTTCTGTGCTTAGTACCCTGTCCTCATAAAGAGTACAGGGCTGTTGTGATTCTAATAAATATCCTGTTTATTTTCATAACACTTGTGTGGTGTCCTTTCATTTGGTGTTCAAGGGGTATGTGATGGTATAACAGCTGGCTTAACACGCCCTCTAGAGTTTAGCCCGAAGACTGCTCGTATCCACGCTACTAGGATAGCTGGTCTAAGGTTGACTTACAACCAATCACCATAAGGGTCGTTTGGAACGATACATAGTGGTCACTAGAATAGTGAACACTGCATATCGGGCCAACTTCTCACATTGGTGAGCAGCGGTTGGGATTTGAGCTTGCTGTTGTTTTACCACGCGTATCCTAAGAATATCTTGTGAAAGATCGCATAAGTACTACAGGTACATATAACTTAGCTTAGAATACTCTGAGTTCTACTGAACCAGCTGTTGTAGCTCCTCAAGGCTTAGCACACCTTGGCTACAACTCTTAGCAAGGGATCAGTAGGTAAACATATAGTGTAGGTAGGTGCATCACTTACACCATACTAGAAGCAGCATGTCAGACAAAGGAGGAAACTCTGAGTCTCCCCTTGTGTCAGTCGACCTTCCACAGGTCACCTCCAGATATGCTGCACTTAGCTTTCAAGAGATGCGACAACTCTGTACATCTCGGAAGCTAAAACAGGGTTCAAACCCTACAACTCAATTTCTGATTGGTCTCTTGGAGACCTATGATGCTAGGAGGGCGGGTAACACCGACCCTTCTCATCCAGAAGAGAGTATGCCCCCCCTCGAGGGAACCGCAGGTGACCCTGACCTTATCCATCTCTCCGCAGAAGGTGAAGAGGAGGACGAGGAGCCAGAGACATCTGGGGACGAGGCAGACAAAGGTCCAGTCATAGTTAGTCAGCTAACACAGGACAACTTAAGCCGGCACGAGAATGGTACTAGGAGACCCCTGGGGCCTCTCTCGGGCCAGCTTAACATTGGGAACGGACGAGTTAGGTCTCTGTCGAGAGGCTCTAATAGATCCGTTCGAACCAATGGCTCTCGAGGCTCTGCTCGAAGAGGGATGACATCCCCTCAGAGGAGAGTGTACGAAGCGAAGGAGCGGGAAGTCAATCTGCAGATCGAGAGGGAAGAACTTGCCCTAGCCAAAGAAAGACTCGCCTTTGCTCGAGAGCAAGAATTGAGTGGGACAATTCCCACTGGTGGCAGCATTCCCCCACGGGAACCCAGGAGTTTAGACACTAAGCACCTGAATAAGATAGTGCCCCCCTTTAAGCAAGGGGACGACATCCACTAATGGATTACTGCTTTGGACCGGGCCTGCACTGTACAGTGCATCCCCCAGAGTCAGTGGGCAGCTATCTTGTGGCTCTCCTTTGATGGTAAAGGTAGAGATAAGCTCCTCACTACTAGAGTAGAGGACGCTAACAATTACCAGGTCCTGAAGAACACACTGATTGATGGGTTCGGCCTAACCACTGAGCAGTACAGGTTGCTGTTCAGGGATACCCAGAAAACTCAGTCTCAGGACTGGTCTGATTTCGTTGATTGTGCCACTAAGGCTTTGGAGGGCTGGTTGCTGGGCAGTAAGGTTACTGATTACACAGGATTGTATAATTTGATCATGCGAGAACAGATTTTAAACAATTGTCAGAACCAGTTGTTGCATCAGCACCTTGTCGACTCGGATCTGACCTCTCCCCAAGAATTGGGAAAGAAGGCAGACAGATGGGTCAGAACAAGGGTTAAGCAAAACCAGGGCCAGAACCAGGGGGGTCAGAAGAAAGCAGACCAGAAGGGTAAAGATTCGAAAGGGGAACAAACTGACCAGAAGTCTTCGACAGGTCCCCAACAACCCAAAGAGGGGGGGGTCAGGCTTCCCAGAAAAAGAAGAATCAAGAAGGCCAATCGAAAAGGTGGTGCCAATACTGTAAAAGCAAAACTCACTGGTTTAGTGAGTGCACCAAGAAAGGAGGGCAGACTCCTGCTACTGCAGCCCCTAAGGCACCTGTGCCCCCTAGTACAGCCAGCAGTAGTAGTGCGCCTCCCAAGGGACTAGTTGGGTTAACCTTGGGTTCTGAGGGGTGTGACAACTTAGTTGGTACACTCACTCAGGCTGTCCTTGTCTGTACAGGGGATGTGGATATATCCCCTGATGTCAGTCCCAATACTTTGGGAAAATACCGACAGACGCCTTTAATAAATGGAAGAATGGCTCAGGCCTACAGGGACACTTGTGCCAGCGTCACCATGGTGACGCCTAACTTTGTGGACCCTGGGCAGATCATGCCAGGTACAGATTTCCTGGTGACCAATGCCAGCAACGTCACTACCAGTCATAGTATGGCGATTGTTGCTTTCTCCTGGGGAGGGCTAAATGGCCAGAAAAAGGTTGTTGTTAGTTCAGACCTCCCAGTGGATTGTTTGTTGGGCAATGATTTGGAGTCATCGTAATGGTCAGAAGTGGAGCAACGGACTCACATGGAGATGTTAGGCTTGCCAGCACACGTGTTTGCTGTGACCAGGTCACAGGCCAGAGGATGCCCCACTGAACAGGTGCTGGATCCTGGAACAACGGACCAGACACCTCCCAAGAAGAAGAGCAGTCGGGTTAAGGCCTCGCCTTCCCCCTTGCCCCAGGTCGAGGATCAAGTCTCAGAGGAGGCTGACCTCCAGGAATTGCGGGAAACTGAACCTAAAGAACTCGAACTTGATCAAGTTGAGTTTCTGGGCTCAGGGGGACCCACACGAGAAGACCTGGGGAAGGACCAGTTAGACTGCCCTTCCCTTGAACCCCTCAGACAGCAGGCTGCTGCTGAGGCTGCTGGGAACGCCACAGGTACCCACAAGGTATACTGGGAAGATGGATTCCTGTACACTGAGGCAAGAGACCCCAAGCCTGGCATGACCAGGAGGCTGGTTATCCCCTTGTCTCAGCGTGGTTTCCTCCTTACCTTGGCCCACGAGATTCACTTAGCAGGACACTTAGGCCAGACGAAGACGTGGGACAGGCTTGTCTCGCACTTTCACTGGCCTCACATGAACGAAGATACCAAGGAGTTTTGCCGCTCCTGTGTCACTTGCCAAGCCAGTGGTGAGTCAGGTGGCACGACAAAGGCCCCCCTTATACCAATGCCTGTGGTGGGGGTGCCCTTTGAACGGGTGGGGATTGACATCGTCGGTCCCATGGAACCACCAACAGCATCATGGCACAAGTTTATACTGGTGGTAGTGGATCATGCCACCAGGTATCCTGAAGCTATTCCCCTTAGGACCACTACAGCCCCTGTGGTGGCAAGAGCCCTAGTTGGAGTATTCTCCAGAGTGGGCTTCCCTAAGGAGGTCGTCTCCGACAGAGGTGCAAACTTCATGTTGAGCTACTTAACTGCTATGTGGAAGGAATGTGGTGTTAACTACAAGTTCACTACACCCTATCACCCACAATGCAATGGGCTTGTTGAGAGATTCAACAGGACCCTGAAAGGGATGATTCATGGACTACCTGAGAAGCTCAGGCGTAGATGGGACGTCCTGATCCCCTGCCTTTTATTCGCTTACAGAGAAGTCCCACAGAAGGGGGTTGGCTACAGCCCTTTTGAACTTTTGTACGGGCATCCTGTAAGAGGACCCCTGTGTTTGGTGAAGGAAGGATGGGAGAGACCTCTCAAAAAGCCTGCAACCAGCATAGTGGACTATGTGCTTGGCCTCCGCTCGCGGATGGCTGAATACATGGAGAAGGCATCCGAAAACCTTAAGGCCAGCCAAGAACTCAAAAAAGCTTGGCATGACCAAAAGGCTGTCTTGACTGTTTACCAGCCCGGACAGTAGGTGTGGGTGTTGGAGCCAGTGGCCCCAGCAGCACTCAAGGACAAATGGTCCGGGCCCGAACAACCTTCCTGGAGAAAAAGGGAGAGGTCACCTACCTGGTAGACCTTGGAACTCCCCGGAGCCCCCACAGGGTGCTCCATGTCAACAGGCTCAAAGCATATGTCGACAGGAAGGACATGAGTTTGCTCATGGCCATAGATGAGGGACAGGAGGAGAAGAGTGACCCTCTCCCCGACCTGCTCACTCAGAATCCTGACGATGGATCGGTAGACGGTGTTGTCTTTTGTGGCAGCCTCTCCGAACATCAACAGGAGGATTGCAAACAAGTTCTTCAATCCTTCCGGCATATGTTCTCTCTAACACCCAGTCAGACCAATTGGTGCACCCATGAGGTTGACACTGGTGACAGCTTGCCCGTCAAGAGTAAGATCTACAGGCAGCCCGATCACGTTAGAGACTGCATCAAAAGTGAAGTGCAGAAAATGTTGGAGCTGGGAGTCATTGAACCCTCGGATAGCCGTTGGGCTAGTCCCGTAGTTCTAGTGCCGAAACCTCACACCCCGGGCGGTAAGAAAGAGATAAGGTTCTGCGTAGACTACAGGGGTCTCAATGCAGTCACTAAGACTGATCCCCACCCAATACCAAGGGCAGACGAGCTTATCGATAGATTGGCTTCGGCCAACTACTTAAGTACGTTTGACCTGACAGCTGGGTATTGGCAAATCAGGTTAGCTGAGGACGCCAAGCCTAAGACCGCATTTTCTACCCCTGGTGGGCATTATCAGTTCGTGGTGATGCCCTTGGTTTGAAAAATGCACCTGCCACCTTCCAACGATTGGTGAATCACGTTCTCACTGGGCTGGATGACTTCTGTGCGGCGTATCTTGACGATATCGCTGTCTTTAGCTCCACCTGGGAGGATCACCTAGTCCACCTGCGGAAAGTGTTAGAGGCTCTGCAAGCAGCAGGTCTCACTATCAAGGCTACCAAGTGCCAGATAGGGCAGACACAGGTTGTGTACTTGGGCCACCTTGTCGGTGGAGGCCAAGTTCAACCACTGGAGAGCAAGATACAGTCAATCAGGGACTGGGCTCCTCCAACCACCCAGACTCAGGTTCGAGCTTTCTTGGGCCTGACTGGTTACTACCGGAAGTTCGTCAGAAATTACGGATCGATTGTGACTCCGCTCAATGAACTGACGAGTAAGAAAATGCCAAAAAAGGTTCAGTGGACAGCGAGCTGTCAAAAAGCATTCGATGACCTAAAACAGGCCATGTGCACGGCACCTATCCTCAAGAGTCCAGATTACTCCAAACCGTTCATTGTCCAAACAGATGCTTCTGAGTTGGGTGTGGGAGCTGTTCTATCTCAACTGAATTTTGATGGTAATGACCAGCCCATTGCTTTTATAAGCAGACGGCTGACCCCCAGAGGGAAAAATTGGTCAGCTATAGAGAGGGAGGCCTTCGCTGTGGTGTGGGCCCTGAAGAAACTGAGGCCATACTTGTTTGGCACTCATTTCAAGATTCAGACCGACCATAAGCCCCTCCTATGGCTAAATCAGATGAAGGGTGAAAACCCCAAACTGCTTAGGTGGTCCATTTCCCTACAGGGGATGGACTTCACAGTGGAGCATAGACCTGGCACTGATCATGGCAATGCAGATGGGCTCTCCAGGTATTTCCACTTAGAACAAGAAGACTCACCTGGTCAAGGTTAGCTTATTGTCCCAACGTTTGGGGGGGGTCATGTAGGAGAGTAGGGTCTGCAATCCTATGATCACCCTTGACTTTTTGCTTTTGTTTCACTGGTTTACGACTTTCTCGGGCTGTGGGCCTGCCAATCAGACCCACAGCCTAGCTGTTCTCTTGCTAATTTGCTGTGTGTACCCTAGGTGCATTACCCAATTGGAACTGGGCCACCCTGTCAGACCCTGTAACTCAGGGCATCGGTGTACCCAGGGCCTACCAGGGGCTGAAGCATGTATTATGCCACCCCTGGATGACCATCTAAACCTGACACAACTGGCTGCACGACAGCTGGGGTAACGTGGCGTACTCGCCCGGTGCTGTAGGTATTGTATCCCTATACCTAACCTTAAAATGGACACCCGAGTTCCTATCAGTCACTCCTATGGCAGGCCTTGACAATCCTGAAGGCAGAGTGCATGAAACCGTGTGAATTGGGCTCTGGCACGAGCCGAGCCCGGTTGCAGCTTGCGGAACCAAGACCCAATGGCTGTTCCATGATAACGCGAATCATATCGGTAACTTCGGTATCGCGTTATCAAGACATGTCGAGTAAGGTGTCATACGAATCGGGATGCTGCCCCCTCACCAACTCTGGCGACGAGGTTAGCATTCCGCCCTTCTAGAGGGACACGACATGTACGTAACTGTGAACCCCGGTTAAAGTTAACTGAAGCCTCAGCTCCACAAAATGGACGCTGCCACCACAGACACGAGTCTGACCTCCTGCTGCTGGGAGTCCTTCCAGCGAGGCGAGCTTGGACAAAGGGTTTCCTGTCAGGGGCGGTGTTCGCACCGTCCCAGACAGGGTTTGTGTATTCTGGGTAGGTAGGGCTTTGCAAGAAGGTGACTGCGGAGTGGCACCCCGGTGCTCACTACGCATCTGCCGGCTAGAACCAGTTCCAGGGGCGCGCAGCCCCTGACCTGGGGAAAGTCCAGCAGGGGGAGAGGGGTGTAACTACCCCCCTTCCTGGTCCCACCCCTAGGGCAGGACCTAGTCATGTACCCACCCCTTTCTTTAGGATAAAGGCCGGAGCGGGGACCCTTCCAAATGAGATCATCTTTGAATCAAGAATACTTTCTACGAAAGGACATTCGAGACTCTTCTCAAGATTTCTCCCTTGTGGCTAAGGAGTAGTCACCCTGCATCCGCAGGCACCATGTAAGAACTCTGCGGTTTGCTGCAAGTCCTTCCTCAGGAATCCGACGACCCAGCTCGACGAGAACCGGCTTCCCTGGCACCTCTGACCTCTACCCACATCGTCAGCTCAGCTGAGATCTGTGGGTGCGACGAGACCTCGAGGGACCGGCCATCATCAAAACCTGCACGCTTTCTTAATCCAGCACGACCACCGAAGGAATCCTCTGGTGGGTGCTCTGGGGTCCGAGAAGCCCCGATCCTGAGCAGCTCCAGCACCGAAGTGCAGCCTCCCAGCATCTCCACGATCTGCGTGGGGCCCTTCTGCTCGCCGCTCAGCACGTTGTCCGATCACTAGCCGCTGGCTTGTGATCTCCTTGACGACATCCGACAACCAACGCTGCTGGTCTGGTTGCTCCGTACCGGCCCTTGCTCCCTTTTCCGAGAGGAGCACCCCGGACCCTCCTGGTCCACTTAAGACGCCATTTTAGGCCCACCACGTGGCCCTGAAATCTGCCAAGGCTTGTTGCCCCAATCCTGGGCCCAGCGACGCCGACAGCATCAACCTTCGTGGGACAGCTCGCACCTCCATCCTGGTCGCCGACAACGCCTCCTGGTCCGTGAGACTGCAGAGCCTAGCGTCGCCCACTCACCTAGTCGAGGTGACGGCCATCCGGTGCCTTCCTGGTACCCTCTGACTACTGGCTAGTAGTACGAACTTGGTCCCCTCGGCTTTCAGGTATCATCGATCTCTGATCCAGGCTTGGATCTCTACGAACTATTCTTCACTGGTCGCCGGCCAGCAACTCCTTCCTTCCGGCTCCTGGCTCGTCAGCGAAGACCCCCGACGCCTGTAAGACTTGTGCAGCCGTATCCCTTGTGGCTAGGTAACTCCGGCATTTCGGTGCCCGCATAGCCTCCTTACTTAAGGGTCCTGAGTCCCTCGCTTCCGACTTGCCTTATCGGGTCCGCCCGAGACCACTAAACTTTCCGTGCCCTCGGGCACTTGTATTGATTGTGCACTTGAAGTATTTTCCTAAGAGTTTTGTTCTGTGCTTAGTACCCTGTCCTCATAAAGAGTACAGGGCTGTTGTGATTCTAATAAATATCCTGTTTATTTTCATAACACTTGTGTGGTGTCCTTTCACTTGGTGTTCAAGGGGTATGTGATGGTATAACAGCTGGCTTAACACGCCCTCTAGAGTTTAGCCCGAAGACTGCTCGTATCCACGCTACTAGGATAGCTGGTCTAAGGTTGACTTACAACCAATCACCATAAGGGTCGTTTGGAACAATACATAGTGGTCACTAGAATAGTGAACACTGCATATCGGGCCAACTTCTCACAGTGTCCCTCTAGAAGGGTGGAATGCTAACCCTGTCGCCAGAATTGGCGAGGGGTTAGTATTCCAATTCGTATGACACCTTACTCAACATGTTTTGATAATGCTATGCCAAAGTTAGCACTTGACCGCGAGGTTCATAATGCACTCAAGAGTATATGTTATAGCGTTATCATGGAACAGCTATTAGGACTTGGTTCCGCAAGCTGCAAACGGGCTCAGCTCATGCCAGAGCACCATCTCACATAATTCCAAGCACTCTGCCTTCAGGATTGATAAGGCCTGCCATAGGAGTGACTGATACGAATATATGTGTCCATTTTAGGGTTAGATATAGGAATACTATATCTAAAGCAAAGGGTGATTACACCACCTTGCCCCAGCTGTCATGCAGCCAGTTGTGTCAGATTTGGATGGCCAGCCAGGGGTGGCATAACACATGCTGCAGCCCCTGGTAGGCCCTGGGTACACCTATGCCCTGGGTACCTAAGGTACACTGTACAGGGGCTGATAAGGTGACTCAGTATCCAATTAGATATGTACCTAGAGTACATGAAATCCATTTTACAGAGAGAGCAGTGGGCCTGGGGTCCTGAATAGCAGGGCCCCAGGTCAACTAAGTCGAAAAACCAGCAAAACACCTGGCAGAAAGTTGGGGGCAACCATAGTCAGATATCCACCTTCCTACATAACCCCCCCCCCCGCCCCCCCAAACAAAAGGAGATAAGGCTATCCTTGTCCAGGTAAGCCTATATTGCCTGAGTGGTCATATGAGGTGGTATATGCACTGGCATGGTTACCCCCTATCTCATGGTCCACTAAGCAATCCCTCACCCTAAGGGTATCTGAGGGTCTCCACCATAGGGAATCACTACCTGTGGTGTGTTTTGGCAAAGTAAGAGGCTGGTGCTGGGATGGAGTACTGAAGTGAGACTCCACTAATGTTGGGCTCAACTTCCTCCAATCACTATCCACCATATGTGCCTTTCTTTCTAGGACTGAGTTGCTGTGAGCTCTCAGGGTCAACCTCTGGCCACCTAAAGCTGGAGGCTGAGTCCCTCTGTTTGGCTTACTGGAGGGACAGGTCAGGTTTCGGGCCCTTAGGTCCCAGGTTTGGCTGTGCCCAACAGTGTCCATCTGTGGGAGGTCCCTAACTAAGTTTAAGGGGGATCCCTCAGGAGTTTGTTTTATTTTCACTTGGCTAGGACTACTAGCTTCAGTGCCCTTAATCTGCTGATTGGGGAGTTCTTTTGGACAGGGGGCCCTTTGGGGTCCACCACTGGCCTCCCTGATCTCTACAGCCCTGGGCTGATGGAGGCAGGGTAGAGAGGGGCAGGTTACCTGCTCCAGACTGGGTCCCACCTTGGAAGGGTCCACTGACATCAGGGGCTCTGCCAGGCTGGGCCTGACTACCTCTGGGGCAGTTTCTTCACAAGGGGTCAGATCAGTTCCCTGAGGAGGCTGATCCTTTCCTAAAGTCTGGTGGGAGAGAGATTTCTCTTCCTCCTCAATGCTCTCTGTCTGAGTGGAGTGATCCATAGTTTCAGGCTTCACAACACTATTATCTGTCTGAGTTTGAGCTGTGGCCATCACAACTACACCAACCTTTTCAGGAAGGGACTCGGTTTGGGTATGGGCTGTTACCATCACAGCCTTGCCAACCTGTTCAGGGAAGGAATCTGTCTGAGATTGGGCTGTGACTGGCACAGCCCTCCTGACCTGTTCAGGGAGGACATCTTGGACTGGGGCTGTGGCCATCACTGCCCCACTAACCTTACCATGGAGGTTTACCATTTTAAAATGGGTTTCTTGCTCTACCTCAGCCCAGGCTGAGATCTCTAAATCATTCCCCAGTAGGCAATCTAGAGGCAAGTTTGATGACACTGCCACTCTCTTGGGGCCAGTGACAACTCCCCAGCTGAGATTGACCACTGCTATGGGATGATCTCTCTGCACTCCATCAATGTTGGTCACCTGGTATGTGGCTCCAGGTATAAGTTGCCTTGAGGGGACTAGGCTCTCAGTCACCATGGTGATGCTAGCCCCTGTGTCTCTGTAGGCCTCCACTTTTGAACCATTGATGAGGGGCTCCTGTCTGTACTTGTCCAAAGTGTTGGGACAAGCTGTGAAGTTGGCAAACCCCATGCCAGTCTCACAGACAAGAGTATCTAAGTGTGGGGACCTGGTTAGGCCAGAGTCCCCAGGAACTCCCAAAGTAAATGCACCCAAATTCTTGGGGGCACTCCCACCACCTGGGGGATTACTACTAGTAGTAACAGGAGGCTTGGAAGTGTTACTTGGGGGTATGTTCTCCTTATTGTCGTTGGCCCTTGGGCAACTGCTGTCAGTTTTGTAATGGCCTACCTGTTTGCAGGTATGACAATAAGGGTTCTTTTGGGTATTGGAAGGATTTTGGGACCCACCCTTTTCAGAGGATTTTTGGGGCCCTGTGGTTTGATCTGTAGATTTATTCCCACCCTTCTCTTGAGGCTTGGTTGATTCCTTCTTTTGGTCACCACCTTGGTTCTTAGGCCTAATCCTGGTTCTGACTCATTTGTCTGCCCTCTTACCCAATTCTTGTGGAGAGGTCAGATCAGAGTCTACCAGGTGCTGGTGTAATAACTGGTTCTGACAATTATTTAGGACTTGCTCTCTCGTAATAAGATTATACAATCCTGTGAAGTCAGTAACTTTACTACCCAGTAGCCAGCCTTCTAGAGCCTTAGTGGCACAATCAACAAAGTCAGTCCAATCCTGAGACTGAGTTTTCTGGGTGTCTCTGAACAGCAACCTGTACTGCTCAGTTGTTAAGCCAAACCCATAAATCAGTGTATTCTTCAGGACTTGGTAATTGTTAGCATCCTCAGCTCTAGTAGTGAGGAGCTTATCTCTACCTTTACCTTCAAAGGAGAGCCACAGTATAGCTGCCCACTGACTCTGGGGGATGCACTGGACAGTGCAGGCCCTCTCCAAAGCAGTCATCCATTTGTGGATGTCATCCCCTTGTTTAAAGGGTGGCACTATTTTACTTAGGTGTCTAGTATCAAAACTCCTGTCTTTATCTCTAATGATAATGCTGCCACCAGTGCGGTGTGCCCTACTCAATTTCCGCTCTCTGGCAAAGGCAAGTCTTTCTTTGGCAAGGGCAAGTTCTTCCCTCTCAATCCTCAGATTGACTTTTCTCATCTTAGCTTCATGCTCTCTTCTCTGAGGGGATGTCATCCCTCCCTGAGAAGATGCCTGAGAGACATGGGTGCGAATAGATCTGTTAGAGCCTCTGGAGAGAGACCTAACTCGTCCATTCCGAATGTTAAGCCTTCCCTGAGAGTGGGCCTGGGGGTCCCCCAGTTCCATTCTCATGCCTGCTTAAGTTGGTCCTGGTGAGCCTACTGACTACTACTGGACCTTTGTCTGCCTCATCCCCTGATAACTCCTCTTCCTCTTCCTCCTCTCTACCTTCTGCTTCATGGAGGTTAAGGTCAGGGTCACCAAGGGTTCCCTCTAAGGGGGGCATGCTCCCATCTAGATTAGAGGGGCCTGTGTTAGAAGCCCTTCTGGCATCATATGTCTCTAAGAGACCTATCGGAAAAGGAGTGGTAGGGTTAGAACCCTGTTTTAGTTTCCTGGAGGTACACAGTTGTCTCATCTCCTGGAAGCTAAGGGCTGCATATCTGGAAGTCACCTGTGGAGAGTCAACAACCACAAGGGGAGTCTCTGAAGACTCTCCATGGGTAGACATGCTTCTAGTGAGGTGTAAGTGATGCACCTACCTACACTATGGGTTTACCTACTGATCCCTTGCTAGAGTTGTAGTTAGGGTGTGCTAGGCCCTGTTACACTACAACAGCTGGTTCAGTAGAACTCAGAGTATTCTAAGCTAAGTTATATGTACCTTGGTACCTATGTGATCTTTCAGATGATATTCTTAGGATACGTGTGTGGTAAAACAACAGCAAGCTCAAATCCCAACCGCTGCTCACCAATGTGAGAAGTTGGCCTGATATATAGTGCTCACTATTCTAGTGATCACTTTGTATCATTTCAAACGACCCTTATTGATGATTGGTTGTAAGTCAACCTTATAGACCAGCTATCCTAGTAGCATGGACAAGAGCAGTCTTTAGGCTAAACTCTAGAGGGCGTGTTAAGCCAGCTGTTTTACCATCACATATACCCCTTGAACACCAAGTGAAAGGACACCACACAAGTTGTTATAAAAATAAAGGATATTTATTAATAACAAGACTACCCTGAACTCTTTATGAGTCAGGGAGCTAAGCACAATACAAAACTCTTAAGAAAATACTGCAAGTTGCACAATTAACACAAATGCCCGAGGGGCACGAAAAACCATATACTCTAAAAGTGGAATGCGAAATACTAGCAGGTAAGTAACACGATCCAGAGGCTTCAGGACCGCTAGGACTACCTTACTGAACCCTAAGGTTAGGAGCAGGAGGCCTAGGAAACTCGGGTGCAGAGTGTGAACTCTTACGCGGGATGCAGGACAAAGTCTATGGAGGCTAGTATTTCTAAAGTTACTGTTTCCGGACGAATCCGACTAGGTAGACTAAAAACGAAAAAGGATCTGGACACTAGGATAGTGAACCTGTGCTGGAGCACCGTATTGCTCGGATTACCTAGCCCAGGGGCTGCGGCTGCATGGGGTTCAATTGACGTCGGGAATCCTCGTTGTAGTCTATGGAGCCTGAAAGAAGATGTTGCTGGCAGGCGACCAGTGAAGATGTTCGGTGTGATCCAAGGCTGGATCAGTGATGAAGACGACCTGAAAGCAGAGGGGACTCAGTTCTCAATCACTAGCCAGTGATTGTGTGGGCACCAGGATGGCACCGGATGAAGTCACCGCGATCAGGTGAGTGGGTGACGCTGGAGTCTGCAGCCACACGGACCAGGAGGCGTTGTCGACGGCCAGGCTGGGGATGCGAGCTGTCCCACGGTGGTGTCTGCTGTCGGCGATGCTGGATCCAGGATTGGAGCAACAAACCTTGGCAAAGGCAAGCCTACGCGGTTGAATCAAAATGGCGTCTGGAGTGGACCAGGAGGGTCCAGGGTGCTTCTTGTTGATCAAGGAGCAAGGGCCAGTCTAGAGGACCTAGACCAGCGGTGAAACGTCGTAGTATGTCGTCAGGAGGGCCACTAGCCAACGGGCAAGTGACCGGACAACGTGGCAAGCAGCAAAGAAGCAGAAGGGCCCCACGCAGATCTCGTGGATGCTGGGGGGCTGGACTTCGGTGCTGGAGCTGCTCAGGGTTGGGGCTTCTCAAACCCCAGTGCACCCACTCGAGGATCCCTCGGCGGTCGTGCTGGTTAAGCATCGTGCAGGTCTTGAAGATAGCCGGTCCTACGGGTCTCGTCGCACCCACGAATCTCAGCTGGGTTGATGATGCAGGTAGAGGTCAGAGATGGTAGGGATCCCGGGTCTCGTCGAGCTGGTCAGTCTTGATCCGGAGGATGGACGTGCAGCGAACCGCAAGCGCTTAGGTGGTGCCTGCTGGTGCAGGGTGGCTACTCCTTCAGAGAATGTCAAGAGTTCCTTTCGTGGAAAGTAGTTCAAGATTCAAGATTATCCAATTTGGGAAGGGTGCCCGCTCCTACCTTTATTCTAAGAAAAGGGGCTGGCACGCGACTGGGTCCTGCCCATGGGTGGGACCAGGAGGGGGGTGGTTACACCCCTCTCCTTTGTCCGGTTTCTCCCCAGCTCAGGGGCTGGTGTGCCCCTGGAACTGGTTTGAGCCGGCATATGCACAGTGAACACCGGGGTGCCACTTGCAGTCACCTTCCTCTCAGCCCTGCCTACCTGGGATACACAAAATCCTGTCTGGGGTGGTGCTAGCACCTCCCAAGGCAGGAAACCCTTTGTCCGAGCCGCCCTCGCTGGAAGGACTCCCAGCAGCAGGAGGTCAGACTTGTGTCTTTGGTAGCAGCATCCATTTTGTGATGCTGAGGCTCGAGTTAACTTTAACCGGGGTTCACAGTTACATACATGTCATGTCCCTCTAGAAGGGTGGAATGCTAACCCCGTCGCCAGAATTGGCCAGGGGTTAGTATTCCAATTCGTATGACACCTTACTGGACATGTTTTGATAATGCTATGCCAAAGTTAGCATTTGACCGCGAGGTTCATAATGCACTTAAGAGTATATGGTATAGCGTTATCATGGAACAGCTATTAGGACTTGGTTCCGCAAGCTGCAAACGGGCTCAGCTCATGCCAGAGCACCATCTCACATAATTCCAAGCACTCTGCCTTCAGGATTGATAAGCCCTACCATAGGAGTGACTGATAGGAATATATGTGTCCATTTTAGGGTTAGAGATAGGAATACTATATCTAAAGCAAAGGGTGATTACACCACCTTGCCCCAGCTGTCATGCAGCCAGTTGTGTCAGATTTGGATGGCCAGCCAGGTGTGGCATCATACATGCTGCAGCCCCTGGTAGGCCCTGGGTACACCTATGCCCTGGGTACCTAAGGTACACTGTACAGGGGCTGATAAGGTGACTCAGTATCCAATTAGATATGTACCTAGAGTACATGGAATCCATTTTACAGAGAGAGCAGTGGGCCTGGGGTCCTGAATAGCAGGGCACCAGGTCAACTAAGTCGAAAAACCAGCAAAACACCAGGCAAAAAGTTGGGGGCAACCATAGTCAGATAGCCACCTTCCTACAGCAGTCGCTAGAAGTTTTCCCGTACTTCGACGACTGGCTGCTGAAGGCACCAAGTTATCAAGCGGCCGCAGGAGCAGTAGAGACATGTTTGCGTCTCTTCGATCAACTAGGCTTCCAGCTCAACAGAGAGAAATCGGTCCTTCGGCCGGCCAATTCGGTGAAATTCCTGGGCGCTCTTATCGATGCGCAGGTTTGCAAACCTTTCCCATCAGAAGAAAGAAAAGCAAGACTCATTTCTTCGGCCAGTCGACTGCGAAAGAAGCAGTCAGTGTCAGTCAGGATGTACAAGTCTCTTCTAGGGTCGATTTCATCTTGTATTCAATTGATTCTGCACTGCAGGCTGCGAATGCGTCCCTTACAAGAGCAACTAGACCTTCAGTGGAGGCAAGTGGACGGTTCTTTCAACGACAAAGTCAAGGTCACCCTACAGATGAAGCAGGCGGCTACCTGGTGGATAGAAGGTTCTCACCTTTCGGTGGGTCTCAGTTTCAGAATGCCTCCGGCTCCTCACATCATTACAACAGATGCCTCCCTTCAAGGATGGGGAGCGGTCATGCAAGACCTCCAAGTCAGTGGGCATTGGACGCCGGTGGAACGTCGTCTGCATACAAATATTCTGGAGCTGAGAGACAGTCGTTTGGCTCTGTTAGCTTTCCTCCCAAGGATAACAAACTCATCCATCCTAGTGCGTACGGACAACACCACGGCCATGCACTATGTCAACAAGCAGGGAGGCACAAGATCGTCACAGATGTCCAAGGAAGCTCAGCTGCTGTGGGAATGGGCGATTTCGCAGAACATCACGCTTGTGGCAGAGCATCTGCCAGGTGTAGACAACACAAAGGCGGATACTCTAAGTCGCCTAAGAGCGATTTCTCATGAATGGAAATTGGACGATTCTGGGGTCAAGGAGATCTTCGCCCTCTGGGGGACACCAGCGATCGACCTGTTCGCCACGCCGGCAAACAAGAAATGCCGGTATTTTGCAAGCAGGGAACACCATCGGCGATTGCTGGGGAATGCGCTTTTGATGTCTTGGTCCGGCGCATTTGTTTACGCCTTTCCTCCGTTTCTCCTAATTCCTCGAGTCCTCAGAAAACTCAAGATGGACCGATGCAAAATGATTCTGATAGCTCCCGCCTGGGCTCGCTAGTTTTGGTCAACGGAACTTCTCCTTCTGTCTCAAGACCTTCCCATACATCTCCGACCCAGCCAGTCTCTTCTGTCAGTGTCCAACGGCCAAGTTCTCCACCCGAACCCGAACTCGCTTCAATTGGCAGCATGGCTCCTGAGCACAGAGAGTTCCGAGATCTAGACATTTCTGACGAATGCAGAAACATCTTGGCTCAGGCGCGAGCTCCTAGCACGAATAGGACGTATAGAGCAAAGTGGAAACGTTTCTACATATGGTGCCAGCGAGAAGGAGTGCACCCTTTTTCGTCTGCTCCACATCAACTCTTGCCATATATCCTGTCATTGGCTCATGCAGGTCTTGCCCATTCTTCCATCAAGGTCCACTTGGCGGCAATCTCCAGATACAGAAGGACAAGGTTGGGTCCTTCTCTTTTGTCGACAAGAGTCATTAAGCAATTCTTGAAAGGACTGTTTAGGGTGTTTCCACCAATCCGGCCTCCACCTCCTGTATGGCATCTAAATGTGGTCCTGGCCCAACTAATGAGGCCCCCGTTTGAACCAATTCATAAGTCTGACTTGAAATTCTTGTCATGGAAGGTGGCTCTTCTCCTCGCTCTCACCTCTGCGAGGAGGGTGGGAGAACTACAGGCTCTGACCATTAAAGAGCCCTTCTTACAGTTCAAGAATGATACCTTGATCCTTAGAATGAACCCCAAGTTTATTCCTAAGGTTCCTACGGACTTTCATCTGAATGAACCGGTTGTTCTGAATTCATTTGTTCCTCGGCCTTCCACTCCGGCCAAAAGGGCACTTCATTCTCTAGACGTCCAGAGATGTCTAAAATTCTATCTTCAACGCACGGCTGGGTTTAGGAAATCACCTCAGCTGTTTGTGGCTTTTGGGGCCCCTCGAAAGGGGTTTCCGTTATCAAAGCAAGGGATCTCCAGATGGATATCTAGTGCAATCCGTTTCTGCCACCAGGCGGCGGGGAAGCCCCTGGAAGGACAGGTTAAAGCACACTCCACGAGGTCTATCTCATCTTCAACGGCGCTGTTTGCAGGAGTATCGATTAAGGACATCTGCAGAGCGGCCACCTGGAGCAGTACTCATTTCTTCACAAGGCACTACTGCTTGGACTCCTCTGCTAAAGGGGATGCGGCTGTTGGTCAAGCGGTCCTGAGAAATCTCTTCCAGTGAGCGGTGAGCTTTCCTTTCTACCTTCCTTCCTTTCTTTCACATTTCGTTATTTATACTGTTGTTTAACTGTATTATGATATTATGGTGAATTCATAACATATTATGTGAGGTTATTGAGACTTAATACACAAAATGTGCTAAGCATACTACTGCTATCTATTCTGATACAAGCTATGGGAATCTATGAAAGTTCCAATACTGGAGTAAGAAACAACTTTAGTTCTCCAGTATTGGTAACTTTCATAGATTCCCATGCGCCCACCCACCTCCCCTGGGAAAGCTCACCCTTTTTGGCATATGTCATTAGGGCTATACAACGGCTACGGAAATCTGAGGCTCTGAGCTTTCTCAGGAAGGTTCCACAGGGTGAGGCTGATCTGATTGGCTGGTGCTCTATATTTGGGTCTTTTTACAAAAGGACACCTATAGGCTACAAAATAGTATAAGGCCTATTTTTTCCTCTTTTGTACCTCTTTTGGTTTATCTACCTGTCTATAGATATATATATATTTTATTACCGAGGCTCCCATTCCGACGACGGGGAATGATACAAGCTATGGGAATCTATGAAAGTTACCAATACTGGAGAACTAAAGTTACAGGTAAGTAACTTGTTTCTTCCCCGTCGTCAGCCTGGGAGCCTCAGTAAATAGAAAATACCATAGCAGTATGCACAAAAGAGAAAGTAAGGCCTAGGCCTCATCTCATTTTGTAGCCTATCTACCTCTTTTTGTAAAAGAGACCAAAACTTTGCAACAACCATTCAGATTAGCCTCACCCCATAGAACCCTCAGGAGAGAGCCTCAGAGCCTCAGATTTTCTACCGCACGTTGTGCTAAGGGAGTCTCCACTGAGCTCTGCTCAGTTTCTCTTCAACTTTGGATTTCTACAATTTTTTTCTCTTCAGGATGTCGGAAAAGAAAACTTTGTTCAAAGCTTGTGCTACTTGCTCAAAGAAAATACTTTATGTCGAAGATAAGCTTAAAGATTGCATTTATTTCTTATATCCAGACCACAAGGCCACTGAGTGCAAGATCTGCAGGACCTTTTCAACCAAGACTTTAAGAGACCGGGAAGGAAGTCTTCTGACTTGGCTACAGAAAATGAAGTCTCGGAAAGAGGTTCTGTCCAGTGATAGTGAAGATTCCTCCTCAGCAACATCTTCGAGGAGGTCTACAAAAAGGGGTAGGTCTTCCCCTTCTACATCTGCTGAACCTCCTTCTAAAATCTCTCAAAAGACCTCTGAAAGGTCCAAAGGGCTTAGTCCCAAAAGATCTCCTCATCATTCAAAGGAGAAGAAGAGACTTCTTCCTGAGGTGCCATCTGGAAAAAAGGTAAGCCAAGGCCTTTCTGTGGCTTCTTCTCCATCAGAGAAAGAGAAGATTTTTAAGAAACCTTCAAGTACACCTTAGGAAGGGAAAGGAGAGAAGAAAATCCGTCCGTCGACGACGATCTCCTAAGGTACGTCGACGACGATGTCAAAAACTCCATTGACTTTAATTGCTGCTCCGTCGACGGGCCCGTCGCCGAGAGCTTCTCCGACGACATCGTCGACAATGACGTTGTCAACGATAGATCTTGCCTTCGCTTCGTTGTCGAGGTTTACAACCTCGTCGTCGCCAGTGATGTCGTCGACGATGGTGTCGACGGTGACGAGGACGACGACCTCAACGACTGCGGCGACAGTGAACCTGACATCCACCTTGTTGACGATTCCGTCGACGATCAGCCCACCGTCGACGGCTGCTACATCGACGACACAAAAGGGGATGATGGACGGAGCTCTTGAGCAAATCAAACACTCACCCCCAGTCAAGTGATCTGGGTTTAATCCATCACCATTCTTTAGCGCACTCCGCCACCCCAGTTCAAACATGGCCAAATGCAAATCAGTCTGACCCTGTGCCTCATGGGAACAGCCCAGCCCGAACTGTCGAAGCCATGTCTTCCCTGGACCGGAAACAAGCATCCTGGGACCGGTTTCTGGCATTTCAGCCGTCATCAGCCAGGCTAGCTTGAATCCAGTGGCAAAGTGAGCAAGGGACTCACGTCTGAGCATACCCTGCCAACTTAGGGCGAACAAAGCGATACAAAAGGGGATGGACGGAGCGCTTGAGCAAATCAAACACTCACCCCCAGTCAACTGATCTGGGTTTAATCCATCACCATTCTTTAGCTCACTCCGCCACCTCACCATTCTTTAGCTCACTCTGCCACCCCTCACCATTCTTTAGCTCACTCCGCCAGTTCTTTCTCCAGCGACGACGATTCCCTCGTAGCCGACACCGTCGACGATACAAAAAGTAAGGATTTCTATAAAGAAGAAACGAATTACTCCGGAAATGACATCACCCCGTAGAGTAACACCATTGCCTCCACCTCTTCTGCTGGAGGAGGACTATTCTGATAAGGATGAGAGTCCATACGGGGATGCATATAGTCCTTCACAACTTCAGGTGAAGTATCAGGACTCAGATTCAGATGATTGCTACCTGGATCAACCTCATCCAGAAACTCAGCTCACTCCTCAGGTCTCACATCAGCAAACAAATGGTCAAAGTGCAGTTCATTAATAAACGATCTGCAGTTAATATTATTAGATTACAAGAAGAGGTTCAGACCTCTTAAACCTTTCAGCCTCCCCCACCACCACCTCAGCAACCTCCATCTACTCCTGTGGCACCAACCTCCCAGAGACAAGGGGAACAGCATGGGACAGAAGGTCATGATGTGGTTACAGTGCCTGATGATGATGACGACTCATCGGATGAGGACCAGGATGGGCAGCATGTTCAAAATCCGGACACAGAATGGGACGATTATGTAATCCCGGATCCGGCTTCACCATCTCCGGACCCTGTGGATTCGCCTCCAGCGGACATAGGGGGCTTCCATAATCTTATGGAAAGGGCATCTAAACGATTTGGCCTTCTTGTTCCGGTCTTACAATCGGACTGTTTCCTCTATGATTTCAAGGAGCCCTACAAGAAATCGATCCGTTCCATACCAATAGTGGAACATGTTTGGAATGAGGGCAAGAAAGTGATGCAGTCTCCAGCTACTGTAACTCCGGTTCTACCGCGGCTGGAGAAGAAATATATGGCCTCGGAGGACACTCTTGCATGTCTTATTGGCCAACCTAAACCGGACTCGGTTATTTCCCAGGCGGCCCAAAGAAAATCAAGGAACCCGACGGCACCCCTAACGGCACCCCCAGACAGAGAGGGCAGGCGCTTGGATAATGTAGGCAAGAGGGTCTCCTCGAAGTCTAGCCTCCTGGTTAGGTCCTCAAACGCACTCGCAATTTTGGGACGATATGATCGCCAAATGTGGTGCTAACTCTCTCCTATCATGGATCAGCTTCCAGAGAGTGCCAAGGCGGAAGCGAGAAAAATCCTAGAAGAGGGTGAGCGCTCTTCATCTGAAATTATAGATTGTGCAATGGATATTGCTACAATGGCTTTTCGTGCCTTAGCGGGATCAGCGGTCTTGAGGTGTCAAGGTTGGCTGAGATGTACCTGGTTTTGCCCAGAGGTGCAGAATAAGATTCTAGATCTGCCATTTGATGGAGACATGCTGTTTGGCAATCATGTAGATGATGCTTTACAGGACATAAAGAAGGACACCGAAACAGCAAGATCTTTGGGCACGCTTCAATACCGAAAGGTTCCTTTCCGGGGTGCAAGAGGCAAAGGATTCTCTACATATAGGGGAGGCTATCAGCAACGCTACTCCTCCTATTCGCAATCCTCTCAATCATTCAAGCCTCAGTACTCTCAGTGGCAAAATCAATCGGCGTCTTTCTCTCGCCAATCTTCCAGAGGTAGACAGGGGAGAGATAACCTCTAAACGCCAATAGCGGCTTCCTGGCTCTGCCTACTGGTCCTTCACCCCTTGTTCCATTGATAGGGAGCAGGATTGCACATTTTCTCGATTGCTGGAAGATCATAACAACAGATCGGTGGGTCCTACAGATCGTTCAATTTGGCCATACCTTGGAATGCCAAAACCTACCACCTCCAAGAGCCCCTCGCACCACAGAATCAAAACATCTGCACCTTCTCCGTCTCGAAGTTTCTCATCTGCTCACCAAGGGAATGATAGAACCAGTGCCACTCTCTCAAAGTGGAAAAGGGTTCTATCTAGATTTTTCCTCATTCAGAAGACGGAAGAAAAGTCGCGCCCAATCTTAGATCTGAGGGAGCTAAACACCTATCTCATAAAACTCTCCTTTCGATTAGTCTCTCTTCAAGATGTCTTGCGTCTTCTAATTCCAAGGGATTACATGGTGACTCTGGATCTCCAGGACGCATATTTCCACGTTCCGATCCACGCAGCTCACAGAAAATTCTTATGCATCACAGTAGCCAAGAGCCATTTTCAGTTCAAAGTTCTGCCCTTCGGGCTCAGATCCGCTCCGCGGATTTTCATAAAGGTATTGGCCCCGGTAGTGCCATTCTTAAGGAAACAATCGCAAGAAGTTTTCCCTTACCAGACGATTGGTTGATAAAGGCTCCGTCTTCTTAGGCAACGTCAAAAGCAGTCGAAAGTTGCATCCAACTTTTCAGTCGCCTAGGTCTGCGTCTCAACAAGGACACATCAGTCATTGTTCCATCCAGAAGGGTCAAGTTCCTGGGCTCCATTCTAGATTCAAGAAATTGCACGGCTTTTCCTTCAGAAGAGAGGCCGAAAAAGCTAATATTCTCAGCAAACCATTTACATAGGAAACAATCCCTATCAGTTCGTCTTTACAAGTCATTCCTAGGATCGATCTCATCTTGCATACCATTAGTTCCGCATTGCAGACTACGTATGCGTCCCTTGCAAGAACAACTAGACATGCAATGGCGCCAGGTGGAAGGTTCTTTCGAGGACAAGGTAAAGGTCACTCCTCTCAGCAGCAGGTTGGTGGGCTGTCAAAAAGAATATCTCGAAAGGTCTCTCTTTCAGGATGGCTCCATCCCCTCTGATTCTAACCACAGACGCTTCATTGGAAGGCTGGTGCGCTGTCTTACAGGATCTCCAAGTGAGAAATCACTGGAAGGCAGAAGAGAGTTGTCTTCATATCAGTCTCTTGGAACTCAGTGATTCGCCTAGCTTTACGGGCTTTCAGACGAGGGTTCAAGATGCAACCGTGCTGGTCAGGACGGAAACACAACGGCCATGCATTACCGAAACAAGCAGGGAGGTATGAGACCTCATCTGCTCTCGAAAGAGGCCGAAGAGATATGGGAATGGGCAATTCTCCACAATGTAGTTCTTTCAGCAGAGCATCTACCAGGCACTCTCAACACAACAGCAGACACCTTAAGTCGTCTGAAATCTGCCTGTCACAAGTGGGAATTGGATCAAGACACTCTGGAGGAAGTGTTTCCACTTTGGGGAACTCCAACAATAGACCTGTTTGCAACTCCAGAAAACAGGAAATGCCAACTCTATGCAAGCAGGGATCACCATCGAGGGTCGCTGGGGAATGCTCTTTCGATGTCCTGGTTAGGCACATTTGTTTACGCTTTTCCTCCAATTCCCCGGCTTCTCAGGAAAATAAAGATGGCACCTTGCAGGATGATTTTAATAGCACCAGCGTTGCCTCGCCAATTCTGTTTCATGGAGCTTCTCATCCTTTCTCAGGTCCATCCTTGTCATCTTTGTCCCATCCCATCTCTGTTGACAATGTCCCGGGGACAGGTGGTACATCCAGTTCTCTTCCAGGGGATCCTCATCAATAGTCATAAGCATTAGAATATTTCCGCCAATGCGGGGACCCCGGAAACACTATATAATATGTGCCCCACATATATATAACCATATATATATATATATATATATATATATATATATATATATATATATATATATATATATATATATATATATATATATATATATATATATATATTTTTTTTTTTTTTGAGCAAGGCCGTCAGGCTGAAACATGTTGGTGTTAGACTGGGCACTGAAATAAATCAGTGAAAAAGAAGTTGCTGTGTGCGGCGTCCTTTGTTCAAAAAAATTGTCTTTTGGCCATTGGTCTGGCCCAACGCCAGCACCCGCTGTGGAGCGATCCTGTATGTGAGAAGTTGGCCTGATATATAATGTTCACTATTCTAGTGAGCACTTTGTATCAGTCCAAACAACCCTTATGGTGATTGGTTGTAAGTCAACCTTATAGACCAGCTATCCTAGTAGCGTGGATACGAGCAGTCTTCGGGCTAAACTCTAGAGGGCGTGTTAAGCCAGCTGTTATACCATCACATATACCCCTTGAACACCAAGTGAAAGGACACCACACAAGTGTTATGAAAATAAACAGTGTATTTATTTAGATCACAACAGCCCTGTACTCTTTATGAGGACAGGGTACTAAGCACACAACAAATCTCTTACGAAAATACTTTAAGTTGCACAATTTACACAAATGCCCGAGGGGCACGAAAAACCATATACTATGGAAGTGGAATGCGAAATTACTAGCAGGTAAGTACTGTACTAATAGGCTTTGGAATCGCTAGGACTACGTTACTGAACCTTCAGATTACTAGTAGTAGGCCTAAGGGACTCGGGTGCAGAGTGTGCACTCTCACGCGGGATGCGGGACAAAGTCTATGGGAGCTAGTAAAGGCAAAGTTAGTGTTCTCGGGCGAACCCGATAAGGTAGGTCGAAAACGACAGTGGATCTGGACCCTTGGATAGTGAGGCTATGCTGGGGCACCGAAATGCCGAAGTTACCTAGCCCAGGGGCTGCAGCTGCATAGGTCTGAAAAGACGTCGGGAATCCTCGTTGACGAACCAGGAGCCTGAAGAAAGAAGTTGCTGGCAGGCGACCAGTGAAGATTGTTCGAGTGATCCAAGCCTGGATCGAAGATGGATGACACCTGAAAGCAGAGGGGACCAAGTTCTTGACCACTAGCCAGTGATCAGATGGCACCAGGAGGGCACCGGATGGTAGTCACCTCGACCAGGTGAGTGGGCGACGCTGGGCTCTGCAGTCTCACGGACCAGGAGGCGTTGTCGGCGACCAGGATGGAGGTACGAGCTGTCCCACGATGGTTGATGCTGTCGACGTCGCTGGACCCAGGATTGGGGCAACACGTTTTGGCAAATTCAAGCCCACGCGGTGGACCTAAAATGGCGTCTGGAGTGGACCAGGAGGGTCCGGGGTGCTCCTCTTTTGGAAGGGAGCAAGGGCCAATCTGGAGCAACCAGACCAGCAGTGTTGTCGTCGTTGATCGTCGTCGAGAAGGCCACAAGCCAGCGGGCTAGTAGGCAGACAACGCGGTGAGCAGCCAAAAAGCAGAAGGGCCCCACGCAGATCGTGGAGATGCTGGGGGGCTGGACTTCGGTGCTGGAGCTGCTCAGGGTCGGGGCTTCTCGGACCCCAAAGCACTCACCAGAGGATCCCTCGGCGGTCGTGCTGGATAGAAGTCGTGCAGTTCTGATGATGGCCGGCCCCTCGAGGTCTCGTCGCACCTACGGTTCTCAGCTTAGCTGTAGAGGTAGGTAGAGGTCAGAGGTGCCAGGGAAGCCGGGTCTCGTTGAGCTGGTCGGTCGGATTCCTGAGGAAGGACGTGCAGCAAACCGCAGAGTTCTTAGATGGTGCCTGCGGATGCAGGGTGACTACTCCTTAGCCACAAGGGAGAAATCTTGAAAAGAGTTGAGAGTTCCTTTCGTAGAAAGTAGTTTCTTGAATCAAAGATGATCTAATTTGGAAGGGTCCCCGCTCCTGCCTTTGTCCTAAAGAAAGGGGTGGGCACGCGACTAGGTCCTGCCCTAGGGGTGGGACCAGGAAGGGGGGTGGTTACACCCCTCTCCCATGCCGGACTTTCCCCAGGCCAGGGGCTGGTGTGCCCCTGGAACTGGTTCTAGCCGGCAGATGCGTACTGAGCACCGGGGTGCCACTTGCAGTCACCTTCCTGTAAAGCCCTGCCTACCCAGGATACACAAAACCCCGTCTGGGATGGTGCTAGCACTGCCCTGACAGGAAACCCTTTGTCCAAGCTCCCCTCGCTAGAAGGACTCCCAGCTGCAGGGGGTCAGACTCGTGTCTGTGGTGGCAGCATCCATTTTGTGATGCTGAGGCTTGAGTTAACTTTAACCGGGGTTCACAGTTACATACATGTCGTGTCCCTCTAGAAGGGTGGAATGCTAACCCCGTCGCCAGAATTGGCGAGGGGTTAGTATTCCAATTCGTATGACACCTTACTCGACATGTTTTGATAAAGCGATACCAGAGATAGCATTTAACGGCGAGGATTATAATGCACTTAAGAGTATATGGTATGCGTTATCATGGAACAGCTATTAGGACTTGGTTCCGCAAGCTGCAAACGGGCTCAGCTCATGCCAGAGCACCATCTCACACGATTCCAAGCACTCTGCCTTCAGGATTGTTAAGCCTCGCCATAGGAGTGACTGATAGGAATCTGTGTGTCCATTTTTAGGGTTAGATATAGGTATACTATATCTAAAGCAAAGGGTGATTACACCACCTTGCCCCAGCTGTCGTGCAGCCAGTTGTGTCAGATTTAGATGGCCAGCCAGGGGTGGCATAATACATGCTTCAGCCCCTGGTAGGCCCTGGGTACACCTATGCCCTGAGTTACAGGGTCTGATAAGGTGGCCCAGTACCAATTGGAAATGTACCTAAGGTACATGGAAACCATTTTAGAGAGAGAGCAGTAGACCTGGGGTCCTGATTGGCAGGGTCCCAGGCCAACTAAGTCGGAAAACCAGCAAAACACCAGGCAAAAAGTTGGGGGCAGCCATAGTCAGGTATCCACCTTCCTACACAACCCCCCCCCCCCCCCAAACGAAAGGAGGTTCGAGGCATGTGGGCTGCTGAATTCATATCTGTGCATAGATCGCCGCCTAGTGTTGGGTCCGGATGATGGAACATTGTTGTCCTGGAAGAGCCTTCGAAGTATCACGAGATAGGTGGCTCCTCCCCTGGACTACAGTGCGCATGGGCATCGCCTCCATCCCCAGATTGTTTTTTTCCGCCATTGGGTTCGGATGTGTTTCGGTTCCCTCTGTCGGAACCAATAGTTGTTCAACTTCTACTCGAGACCGGAAGGTCTTTAGGCTGAGCGTCGGTATTGTTGCGTTCGGGTTTCTTGTCTGACTCTCAGCTCCGAACTCTTGCTACCCTTCCGCGTGCTTTCGGCGCGGACGGGCCTACACTACACTTCTGCTATGGAGCGGACACCGTTTAAGAAGTGCCCGGTGTGTAACTCCAAATATTCACACCTCGACGTGCACCCCGTGTGCAATACCTGCTTGTCACTGGATCATAACGAAGACAGCTGCATGGCGTGTTCGAAATTCCGGTGCAAGAAAACTCTCAAGATTCGTCGGGCCAATAGGCTCCAGGCCAAGTTCTCGGCTACCGCGGCGCCCCCACCAGACGACATATTCCAAGAATCTGTTGGAGACGAAGACGAAGTACAAGGTTCGGAGTCTAGTCCCGCGTCCGAAGGGGATGCCTTCGACGCGGGTGATGAGGACTTTGACGAAGTCGCCGACGAGGTAGGGGACGATGATCGGGCTATTGCCACCGTAGGGGATAGCTCGGAGGAGGAGCATCCCCAACCAGACTCAGGGGTCAATCCCCTTCATATGGCCCGGGTCGAGGGATCGCCTTCGGGCCTTACCCAAGATCTACTTATAAGTCCTACGTCCCCGACTCCGGGCCCGGTCACGGACATTTCAGAGGCGCCACTCCCGTTGAAGAAAACGAAAGTGAAGCCATCCGGTCACGCTCCCTCGGTTTCGAAACCGAAAGTGAAAGTTGCGCTGGGGCAGAAGGTTCAGGAGGCGTCAACTTCCAAAAAATTCAAGATGGCCGACTTGAAGAGCCACGCCAAGATGGCCGACCCGAAGCCCTCGGGGTCGGCGCCGAAGGCGAAGTCGACCGACGCGGCAGCGTCGGCGCCGAAGGGGGTCGAGGACCCGAAGACGGCTCCGAAGAAGCGTCAGGGCGACGACGCGACCCGGGCACGGCCGGCGCCGGCCCTTGGGGACAAGGCGCGTGAGGTGTCGGCCCCGAAGAAGGTGCCTGCCATCGATCCGACTCCCGACTCGGGGAGATCGCTCGAGCCGGTCAAGCCCTCCCTGCAGCGGATACGGAAGGACAATGTGGTTCCGGATCAGGACACTGTGGCGCCTAAGCACACGCCGAAGCCTGCGAAGGCGCAAACGCCTATCCGTTTTACCCTGCCGCCAAAGTCGACGCCGAAGGCTTTCGCGCCGAAACATAGCGGGCCCTCGAAGGAGGTATTGACACCGAAAGCAGCCTTAGTGGTGTCGAAGCTTCGGCTCCAGCCGCTTGCTGAGGAGGAGCGTCGAGAGGTCATCATCGACGCCAATACTGGGAAACTGTCTCTCCTCAAGAGAAAAATCACCACTGAGCCGGTGTTGGAACATTTTCGGATCCCTCTCAAAAATAAGAGGGACTCTGCGGAAACTTCGGCCCGATAGAACCTATGTCTCCACAAGCCCTAGGACACTCGCCGCCGCATTCCGCCGCAGGCGATGCTGACGAGGAAGATGCCGAGTACAACTATCCGGCGTACTCGGACCCGGAGGAGGTGCACGAACCTTGGTCGGCCGGAGGCGACGCAGAGGACCCGCAGTCGGGCCAGGACACGCAGCTTTTTGCGGCCAAGACGTCACCGACGGAGGACTCAGCGGCCTTCAACGCTCTGATCGAGAGAGCTGCGGCTAACCACGATGTCGAGCTGCACTCGGACCCTGTGGATGTGGACTTTTTATTTGACACTTTCTCAGTGGCAGAAAAGTCAGTCCTAACACTGCCAATGCTTAAGGGGGTGCTTAAACAAGCAACGGAGGTCTTCAAGGAGCCCACCCGGGCGCGTGTCGTCAACCCTCGCATTGACAAAAAATATAAGGCAGCGCCCTCGGATCCTACATACATCAAGGGACACTTGCCACTGGACTCGTTGGTTGTATCCAACGCTCGGAAGAGGGCGAACTCGCAGACCACTGGTGACGCTCCTCCCCCTGACAAAGAGTCCAAAATCTTCGAGGCCTCAGGGAAACGAATTGCTGCACAGGCAGCTAATATTTGGAGGATCTCAAACACACAGGCCCTACTTGCACGCTATGATAGGGCTCATTACGACACCTTAGAATCACTACTGCAACACTTGCCTGACCAGTACAAGGAGGCAGGGGAAATGCTGATTCAGGAAAGAAAGCTCATCACAAACGCATCCATAAAATGTGCGCTGGATGTGGCCGATACAGCCTCCAGGGCAATCAACACCAGTGTGTTGCTTAGGCGGCATGCTTGGCTTAGAATTTCGGGGTTCAAGCCCGATATTCAAACGACAATACTGAACCAAACAGTTAATCCTGACCACCTGTTTGGCCCTGAGGTGGATGCGACGCTGGAAAAAATGAAAAAGGATACGGACACTGCCAAGTCTATGGGGGCCCTCCAGTTTCAGCAGTTTCGGAGTGGTTCCTTTCGCCGCTCCAATTCCAGAGGCACCTCAAGGGGTCAGGCATCGCAGTCCACACAGTATTACAAAAGTAACACCCAGACCTCGTACAACAACAAGGGTAGAGGTGGCTACAGAGGCAATAACGTCAAGGGCAGGGGACGTGGAAACAACAGCTCCAGGTCCACCACCGCCAACAAGCAGTGACGTCTTGTCACTGCCCCCCGACCATACAACACCGGTCGGGGGGAGACTCCAGCAGTTCCTGCCCGCATGGAGATCCATCACCACGGACAGGTGGGTCAAGTCTCTTATCCAGTACGGTTACTGTCTGGAACTTACTTCCATTCCACCAAACATACCCCCAAGGAGCCGTCCTATGTCCGGCGAGCACTTGACCTTGTTGCAGCAGGAAGTTCTAGTCATGCTGCAAAAAGGGGCAATAGAGCTCGTTCCATTGCAGGAAAGGGGAACAGGGGTTTACTCCCTGTATTTCCTAATTCCCAAAAAGGACGGATCCCTCAGGCCCATCTTGGACCTCAGGCCCCTCAACTGGTACATTCTCTCGGAGCACTTCCATATGCTCACGTTGCAGCAAGTACTCCCTCTGCTTCAGCAGGGGGACTTCCTGGCTACGCTGGATCTGAAAGATGCATATTTTCATATCCCCCTGCATCCTTCCCACAGGAAGTATCTCAGATTCACGATTCAAGACCAGCATTACCAGTTCAGGGTTCTGCCGTTCGGGGTCACCACGGCGCCAAGGGTATTTACAAAGTGCCTAGCGACTGTGGCGGCGCATCTCCGTCGCCAGAACGTCCACGTCTACCCCTACTTGGACGACTGGCTCATTCAAGCAAAGACAGAACAGCAGTGCGTCGACCACGTGTCACGCACCATTCATCTCCTGCACGATCTGGGATTCTCTCTGAACTACCCAAAGTCCCATCTCCAGCCCGCCCACGTGCGACAGTATCTGGGCGCGACAATCAATACTCTGGCTGCCACTGCGCAGCCAAATTCAGTGAGAATCGCCAGTATCCAGACACTGATCCAACGATTCGGACCTCAGCACTCGCTTCCAGCGAAGGTGTTCATGCAGTTGATAGGCATGATGGCCTCCTGCATCTCCATTGTCCCGCACGCGAGACTACATATGCGTCCGCTTCAGGAGTGCCTTGCACGTCAGTGGACTCAGGCTCATGGGCAACTGACAGACCTAGTGTTGGTGAGCGGTCGGGCATACAACTCTCTGCATTGGTGGAATCCACAAAACCTTTGCAAGGGCCGACCATTCCAAGAGCCTGTGCCACAGATTATCCTGACAACGGACGCCTCTCTCCAGGGTTGGGGAGCGCATGTACTCCAGTACACAGTGCAGGGACTCTGGACACTACAGCAGAGGAAGATGCACATCAATGTGTTGGAACTGATGGCAATCTTCATGGCCTTAAAGGCGTTCAAAGTACATCTGTGCAACAAAGTCGTGTTAATTTTGACGGACAACATGACGGCCATGTACTACATTCAGAAGCAGGGAGGCACACACTCTCCGCAGCTGTCTCATCTGGCTCAGAGCATGTGGAAGTGGGCCATTCAGAGGAACATCTTCCTCATGGCAGAGCATCTCCCGGGAAAGGACAATCAGATGGCGGATCTGCTCAGCAGGCACAGCCATCAAATGCACGAGTGGGAGATACATCCATCAGTACTCCAACCGTACTTCCAAAAGTGGGGTCATCCAGAGATAGACCTGTTCGCCACAAGGGAGAACGCAAAATGCCAAAGCTTCGCCGCCAGATTCCCACACCCGCAATCACAGGGCAATGTGGAGGAACTGGTCAGGCAGATTTGCGTACGCTTTTCCCCCAGCGCCTCTGATACCGCTGGTGGCACGCAAGCTCAGGCAGCACTCGATGACTCTCATCCTGGTTGCTCCAACGTGGGCTCGCCAACCATGGTACACCACGTTTCTGGAACTCTCCGTGGTACCGCATCAAAGGCTTCATCTCACCCCCAGCCTTCTGACGCAGAACCATGGCGACATTCAGCACCCAGACCCGCAGCAGCTCAACCTGGCGATCTGGCTCCTGAAGTCCTAGAGTTTGGCTACCTCAATCTTCCCCCCGATTGCATGAATATCATTCGGGAGGCAAGAAAGCCCACTACTAGAGCCTGCTATGCGGCCAAATGGAAGAGGTTTGTCATCTACTGTGTAAATCACAATATTGACCCGCTGGATGCTTCCATTCAAAACATCATTTGTTACCTGTTTCACCTGTATCAATGCAATTTAGCGTACTCTTCCATCCGCATTCACCTGTCTGCTATGGCGGCATACCTCCAGAATAGGCAACACCTGTCACTCTTTAAGGTCCCTGCTATCAAGGCCTTTCTGGAAGGACTCAAAAGGGTCATTCCACCACGGACACCACCAGCCCCGGAATGGAACCTCAATGTGGTTCTTACAAGGCTGATGGGTCCTCCCTTCGAGCCACTGCACTCTTGTGAGCTTCAGTTTCTAACTTGGAAGGTTGCGTTCTTAGTAGCAATTACATCGCTACGGAGGGTTAGCGAGCTGCAGGCGCTCACCATTCAAGAACCTTTCTTCCAGGTGCATGCTAACAGGGTTGTGCTCCGCACTAACCCTACATTCTTACCCAAGGTTGTATCTCAATTCCATATAAACCAGACAATTGAGTTGCCGGTGTTTTTCCAAAACCCAGAGACGCTGGCGGAGCGGATGCTCCACACCCTTGACGTTAAGAGAGCCTTGATGTACTATGTAGACAGGACAAAAGATTTTCGCAAAACCAAGCAGCTTTTTGTTGCTTTTGCCACACACCACAAGGGAAACGCTATCTCCAAAGCGGGGATCGCTAGGTGGATCGTGAAATGCATTCAGATCTGTTACGCTAAAGCTAAGCGCACTCTCACTATCCCACCGAGGGCCCATTCCACCAGGAAGTTGGGGGCCTCTATGGCTTTCCTAGGTAACATTCCCTTAGAAGATATCTGTAGAGCAGCCACATGGTCTACCACACATACTTTCACTAAACACTACTGTGTAGACGTGCATTCCAAACAGCAGGCAGCTGTTGGTCAGGCTGTTCTCAAAACACTTTTTCAGACTGCTGCAGCTGGCACGGGCGGCCGCCGCTAATGGAGGGACTGCTATGTATTCTATGCACAGATATGAATTCAGCAGCCCATATGCCTCGAACTGCAAATGCTACTTACCAGTATGCATCTGTTCTTGGCATGTAGGGCTGCTGACATTCATATCGCCCGCCCTCCTCCCCGGCGCCTGTAGCAGCTGCAGTATTCATTCATATGTATATATATATGCTCATAGCATGGTCATCACTCACATACTTCACTCCATCTCTGCCAATGGCTAAAAACAATCTGGGGATGGAGGCGATGCCCATGCGCACTGTAGTCCAGGGGAGGAGCCACCTATCTCGTGATACTTCGAAGACTCTTCCAGGACAACAATGTGCAATCATCCGGACCCAACACTAGGCGACGATCTATGCACAGATATGAATGTCAGCAGCCCTACATGCCAAGAACAGATGCATACTGGTAAGTAGCATTTGCAATAAGGCTATCCTTGACCAGGTAAGCCTATATTGCCTAAGTGGCCCTATGAGGTGGTACATGCCCTGGCATGGTTACCCCCTGTATCATGGTCCACTAAGCAACCCCTCACCCTAAGGGTATCTGAGGGTCTCCATCATAGGGAATCACTACCTGTGGTGTGCTTAGGCAAAGTAAAAGGCTGGTGTGGGAATGGAGTACCGAAGTGAGTCTCCACTACTGTTGGGCTCAACTTCCTCCAATCACTATCCACCATATGTGCCTTTCTTTCCAGTACTGAGTTGCTATGAGCTCTCAGGGTCAACCTCTGGCTACCTAAAGCTGGAGGCTGAGTCCCTCTGTTTGGCTTACTGGAGGGACAGGTCAGGTTTGGGGTTTTTAGGCCCCAGGTTTGGCTGTGCCCAACAGTGTCCAGCTGTGGGAGGTCCCTAACTATTTTTAAGGGGGATCCCTCAGGAGTCTGTTTTATTTTCACTTGGCTAGGTCTGCTAGCTTCAGTGATCCTAATCTGCTGATTTGGGATTTTTGGACAGGGGGCCCTTTGGGGTCCACCACTGGCCTCCCTGACCTTTACAGCCCTGGGCTGATGGAGGCAGGGTTGAGAGGTGCAGGCTACCTGCTCCAGACTGGGTCCCACCTGGGAAGGGTCCACTGCCATCAGGGGCTCTGCCAGGCTAGGCCTGACTACCTCTGGGGCAGTTCCTTCACCAGGGGTAGAGTCAGTTCCCTGAGGAGGCTGGCTCTCACCTAGTGTCTGGGAGGGGGAAGACTTTTCTTCCTCCTCAATGCTCTCAGTTTGGGTGGAGTGATCCATTGTTTCAGGCTTCACAACCCCACTATCTGTCTGAGTAGAGGCTGAGACCATTTCAACCTTGCCAACCTTTTCAGGAGGGCACTCAGTCTGTGTTTGGGCTGTGACTGTCACAGCCCTCCTATCCTGTTCAGGAAAGTCTGTCTGAGCCTGGGCAGTGGCTACCACTGCTCTTCCAACCTTTTCAGGGAGGAAGGGTGCTTGGACTGGGGCTGTAGCTATTACTGCCCCACTAACCTTTCTGGGTAGGCCTATCATCCTGGAGTGAGTTTCTTGCTCCACCTCAGCCCATGCTGAGAGTTCCAGGCCATTCCCCAGTAAGCAATCTACAGGTAGGTTATCTGTCACTGCCACTCTCATGGGCCCTGTGACATTACCCCAACTGAGCTCGACTACTGCCATGGGATGCCTTCTTTTCACTCCATGAACATCTGTCACCTGATAAAGAAAACCAGGGGTCAGTTGAGCAGAGGGGACCAGATGGTCAATCACCATGGTGATGCTGGCCCCTGTGTCTCTGTATGCCTCAACCCTCTGACCATTGATAAAGGGCTCTTGTCTATACTTTCCCAAAATGTGGGAACCAGTAGTGAAGTTGGCAAACCCCATGCCAGTCTCACAGACAAGAGTGTTGTTAGGGGACCTGGCTAGGCCATAGTCCACCTGGTTTCCCAAAGTAATGCCCACCACATTCTTGGGGGCACTACCACCACCTGGGGGATTACCACTAGTGGTAACAGGAGGTCTGGGAGTATTACCTGGGGGTATGTTCTCCTTATTGTTGTTGGCCTTGGGACAACTGCTGTCAGTTTTGTAATGGCCTACCTGTTTGCAGGTATGACAATAAGGTTTCTTTTGGGTTTTGGGAGAAGTTTGGGACCCACCCTTTTCAGAGGAATTTTGGTGCCCTGTGGTTTGATCAGAAGATTTATTCCCACCCTTCTCTTGAGGCTTGGTTGATTCCTTCTTTTGGTCACCACCCTGGTTCTTAGGCCTGACCCTGGTTCTGACCCATTTGTCTGCCCTCTTACCCAATTCTTGTGGAGAGGTCAGATCAGAGTCTACCAGGTGTTGGTGTAATAACTGGTTCTGACAATTACTTAAGATTTGCTCTCTCATAATTAGATTGTACAATCCTTTAAAATCAGTAACCTTACTTCCCAGTAGCCAGCCTTTAAAAGCCTTAGTGGCACAATCAACAAAGCCAGTCCAATCCTGAGACTGAGTTTTCTGGGTATCTCTGAACATCAACCTGTACTGTTCAGTGGTTAAACCAAACCCATCAACCAGTTTATTCTTCAGGACTTGGTAATTGTTAGCATCCTCAGCTCTAGTAGAGAGGAGCTTATCTCTACCTTTGCCTTCAAAGGAGAGCCACAAGATAGCTGCCCACTGACTCTGGGGGACACACTGTACAGTGCAAGCCCTCTCCAAAGCAGTCATCCATTTGTGGATGTCATCCCCTTGTTTAAAGGGGGGCACTATCTTACTCAGGTGTCTAGTGTCTAAACTCCTGTCTGTTTCTCTTGGGAGAATGCTGCCACCAGTGGGGTCTGCCCCACACAATTTTTGCTCTCTAGCAAAGGCAAGCCTCTCTTTGGCCAGGGCAAGTTCTTCCCTTTCAATCCTCAGAGTGGCTTCCGTCATTTTAGCTTCATGCTCCCTCCTCTTAGGGGATGACATCCCTCTATGAGAAGAGGTCTGAGAGCAATTGGTTCGAATGGATCTGTTAGAGCCTCTGGATAGAGACCTAACTCGTCCACTCCTAATGTTAAGTCTGCCTGAGAGTGGCCCTGGGGGTCCCCCAAATCCTTCTCATGCCTACTTAAGTTGAACCTGGTGAGTCTCCTGACTTCTACCTGACCCTTGTCTGCCTCATCCCCTGATAACTCATCTTCCTCCTCCTCCTCAGCATCATCTGCTTCCTGGAGGGGGTGGTCAGGGTTACCAAAGGGTCCCTGTAAGGGGGGCATATTCCCATCTGGATGAGAAGGATCTGTGTTAGCAGCCCTCCTAGCATCATAAGTCTCTAAGAGACCAATCAGAAAAGGAATGGTAGGGTTTGAACCCTGTTTTAGTTTCCTGGAGGTACACACTTGTCCCATCTCCTGGAAGCTAAGAGCAGCATATCTGGAATGGACCTGTGGAGGGTCCACAAGCACAAGAGGGGTCTCTGAAGACTCTCCGAGGTTAGACATGCTTCTAGTGTGGTGTAAGTGATGCACCTACCTACACTATTTGTTTGCCTACTGATCCCTTGCTAAGAGTTGTAGTCAAGGTGTGCTAAGCCTTGTTAAACTACAACAGCTGGTTCAGTAGAACTCAGAGTATTCTAAGCTAAGTTATATGTACCTTATACTTATGTGATCTTTCACAAAGATATTCTTAGGATACGTGTGGTAAAACAACAGCAAGCTCAGATCCCAACCGCTGCTCACCAATGTGAGAAGTTGGCCTGATATATAATGTTCACTATTCTAGTGAGCACTTTGTATCAGTCCAAACAACCCTTATGGTGATTGGTTGTAAGTCAACCTTATAGACCAGCTATCCTAGTAGCGTGGATACGAGCAGTCTTCGGGCTAAACTCTAGAGGGCGTGTTAAGCCAGCTGTTATACCATCACATATACCCCTTGAACACCAAGTGAAAGGACACCACACAAGTGTTATGAAAATAAACAGTGTATTTATTTAGATCACAACAGCCCTGTACTCTTTATGAGGACAGGGTACTAAGCACACAACAAAACTCTTACGAAAATACTTTAAGTTGCACAATTTACACAAATGCCCGAGGGGCACGGAAAACCATATACTATGGAAGTGGAATGCGAAATTACTAGCAGGTAAGTACTGTACTAATAGGCTTTGGAATCGGTAGGACTACGTTACTGAACCTTCAGATTACTAGTAGGAGGCCTAGGGGACTCGGGTGCAGAGTGTGCACTCTCACGCGGGATGCGGGACAAAGTCTATGGGTGCTAGTAAAGGCAAAGTTAGTGTTCTCGGGCGAACCCGATAAGGTAGGTCGAAAACGACCGTGGATCTGGACCCTTGGATAGTGAGGCTATGCTGGGGCACCGAAATGCCGAAGTTACCTAGCCCAGGGGCTGCAGCTGTATAGGTCTGAAAAGACGTCGGGAATCCTCGTTGACGAACCAGGAGCCTGAAGAAAGAAGTTGCTGGCAGGCGACCAGTGAAGATTGTTCGAGTGATCCAAGCCTGGATCGAAGATGGATGACACCTGAAAGCAGAGGGGACCAAGTTCTTGACCACTAGCCAGTGATCAGATGGCACCAGGAGGGCACCGGATGGTAGTCACCTCGACCAGGTGAGGGGGCGACGCTGGGCTCTGCAGTCTCACGGACCAGGTGGCGTTGTCGGCGACCAGGATGGAGGTGCGAGCTGTCCCACGATGGTTGATGCTGTCGACGTCGCTGGACCCAGGATTGGGGCAACAAGTCTTGGCAAATTCAAGCCCACGCGGTGGACCTAAAATGGCGTCTGGAGTGGACCAGGAGGGTCCGGGGTGCTCCTCTTTTGGAAGGGAGCAAGGGCCAATCTGGAGCAACCAGACCAGCTGTGTTGTCGTCGTTGATCGTCGTCGAGAAGGCCACAAGCCAGCGGGCTAGTAGCCAGACAACGCGGTGAGCAGCCGAAAAGCAGAAGGGCCCCACGCAGATCGTGGAGATGCTGGGGGGCTGGACTTCGGTGCTGGAGCTGCTCAGAGTCGGGGCTTCTCGGACCCCAAAGCACTCACCAGAGGATCCCTCGGCGGTCGTGCTGGATAGAAGTCGTGCAGTTCTGATGATGGCCGGCCCCTCGAGGTCTCGTCGCACCTACAGTTCTCAGCTTAGCTGTAGAGGTAGGTAGAGGTCAGAGGTGCCAGGGAAGCCGGGTCTCGTCGAGCTGGTCGGTCGGATTCCTGAGGAAGGACATGCAGCAAACCGCAGAGTTCTTAGATGGTGCCTGCGGATGCAGGGTGACTACTCCTTAGCCACAAGGGAGAAATCTTGAGAAGAGTTGAGAGTTCCTTTCGTAGAAAGTAGTGTTCGAGGCATGTGGGCTGCTGAATTCATATCTGTGCATAGATCGCCGCCTAGTGTTGGGTCCGGATGATTGCACATTGTTGTCCTGGAAGAGTCTTCGAAGTATCACGAGATAGGTGGCTGCTCCCCTGGACTACAGTGCGCAAGGGCATCGCCTCCATCCCCAGATTGTTTTTTTCCGCCATTGGGTTCGGATGTGTTTCGGTTCCCTCTGTCGGAATCGATAGTTGTTTAACTTTCCTTACTTGAGACCAAAAGGTCTTTAGGATTAGCGTCGGTATTGTTCATCGTCCGGGTCTGTTTATTCCTCAGCTCCGAACACTTGCTGCCCTTCCGCGTGCTCTCGGCGCGGACGGGCCTACACGACGCTCCAGACTACTTCACATGGAACGAACTCCGTTTAAGAGGTGCCCGGTGTGCACCTCAAAGTATTCACACCTCGACGTGCACCCAGTGTGCAACAAGTGTTTGTCGCCGGACCACGATGAGGCCAGGTGTATGGCCTGCTCCAAGTTCCGTTGTAAAAAGACTCTCAAGCTTCGTCGGGCCGCTAGACTCCAGGCCCAGTTATCAGCGCCCCCGCCAGACAACATCTTCGAGGAAGACGTTGAGGACGACACCGTCTTACAAGTTTCGGACTTCAGCCCGGCGTCGGAAGATGACAACTACGACGCAGGGGACGAGGAGTTTGATGAAGTCGTCGGAGAGGTAGGGGACGACAACGGGGCCATTGCCACCGTGGAGGATAGCTCAGAGGAGGAGCATCTTCAGACTGACTCGGGGGTCAATCCCCATTATACGGCCCAGGTCGAGGGATCGCCTTCGGGCCTTACCCAAGACCTCAATACTCGTCCCACGACCCTGCCTCCGGGCCCGGCCACGGACATTGGTGAGGCGCCACTCCCGGTGAAGAAACCGAAAGTGAAGCCATCAGGGTCCACACCAACGGTATCGAAACCGAAAGTGAAAGTCGCACTGGTGGGACAGAAGGCTCCAGAGGCCTCAGCGCCTAAAAGGTCCAAAATGACCGCCGTCATCAAGAGCCACGCCAAGATGGCCGACCCGAAGACCCCGGTGACGAAGCCGAAGGCGAAGACGACCGACGCGGCTGCGTCGGCGCCGAAGATGGTCGAGGTCGATGACCCGAAAAAGGCCTCGAAGAAGCGTCAAGACGACCCCAAAGCTCTGGCTGCGCCGATTCCGGTCGTCAAGGTCAAGGGTGGTGATGTGTCGGCTCCGAAGACCGTGCCTTTGATCGCCGACCCTCTTCCGGACTCAGGGGAATCGCTCGGGCCGGGCCAGCCGTCCCCGTCCTTAACCAAGAAGGTCACGGAATCCCTTCAACGTATTCGGAAGGACGCATCGGCTCCCGAACCGAAGGATGTGGTGCCGAAGCCTTCACAGAAACCGGCAAAGGCGCAGGCGCCGATCCACTTCACGCTGCCGCCGAAGACGACGCCGAAGGCTTTCGCTCCAAGACATGGGGACGGGGTGCCCTTGAAGCTGGTGTCGACGCCTAAAGCGTCCTTTGTGGTGCCAAAGCCTCGGCTCCAGCCACTCGCGGACGAGGAGCGTCGAGAGGTTGTCATCGACGCCAACACAGGCAAACTCTCTCTCTCCTTAAAAGGAAGATCACCTCAGAGCCAGTGTTGGAACATTTTCGTATTCCACTCAAAAAGAAGTTGGACTCTGCGGGTACTTCTGCCCCTATAGAGCCTGCATCTCCACAAAATCTAGAACTCTCACCAACTCATTCAAACGCTCGGGAAGGTGACAGAGATGAGGAGGACGAGTACAATTATCCAGCGTACTCGGATCCAGAGGAGGTCAATGAACCTTGGTCTGCTGGAGGCGACACTGAGGACCCTCAGTCAAGTCACGAACCGCAGCTTTTTGCAGCGAAAACGTCTCCAACAGAGGACTCTGCAGCCTTCAACGCTCTAATTGAGAGAGCTGCAGCTAATCATGATGTCGACCTCCATGCGGACCCAGTGGATGTCGATTTTCTGTTTGACACTTTCTCAGTGGCTGAAAAGTCGGTCAAAACATTGCCTATGCTCAAGGGAGTGCTGAAGCACGCGCCAGAGGTTTTCAGGGAGCCCACTCGGGCGCGAGTCATCAATCCTCGTATTGACAAGAAATACAAGGCAGCGCCCACTGATCCAACGTACATCAAGGGGCACTTCCCACTGGATTCTTTGGTTGTATCCAACGCACGCAAGCGGGCAAACTCGCAGACCACGGGTGATGCTCCTCCCCCAGACAAAGAATCGAAAATCTTTGAAGCCTCAGGAAAACGTATTGCTGCGCAGGCAGCTAATATTTGGCGCATTTCAAACACGCAGGCCCTACTTGCACGCTACGATAGGGCGCACTACGACACCCTAGAAACACTTCTTCAGCACTTACCTGATCAGTACAAAGAGGGAGCTGAAATGTTAATTCAGGAGGGGAAGCTAATCACCAATGCTTCCATTAAGTGTGCACTGGACGTGGCCGATACCGCCTCCAGGGCTATAAACACTAGTGTGTTACTGCGTAGGCATGCATGGCTTAGGATATCAGGCTTCAAGCCAGACATACAGACAACCATCTTAAATCAAACAGTTAATCCAAACCACCTGTTTGGCCCTGAAGTGGATGCAACCCTTGAAAAAATGAAAAAAGACACGGACACTGCTAAGTCTATGGGGGCCCTCCAGTCCCAGCAGTTTCGGGGTGGTTCCTTTCGCCGCTCCAATAACAGAGGCACCTCAAGGGGTCAGGCATCGCAATCCACGCAGTACTATAAAAGCAACACCCAGACCTCATACACCAACAAGGGTAGAGGTGGTTACAGGGGCAACAACCGCAAAGGCAGGGGACGTGGAAACAACAGCTCCAGGTCCTCCACCACCAACAAACAGTGACGCCTTGTCACTGCCCCCCGACCACACAACACCGGTCGGGGGGAGACTCCAGCAGTTCCTGCCCGCATGGAAATCCATCACCACGGACAGGTGGGTCAAATCTCTTATCCAGTACGGTTACTGTCTGGAACTTACTTCCACTCCACCAAACATACCTCCAAAAAACCGTCCTATGTCCGGCGAGCACTTGCACTTGTTGCAGCAGGAGGTCATAGTCATGCTGCAAAAAGGGGCAATAGAGCTCGTGCCACTGCAAGAAAGGGGAACAGGAGTTTACTCTCTGTACTTTCTAATCCCCAAAAAGGACGGATCCCTCAGGCCCATCCTGGACCTCAGGCCCCTCAACTGGTACATTCTGTCAGAACACTTCCATATGCTCACGTTGCAGCAGGTTCTCCCTCTGCTTCGGCAGGGGGACTTCCTGGCTACTCTGGATCTCAAGGATGCATACTTTCACATTCCCCTACATCCTTCACACAGGAAGTACCTCAGGTTCACAATTCAAGACCAGCACTACCAGTTCAGGGTTCTGCCTTTCGGGGTCACCACAGCGCCCAGGGTCTTTACAAAGTGCCTGGCGACTGTGGCGGCGCATCTAAGACGTCAAAACATCCACGTCTACCCCTATCTGGACGACTGGCTCATTCAAGCACAGTCGGAACGACAGTGCGCCGACCACGTGTCCCGCACCATTCATCTCCTGCACGATCTGGGATTCTCACTGAATTACCCAAAATCCCATCTCCAGCCCGCCCACATACGGCAGTATCTGGGCGCGACAATAGACACTCTGGCAGCCACTGCGCAGCCAAATTCAGTGAGAGTCGCCAGTATTCAGACGCTGATCCAACGATTCAGACCTCAGCACTCGCTTCCAGCGAAGGTGTTCATGCAGTTGATAGGCATGATGGCCTCCTGCATCTCCATTGTCCCGCACGCGAGGTTACATATGCGTCCGCTTCAGGAGTGCCTAGCACGTCAGTGGACTCAGGCTCACGGGCAACTGACAGACCTAGTGTTGGTGAGCGGTCGGGCGTACAACTCTCTGCATTGGTGGAATCCACAAAACCTTTGCAAGGGCCAACCGTTCCAAGAGCCTGTGCCACAGATTATCCTGACGACGGACGCTTCTCTCCAGGGATGGGGAGCGCATGTACTCCACTACACAGTGCAGGGACTATGGACACTACAGCAAAGGAAGATGCACATCAACGTATTGGAACTGATGGCGATCTTCATGGCCTTAAAGGCATTCAAAGTACATCTGTGCAACGAGGTCGTGTTGATCCGGACGGACAACATGACGGCCATGTACTACATTCAGAAACAGGGGGGCACACACTCTCCGCAGCTGTCTCATCTGGCTCAGAGCATGTGGAAGTGGGCCATTCAAAGGAACATTTTCCTGATGGCAGAACATCTCCCAGGCAAAGACAATCAGATGGCGGACCTGCTCAGCAGGCACAGCCACCAAATGCACGAGTGGGAGATACATCCATCAGTACTCCAACCGTACTTCCAAAGGTGGGGTCATCCAGAGATAGACCTGTTCGCCACAAGGGAGAACGCAAAATGCCAAAGCTTCGCCGCCAGGTTCCCACACCCGCAATCGCAGGGCAATGCGATATGGATGAACTGGTCAGGCAGATTTGCGTACGCTTTTCCCCCAGCACCTCTGATACCGCTGGTGGCACGCAAGCTCAGGCAGCACTCGATGACTCTCATCCTGGTTGCTCCAACGTGGGCTCGCCAACCATGGTACACCACGTTTCTGGAACTTTCCGTGGTACCGCATCAAAGGCTTCATCTCACACCCAGCCTTCTGACGCAGAGCCATGGCGACATTCAGCACCCAGATCCGCAACAGCTCAACCTGGCGATCTGGCTCCTGAAGTCCTAGAGTTTGGCTACCTCAATCTTCCCCCCGATTGCATGGACATCATTCGGGAGGCAAGAAAGCCCACTACTAGAGCATGCTATGCGGCTAAATGGAAGCGGTTTGTCATTTATTGTGCAAACCACGACATTAACCCGCTAGATGCTTCCATTCAGAACATCATATGTTACCTGTTCCATCTGTACCAATACAATTTGGCGTATTCTTCCATCCGCATTCACCTGTCTGCGATGGCCGCATACCTCCAGAACAGGCAACACCTATCACTTTTCAAGGTTCCTGCTATCAAGGCATTTCTGAAAGGACTCAAAAGGGTCATTCCACCACGGACACCACCAGCTCCAGAATGGAACCTCAATGTGGTTCTTACAAGGCTGATGGGTCCTCCTTTCGAGCCACTACACTCTTGTGAGCTTCAGTTTCTGACTTGGAAGGTGGCTTTCTTAGTAGCAATTACATCGCTACGGAGGGTTAGTGAGTTGCAGGCTCTCACCATCCAAGAACCTTTCTTCCAAGTCCATGCCAACAGGGTGGTGCTCCGCACTAACCCTAAATTTCTACCCAAGGTTGTATCTCAATTCCACATAAACCAGACAATTGAGTTGCCAGTGTTTTTTCAAAATCCTGAGTCGCTGGCGGAGCGGATGCTCCACACCCTTGACGTTAAAAGAGCGTTAATGTACTACATTGACAGGACAAAGGATTTTCGAAAGACCAAGCAACTTTTCGTTGCATTTGCCTCACACCACAAGGGTAACGCTATTTCCAAAGCTGGTATCGCTAGGTGGATCGTGAAATGCATTCAGATCTGTTACGCTAAGGCTAAACGCACTCTCACAATTCCACCAAGAGCCCACTCCACCAGAAAGTTGGGGGCCTCTATGGCTTTCCCTGGGAACATTCCCTTAGAGGATATTTGTAGGGCAGCCACATGGTCTACCACACATACTTTTACTAAACATTACTGTGTAGACGTGCACTCTAAACAGCAGGCAGCTGTTGGTCAGGCTGTTCTCAGAACACTTTTTCAAACTGCTGCAGCTGGCACGGGCGGCCGCCAATGATAGGAGGACTGCTATGTATTTTATGCACAGATATGAATTCAGCAGCCCACATGCCTCGAACTGCAAATGCTACTTACCAGTATGCATCTGTTCTTGGCATGTAGGGCTACTGACATTCATATCGCTCGCCCTCCTCCCCGGCGCCTGTAGCAGCTGCAGTATTCATATTTATATATGCTCATAGCATGGGCATCACTCACATAGTTCACTCCATCTCGGCCAATGGCTAAAAACAATCTGGGGATGGAGGCGATGCCCATGCGCACGGTAGTCCAGGGGAGGAGCCACCTATCTCGTGATACTTCGAAGACTCTTCCAGGACAACAATGTGCAATCATCCAGACCCAACACTAGGCGGCGATCTATGCACAGATATGAATGTCGGCAGCCCTACATGCCAAGAACAGATGCATACTGGTAAGTAGCATTGGCATTCTTGAATCAAAGATGATCCAATTTGGAAGGGTCCCCTGCCTTTATCCTAAAGAAAGGGGTGGGTACGCAACTAGGTCCTGCCCTAGGGGTGGGACCAGGAAGGGGGGTGGTTACACCCCTCTCCCATGCCGGACTTTCCCCAGGCCAGGGGCTGGTGTGCCCCTGGAACTGGTTCTAGCCGGCAGGTGCGTAGTGAGCACCGGGGTGCCACTTGCAGTCACCTTCCTGTAAAGCCCTGCCTACCCAGGATACACAAAACCCTGTCTGGGATGGTGCTAGCACCGCCCCTGACAGGAAACCCTTTGTCCAAGCTCCCCTCGCTGGAAGGACTCCCAGCTGCAGGGGGTCAGACTCGTGTCTGTGGTGGCAGCATCCATTTTGTGATGCTGAGGCTTGAGTTAACTTTAACCGGGGTTCACAGTTACATACATGTCGTGTCCCTCTAGAAGGGTGGAATGCTAACCCCGTTGCCAGAATTGGCGAGGGGTTAGTATTCCAATTCGTATGACACCTTACTCAACATGTTTTGATAAAGCGATACCAGAGATAGCATTTAACCGCGAGGATTATAATGCACTTAAGAGTATATGGTATGCGTTATCATGGAACAGCTATTAGGACTTGGTTCCGCAAGCTGCAAATGAGCTCAGCTCATGCCAGAGCACCATCTCACACGATTCCAAGCACTCTGCCTTCAGGATTGTTAAGGCCCGCCATAGGAGTGACTGATAGGAATCTGTGTGTCCATTTTTAGGGTTAGATATAGGTATACTATATCTAAAGCAAAGGGTGATTACACCACCTTGCCCCAGCTGTCGTGCAGCCAGTTGTGTCAGATTTAGATGGCCAGCCTGGGTGGCATAATACATGCTTCAGCCCCTGGTAGGCCCTGGGTACACATATGCTCTGAGTTACAGGGTCTGATAAGGTGGCCCAGTACCAATTTGAAATGTACCTAAGGTACATGGAATCCATTTTAGAGAGAGAGCAATAGACCTGGGGTCCTGATTGGCAGGGTCCCAGGTCAACTAAGTCGGAAAACCAGCAAAACACCAGGCAAAAAGTTGGGGGCAACCATAGTCCCGTATCCACCTCCCTACACTGTATAAAGACCATATTGTGTGAAATTAAAACATATATATCACCTGGAAGTTGTTGGAGGCTGCCATTCGACCCTGTGCTCTCGGGTCCAATCCTGCTGGGCTGCCCCTTGCTGCCGCTGCCTCTCGCCGCACCCGCTCCGCGGGTGCCGCTTCGCGGCTTGAAGGAGGGAGAGGCGGAAACGAAGCGCTGCCACTGGGAGGCGCCTGGACTGACCATCTTGTCGGCGCTAAGCAGGGACTCGGAAGACCAGGAGTCCCTGCTTCCCCAGCTGCACAGGCGGACGCGCCCACAATCAGACACGCCCCCGCCTGACCAGAGAAAAGGCGTGGGTTGTTCTGTTCTCAGTGGGACTCACCTGGAAGTTGTTGGAGGCTGCCATTCGACCCTGTGCTCTCGGGTCCAATCCTGCTGGGCTGCCCCTTGCTGCCGCTGCCTCTCGCCGCACCCGCTCCGCGGGTGCCGCTTCGCGGCTTGAAGGAGGGAGAGGCGGAAACGAAGCGCTGCCACTGGGAGGCGCCTGGACTGACCATCTTGTCGGTGCTAAGCAGGGACTCGGAAGACCAGGAGTCCCTGCTTCCCCAGCTGCACAGGCGGACGCGCCCACAATCAGACACGCCCCCGCCTGACCAGAGAAAAGGCGTGGGTTGTTCTGTTCTCAGTGGGACTCACCTGGAAGTTGTTGGAGGCTGCCATTCGACCCTGTGCTCTCGGGTCCAATCCTGCTGGGCTGCCCCTTGCTGCCGCTGCCTCTCGCCGCACCCGCTCCGCGGGTGCCGCTTCGCGGCTTGAAGGAGGGAGAGGCGGAAACGAAGCGCTGCCACTGGGAGGCGCCTGGACTGACCATCTTGTCGGCGCCAAGCAGGGACTCGGAAGACCAGGAGTCCCTGCTTCCCCAGCTGCACAGGCGGACGCGCCCACAATCAGACACGCCCCCGCCTGACCAGAGAAAAGGCGTGGGTTGTTCTGTTCTCAGTGGGACTCACCTGGAAGTTGTTGGAGGCTGCCATTCGACCCTGTGCTCTCGGGTCCAATCCTGCTGGGCTGCCCCTTGCTGCCGCTGCCTCTCGCCGCACCCGCTCCGCGGGTGCCGCTTCGCGGCTTGAAGGAGGGAGAGGCGGAAACGAAGCGCTGCCACTGGGAGGCGCCTGGACTGACCATCTTGTCGGCGCTAAGCAGGGACTCGGAAGACCAGGAGTCCCTGCTTCCCCAGCTGCACAGGCGGACGCGCCCACAATCAGACACGCCCCCGCCTGACCAGAGAAAAGGCGTGGGTTGTTCTGTTCTCAGTGGGACTCACCTGGAAGTTGTTGGAGGCTGCCATTCGACCCTGTGCTCTCGGGTCCAATCCTGCTGGGCTGCCCCTTGCTGCCGCTGCCTCTCGCCGCACCCGCTCCGCGGGTGCCGCTTCGCGGCTTGAAGGAGGGAGAGGCGGAAACGAAGCGCTGCCACTGGGAGGCGCCTGGACTGACCATCTTGTCGGTGCTAAGCAGGGACTCGGAAGACCAGGAGTCCCTGCTTCCCCAGCTGCACAGGCGGACGCGCCCACAATCAGACACGCCCCCGCCTGACCAGAGAAAAGGCGTGGGTTGTTCTGTTCTCAGTGGGACTCACCTGGAAGTTGTTGGAGGCTGCCATTCGACCCTGTGCTCTCGGGTCCAATCCTGCTGGGCTGCCCCTTGCTGCCGCTGCCTCTCGCCGCACCCGCTCCGCGGGTGCCGCTTCGCGGCTTGAAGGAGGGAGAGGCGGAAACGAAGCGCTGCCACTGGGAGGCGCCTGGACTGACCATCTTGTCGGCGCTAAGCAGGGACTCGGAAGACCAGGAGTCCCTGCTTCCCCAGCTGCACCGGCGGACGCGCCCACAATCAGACACGCCCCCGCCTGACCAGAGAAAAGGCGTGGGTTGTTCTGTTCTCAGTGGGACTCACCTGGAAGTTGTTGGAGGCTGCCATTCGACCCTGTGCTCTCGGGTCCAATCCTGCTGGGCTGCCCCTTGCTGCCGCTGCCTCTCGCCGCACCCGCTCCGCGGGTGCCGCTTCGCGGCTTGAAGGAGGGAGAGGCGGAAACGAAGCGCTGCCACTGGGAGGCGCCTGGACTGACCATCTTGTCGGTGCTAAGCAGGGACTCGGAAGACCAGGAGTCCCTGCTTCCCCAGCTGCACAGGCGGACGCGCCCACAATCAGACACGCCCCCGCCTGACCAGAGAAAAGGCGTGGGTTGTTCTGTTCTCAGTGGGACTCACCTGGAAGTTGTTGGAGGCTGCCATTCGACCCTGTGCTCTCGGGTCCAATCCTGCTGGGCTGCCCCTTGCTGCCGCTGCCTCTCGCCGCACCCGCTCCGCGGGTGCCGCTTCGCGGCTTGAAGGAGGGAGAGGCGGAAACGAAGCGCTGCCACTGGGAGGCGCCTGGACTGACCATCTTGTCGGCGCCAAGCAGGGACTCGGAAGACCAGGAGTCCCTGCTTCCCCAGCTGCACAGGCGGACGCGCCCACAATCAGACACGCCCCCGCCTGACCAGAGAAAAGGCGTGGGTTGTTCTGTTCTCAGTGGGACTCACCTGGAAGTTGTTGGAGGCTGCCATTCGACCCTGTGCTCTCGGGTCCAATCCTGCTGGGCTGCCCCTTGCTGCCGCTGCCTCTCGCCGCACCCGCTCCGCGGGTGCCGCTTCGCGGCTTGAAGGAGGGAGAGGCGGAAACGAAGCGCTGCCACTGGGAGGCGCCTGGACTGACCATCTTGTCGGCGCTAAGCAGGGACTCGGAAGACCAGGAGTCCCTGCTTCCCCAGCTGCACCGGCGGACGCGCCCACAATCAGACACGCCCCCGCCTGACCAGAGAAAAGGCGTGGGTTGTTCTGTTCTCAGTGGGACTCACCTGGAAGTTGTTGGAGGCTGCCATTCGACCCTGTGCTCTCGGGTCCAATCCTGCTGGGCTGCCCCTTGCTGCCGCTGCCTCTCGCCGCACCCGCTCCGCGGGTGCCGCTTCGCGGCTTGAAGGAGGGAGAGGCGGAAACGAAGCGCTGCCACTGGGAGGCGCCTGGACTGACCATCTTGTCGGTGCTAAGCAGGGACTCGGAAGACCAGGAGTCCCTGCTTCCCCAGCTGCACAGGCGGACGCGCCCACAATCAGACACGCCCCCGCCTGACCAGAGAAAAGGCGTGGGTTGTTCTGTTCTCAGTGGGACTCACCTGGAAGTTGTTGGAGGCTGCCATTCGACCCTGTGCTCTCGGGTCCAATCCTGCTGGGCTGCCCCTTGCTGCCGCTGCCTCTCGCCGCACCCGCTCCGCGGGTGCCGCTTCGCGGCTTGAAGGAGGGAGAGGCGGAAACGAAGCGCTGCCACTGGGAGGCGCCTGGACTGACCATCTTGTCGGCGCCAAGCAGGGACTCGGAAGACCAGGAGTCCCTGCTTCCCCAGCTGCACAGGCGGACGCGCCCACAATCAGACACGCCCCCGCCTGACCAGAGAAAAGGCGTGGGTTGTTCTGTTCTCAGTGGGACTCACCTGGAAGTTGTTGGAGGCTGCCATTCGACCCTGTGCTCTCGGGTCCAATCCTGCTGGGCTGCCCCTTGCTGCCGCTGCCTCTCGCCGCACCCGCTCCGCGGGTGCCGCTTCGCGGCTTGAAGGAGGGAGAGGCGGAAACGAAGCGCTGCCACTGGGAGGCGCCTGGACTGACCATCTTGTCGGCGCTAAGCAGGGACTCGGAAGACCAGGAGTCCCTGCTTCCCCAGCTGCACAGGCGGACGCGCCCACAATCAGACACGCCCCCGCCTGACCAGAGAAAAGGCGTGGGTTGTTCTGTTCTCAGTGGGACTCACCTGGAAGTTGTTGGAGGCTGCCATTCGACCCTGTGCTCTCGGGTCCAATCCTGCTGGGCTGCCCCTTGCTGCCGCTGCCTCTCGCCGCACCCGCTCCGCGGGTGCCGCTTCGCGGCTTGAAGGAGGGAGAGGCGGAAACGAAGCGCTGCCACTGGGAGGCGCCTGGACTGACCATCTTGTCGGCGCTAAGCAGGGACTCGGAAGACCAGGAGTCCCTGCTTCCCCAGCTGCACAGGCGGACGCGCCCACAATCAGACACGCCCCCGCCTGACCAGAGAAAAGGCGTGGGTTGTTCTGTTCTCAGTGGGACTCACCTGGAAGTTGTTGGAGGCTGCCATTCGACCCTGTGCTCTCGGGTCCAATCCTGCTGGGCTGCCCCTTGCTGCCGCTGCCTCTCGCCGCACCCGCTCCGCGGGTGCCGCTTCGCGGCTTGAAGGAGGGAGAGGCGGAAACGAAGCGCTGCCACTGGGAGGCGCCTGGACTGACCATCTTGTCGGCGCTAAGCAGGGACTCGGAAGACCAGGAGTCCCTGCTTCCCCAGCTGCACAGGCGGACGCGCCCACAATCAGACACGCCCCCCGCCTGCAACGCCCCCTATTTTAAGAACAGCTCGACGCTCAGCGGGACGCCGAGCGAAGCCCGGGCAAAGGGCGGGCCGTCTGTGGCCGTCAGGGGCTGTCTGAGGCTGGGCTGGGCCATCCCCCTTTCTCCTACGCCCTCCACGTCTTCTATCCCCCTGAGTCTAACTGCAGGCTCCGGGCTCACCATGTCCACCAGATCCGGCAAAGCCTTGAGGGGTGGCGGAGCTAGTGCTATAGAGGGTGCCACGATGATTGGAACAATGGACAAATTCATCACCCGGGTGGCTAACGTCATTGAAAAGGAGATCGCAATGACGGAACGCCGCCTTTCGCTTGACCTTCTTCCATCTAAGCGGTCCTCCTTGGGAACTGTGGCTCATGCTCTATCGCCGCCTATCCCCCCCGCCATCTCACCCCAACCAGATGAGCACCAAATTGCAGTACTAGAGGCTGGACTAGACAGGATAGAAAGCCTCATATCACTTCCCACCACAGGTAGCTGCTGTATCGAGGCTATTGCTTCTGGCCCACCCTCATACATAGCCAGCCCTCTGGACAACAGGTCTATTGCGGCTCCTATTGTTCCCTCACCTCATACATCACCTCATCCCCAGATCCCATCTCTGCGGGTCCATAGGAAAAGGAAAAGGGGAATCAACACTAGGAGGGGGAATTATTCCATGCTTCATAAGCGTTCTAGGACAAAACTAAACAGGGACACTACACACCAAGGCACTGGGGAGTTGGAACCCCTTGGGTCTATAGGCCCCTCTCAGCATGCAGTCGAGCTCCCTACACCGTTACCCCTGCCCCCAGCCACACCGGTTCTTGCTAATCAGGTCACTCCTCGAGTCTCTCGAGAATTTGTTAAAATCTTTGTTTAACCCGTTACTTGACCAAGTTAGGAACCTGGGGGTTAGACTTGACAATTTTGAACAGACAACAAGGGACAACTTCTTCTCCTTGAAAACCCTGCTGAAAGTGCAACCTAAACCTTCTGAATTCATCCCAGATAGGAATGTGGCTAGGGAGGCCCCTGTTGGCCAACCAACTAGAGTCCAGCCGTCGTTGCCGGCTAAAACACCGGCCTCAGGGAAAACCCTTGCCTCTGTCCCTCCGGCCGGTGCGAAGCGGTCGACGACCAGTGAACTCACCCATGTAGCTCAGGTGCACGGCACTACCCCCTCAGCAGTAACGGCACCTGTGCCGAATCCGGCTCAAAAGAGCCAACAGAAGAAAGGGACTGGCCTAAGTGCCCTCTCGGCAAATGCTGCGCCTGATAAAACTATCGGAGCAGCACCTGCCGCTAGGGCTACTAAACCAACCTTCCCTCCCAAAAATCCGCCTGTGTCTAAAACCCCCTCTTTGCCAAAAAATCCTCCCCTAGCAGCCCCGGAGCATATCCCGCCACGCAAGTGCCCCCCGGTAAACCTCCCACCTGAATGTCACCCTTATGTGGTTGTCCTTACCAAAGTTCCCCTTTTAAAAGAATCCCAACAGGAAACACCCCAGGCGCTGAAAAACAAAGTCATTCACTGGATGAAAACTAATAGACCTCTTCCAGTGGGTGTAGATGGCCTGATCCTTGGGGTGCATAGGGTGAGCTGGATCGGCCACGGGAAAAAACTCTTTGAGGGCGATTGCGTGGTGGTTAATTTCCAAGATATAAGAGCTGCCCACACAATATGCTCCCAAGGCCGTACGGCTGGAACGGGGGTCGATGTTGTCGACCTATCCTTCTTTTACCCTAGAACGTTCCCGACCACTCCACTATGCCCTGTCGGGCCCCCTCCTCTAAACATCGCCCACGGCCTTCCCTCCCCGGGAGTCTTCGCGCAGCATCTCTATCCAGCGCCAGTGATGCAGAACTGGGGCTTCTGGGGCTGCTGACTCCTTGACGTTCCCGGGGATGATCTTGAGGTCCTTAACCCTGTTGCTGAGTCCATCTCCTCCCCAAAAACCTGCTGCCCCTCGACTGCACTATCCCAGGATACCGACAAGACTGCCCCAGAGCAAGGGGAAATCGGGAAAGTTACCGGCATACTGGCTGACCCTCCCGTTGTGGGGGCTGCGGAGACGCTGCCCCCCGTCGAGAACCGTAGCATTGCAGCTGTGACGGACCCCTCGTTTAGGGTTTTCAGCTGGAATGTGGCGGGTCTCGAGAGGAAGTTAGCGCTCCCTGACTGGAACTCGCTGGTGGAGCAATACTCCATATGCATGTTCCAGGAAACCTGGAGCGGGGTGCCCCTGCATAAGGCAGGTTACTCTACCCACTTTCTGCCAGCAGCCCCTAGTGCAACCGGCAGGGGCCGCCCTTCGGGTGGCCTCCTAATTTGGGTGGCTTCAGAACTCAACTGCAGGGTGGTGGAGCGGGACACTAAATGCCCTGATCTCTTGAACATAGTGCTGAAAAACTCCCAAGGCCGAGTTATTTTAAACATTTTTAACATTTATGCCCGAGGCACAAAGGGGGGCAGAGAATCCCCAATAATATCCTGCTTAGAAGCCCAGCTCCGCTTATCACCTCATAGGTCCTGCACCCTGGTGGGGGGCGATTTTAACTGCACTTTTGAGCCCCTGGACCTTGAAATCTTATCTGATCAAGAGGAACTCGATGCCAGGTGGGGGATCCCATCTCTTGAACTGAATCCCATTAAAAGGTGGTCAGAAGTGGCCCTCCAGATCAATTCGATAGCCATGGAGTTTGGCCTGAGGGCCGCCAATGGCAGGACCGGGTCTGACAAAGCCGGGGTCCACACTTATAATAGGCCAGGGCACACGTCACGGATCGATTACCTTCTCCTTGACATCCATCTGTGGAGCATGGTGGAGGACATGGTGGTTATACCATCTGTCGAGAGTGATCACAATCTTCTCTCTCTCACCATGTCTCACATGTGGATGTCCTGCCCCGTGACTAGAACTCCCTGTAACCCCGCCCCGGACCTGTCAGTAGTTGCCAACTGTGGTCGGCGGCTAAAGTGGGCAAAGTTAGCACTCTCTGAGGAGAAAACCTCAGCCATTAGGCAGCTTCTTGCCTCAGCCCTAACAAACTTGGACATCCAGGTGGACGGGTTGTCGGAGGTGACCCTGAGGTTCTGCACTATAACCCAGGTCATTGGCGATCTTTTCGTAGTGCCAGTCAATACAATTAGAAGGAAACCTAGCCCACAAGGCAGATTGGGCTGGTTCAATCAGAAGTGCAGGGAGGCGAAGTCACTTCTCATTGAAGCAGTAAAATCTAAATTACCATCTAGGACTAGGGTGGCCAGGAGGCACTACGCACTCTGTCAAAAAAATGCCAAAATAGAGTGGGAGGATAACTTCTGGCAGGACCTTCTGACCGCCAGTCGAGGGAAAGACGCAAAACGCTTCTGGGACCTGGTGGGAATTAGGAACCGTCCTGACGACACTTTGAGGCCCTGTACCATCAATGCCCAAACTTGGTTCTCCCACTTCCAAAAACTCTATTCTGCCATTGAAGGCCCACTAAATGACCCCTTTGCCACCCCGCCCTCTAATCCGATCCAAGACCTGGAATCCTTTACAGTTTTGGAGGTCACAAAACAAATCAAAACTCTGGTCCCACTTAAAGCAGCTGGCCCGGATGGCCTCCCAGGTGATCTCCTTCGAGCATACTCGGAAGAGTGGGGGGTAATAATTTCTGCACTCCTCAACGCAATTGTCGCTGGAGGTCCGGTGCCAGATTCGTGGAGAGGTGCTGAGGTGGTCCCCATTTATAAAAAGGGCAGTAGGGACCTACCTGGGAACTATAGGCCTATAAGCCTAATAGATTCGTCCCAGAAATTGGCGGGGAAAGTGATTTTGGGGAGGATTACGCAATGGGTGGATGAAAACCACATCCTGTCCGACATGCAAGCTGGGTTCCGCTCAGGTACCGGAACCATCGAACAGGTATTTAGGCTCCTGCTACTACACTGGAAGGTGGTGGAGCTAGGCAAAGGCAGTCTTTATTTGGCCTTCATTGACCTAAAGACTGCCTTTGACCTGGTTCCCAGGGAGGAACTCTGGAGGGTGTTACACAATCTAGGGATGCCCCGGTATTTATTAAACCTCCTTATCAAACTGCACAATAACACCTATGCCCAGGTTAGATGGGGGTTGAACGGGGAAAAGACCGATAAGATCAGGGTCGAGAGGGGAGTAAGGCAGGGCTGTGTCCTGGCTCCTACCTTATTTTCCCTCTATATTAATGGGGTGGTAGACCACCTACTCGGCGAACCAGCAGACGCTCCCACTCTGGGAGGCGTAAAAATTCCAACCTTGCTGTTCGCCGATGACACCCTCCTCATCTCTAAAACACCCCAAGGTCTCCAGACATTGCTAAATCGTTTCCAGGACTTCTGCACCTCCAGGGGCCTTGTCATCAATGTTGAAAAGACTAAGTATTTAGTTTTGCACCCGCCCCGCAAGCTTGGTCGTCCCCCTATTTTGAATTCGATACCCCTAGAAAGAGTGGCAGAATTTGATTATCTGGGAATTCGACTCAACGACGTGATGAACTGGAACGCCCATATCAACAAAATGGTATTGACCCATAAAAGGGTGGGGGGGGCTCTTCTCAAAGAGTTTAATAACTCAACTAAACATTGTGTTGCCCCTCTACTGGACATTTACAAAGCTCGTGCGGTCCCTGGGTCACTGTATGGAGCCGAATTATGGGGCCTGGGTAAAGTGGATCTACTGTGCAAGGCGGAAAACAAATTCATCAAAGACCTCCTTGCCATACCATCAAGTAGTCCGACTAGCCCAGTGCTCATGGATGCAGGCTGTAAAGCAATAGGGGACCAGGCTCGCCTTCGACCCCTCTTGCTCTGGGCCCGTCTGTGGAGGGTACCGGAGCTAAAATCTTACGCTGACGGCCTCGCTGAGGTGATGCACTCTGACGGATGGCACAGAATCAAATGGCTGAAGAACATCAAACACCTTCTAGGGGATTTAGGCTTGGATTTTTGTTGGGATAGCCACTCCGCTCCCCCGAAGGAGACCCTAAAAAGACTGTTCTGGGAGTGGGTCCGCATGAAGCGCAACAGTAATCAGCACCACTGCAAAGCCACCGCAGCTTTTCTGATGATAAAAGATGTTGTTGCCTACGAGCCATACATGGACCTAATAACAATTGCCATGGATCGGTCCCTGTATATCAAATTTCGGCTGGGGCTGCTACCCTTGGCTGATCTCTGTTCCAGGTGGAATAACTCCCAGCCCTCTTCACGATACTGTGCTCTCTGTCCTGACAAACCAGAGACTGTGCCACATTTTCTCTTTGAATGCCCTGATTACGGCCGACCAAGAACACGCTGGCTCGGCCCTATCTGCAGAGAATTGGGTACTCGCCAGCACTCTGTTGCCCTTCGGATTCTTTTAACTGACACAGCCCCCCCGATTGTTTGTGCCGTTGCCAAGTTTTTAAAATGGGCCTGGTTGATTAGACTTAGAAGACTGTCCGTATCAATTTAATCTCCTTTTAACTAATTTATGATGGTCTAACGTGTTTTAATGTTTTTACATATTGTACAGTCATACTCTTTTCGACATGCTGTTTTAACTTTTTGTATCGCTTTTATGATATATGCATATCGAAATAAAGCAATCAACCAACCAACCATATATATATATATATATATATATATATAAGCAATTGCGGCCTAATAAACACTAGAGCTGAATCATGCTGTAAAAGAATTTCCACCATACATGAATAACATGCATTAGAAACATGAGAAACAACACCAAATATTGTTTAGAAACTGTTTTAATGCTCAGAAAGCAGTAGAAATTCTCAAAAAACACTGAAAGCAAATGCAGCTCCCAGGCTGCATTGCAAATACCCAGTCTAAAAAGACTGAAAAGCTAACCTGTAGCTGCATAGCAATAAACTGACACTGTGCTTTAAGGCACTCCTGACCCCCAGCTTCACCTGGACACTAGAAGAGGCAATCTACCTATGAGCACCGAAATGCTCTTGTTACCTCACCCACGGGCTGCGGGTGCATAGGTGTGAAAGTGTGTTGGGTTTCCTTGTTGAAGTCAATGGAGCCTTGGAGAAAATATGCTGCAGGCAACCAGGAGGAAGATGTCCGGAGTGATCCAAGGGCGGATCGAAGAAGATGGAGACCTGAAAGCAGAGGGGACAGTGTTCAAAGTCACTAGCCAGTGACCGGAGTGGAACCAGGAGGGAACCAGGTGATGTCGTCATGATCAGGTGAAGAGGTGGTTCTTGACTCTGCAGCCACGTGAACCAGGAGGCGTCGTTGACGACCAGGATGAAGGCAGGAGCTGTCCCACGCAGACTCTCGCTGTCGGCGGTGTCGGTTCCAGGATCGGAGTCAACAGGCCTTGGCAAATGCAACCCACGAGGCAAGTGAAGATGGCGTCTGGTGCGGACCAGGAGGGTCCGGGGTATTTCTCCTTTGCAGGGAAGCAAGGGCCAGTCTGGAGCAACCAGACCAGCGGTGTCGTTTCAAGGTTTCGTCGTCTAGGAGGCCACTAGCCAGCCGGCAAGTGACCAGACAACGCGTCGAGTAGCAATCAAGCAGAAGGGCCCCACGCAGATCTCGTGGATGCTGGAGGGCTGGTCTTCGGTGCAGGAGCTGCTCGGGGCTGGGGCTTCTCAATCCCCAAAGCACTCACCCGAGGGTGCCTCAGAGGTCGTGCTGGAAGCGAAGTGCAGTTTCTTTAAGATGGCCGGTCCCACGTGTCTCGTCGCACCCACGGATCTCAGCTGTGCTGCAGATGTGAGTTGAGGTCGGAGAGGTCTGGAAGTCCGGGTCTCGTCGGGCTCTGAAGTCTGGTTCTGCCAGGAAGGACGACAATGTGAACCGCTAGGATGCTTGATGGTGCCTGCAGATGCAGGGTGGTCATTCCTTGGCCACAAGGGAGATTTCTTCTGTCTTCTGTGGAGCAGAACGTCGAAGTCCAGAGTTTCTTCTTTGTAGAGTTGTTCAGGATAATCTAATTTGGAATGGGATCAGCTCTTACCTTTATTCTGCTAAAGGGGGCTGTACTAGCGACTAGGTCCCTCCCATGGGTGGGACCAGGAAGGGGGGGGGGTTACACCCCCTATCCTTTGTCCGGTTTCGCGCGAGAGCTGGGGCTGGAGTGCCCCAGCAACTGGTTTGAACCGGGGTATGCACAGGGACACCTTGTGTGCCCCAGGCATGTCTCATTCCTTTCAGCCCTGCCTATCTGGATACACAAAGTCCTGTCTGGGGTGGTGCTGGCACCTCCCCAGGCAGGAAACCCTTTTTCCAGGCCTCCCTTGCTGGAAGGACTCCCAGCAGCAGGAGGTCAGACTTGTGTCTGTGGCAGCAGCATCCATTTTGTGATGCTGAGGCTCGGGTTAACTTTAACCAGGGTTCTAGTTTTGTACAGGTCGTGTCCCTCTAAAAGGATGGAATGCTACCCCCGTCGCCAGAGGGGGTAGTATTCCAAATCGTATGACACCTTACTCGACATGTATTGATAATGCTATGCCAAAGTTAGCAATAACCGCGAGGATTAAAAGCCACTTAAGAGTATATGGTATAGCGTTATCATGGAACAGCTATATGGACATGGTTCCGAAAGCTGCAGACAGGCTCAGCTCATGCTAGAGCACCATCTCACATAATTCCAAGCACTCTGCCTTCAGGATTGATAAGGCCTGTCATAGGAGTGACTTATAGGAATATATGTGTCCATTTTGTGGAGAAGTGTGGCTCAAGGGTTAGAGGCGGCAGACCCGGAAGCTGAGTTCGGCCCTGGACCAGGGTTCAATTCCCCGCCCCGACGGGGGTTGGGCTCAATAATTCCACGGACTCGATAATTCTCACTCCGGTGCCTACTCGACTCACGGGTTCACACACTGCGAGTCTGGGCAATAGCTTGCTTAATCTCCACAACGGCCCCTCGCGGTGGGATGCCTGGCTTTCACCTTGTGGATACCCTGCCGGGGTATCTCACAGGGGAATACCAGGACGGGTTCCCGAAGCAAGCGCATAGATGCCTGCGATGTGGGCGATTTGCACTATATAAATACATGTACATTTACATTTACATTTGGTTAGATATAGGTATACTATATCTACAGCAAAGGGTGATTACACCACCTTGCCCCAGCTGTGTTACCAGCCAGTTGTGTCTGTTTAGATGGCCAGCCAGGGTTGGCATAATACATACTGCAGCCCCTGGTAGGCTTTGGGTGCACTTATGCCCTGGGTACCTATGGTACACTGTACAAGGACTTATAAGAGTGACCCAATACCAATTGGTAAATGCACCTAAAGTACATGTGTGTCAATTTAGAGAGAGAACAGCTAGGCTGTGGGTCTGATTAGCAGGCCACAGTCAGGGAAAGTCGTAAACCAGTGAAGCAAAAAGCAAAAATCTGGGGTGACCATAGGATTGCAGACCCTACTCTCCTACACCCATCATGCCTTAGGGGTGACAGTTAGGTCAGTTGTTCTTTCCGGCTCCTTCAGGAAGGATCCTGGTAACACAGCTCCACTCATTTCTGATTTCTGTCAGAAATTCACTTCATTTTTCACAACTTTTTTGCCTTACTTCTACGTTTTGAGACAAAGAAATGGGTTATTTTATGGTCGATCAGATATAGCGCCTCCAGTGTGTAAAGTAAATTTATAACTAGAACAATTAATCAGACGGTGCCACAGAAAGGAGGAGAACCCACAACCTCCAATAGGGACCAAGATCCACAAACAAGTGATACAACGGGGATCTGTGCACACGTCTACTTAACGCAGTCTAAATGCTGTAAGTAATTGTACAAAACAAAATAACAGTAAATGAAGAGAAGATGTTGATTGATGTGTTTCTTCAGTTCAGATTTATTCACGACGCCCAGCCAACACGTGTTTCGTCAGGGTCATTTACCCACGACTTCATCAGGGCTCCGTTGGGCAGTAGCTCAAGAATGTCGCCGCAATGGCTGTATGCTCTCCGCCGGTAATACTTCCGTCCCGGCTGTGGGGTAATGTGGGTGATCTAGCTAAGAATTATAATATATATAGATTGGCTGCTCCGCCGTCGTCCCAGTGACGTTCGGCGTCAAGAGAGAGGAATGCTCCGTCGACGGCTGCACATTGCCGTTCGACGTTGAGAGATCACCGATCTTCACCAGCCTTTCACCGGCATCGCTCGCCGTCGAGGCATTCATTGTCAGAGAATCCGACGTCGAACCGGAAGCACGCAGAATCGACGTCGAGGGACTCCCGACCGAGGTCAGGGCCCGCTTCAGGAAGATCCAGAGAAGGATCGGTGATTCTGGTGACGGTGTCAGCATCCCACCAATCATCCTCAGCCTCTCCAGAGGCTAGAAGCCCTGCCCGCAAGTCACCTTTGTGACGGACGGAGCCTTCTTCTACTGAGGTGCAGTTGTCCCCGAGATGGAATCTGCCATTACATCACTGGCGGGATTCAGGGGCTACGAGGCGGATGCAAGAGTACGCTAGTCCTATGTACAGGTCTCCTCTTCAAAGACTGGATGAAGAAGCGGACAGACACAGCCCTCCCAGGCACAGAGTCCAAGCTGAGAGATCACCTGTGAGGAGACCTGCTAGGTCTCGTTCCCCCAGAAGGCAGGACCGCTCAAGCAGATCACGGGATAGGAGGCACAGTGGTCATCGCAGGAGTAGGAGAACACCGTCTACTTCTTCTACCTCCTCTACCCACTCTTCAAAGAGGGATTATTCCCCCACGCTTTCGGATAGCCCTATCTCTAGGGTCTCACCGATTGATGACATTAATACGTACCATGATGTCCTCCAGAGGGGAGCTCAGAAATTTAATATTGCAATGTCTGTTCCCCAGGTCACCACAACAGTGATTTTTGAGACACTTCACCAAAAGTCAGAGTCTCGTCCATTGCTTCCATTGGTTCCAGGGATTGTGGAATCAGTCATGGACATATTCCTGTCTCCTGCGACCATTAAGGCGGTGCCGGCTCGCATCCAGAAGAAATACAAGCCAGCTGCCTCTGACCCGGTCTTTGTTAAGACTGATCCTCCTGCAGACTTGGTGATCGTAGCAGCAGCACGTAAGACACATGCGGTCACTGCTACCTCTTCAGTACCTCCAGATAAGGACAGCAGATCCCAGGACTCGTGGGGTCGCAAGGTCTGCAACGCTGCCGCTTCTACACTGAAGGTCTCCAGTGCGGCTGCGCTTTTAGGCAGATATGATAGAGCCTTATGGGATTCCATGGAGCGTTTCTAATCCAAACTGCCTAAAGAAGACCAGAAAGACTTTGAAGAAACACTGACGAGGGCTGTCTGGTTGGGAACCAGATGATTAGCACGGCGGCAGATGGCGCTGTGCTTTCGGCGCATTCGTATGCACATGGAATATGCGCCAGAAGGTTGTCGTGGTTACGCTTGACAGACCTTAAACCTGATGCACAGCAGTGCATCTTAAACCTTCCATTCTCTGGTTCCTCTCTCTTCGGCTCCCACACTGACAAAGAGATGAGTAGAATGAAAACCGAGCTGGACACTTTTTTCGATGCAGCAGAAGTGCAGGATTCTGCTCGAGACACGAAGTCCAACAGTCCGACAGGTAGCCTCCCTGCTGGGTTCCATGGCGTCCTGCATCTTCCTCATACCACACGCCAGGCTGAGGATGCATCCGTTGCAGCAGGCCCTGGAGGACCAATGGGATCAATCGACAGGACGCTGGGATGACCGGATCAGTCTTTCCCAGGCAGCGAGATCTTCCATCAAGTGGTGGACTCTGCCTCAGAATCTGTTGGTGGGGGTTCCCTTTCACCAACCACTCCCGGCACAGTCAATAGTGACCCCCACCCTCTACAAGGCTGGGGGGCACACATGGGGTGCCTTTAAATACAAGGTCGGTGATCGGCACAAGAGCAGTCCTACCACATCAATATGCTGGAGCTCGAGCAGTACATCTCGCTCTCAAAGCCTTTCTCCCCGCAATCAAATCCAGCTCGGTCCTGGTACAGACCGACAACACAATCACCATGTTCTACCTGAACAAACAGGGCGGCACGCGATCACGCCCTCTCTCCCTGGAGGCGCAGGCGATCTGGCACTGGCTTCTCGCTTGGAACCTCTCGGTGGTGGCAGTGCACCTTCCAGGAGAGTTAAACATCAAGGCAGATGCACTCAACAGGCACTTCGTAGAGCAACTAGACTGGGTGCTAAACGACGAGGTAGTGGCGGACCTTTTTCATTGCTGTGGTCGTCCGGCTATAGACTTGTTTGCAGACGACGAAAACAAAAAATGCTACGCCTTCGCGTCCAGATTCCACCGTCCAGGGACAAGGAGGAATACACTCTTGATGGATTGGTCAGGGACATTTGCCTACACATTTCCTCCCCTGTCTCTGATTCCGAAGGTGGTCTCCAAGCTCATCAGATCGGACATGGAGATGATCCTAATAGCTCCAGACTGGCCACGGCAGTGGTGGTACCCGGACCTTCTTCATCTGTCCGTGTGTCCACACAGACGTCTACCTTGCAGGCTTGACCTGTTGACCAAGATTGGCGGGAGGATTCTACATCCCAACCTCCCCTCGCTAAGCTTGGCTGCATGGCTCCTGAAGTCCTGTAATACGGACATCTGAACCTACCTCCTGATTGTATGCACATTTTAAAGGAGGCTAAGAGACCCTCCACAAGAGCGTCATATGCGTTCAAGTGGATGAGGTTTTATCTTTGGTGTATGGAGCGTCACCTTGACCCTACGAAAGGGCAGGAGGATGTTATTCTTCCATACCTTCTTTCCTTAGCAACATCTGGGTTGAAGTATGCTTCTATTAGAGTGCATTTGTCAGCCATTACGGCGTATAGGAAATCGCCGAGCCAAACATCTTTTTTCCAGATGCAAGTGGTTAAGGACTTCCTCCAGGGGTTGAAGAAAGTTTACCCCCCTGTTCGAAATCCTTCTCCTCCTTGGGAGTTGAACCTAGTGTTATCCAAGTTGATGGGACCTCCTTTTGAGACCTTCCACAAGGCCTCATTACAACATTTATCTTGGAAGGCTGCTTTCTTAGTTGCCATTACATCAGCGCGCAGAGTAAGCGAAATCCAAGCGCTGTGTACAAAAGAACCGTACACTGTTTTCCACCACAACAGAGTAGTCTTAAGAGCGCATCTATCTTTCTTGCCAAAGGTAGTGTCTGATTTTCATATTAATCAGTTCATTTCTCTTCCATCCTTTTTTCCAAACCCTGCGACCCCGGCTGAGTGGTCGCTGCACTCCTTGGATCTCAAAAGAGTGCTTACATTTTATTTGGAAAATACCAAGGGCATTAGGAAGACGGATCAGCTATTTGTCAATTATGGTTCTATGAGAACGGGCTTTCCAGCTGCTAAGAGATCCATCACCAGATGGATCTTCTCCTGTATCAAATTGGCTTATCAGCTAGCGGGCAAGCCTTTACTGTTGACACCTAAGGCACACTCTACTAGGGGGAAAGCGGCCACAGTAGCTTTCTTACATGATGTCCCTATGTCAGAGATTTGCAAGGCTGCAACCTGGAGATCAGTTCCTACCTTTACGAGGCATTACTGTCTTGAATCTGATACCAGGGCTGATACTCAAGTAGGACAAGCCTCTTTGAGGAATCTACTTGGGTAGCCTGCTGCCTGTACAAGCTTAGTTTTTCTAGGCTTATTAATGATATTACTGTTTTGTTGCTCCTTTGCCCGCGGAGAGATGAGGTGAGGCTCGCTATTCTATTCTAATGCTTATGACTATTGATGAGGATCCCCTGGAAGAGAAGGATAAGTTACTTACCTGTAATCCTAGTTCTCTTCCAGGGGTATCCTCATCAAAGTCATAAGCAACCCTATCGCCTCCTCGGGCAAAGGACTACTATACTTTGGAGATATTGTTAACCGTATTGTTCCATGGTTTATTCAGTCTCCGCAAAGAACAACTGACCTAACTGTCACCCCTGAGGCATGATGGGAAGCTGGGGGTCAGGAGTGCCTTAAAGGCACAGTGTCAGTTTATTGCTATGCAGCTACAGGTTAGCTTTTCAGTCTTTTTAGACTGGGTATTTGCAATGCAGCCTGGGAGCTGTATATGCTTTCAGTGTTTTTGAGAATTTCTACTGCTTTCAGAGCATTAAAACAGTTTCTAAACAATCTTTGGTGTTGTTTCTCATGTTTCTAATGCATGTTATTCTAGTATGGTGGACATTCTTTTACAGCATGATTCAGCTCTAGTGTTTATTAGGCTGCAATTGCTTATTTATATATATATATATATATATATATATGTATATATATATATATGGTTATATATATGTGGGGCACATATTAAATAGTGTTTCCGGGTTCCCGCGCATGGGCAGGAATATTCTAATGTTTATGACTTTGATGAGTTTACCCCTGGAAGAGAACTAGGATTACAGGTAAGTAACTAATCCATCCGAGCTCTCTCCATTTGAAAGCATGGCTCCTGAACACAGAGATTTCCACACTCTAGATATCCCTCAAGACTGTAGGGAGATATTATCTCAAGCTCGCGCACCAAGTACAAATAAGACTTTTCGTGCTAAATGGAAACGTTTCTGCCTGTGGTGTCATCGGGAGCACATCCATCCATTCTCTTCAGCTCCTCATCAGATACTTCCTTAGATTCTTTCACTGGCTAAATCGGGCCTTTCTCATTCTTCCATCAACGTACATCTGGCGGCTATCTCAAGGTTCAGAAGGTCTGCTTCGGGACCGTCTCTCTGGTCAGCTAGGGTTATCAAACAATTCCTGAAAGGTCTTTTCAGGGTTTTTCCACCAGTGCGGCCACCACCTCCGGCTTGGAATCTGAATCTGGTTATGGCTCATCAATTGAGACCTCCATTCGTGCCAATTCACAGGGTTGGCTTGAAATTCTTGTCTTGGAAATTAGCTCTCTTTCTAGCCCTCACTTCAGCTAGGAGAGTAGGAGAATTGCAAGCTCTTTCCGTTCTTGAACCTTTTCTACAGTTCAAAAAGGACTCTGTTTTTAAGGACCAATCCAAAATGTATTCCAAAGGTCCCTTCGGATTTCCATTTGAACGAACCAGTGGTTCTAAAATCATTTTTTCCACGCCCTACAACACCTGCAGAACGGTCTCTACATTCCTTGGATGTCCAGAGATGTCTCAAATTTTATCTTGAACGAACGAAGGATTTTAGGAAATCATTTCAACTTTTAATGGCTTTTAGTGCACATCGGAAAGGACTTCCTCTCTCAAAACAAGGGATTTCACGCTGGATTTCAAGTGCAATTGATTACTGCCACAAGACGGCAGGAAAGCCGCTGGAGAGAAAGATACGAGCTCACTCCGCAAGATCAGTTTCATCTTCAGCAGCTCTCTTCGCTGGAGTCCCTATGAAAGACATTTGTAGGGCAGCCACATGGAGCAGTGCCCACACCTTCACAAAGCAATACTGCCTGGACTCTTTCATGAGGAGCGAAGCGGCAGTAGGAGAAGCAGTCCTGAGGAATCTCTTCCAATGAGAGGTGAGCTTTCCCTTCTATCCCTCCTTCCTATGATTGCACATTTTGTATCACATAAGTTTTCTACATGTATTGTTTCAAGGTATATATGCTTATATGACAATGATTATGCTGAAATGTGTGATACGCTTTTAACAAAATGTGCATTGGTGATTTACTGCTAGCTAGTTCGAGGCATGTGGGCTGCTGAATTCATATCTGTGCATAGTCCGCCACCTAGTGTTGGGTCCGGATGATTGCACATTGTTGTCCTGGAAGAGTCTTCGAAGTATCACGAGATAGGTGGCTCCTCCCCTGGACTACAGTGCGCATGGGCATCGCCTCCATCCCCAGATTGTTTTTTTCCGCCATAGGGTTCGGATGTGTTTTCGGTTCCCTCCTTCGGAACCGATAGTTGTTCGATTTTACTTGAGACCAAAAGGTCTTTAGGCTGGGCGTCGGTATAGTTGCGTTCGGGTTTTCTTACTGACTCTCAGCTCCAATCTCCTACTGCCCTTCCACGTGCTTCGACGCGGACGGGCCTACACTAACTCATTTGCGATGGAGCGGACTCCATTCAAGAAGTGTCCGCTATGTCACTCGAAATACTCGCACCTCGACGTGCACCCTGTGTGCAACACATGCTTGTCGCCGGATCACCGTGAAGACACCTGCATGGCTTGTTCAAAGTTTAGGAGTAAAAAAACTTTGAAGATTCGCCGGGCTAATCGACTCCAGGCACAGTTGTCGGCTTCGGCACCCCCACCTGATGACATCTTTCAGGAATCGATTGAGGAGGAAGCCGGCGTACAAGAGTCGGACTCTGGCCCCGCGTCCGAAGAAGAGGCCTACGACGCGGACGAGGAGGCCGGCGACGAAGTCTCCGGTGAGGTAGGGGACGACGAACTGATTTGTGCCGCCATGGGAGATAGCTCAGAGGAAGAGCATCCCCAAACGGACTCCGGGGTTTCCCCCCGTCATACGGCCCAGGTCGAGGGATCGCCTTCGGGCCTTACCCGAGATCTTACTACAAGTCCTACGTCCCCGCCCCCGGGCCCGGTCACGGACATTTCTGGCAAGAAACCGAAAGTGAAGCCAACCGGTCACGCACCCTCGGATGCGAAACCAAAACCGAAACTGGCGTTGGTAAAGAAGGTTCTGGAGGCGTCAACTTCCACGAAACCCAAAATGGCCGACTCGAAGAGCCACGCCAAGATGGCCGACCACAAAAGCCGCGCCAAAATGGCCGACCCGAAGTCCTCGGGGTCGGCGCCGAAGGTGAAGACTTCCGACGCGGCTGTGTCGGCACCGAGAGGGGTCGCGGACCCGAAGACGGCTTCGAAGAAGCGTCACGCCGACGGTGCGACGGGCCAGGAGGCGTCGGCACCGAAGAAGAGGCCTGCCGACGACCGGGCTCTCGGAGACGAAGAGGCGCTCGAGACAGTTCAGCCCTCGGCATCCCTTACTAAGAAGGTGGGAGAATCCTTGAAGCGGATCCAACAGTCCACTGTGGTTCCCAGCCAGGACGCTGGCGTGCCAAGGCCCACGCTGAAGCCTGCCAAGGGACAAACGCCCATCCGTTTTACCCTTCCTCCCAAGTCGGCGCCGAAGGCCTTCGCGCCTAAGCAGAGCGGGCATTCTCAAGAAGTATTGACGCCGAAAGCTGCCTTGGTGGTATCGAAGCTTCGGCTCCAACCGCTCGCGGTGGAGGAACGTCGAGAGGTGACAATCGACGCCAACACCGGAAAATTGTCGCTCCTCAAAAGAAAGATTACCTCGGAGCCGCCATTGGAACCCTTTAGGATTCCATTAAAGAACAAAAAGTACTCTGCGGACTCTTCGGCTCTGATGGAACCTCTGTCTCCACAAGCCATGGAACGCTCGCCGGCCCATTCCCCAGTGCCTGAGGTGGAGGAGGAATACGACGAGTACACATATCCTGCGTACTCGGATCCGGACGAGGAGCAAGTGCCCTGGACAGCAGGAGGCGACACGGACGACCTGCAGTCGGGTCAGGACACTCAACTTTTCGCCACTAAGACGTCCCCGACGGAGGACTCGGCGGCGTTTAATGCATTAATAGAAAGAGCTGCAGCGAACCATGACGTCGAACTGCACTCAGACCCTGTGGATGCGGACTTCTTGGTCGACACCTTCTCGGTAGCCGAAAAGCAAGTCAAGACGCTACCTATGCTCAAAGGGGTGCTGAAGCATGCACAGGAGGTATTTAAGGAGCCCACCCGGGCGCGGGTGGTCAATCCTCGCATCGACAGGAAGTATAAGGCGGCGCCCACGGATCCCACGTATATTAAGGGACATTTGCCATTGGACTCCCTGGTGGTGTCCAACGCTCGAAAGAGGGCGAATTCGCAGACTACTGGTGATGCTCCTCCCCCAGACAAAGAGTCAAAGATCTTTGAGGCATCGGGCAAACGCATTGCTGCACAGGCGGCAAACATTTGGAGGATCTCTAACACCCAAGCCCTGCTTGCACGTTATGATAGGGCCCATTACGACACATTAGAGGCCATCCTACAACACTTGCCTGACCAATACAAGGAGGCGGGGGAGATGCTCATTCAGGAGGGTAAACTCATTACTAATGCATCCATCAAATGTGCCCTAGATGTAGCGGACACTGCCTCCAGGGCTATCAATACAAGCGTGTTACTCAGACGCCATGCCTGGCTTCGAATTTCTGGGTTCAAGCCCGACATACAAACCACATTACTGGGTCAGACGGTGAATCCTGACCATCTGTTCGGCCCTGAAGTGGATGCCTCCCTAGAAAAAATGAAAAAAGATACCGAAACTGCCAAGTCTATGGGGGCTTTACAAAGTCAGCAGTTTCGGGGTGGTTCTTTTCGCCGCTCCAATTCAAGAGGCACCTCAAGAGGCCAGGCACCCCAAACCACGCAATACTACAAGAGGCAATAATATCAAGGGCAGAGGACGTGGAAACAATGCCTCCAGGTCCACCGCCTCCAACAAGCAGTGACGTCTTGTCACTTCCCCCCGATCACACAACACCTGTCGGGGGGAGACTACAGCAGTTCCTGCCGGCGTGGAGGTCCATCACCACGGACAGGTGGGTGAGGTCTCTTATCCAGTACGGGTACTGTCTAGAACTTACGTCCATTCCACCGGACATACCGCCAAGAGGCCGTGCTATGTCCGACGAGCACTTGACCTTGTTGCAGCAAGAAGTACTAATCATGCTGCAAAAAGGGGCGATAGAGCTCGTTCCATTGCAAGAACAAGGAACAGGGGTTTACTCCCTGTATTTTCTCATTCCCAAAAAGGACGGATCACTCAGGCCGATCCTGGACCTCAGGCCCCTGAACTGGTACATCAACTCAGAGCACTTCCATATGCTCACGTTGCAGCAGGTGCTTCCCCTACTTCAACAGGGGGACTTCCTAGCAACGCTGGATCTGAAGGATGCCTATTTTCACATTCCCCTGCATCCTTCACACAGGAAGTATCTCAGATTCAAGATCTTAGACCAGCATTACCAGTTCAGGGTCCTGCCGTTCGGGGTCACCACGGCACCAAGAGTTTTCACCAAGTGCCTAGCGACTGTAGCAGCGCATCTCCGTCGCCAGCACGTCCATGTCTTTCCATACCTCGACGACTGGCTTATTCAGGCAAAGACGGAACAGCAGTGCGTAGACCACGTGTCACGCACCATTCACCTCCTGCACGATCTGGGATTCTCTCTGAACTACCCAAAGTCCCATCTCCAGCCCGCCCACGTGCGTCAGTATCTGGGCGCGACAATCAACACTCTGGCGGCCACTGCGCAGCCGAGTTCAGTGAGAATCGCCGGCATCCAGGCGCTGATCCAACGATTCAGACCCCAGACCTCGCTTCCAGCGAGGGTGTTCATGCAGTTGATAGGCATGATGGCCTCCTGCATCTCCATTGTCCCGCACGCGAGACTACATATGCGTCCGCTTCAGGAGTGCCTGGCACGTCAGTGGACTCAGGCTCATGGGCAACTGACAGACCTAGTGTTGGTGAGCGGTCGGGCGTACAACTCTCTGCATTGGTGGAAGCCACAAAACCTTTGCAAGGGCCGACCATTCCAAGAGCCTGTCCCACAGATCATCCTGACAACGGACGCCTCTCTCCAGGGATGGGGAGCTCATGTACTCCATTACACAGTGCAGGGACTATGGACACTTCAGCAAAGGAAGATGCACATCAATATATTGGAACTGATGGCAATCTTCATGGCCTTAAAGGCGTTCAAAGTACATCTGTGCAACAAGGTCGTGTTGATCCGGACGGACAACATGACGGCCATGTACTACATCCAGAAGCAGGGGGGAACACACTCTCCACAGCTGTCTCATCTGGCTCAGAGCATGTGGAAGTGGGCCATTCAGAGGAACATATTCCTCATGGCAGAACATCTCCCAGGCAAGGACAACCAGATGGCGGATCTGCTCAGCAGACACAGCCATCAGATGCACGAGTGGGAGTTACATCCATCAGTACTCCAACCGTACTTCCAAAGGTGGGGTCATCCAGAGATAGACCTGTTCGCCACAAAGGAGAACGCAAAATGCCAAAGCTTCGCCGCCAGGTTCCCACACCCCCAATCACAGGGCAATGCGATGTGGATGAACTGGTCAGGCAGATTTGCGTACGCTTTTCCCCCAGCACCTCTGATACCGCTGGTGGCACGCAAGCTCAGGCAGCACTCGATGACTCTCATCCTGGTTGCTCCTACGTGGGCTCGCCAACCATGGTACACCACGTTTCTGGAACTCTCCGTGGTACCGCATCAAAGGCTTCATCTCACTCCCAGCCTTCTGACGCAGAGCCATGGCGACATTCAGCACCCAGATCCGCAACAGCTCAACCTGGCGATCTGGCTCCTGAAGTCCTAGAGTTTGGCTACCTTAATCTTCCTCCCGATTGCATGGACATCATTCGGGTAGCGAGAAAGCCCACTACTAGAGCTTGTTATGCGGCTAAATGGAAGAGGTTTGTCGTCTACTGCGTGGAGCACAGCATTGACCCGCTAGACGCCTCCATTCAAAACATCATATGTTACCTCTTTCACCTGTATCGGTGTAATCTAGCTTACTCTTCCATCCGCATTCACCTGTCGGCTATGGCAGCATACCTCCAAAATAGGCAACACCTGTCACTCTTTAAGGTCCCTGCTATCAAGGCTTTTCTGGAAGGACTCAAGAGAGTCATTCCACCAAGGACTCCACCAGCACCGGAATGGAACCTCAATGTGGTTCTTACAAGGCTGATGGGTCCCCCCTTTGAGCCACTACACTCTTGCGAACTGCAGTTTCTGACCTGGAAGGTGGCTTTCTTAGTAGCAATCACATCGCTACGGAGGGTTAGCGAACTGCAGGCGCTCACCATCCAAGAACCTTTCTTCCAGGTCCATGCCAACAGGGTGGTGCTCCGCACTAACCCTAAATTCTTGCCCAAAGTGGTCTCACAGTTCCACATGAACCAAACTATTGAATTGCCGGTGTTCTTCCAAAACCCAGAGACGCTGGCGGAGCGGATGCTCCACACTCTTGATGTAAAGAGGGCCTTGATGTATTATGTGGACAGGACAAAAGATTTCCGCAAAACCAAACAACTTTTTGTTGCTTTTGCCACTCAACACAAGGGAAACGCAATCTCCAAAGCAGGAATAGCTAGATGGATAGTAAAGTGCATTCAGATCTGCTACGCTAAAGCAAAGCGCACTCTCACTATACCACCGAGGGCCCACTCCACTAGAAAGTTGGGGGCCTCTATGGCGTTCTTAGGTAACATTCCCTTAGAAGACATCTGTAGAGCAGCCACATGGTCTACCACTCATACTTTCACCAAGCACTACTGTGTAGACGTGCATTCAAAACAACAGGCAGCTGTTGGTCAGGCTGTTCTAAAAACGCTTTTTCAGACTGCTGCAGCTGGCACGGGCGGCCGCCGCTAATGGAGGGACTGCTATGTATTCTATGCACAGATATGAATTCAGCAGCCCACATGCCTCGAACTGCAAATGCTACTTACCAGTATGCATCTGTTCTTGGCATGTAGGGCTGCTGACATTCATATCGCCCACCCTCCTCCCCGGCGCCTGTAGCAGCTGCAGTATGTATTCATATACAAACATATGCTCATAGCATGGTCATCACTCACTTCTTCACTCCATCTCTGCCTATGGCTAAAAACAATCTGGGGATGGAGGCGATGCCCATGCGCACTGTAGTCCAGGGGAGGAGCCACCTATCTCGTGATACTTCGAAGACTCTTCCAGGACAACAATGTGCAATCATCCGGACCCAACACTAGGTGGCGGACTATGCACAGATATGAATGTCAGCAGCCCTACATGCCAAGAACAGATGCATACTGGTAAGTAGCATTTGCATTCTGATACAAGCTATGGGAATCTATGAAAGTTCCAATACTGGGTCAAGAAAACAAGTTACTTACCTGTAACTTTGGTTCCCCAGTATTGGTAACTTTTATAGATTCCCATGTGCCCACCTTCCTCCCCGGGGAAAGCTCAGTCTTCAGCAAAGTGGTTACTGTTACACAATGGCTACGAAGCTCTGAGGCTCTCTCCTGAGGGTTCTATGGGGTAATGCTAATCTGATTGGTTGTTGCAAAGTTTTGGTCTCTTTTACAAAAAGAGGTAGATAGGCTACAAAATTAGATGAGGCCTAGGCCTTACTTTCTCTTTTATGCATACTGCTATGGTATTTTCTATTTACCGAGGCTCCCAGGCTGACAACGGGGAATGATACAAAGCATGGGAATCTATGAAAGTTACCAATACTGGGAAACCAAAGTTACAGGTAAGTAACTTGTTTTCTTCTTGTAAAAGTCAATTGAGGCAACTGCCTCAATAAATAATAGCAGCCTATGGGGCTGCATTGCCCTGCTATCTTTTATCTTATACCTTTATAAAAAGGGTTTGTGAAAGAGATTGAAACAGTTTTGTAATAACCTTTACATATAATTATACATATATAGCTACATTGACCCTTTTCTAAGTACAATCTGAAGAATTTCATCACTGTAGCCAGTGTGTTCGAGGCATGTGGGCTGCTGAATTCATATCTGTGCATAGATCGCCGCCTAGTGTTGGGTCCGGATGATTGCACATTGTTGTCCTGGAAGAGTCTTCGAAGTATCACGAGATAGGTGGCTCCTCCCCTGGACTACAGTGCGCATGGGCATCGCCTCCATCCCCAGATTGTTTTTTTCCGCCATTGGGTTCGGATGTGTGTCGGTTCCCTCTGTCGGAACCGATAGTTGTTAACTCTCTTAACTCGAGACCAAAAGGTCTTTAGGCTTGGCGCCGGTATCGTTTTCGTTCGGGTTTACTGTTTCTTCAGCTCCGAACTCTCGCTGCCCTTCCGCGTGCTGTCGGCGCGGACGGGCCTACACGACGCTCCAGACATGGAACGGACTCCGTTTAAACGGTGCCCGGTGTGCAACGCGAAATACTCGCACCTCGACGTGCACCCAGTGTGCAACACTTGTCTGTCGCCGGACCACGACGAGGCCAGGTGTATGGCCTGCTCAAAGTTCCGGTGCAAGAAGACCCTCAAGATTCGTCGGGCTGCGAGACTCCAGCCCAAAATGTCTGCGCCCCCGCCGGACGACATCTTCGAAGAAGACGTTGGAAGCGACAATGTCCAACAGGTTTCGGACTCTAGCCCTGCGTCCGAGGGGAAGGCCTACGACGCAGGAGACGAGGAGTTTGACGGAGCCGGCGACGAGGTAGGGGACGACGATGAGGCCATTGCCACCGTGGGGGATAGCTCGGAGGAGGAGCATCCCCGGACTGACTCAGGGGTCGACCCCCTTCCTGCGGCCCAGGTCGAGGGATCGCCTTCGGGCCTTTCCCAAAACCCCGTTATTAGTCCAGCAGCCCCGCCTACGGGCCCGGCCACGGACATTTTGGAGGTGCCACTCACGTTTCCGAAAACGAAAGTGAAGCCTTCGGGATCAACACCTCCGGTTTCCAAACCGAAAGTGAAAGCGGTACAGATAGCTCTTGAGGCGTCAAAGTCTAAGAAATTCAAAATGGCCGACATGGAGAGTCCCGCCAAGATGGCCGACCCGAGGGCCTCAGGGTCGGTGCCGAAGGCGAAGTCGTCCGACGCGGCTGCGTCGGCGCCGAAGATGGTTGGGTCGATGACCCGAAGAAGGCTTCGAAGAAGCGTCAAGGCGATCCCAAAGCTCTGGCTTCCCGGGCTCCGGCCGTCGGAGCCAATGACGGTACCGCGTCGACTCCGAAGACGGTGACTCTCGCCGACACCACTCCCGAGTCAGGGAAATCACGTGAGGCGGTCAATCCCTCTCCAGCCCTTTCGAGGAAGGTCGAAGAGTCCCTGCAACGGATTCGGAAGGTCGCGGAGCTTCCCGAACCTGAAGATGGGGTGTCGAAGCCCGCGCAGAAGCCGTCGAAGGCACAAGCACCTATCCGCTTCACACTGCTGCCGAAGTCGACGCCGAAGGCCTTCGCTTCGAAGCAGGGGGCTGGGGTGCCCTCGAAGGAGGTGTCGACGCCCAAAGCGTCTCCAGTGGTGTCTAAGCCTCGGCTCCAGCCACTCGCGGAGGAAGAGCGTTGTGAGGTCATCATCGACGCCAATACTGGGAAACTGTCCCTCCTCAAGAGGAAAATCACAGCGGAGCCGGTGTTGGAACACTTTCGCATTCCTCTCAAACACAAGAAGGACTCTGCGGGTACTTCAGCACCTTTGGCGCCGGCGTCTCCAAGTGACCTGCCGCGTTCACCAACTCACTCCAACGCGGGGGATGGTGACGAGGAGGAGGTCGAGTACAACTATCCGGCGTACTCGGATCCGGAGGAGGAGCATGAACCTTGGTCTGCCGGAGGGGACCCTGAGGACCCGCAGTCGGGTCAGGAACCGCAACTCTTTGCGGCGAAAACTTCGCCAACGGAGGTCTCTGCTGCCTTCAACGCTTTGATCGAGAGAGCTGCAGCTAACCATGATGTCGAGCTGCACTCTGATCCTGTGGATGTGGACTTTTCATTTGACCCTTTCTCTGTGGCCGAAAAGTCAATCAAAACTTTGCCAATGCTCAAGGGAGTGCTCAAGCACGCACAGGAGGTTTTCAAGGAGCCCACTCGGGCACGTGTCATCAATCCACGCATTGATAAAAAATATAAGGCAGCGCCCTCGGATCCAACATATATCAAGGGACACTTGCCACTGGACTCTTTGGTGGTATCCAACGCTCGCAAGAGGGCGAACTCACAGACAACCGGTGACGCTCCTCCCCCAGACAAAGAGTCGAAAATATTTGAGGCCTCAGGGAAACGGATTGCTGCACATGCAGCTAACATTTGGCGCATCTCAAACACGCAGGCCCAGCTTGCACGCTACGATAGGGCTCATTACGACACCCTAGAAGCACTGCTCCAGCACTTGCCTGACCAATACAAGGAGGCAGGGGAAATGTTAATTCAAGAGGGAAAGCTCATTACAAACGCTTCCATCAAATGTGCGCTAGATGTGGCTGATACAGCCTCCAGGGCAATCAACACCAGTGTGTTGCTCAGAAGACATGCATGGCTTAGGATCTCAGGGTTTAAACCTGATATACAAACAACCATCCTTAACCAGACGGTTAATCCTGACCATTTGTTTGGACCCGAGGTTGATGCGACGCTTGAAAAAATGAAAAAAGATACAGACACTGCTAAGTCTATGGGGGCCCTCCAGTCTCAGCAGTTTCGGGGTGGTTCCTTTCGCCGCTCCAATACCAGAGGCACCTCAAGGGGTCAGGCATCGCAATCCACCCAGTACTACAAGAGCAATACCCAAACCTCATACACCAACAAGGGTAGAGGTGGCTACAGAGGCAACAATGTCAAGGGCAGGGGACGTGGAAACAACAGCTCCAGGTCCACCGCCGCCAACAAGCAGTGACGTCTTGTCACTGCCCCCCGACCACACAACACCGGTCGGGGGGAGACTCCAGCAGTTCCTGCCCGTGTGGAGATCCATCACCACGGACAGGTGGGTCAAATCTCTTGTCCAGTACGGTTACTGTCTGGAACTTACTTCCACTCCACCAAACATACCTCCAAGAAGCCGTCCTATGTCCGGCGAGCACTTGCACTTGTTGCAGCAGGAAGTTCAGGTCATGCTGCAAAAAGGAGCAATAGAGCTCGTCCCACTGCAAGAAAGGGGAACAGGGGTTTACTCCCTGTACTTTCTAATCCCCAAGAAGGACGGATCCCTACGGCCCATCCTGGACCTCAGGCCCCTCAACCGGTACATTCTCTCGGAGCATTTCCATATGCTCACGTTGCAGCAGGTACTCCCTCTGCTTCAACAGGGAGACTTCCTGGCTACGTTGGATCTAAAAGATGCATACTTTCATATCCCCTTGCATCCTTCCCACAGGAAGTATCTCAGATTCACAATTCAAGACCAGCACTACCAGTTCAGGGTTCTGCCGTTCGGGGTCACCACAGCGCCAAGGGTCTTTACGAAGTGCCTAGCGACTGTGGCGGCGCATCTACGACGCCAGAACGTCCACGTCTACCCTTACCTGGACGACTGGCTTATTCAGGCAAAAACAGAGCAGCAGTGCGCCGACCACGTGTCCCGCACCATTCATCTCCTGCACGATCTGGGATTCTCTCTGAACTACCCGAAATCCCATCTCCAGCCCGCCCATGTACGACAGTATCTGGGCGCGACAATAAACACTCTGGCAGCCACTGCGCAGCCAAATTCAGTGAGAATCGCGGATCTATGACAGAATTTCGACAGACAGAATTTCGACCTACACAAATATCGGCGTAATTATATCGATAGCAAAAATATCGACGCCCTATGTACAACATGGTAAGTACCAAAATATCGAAAAATTAATATCGATGTTAAAAATATCGTTGTTAAATATATCGATTTTTTTAAAATTTAAAATAACATAAAAAAACTGTAAATAATACTTATTAATTACTTAAACATATTTAAATATATGTAATAATTGTTAAAAAAAATAATAATACATATTTAATAAAAATATAAAATGATAAATCATATATAATATATAATTACTTAACAATAATTACTATTCCCACTCCAGTGGGTGCAACAGTAGGGAAAACTGACCCTGAACACTAAAAATACCCCTTTACCCAAAAACCTAAAACTGACCCTGAACCCTAAAAATACCCCTTTACCCATAAACTGAAAACTGACCCTGAACCCTAAAAATACCCCTTTACCAAAGAACTGAAAACTGACCCTGAACCCTAAAAATACCCCTTTACCAAAGAACTGAAAACTGACCCTGAACCCAAAAAATACCCCTTTACCCAAAAACTGAAAACTGACCCTGAACCCTAAAAATACCCCTTTACCCAAAAACAGAAAACTGACCCTGAACCCAAAAAATACCCCTTTACCCAAAAACTGAAAACTGACCCTGAACCCTAAAAATACCCCTTTACCCAAAAACTGAAAACTGACCCTGAACCCTAAAAATACCCCTTTACCAAAGAACTGAAAACTGACCCTGAACCCTAAAAATACCCCTTTACCCAAAAACTGAAAACTGACCCTGAACCCTAAAAATACCCCTTTACCCAAAAACTGAAAACTGACCCTGAACCCTAAAAATACCCCTTTACCCAAAAACTGAAAACTGACCCTGAACACTAAAAATACCCCTTTACCCAAAAACTGACCCTGAACCCTAAAAATACCCCTTTACCCAAAAACTGAAAACTGACCCTGAACCCTAAAAATACCCCTTTACCCAAAAACTGAAAACTGACCCTGAACCCTAAAAATACCCCTTTACCAAAGAACTGAAAACTGACCCTGAACCCTAAAAATACCCCTTTACCCAAAAACTGAAAACTGACCCTGAACCCTAAAAATACCCCTTTACCCAAAAACTGAAAACTGACCCTGAACCCTAAAAATACCCCTTTACCCAAAAACTGAAAACTGACCCTGAACCCTAAAAATACCCCTTTACCCAAAATTAATTAATATTACAAATAAATTACTTCCCACCCTATTCCCCTATAAACCCACAACCCGCTCCAGTAGTAAAACATATAATTTAGTTAAAAATATACATAAATTATCAATTAATTAATCAATTAATCAATTAAAATAAATCATTGCCAATTAATATTTAATTGCAAAATAAATTAATCATTGAAAAATAATTATTTAATTACAAATAAATTACTTCCCACCCTATTCCCCTATAAACCCACAACCCGCTGTGGTAGTAAAACATATAATTTAGTTAAAAATATACATAAATTATCAATTAATTAATCAATTAATCAATTAAAATAAATCATTGCCAATTAATATTTCATTGCAAAATAAATTAATCATTGAAAAATAATTATTTAATTACAAATAAATTACTTCCCACCCTATTCCCCTATAAACCCACAACCCGCTGTGGTAGTAAAACATATTATTTACTTTTATATATTTTTAAATTATAAAAACATATTAAACACATATTATAACAATTAATTTAAATACTTAACTAATATTTCTAACACATATTAGTAAATCGAAATTACTTACATCGATATATATGCTATCGATATTAGTGATTTCGATATTACTTACCTTAGGGTCGATATTCTGGCCATCGATATTCTGGACATCGATATTCTGTCCCATCGATATTAGCAACTCGATATAAGTGTAGGTCGAAATTAAAAACTCGATATTTTGACTGTTTACCGAGAATCGCCAGTATCCAAACGCTGATCCAACGATTCAGACCTCAGCACTCGCTTCCAGCGAAGGTGTTCATGCAGTTGATAGGCATGATGGCCTCCTGCATCTCCATCGTCCCGCACGCAAGACTACATATGCGTCCGCTTCAGGAGTGCCTAGCACGTCAGTGGACTCAGGCTCATGGGCAACTGACAGACCTAGTGTTGGTGAGCGGTCGGGCATACAACTCTCTGCATTGGTGGAATCCACAAAACCTTTGCAAGGGCCGACCATTCCAAGAGCCCGTGCCACAGATTATCCTGACGACGGACGCTTCTCTCCAGGGATGGGGAGCGCATGTACTCCACTACACGGTGCAGGGACTATGGACACTACAGCAAAGGAAGATGCACATCAATGTGTTGGAACTGATGGCAATCTTCATGGCCTTGAAGGCGTTCAAAGTACATCTGTGCAACAAAGTCGTGTTGATCCGGACGGACAACATGACAGCCATGTACTACATTCAGAAGCAGGGAGGCACACACTCTCCGCAGCTGTCTCATCTGGCTCAGAGCATGTGGAAGTGGGCCATTCAGAGGAACATCTTCCTCATGGCAGAGCATCTCCCGGGCAAAGACAACCAGATGGCGGACCTGCTCAGCAGGCACAGCCATCGAATGCACGAGTGGGAGATACATCCATCAGTACTCCAACCGCACTTCCAAAGGTGGGGTCATCCAGAGATAGACCTGTTCGCCACAAAGGAGAACGCAAAATGCCAAAGCTTCGCCGCCAGGTTCCCACACCCGCAATCACAGGGCAATGCGATGTGGATGAACTGGTCAGGCAGATTTGCGTACGCTTTTCCCCCAGCACCTCTGATACCGCTGGTGGCACGCAAGCTCAGGCAGCACTCGATGACTCTCATCCTGGTTGCTCCAACGTGGGCTCGCCAACCGTGGTACACCACGTTTCTGGAACTCTCCGTGGTACCGCATCAAAGGCTTCATCTCACTCCCAGCCTTCTGACGCAGAGCCATGGCGACATTCAGCACCCAGATCCGCAACAGCTCAACCTGGCGATCTGGCTCCTGAAGTCCTAGAGTTTGGCTACCTCAATCTTCCTCCCGATTGCATGAACATCATTCGGGAGGCAAGAAAGCCCACTACTAGAGCTTGTTATGCGGCTAAATGGAAGAGGTTTGTCATTTACTGTGTTAACCACGATATTGACCCGCTAGATGCTTCCATTCAAAACATCATTTGTTACCTGTTCCACCTGTATCGATGCAATTTGGCGTACTCTTCCATCCGCATTCACCTGTCTGCTATGGCAGCATACCTCCAGAATAGGCAACACCTGTCACTTTTTAAGGTCCCTGCTATCAAGGCTTTTCTGGAAGGACTCAAGAGAGTCATTCCGCCAAGGACCCCACCAGCTCCAGAATGGAACCTCAATGTGGTTCTTACAAGACTGATGGGTCCTCCCTTCGAGCCACTGCACTCTTGTGAGCTTCAGTTTCTGACTTGGAAGGTTGCTTTCTTAGTAGCAATTACATCGCTACGGAGGGTTAGCGAGTTGCAGGCGCTCACCATCCAAGAACCTTTCTTCCAAGTACATGCTAACAGGGTTGTGCTCCGCACTAACCCTAAATTCTTACCCAAGGTTGTATCTCAATTCCATATGAACCAGACAATTGAGTTGCCGGTATTTTTCCAAAACCCAGAGACGCTGGCGGAGCGGATGCTCCACACCCTTGACGTTAAAAGAGCCTTGATGTACTACGTGGACAGGACAAAAGATTTTAGCAAAACCAAGCAGCTTTTCGTTGCTTTTGCCACACAACACAAGGGAAACGCTATCTCCAAAGCTGGGATCGCTAGGTGGATCGTGAAATGCATTCAAATCTGTTACGCTAAAGCTAAACGCACTCTCACTATCCCACCAAGAGCCCACTCCACCAGGAAGTTGGGGGCCTCTATGGCTTTCCTAGGTAACATTCCCTTAGAAGATATTTGTAGGGCAGCCACATGGTCTACCACACATACTTTCACTAAACATTACTGTGTAGACGTGCACTCCAAACAGCAGGCAGCTGTTGGTCAGGCTGTTCTCAAAACACTTTTTCAGACTGCTGCAGCTGGCACGGGCGGCCGCCGCTAATGGAGGGACTGCTATATATTCTATGCACAGATATGAATTCAGCAGCCCACATGCCTCGAACTGCAAATGCTACTTACCAGTATGCATCTGTTCTTGGCATGTAGGGCTGCTGACATTCATATCGCCCACCCTCCTCCCCGGCGCCTGTAGCAGCTGCAGTACTCATACACATGTATGTATACATATGCTCATAGCATGGGCATCACTCACACACTTCACTCCATCTCTGCCAATGGCTAAAAACAATCTGGGGATGGAGGCGATGCCCATGCGCACTGTAGTCCAGGGGAGGAGCCACCTATCTCGTGATACTTCGAAGACTCTTCCAGGACAACAATGTGCAATCATCCGGACCCAACACTAGGCGGCGATCTATGCACAGATATGAATGTCAGCAGCCCTACATGCCAAGAACAGATGCATACTGGTAAGTAGCATTTGCATTATGCTGCATATTATGTTCTTAAGTGTTTCAATAGGCCTTCCTGATGAAAGGCAAACATCTACACTTGAGAAGATATTCTATCAAGAAGTGCTCAGAGATTCCCGCATGTGGGTGGTACTATTCAAATACTTATGACTTCAATGGAGATTCCCCCAAGAGAGAACTGGGATTGCAGGTAAGAAACCATACCTTTGTACCCTGCTTAGCTGTAATCCCCCGGCACTTACTTAGTGTTACATCTGTTTGTACCCTGCTTGGCTGCTCCTGCACGTAGCTAGTGTTGCAGCTGTCACTACCTTGATTTTCTTTGCTAACCGTGTGTTTACCCTACGTGGTTTGGTCAACCCAGCATTTACCAGGGGCCCTGATTGCAGCAGATCCCTTGCTTGTGGTTTATCCATTCTAAGGTTCTAAGACCACATCTTTATCAATGGATTACCTCTGTTTTGGCCTTGAGGCTTCAAGAGACTCGCACAAAATAAACAGACTTAAACTTTTTCTTAAAATATGAAACTCAGCAATAATTGAAGACACTGACAATCACATCGACCATGGCACCGACATTAGTTCTCAGGCTACAAAGACAGATGTAGCATCCCAGAGGAGATTGGAAAATAGTTTGTCTTTTGACTTTGGAGAGGGCGTACAATCACAGCATAGCAGATCGTCATCCAATGTGTGTAGAAATCAAGCCTGATCTAAGGCCTCCGCAGACCCCCAGTACCAGGTACTAAAGCCTACCTCTCTGACTAAATTTGCTCTTGAGGCATGTGCAAATTCCCTCAAGCAACCTTCCTCCATGGAAGCGTCCCTCGTTTAGTTTTAATGTTTCTAATGGGAGTCTGAGGTTTGTGGTCCTTTTGCCACATTTCTTTTCTTTCTTGGACTGTGACAGATGGTGTGCAAGACAAACAGCCTTTTTTAGAAAAATCTGTTTGCAAATGTATACACAAGTAGGAGTGGGTCTCAAACCTAAAAATGGTGGTCAGGTTAGAAACTAGACAGTGAGAAGAGCTGTCAGACCTGACTGAGTGAAACTTGGGATGGCAGGCAGCACACCAGGGCTCAGCAGCCCAGTATTCTCAGAATTGAGTTCTAGGTGTGGACAGGGGACCTTTATGATCTACCTCAACATTGCTAAGATCCTTAGTTCCTGCATCTTACCTTGGATCAGTAGCCTCATGAATGTTCAAAGTGCTCAGTGGAAGATTGCAGATTGCTCCTCAGCTAAAGTGCATGGACGACCACCAGCATTAGCAGTGGGCCAACACATGTACAACTTTGGCTTTGTCGCAAGCTGTTCAACAGCCACTTTCAACACAGACCATAGTGACGGGCACCTCTCTGGTAGAATGGTGACCTCACTTGTCAGGCATTCACTTGCAGTATCATTGTAGGACATGAGAAGGGTGGAGAATTACAACTAGCTGTTCAACAACCACTTTCAACACAGACCATAGTGACGGGTGCTTCTCTGGTAGGACGGTGACTTCGCTTAAAATCTTCTCTCACAATATCATTGTATGACATAAGGATGGAGCAATACAGTGGCCCTAAACCATTTCTTCCAGTCTTGAAGGACTATTCCGTCATTATACTGGCAACTCATCATGATGTAGTTTCTGAAAAGCAAAGAGGAAAACGTTGAGAACTGTCTTGAAGAAAGTGTAGGCCATTGGCAGGGGCTAATTGCCAAGCACCTATCAGACTTTTATCAACCAGGAACGCTGAACTAGCAGATAGATGCGCTGCATAGAGCAGTATCAGGAAGTCACAAGGGGATCATCCGCGGTGAATTCCTTGAACTATTTCCAATTCTTGGGTAAGCCCTCAGATATCTTCTGAAAATACATTAAATCCAGGTAGCAAGTAAGAGAGCTCAAACTTGTTTGTGAAAACTGTTTGGTTAACTTGCCTTTATTCTTCAGATGCTTCATTTGTTTCAACTCTTTTTTCTGTACTTCTTGTTGTTGTGTTGTTTGGTCGTGAATATCAATGAACGCCCTGTGATGGAGAAAGAAATGTTTCCTTTAATTTACATTCTCCATCATGGACCTTTCATCTGAATTCATGGGCAACTCACCCATATCCCAGAGAAACCAAGAGAAGAAATCAGAATGAACATTGGTGTACTACAATCCTAGCGCATTAAGATGCGTGAGCGGTGCCCTCTGTGAGAAGTTGGCCTGATATGCAGTGCTCACTAGTTCTAGTGATCACCGTGTATCAGTCCAAACAACCCTTATGGTGATTGGTTGTAAGTCAACCTTATAGACCAGCTATCCTAATGGTAGCATGGACAAAGCAGTCTTAGGCTAAACTATTTTGGCATGTGAAGCCAGCTGTTTTACCACATATAACCCCTTGAATACCAAGGGAAAGGACACCACACAGGTTGTTATGAAAATAAACAATATATTTATCAACTAACATACACCTCTGAACTCTTTATGAGATCAGAGGGCTAAGCACATGACAATCTCTTAGGAAAAATACGTTTAAGTTGCACAATTTACAATGTTGCCCTAGGGGCGCAACAGACCATATACTAAACAAGTGGTATAAGGAAGTTGATAGAAGGAATGGAGCTGTCCAGAGGCTGTAGGACCGCTGGGACCACGCTACCCTATCTTTAGTGAAGTAGTGTGGCTCACTGGTTAGAGGCGGCAGACCCGAGAGCAGAGGACGGCCTGGGACCAGGGTTCGATTCCCGGCGCGGCAGGTTTCTGGACCAGGGTCAGCGGACTCGATAATTCTCTTGCCTCGGTGCCCACTCTGATCAGCGATCACACTCCGCAACTCTGGGCATTAGCTTGCCTCATCTTCACTAACGGCCCCACCAGACCGCCGGGGATGCCTGGTCTCACCCTGGAGATACCCATTAAGGGACCATCTCTCAGGGAAGCCAGGAAGGGTTTCGCAGCGGTCGAAGCGCCTTGGGACCCTACGGGTAAGTAGTGCGCTATATAAATGCCTATACATTTACATTTACATTTAAATATCTTTAGGTAAGTAATAGTAGGCCCACGGAACGCGTGTGCAGAGTGTGAACTCACACGCGAGATGCGTAACAACGTCTATGGACAGTACAGTTTAAGAAAAAGGTGGGTACGGACAATCCTGACTAGTTGGGACTAAAACGACAATGGAACTAGACACTAGGAGAGTCAATCTACCCTTGAGCACCGAAATGCTCTTGTTACCTCACCCATGGGCCTATGGAGCCTTGGAGAAAGATGCTGCAGGCGACCAGGAGGAAGATGTCCGGTGTGATCCAAGGGTGGATCGAAGATGCTGAAGACCTGAAAGCAGAGGGGACAATGTTCAAAGTCACTAGCCAGTGACAGGAGTGGAATCAGGAGTGGAACCAGAATCTGTTGTCGCGATCAGGTGAGAGTGGACGCTTGACTCTGCAGCCACGTGGACCAGGTGGTGTCTTCGACGACCAGGATGGAGGCACGAGCTGTCCCACGCAGGCTCTCGCTGTCGGTGGGGTCGGATCCGGATTTGGAGTCAACAGGCCTTGGCAAAGGCAACCCATGCGGTGAGTGGAAACGGTGTCTGGTATGGACCAGGAGGGTCCAGGGTGCTTCTCCTTTGCAGAGAAGCAAGGGCCAGTCTGGAGCAACCAGACCAGCAGATTGGATTTCAAGGTTCGTCGTCTAAGAGGTCACTAGCCAGCCGGCAAGTGACCAGACAACGCGTCGAGCAGCAACCAGGCAGAAGGGCCCCACGCAGATCTCGTGGATGCTGGAGGGCTGGTCTTCAGTGCAGGAGCTGCTCGGGGCTGGGGCTTCTCAGTCCCCAAAGCACTTGGTCGAGGTTACCTCAGAAGTCGTGCTGGAGCCATGGGCGTAGGAAGTGTGGGGGATGCGGGGGACATATCCCCCCCAGATTTTGGCGTGGGGGGGACACGGGGGACGAGGGGACAAAGGAATGTCCCTCTCCTGTGAATCGCAGAGCCATTAGCACGCAAAAGCGCATAATGGCCCTGCACTTGACTTGTGACATGCCTCAAATTACCTGTGATCAGCTGCATGCTGATAGGGCTAAAGGGGATTAACACCCCGCCCCCCCCTCCCTTCAACCCCCTTCTCCAGTTGTTCCCAAACTGTGCGCTGCAGCACCCTGGTGCGCCGTCATGAGTAGCCAGGGGCGCAGCGCTCACGTTAGGAAAATGAAGTGTATTGCATAATCCAGGAACAATGGTTTTGCTGAATATCGGCCCCTTTGGTTTCGCAATCTCTTTCATGCCGCTCCCATGAATAAAAGATTAGTAGTCTGTGGCAATGTGCAGGCAGTTTTCCCTCTTGCTCGTTGTCCATTGCTAGGAATGTCTCCATAGGCATGATTCCCCCAGCACAACTGTCTGCAGTGAATGGAGCCCCCGTTTGGACAGGTGATGCGCACTGTCAGAGGAGCCCTTTGTGGCTGGCTGCTTTGTAAAAGCAGCCAGCGCGCCTCCATTTTAAATTACACGAAATCTTAAATCTGAAAAATCCTTCCACTACAAACACGTGGATTTACTCAGGCAGGCTGGTGTAATACTGCAAGAAGAACATGAGCTCTGAGCGGGCCCCTGCCAGCCCCCGGATCCAGCGAACACAAGGCAATATAAACAAGGGGGAAATACCAGCGAGCCCCACGCTAACCTCGATGTGGCAATAACAGCGCCATAAATACAGTTATTGACACCTTTTCAAAAATGATGTGAAAAGCTTATTATTGTGTCGTGTTACTAGCGGGGTAGAGTGGTTATAATGCTAGTAAATCCAACACACCTTCGACGCGCTGTCTCAATAGGTTGCCCTGAACATTATTTCCTGCATGTATTCAGCATGTTGTCTTGCTGCGTTGTACTGCACCAAATATTAATAAATCTGGACCCCAGAGGTTCTCACACAAAGTCAGAACTTCTAAAATAGCGTGCACTGGCTTTGCAAAACTAGGAGGAAATAGTGGACAAACCGATTATAGCGTGATATTCATATATGTAAATTGTGCAATTAGCGTGAATTAATGACCCTTTTGTCACTACTTAGGGATTTGTGTCAGAGGGTGTAATTCGAGTACAAACTTCAGGCTAGGCACCTCTGGCAACGTGCCCAGAAGCAGAAGTGTTTGTGACGGCTAAGTACTCACAAAATCATTTCATCCTGTGATTCCGCCCCTTACCCCCTCCAATAAAAGCCAACGTACCAGTAGCTTTAATTGGATTTATGTAGCGCTTACTCCTCCTGGCAAGGTGTGGAGTGCTTTACGACAAGTAGAATGCTACTCTGGAACACAAGGTTAGTGGTTAGTTCAGTGGTTATTGTTAGTTATTGTGATTAGTACTGTGCTCTCAAGGAAAAGTGCATGCATTTACGCCAATTATTTTGTGATGTATTAATACCAGGTGGTGTGCTCATTAGAGGAGGCTCTGTGCTTTTAGGTGAGTGGTTGGTGAGGTAGATAGGCTGGTAGAGATTAGTTAATGTTGCATTACAGGGATAGGGTCTTAAGGAGGAGAGGTTGTAATTGATGACATGAGCTATCAGCCAATTGCTGAATTACAATAAGAAGGATTGAGACAGACAGGCATGAGAGGGAGGAGGCTATTCCCAGAAATAGAAAATATGCAGAGGATGCAAGGCTAGAAGAGGGTCACTCAGGAGAAAGAAAGGAGGGGAATCAAGCAAGAGTAATTTAATGTCAATTTTTCATGCAGGGTTGAGGAACATAGTGGGAGAAGGCTTTCTCAGCTAGCAATTAGAGAATGTAGGCTGTAGCAAGAAACAACATTATACATAGCGCTCCATATCTGAGGAAGATAGCTTAAACATGTGATTCTGAGTGCAGACATCATTTAAACATTAAGAGTTCAATCTTGCTGAATGAAAAGCCCTGGGTAGCCTTTTTAAGTATAGTCTGGAGTATCACAACATTGGTACATGGTCTGTACACTGTACACTGCACAGGGGAGTTGGCACAGACAAAAGAGAAGTTCTCATGTAAAGGTCTTTCTTCACTCTTCTGTAAATAGATTTTTTCACTTACTCAATGAAAATATATTTTTTGTCACTGGTTGAGATTGTCTCTCCAGTATGCAAACATATTTATACCCTGTTTAATCACCTAATCCCGTCCAAGTGTATGTTGTGTGTAACTATTGTAGTACATACAGTATACGTGTATGAAAGCAGTGATGAAGGCCTATGTGTTCCATTTGGACGTCCCAAGCATGTTTCTGTGCACAAGTCGTGGGTGAAGTTGTTTTCCCAAACAGTGGAAGTGTATCAAGATGCAAAAGGGAGGCTTGATGTTTAGAAAGACTGACAACATTTGTCAGTCTCAACAGAATAAACCAAAACACCTTGAGAAAACTGGCCATAAACCCAGATTTCTTACTGCGATCAATGGTTGCTTTGACCCCCCTTCTGGATCACCTTTGTGATGCAAGGTGGGATCTTCACTTTGAGTGTTGGGTTCCTGCTTGGGATTGAGCAATATCTCACACTGAAGAACCCCCGATCATCATAAGATACAGTGAAGCAGAGCCTCTTCATCTACAAGAGTTCCATGGCAGCCTTCCTTCAGAGGCACAAGTATGCGCACCAGAAACCTAGTCTGTCTCAGCCAAGTCAGTGCACAATCACCGAGTGGGACTGCCTTGTGTGGTGTGGATGACACCACTAAACGCAGCATGGCTCTTAACCTCGCTTGCAAACAGCAGACCTGGCCTGCAGATGACTGCGAAGACGGAAACAAGGTACAGTGCAAAAGCGAGGCATTGCAACAATAACTTTGGAACACATAGCTCTATATCACTATCCATTGGAGAGGGTCTACAGGGAACCACAAGGGGTTAACAGAGTACAACTCACCAGCCTTTCCCTCCTGAGTACATTGATGCCAGTGCCTTTTAAATAGCACAAGTCAGTACTGGCTGCCCTCTGCTTATGGAAAAAATGTCTTACTATTTGCATGCCATAATAATGCCCTCTAACATTTATGTACATTATTGAATTGTGTGTTGAGATAAAGTGATTTTTCCTCTAAGTAAACACCCTTGATGGACAATTATTGAAAACACACACACATCCACCCACACCCACACACACACCAAAACCCCCCTTTCTCTTTCTCTCTTCTCGTAGTTAACTTTGATTCCAACAGAAAGGTAAAGCCCCGGGACATCAGTGATAAAAGCCTATCATTGATGAAATCGGAGCCTGGTAACCTCTGATTGCCGTGGGATTCCTGAAAAATGTGCAATTGCAAACTGAACAGTTTTTTGGTCACAGATGTAGCACCTTTGTAACTGTCATTTAAATTAATTACCACACCAAAGATCATTTTGTGGGCCCTACTTCTACTAGCACAAATGTAACTAAAAGGCTTTAGTCTGTGGACAGGCTCTATACTGTGCATATACAACCCACACGTCAATACAATGCTGAGTTACTACGGGTGTCTGGGTAAACATCCTGCATTCAGACACTTCACCCATCATTCTCATCACTCACCCTTCACTTTCACCCTCACCCTGCACTCACAGCGATCACACTGCTCACCATGCACTAACGCCATTCACCCTCCTCCTACTCTGCACCCACATAAGCATACCTCTTACCCTGCATGCACATGACACTCCACTCACTTGTCACTTTCACTGCTCACCCTGCACTCACAGCCATCACACTGAACTCACACTGTTACTGTCTACTCGCACATTCATCCTTCTCTTACCCTGCGCTCACACAAGCACACCACTCACTTTGTACTCACAGCGACCACACTGCACTTGTGTCCCTCACGCTGTTCTCCCTCCACTTACCCTGTGCTCACATGAACACACCTTTTACCCTGCACTTACAGTGATCGTGCTGCACTCACACCACTCACGCTTTTCACCCTGCACTTACATGAGCACACCACTCATCCTGTAATCATGTGCCACTTCAATCACCTGTCAGTCTCACTGCTAAATTTCCAGTCTCCCTCAAGCAAGCACATTTCTCACTAAGCATTCATTTCTCCAACTCTGCACTTTCACCAGCACCCAAACTCATATGTCACAACACTTACCCTGCAGTCACTCCTCTCACCCTACTCTTCCACTGTCACATCGCTCACTGTGCACTCACATAGGCATTCATGTCACTTACACAGCACACCCTTCACTCACATCTTCACACACATCTTCACACACATCTTCACTGACATCTTGACTCACATCTTGGCTCCCATGGGCACAACACTCACCTTGAACTCATATCACACAAACAAACACAAAACTCACTCTGGAGTCACACCACCTACCCTGCACTTCCTCCTCTCACCCTGCACTCACACAGGCAAATCTCTCAGCCTGCATTAATCAAGGCACCCTGTTCATCCTTCGTGCACACAAGGACAATAGTCTGCGGAATACATCACTTACTCTGCACTAACTACACTCCACATGCACTCACCAGACACTCTCACAAATTACCCTTCACCCTTGCCGCTCACCCTGTACCACACACAGGCACACCACTCATCCTGTACTCACACCACCTTGCATTTGCTCCTATCACTGCACTCACTCCTCCCACCCGACACTCACATGGGCCCTCCTCTCACATTGCATGCATGCAGCTCACCTGACACTCATATTGGCAAATATTTCACCCTACACTCTCGCCACTCATGCTACATTCACTCACACTATTCACCATCAGCCAGCACTTACTCCTCACCCACTCTGTCTTTCAGCGCCAGGAAGCCTCGGCGTCAGTGCGCTTTACAAATTGCACCTAAGATAAGATAAGACATGAGCACACCTCTAACTCTAAACATATACAAAATTTTACAACTCTCATGAATCTACAAATATTTCTACAAAGGCACCCTTAAGAATACCTGCTCTTTCCGTGGTACTACATGCCTAATTAATTCCATCTACATCAAAGGGGCTGGTACAAGAGCAGAGAGTGGACTGACAATGTGGGATGGCACGAGGAGGGAGACTAGGGCGGAGGCTTTGGGGTATGGTGCTGGATTGAAAAGAGTGTGACAGCTTTAGCCATTCCTGGCTTTCCATTTACTTCAATGCTCCATCCCGAGACATGTCGGTTTGTTTTTACATTGCAAGTTGGGTCTCAAAAAAACAAAAATGTAAAGTGTTACTGGATGAAATCTGGATGAAATCCATGGTTGTCGAAGAAGTCAAGCATTTCATTAGGTCAGTTGGATGCTGTGATACTACATGTTAATACTGTAACTGCTTGATCCACAAGTGAAACAAATTTAAGCCCTGCAGAGCTATTTTAAGGAAGTGCATTTTTCATTCATATCATACTTGTAACAAACATTGACAAAGCAATATATTACTATTTTGAATAATGTATAGAGAATTTGTTTTCATTAAGTTTCCCTAAAGGGTACGGCAGGTAAAGCAGTAGCAGCAGGGCAAGCTTTTCTAACACAATAAAAGCAAATTTACTAATTGAAGTGTGAGTGGAAGTGTGTGTGAGTGTGACAGAGTACAAAGGTACAAGAGTGCAAGAGATATAGTGAGAAAGTGTGTGAGAGAATGTGTGTGTGTGTGAGTGTATGCATGCTATGCCTACAGAGAGATTTTTTTGAGGTACCCAAGACTATTGCTGCAGTATCCATGGTAACTTTTTGGCACTGTCATACTGAATGTACTCATTGGCATATGGGGCTCGACCATGAAAAAATTAGGACCTGGGCATAGTGGAAGTTATTTCTGACATAAGACATTTAAAAAAAATCAGATTTACTCCTAAAAAAGCCAGGCCTCCTTGGTGCACCTTGAAAGTACTGGAATATTTTATGAATACCCCATAAGGGTCTGCCACATTTTAGAAATTTGATCCCACAAATTTCAAAACATTGTCAGGGAAGAATCAACTCTCCCTTAAATCTTCTACAATAAACTTGGTAAATTGTTTTGCTTGCTGCAATCTGGGGAAAGTATCCCACCCCACCAATTACATGGATGTTTTTCCTCATATAATGGCAATAAGGTTAGGTCTAACCCCGTTTCAGGAAATGCTTGTGCTGCCCCATTACTGGGAGCTTGACCAGCTTTAGGGCGGTGGGACCTGTTGCAGCCGCACCTCGCGTTGACTTTGGTGAGGGACACTGAGTTTAAAAATAATTTTTGGTTTAAAAGCAAATGAACTTCCTTGTGCATCAGGCAGTTTTCAGGCAACAATAAAAATGTCAAGATAACTCTAGTGATTTATGTTCCTACTAGTGAGAGTTTGAAATTTTGTCTAGTGAAAGTTTTGGCTCATCGTAAAGTAGTGCGGAGGGTTAATGTGCCTGCTGCAAAGAACATGTACCATGCAGATCACAAAACTGGGTGAACTATGAGCAGCACTATAAACAATAGACATGATTTTTCCACATTTGGTCTAAGTACTTTATGAATGCAAATAACAATAAAGCATAATGTGACTAGATTCCTGCCTTTCTCAATATTTTTCTTCAAAAATATCCGATTATATTCGTTTACGGGGCGTGCGGTATCATGCAATGGGCGATTTGTATAGGGACGCTGGAAAGTCCACAAGGTTGTCCCTGTCCCCCCCAGAAATTTAGTGTCTCCTACGCCCCTGGCTGGAGCGAAGTGCTGCTTCTTCCAAGATGGCCGGTCCCACGTGTCTCGTCGCACCCACGGATCTCAGCTGTGCTGCAGATGTAGGTAGAGGTCGGAGAGGTCTGGGAATCCGGGTCTCGTCGGGCTCTGAAGTCTGGATCCTCGAGGGAAGACGACAAAGGGAAGCCGCTGGACGCTGATGGTGCCTGCTTGCGCAGGGTGGACACTCCTTGCCCACAAGGGAGATTTCTTCAGTCTTCTGTTCAGAAAGTCGAAGTCCAGAGTATCTTGTAGAGTTTCAGTTCAGGATTAATCTAATTTGGAATGGGACCAGCTCCTACCTTTATCCTGCTAAAGGGGGCTGTACTACGACTAGGTCCCTCCTATGGGTGGGACGAGGAAGGGGGGTGGTTACACCCCCTATCCTTTTCCGGTCTTGCGCCAGAGCTGGGGCTGGAGAGCCCCAGGAACTGGTTTAGACCGGTGTATGCACAGGGACACCTTGTGTGCCCCAGGCATGTCTCATTCCTTTCAGCCCTGTCCTACCCAATACACAAAGTCCTGTCTGGGGTGGTGCTAGCACATCCCAAGGCAGGAAACCCTTTGTCCAAACCTCCCTCGCTGGAAGGACTCCCAGCTGCAGGAGGTCAGACTTGTGTCTGTGGTGGCAGCATCCATTTTGTGATGCTGAGGGCTCGGGTTAACTTTAACCGGGGTTCACAGTTACATACATGTCGTGTCCCTCTAGAAGGGTGGATTGCTACCCCCGTCGTCAGAATTGGCGAGGGGGTAGTATTCCAATTTGTATGCCACCTTACTCGACATGTTTTGATAATGCTATGCTATGCAAAGTTAGCAATAACCGCGAGGATTATAATGCACTTAAGAGTATATGGTATAGCGTTATCATGGAAACAGCTAAAGGACTTGGTTCCGAAAGCTGCAGACAGGCTCAGCTCATTATCGAGGACCATCTTACATAATTCCAAGCACTCTGCCTCCAGGATTGCTAAGGCCTGCCATATGAGTGACTTATAGGAGGATATGTGTCCATTTTAGGGTTAGATATAGGTATACTATATCTAAAGCAAAGGGTGATTACACCACCTTGCCCCAGCTGATTGATCAGCCAGTTGTGTCAGATTTGGATGGCCAGCCAGGGGTGGCATAATACATGCTGCAGCCCCTGGTAGGCCGTGGGTGCACTTATGCCCTGGGTACCTATGGTACACTGTACAAGGACCTACAAGAGTGACCCAATACCAATTAGATATGTACCTAAGGTACATGGAGTCCATTTTAACAGAGAGAGCAGGAAGCCTGGGGTCCTGAATAGCAGGATCCCAGGCCAACTAAGTCGAAAAACCAGCAAAACACCAGGCAAAAAGTTGGGGGCAACCATAGTCAGATATCCACCTTCCTACATAACCCCCCCCCCCCCCCCCAACGAAAGGAGATAAGGCTATCCTTGACCAGGTAAGCCTATATTGCCTGAGTGGCCATATGAGGAGGTTCATGCACTGGCATGATTACCCCCTATCTCATGGTCCACTAAGCAATCCCTCACCCTAAGGGTATCTGAGGGTCTCCACCATAGGGAATCTCTACCTGTGGTGTGTTTTGGCAAAGTAAAAGGCTGGTGCTGGGATGGAGTGCTGAAGTGAGACTCCACTAATATTGGGCTCAATTTCCTCCAATCACTATCCACCAAATATGCCTTTCTTTCCAGGACTGAGTTGCAGTGTGCTCTCAGGGTCAATCTCTGGCTACCTAAAGCTGGAGGCTGGGTCCCTCTGTTTGGCTTACTGGAGGGACAGGTCAGGTTTGGGGCCCTTAGGTCCCAGGTTTGGCTGTGCCCAACAGTGTCCATCTGTGGGAGGTCCCTAACTAAGTTTAAGGGGGATCCCTCAGGAGTGTGTTCTATTTTCACCTGGCTAGGACCACTAGCTTCAGTGCCCTTAATCTGCTGATTGGGGAGTTCTTTTGGACAAGGGGCCCTTTGGGGTCCACCACTGGCCTCCCTGACCTCCACAGCCCTGGGCTGACTGAGGCAGGGTAGAGAGGGGCAGGTTACCTGCTCCAGACTGGGTCCCACCTTGGAAGGGTCCACTGACATCAGGGGTTCTGCCAGGCTAGGCCTGACTACCTCTGGGGCAGTTTCTTCACAAGGGGTCAGATCAGTTTCCTGAGGAGGCTGAGCCTTTCCTAAAGTCTGGTGGGAGGGAGATTTCTCTTCCTCCTCAATGCTCTCTGTTTGAGTGGAGTGATTCATAGTTTCAGGCTTCACAACACTATTATCTGTCTGAGTTTGGGTTGTGGCCATCACAACCCCACCAACCTTTTCAGGAAGGGACTCAGTTTGGGTGTGGGCTGTTACCATCACAGCCTTGCCAACCTGTTCAGGGAAGGAATCTGTTTGAGACTGGGCTGAGACTGGCACAGCCCTCCTAATCTGTTCAGGGAGGACATCTTGGACTGGGGCTGTGGCCATCACAGCCCCACTAACCTTTCCAGGGAGGTTTACCATTTTAGAATGGATTTCTTGCTCTACCTCAGCCCAGGCTGAGATCTCTAAATCATTCCTCAGTAGGCAATCTACAGGCAAGTTTGATGACACTGCCACTCTCTTGGGGCCAGTGACACCTCCCCAGCTGAGATTTACCACTGCCATGGGATGATCTTTCTGCACTCCATCAATGTTGGTCACCTGGTATGTGGCTCCAGGTACAAGTTGCCTTGAGGGGACTAGGCTCTCAGTCACCATGGTGATGCTAGCCCCTGTATCTCTATAGGCCTCAACGTTCAGACCATTGATGTGGGGCTCCTGTCTGTACTTGCTCAAAGTGTTGGGACAAGCAGTGCAGTTGGCAAATCCCATGTCATCTTCAGAGACAAGAGTAGCTAAGTCAGGGGACCTGGTTAGGCCAGAGTCCCCAGGAACTCCCAAAGTAAACCCACCCAAATTATTGGGGGCACTCCCCCCACCTGGGGGATTACTACTAGTAGTAACAGGAGGCTTGGGAGTATTACTTGGGGGTATGTTCTCCTTATTGTTGGCCTTGGGGCAACTGCTGTCAGTTTTCCAATGGCCTACCTGTTTGCAGGTATGGCAATAAGGTTTCTTTTGGGTATTGGAAGGATTCTGGGACCCACCCCCTTCTGAGGATTTTTGGGGCCCTGTGGTTTGATCTGAAGATTTATTCCCACCCTTCTCTTGAGGCTTGGTTGATTCTTTCTTTTGGTCACCACCCTGGTTCTTAGGCCTAATCCTGGTTCTGACCCATTTGTCTGCCCTCTTACCCAATTCTTGTGGAGAGGTCAGATCAGAGTCTTCCAGGTGCTGGTGTAATAACTGGTTCTGACAATTTTTTAAGACTTGCTCTCTCATAATTAGATTATACAATCCTGTGTAATCAGTAACCTTACTTCCCAGTAGCCATCCTTCCAAAGCCTTAGTGGCACAATCAACAAAGTCAGCCCAATCCTGAGACTGAGTTTTCTGGGTGTCTTTGAACATCAACCTGTACTGTTCAGTTGTTAAGCCAAACCCATCAATCACTGTATTTTTCAGGACTTGGTAATTGTTAGCATCCTCAGCTCTAGTAGTGAGGAGCTTATCTCTACCTTTACCTTCAAAGGAGAGCCACAATATAGCTCCCCACTGACCCGGGGGGATGCACTGTACAGTGCAGGCCCTCTCCAGAGCAGTCATCCATTTGTGGATGTCATCCCCTTGCTTAAAAGGGGGCACTATTTTGCTCAGGTGTCTAGTATCAAAACTCCTGTCTTTATCTCTAGGGATAATGCTGCCACCAGTGAGGTCTGCCCCACTCAATTTCTGCCCTCTGGCAAAGGCAAGTCTTTCTTTGGCAAGGGCAAGTTCTTCCCTCTCAATCCTCAGATTGACTTCCCTCATCTTAGCTTCATGCTCTCTTCTCTGAGGGGATGTCATCCCTCTCTGAGAAGATGCCTGAGAGACATGGGTATGAATAGATCTGCTAGAGCCTCTGGAGCGAGACCTAACTCGTCTATTCCCAAGGTTAAGCCTGCTTGAGGATCGGTCTGGGGCTCCCCCAGTTCCATTCTCATGTCTGCTTAAGTTTGTAAGTCTGCTGACTCCCTGACCATTGTCTACCTCTCCATCAGATGAGTCTCCATCTTCCTCCACTGCTTCAGTTTCAGGGAGATTAGAGTTCTCCTCTACTGGGGGTATGTTCCCATCTGTGAGATCAGAGGGGCCTGGATTAGAAGCCCTTCTGGCATCAAATGTCTCTGAGAGACCTATCAGAAAAGGAAGGGTAGGGTTAGAACCCTGTTTCAGTTTCCTGGAGGTACACAATTGTCTCATCTCCTGGAAGCTGAGGGCTGCATATCTTGAAATGACCTGTGGAGGGTCACTAACCTCTAGGGGAGTCACTGAAGGCTCTCCATGGGTAGACATGCTTTCTAGTGAGGTGTAAGTTGTGCACGTACCTACACTATGCGTTTTCCTACTGATCCCTTGCTAAGAGTTGTAGTCAGGGTGTGCTACTCCCTTTCTACTACAACAGCTAGTTCAGTAGAACTCAGAGTATTTCTAAGCTTGTTATATGTACCTATGGTACCTTATGTGATCTTTCAAATGATATCTCAAGATTATATTTTGTAAAAACAACAGCAAGCTCAAATCCCAACCGCTGCACACCAATGTGAGAAGTTGGCCTGATATATGATGCTCACTAGTTCTATTGATCACCTTGTATCAGTCCAAACAACCCTTATGGTGATTGGTTGTAAAGTCAAGCTTATAGACCAGCTATCCTAATGGTTGCATGGACAAAGCAGTCTTAGGCTAAACTCTTTTGGCATGTGAAGCCAGCTGTTTTACCACATATAACCCCTTGAATACAAGTCAAGTTTAGTTTATTATGATATCGGAACTCATTACGAGGTCCACATAAAAGACATAAAATACATACAAAGAAAGCATTAAACATAAAATGTCAAGCAGGTACATAGCCTCAAAATACATAACAATCTAACAATTACCAACTTAATACAGATCCAAGAAACATTTGAAAAATTTGTACAGTTTAAAACAAAACATTTCATTAGGGGGGTTAATCATAGCCGCACTGAAAGCAGTGGCAGACAAAATGTTCAGTTGAAGGCAGATCGGTTTTAACCATCTTCGCCTGAAAGACATCAGGGCTGGACAAACGAAAATGACATGAGACAAATCTTGATCGTACATCTGACAGAAATCACAGACCGCTGAATGGCCATACCATCGGGAATAGAGAGATTTCAGCGGGAGCAAATCCTGTCTTACCAAAAACAATAGGCGTCTAACGCCATGAGGAATGTTCCATTGAGTATATGGTTGAGCTTTCCTCAATAGGCAGGAATCAATAACTGGAGTGCAGCCTTTTTTTAACATCCGAAGATCTCTATCCAGTCTGAACCCTAGTTCCCACGTGGAGGACTTCAAGAGGGTTTTTAACTGATAAGATGATAAAGAGAATAAAACATCTTTATCCAGTTGTAATTGTCCCACAGCATATCTGAAATTTTTTACGATCAATGAATAGTCATTAAAGGTTCCCAACAACTCATTTTTTATAAGATGTCTTAGGGTATTGGGCTCACTCCTTGCAAGGCTAACAACCCAGCGTACGATTCCTGCAAGACCTTGGACCCAGCTACTACGTAAGCCGAGTTCCTGTCTTAGGGCAGCAGTTGAATTAGCTGTGCTGACGGATAATAGACTACATAAAATGTTTCCTTCCGAGGAATTTAAAAAGCTCCAATTTTTTAGATCGATTAACTCTATTCCGTAGAGTAGGGAGGCAGGACCTTTTGCTCTAAATACATCCAGTAGTATAGAAAAATGCCTTCTACCTGTAGCCTTATACAAGGATACCAAACTCTTTCCCTGAGAAATGGCTTTCCGGGAATTGTTGGCCATATGAGCTTTCTCACTTAAATTACTCATAACAATTTTACCAAGGAAGGCATAAGATTTCACTGTTTCCAATTTTTGACCCCCTACTGCCCATGGAAAATTAGAAAATGTAGGTTTCTTCCTACTGGACATGCACATCACTTTGCTTTTTGCAGTATTTATCAACAAATAATGGTTTCCAGCATATTCATATAGAGCCTGCAGGCGATTATTCAGGCCCTTAGGAGTCAGATCGAGAATCAAAATATCATCAGCATACATGAGGCATACAATTGGAGCGCCCCCCAGAGTCGGGGCAATACCTGAACATGCTGAGAGAGCCAGAGGTAAATCAACTGTATAAAGCGAAAAAAGTAAGAGAGCCAATAGGCAGCCTTGTTTTAACCCGTTGGATGTGGGTATTGTTCTAGATAAACCTCTTTCACCGCCAAGCAGCACTATGCACCAGGTGTCTGAATAAAGGGCACAGATTAATTTAATAAGAAAGGGGGGCATCCCTAAATCTAATAACTTTCTCCACAGCAATGTTCTGTCTACTTTATCGAATGCTGTGGAGAAGTCGATAAATGCACCATAGACATGCCCTCCACGGACTTTCACATATTTTTCCGTAATAACCTGAAGTGCAGTCAAGTTATCTAACGTTCCTTGCTTTTGCCTAAAACCAGTTTGTTCAAAAGGCAAAATTTTGAACTCAGTTACCCAATCGTTGATTAAGGTGAGAATACATTTTGCAAAAACCTTGCCGATGGCGTCAAGCAAAGCAATTTGACGATAATTTTGAGGAAGGTCTCTTGCCCCCTTTTTATATAAAGGGACAAGGATACTCCCTTTCCAGGATGGGGGGACTATTCCGCTAGCAAAGCAAGATTTAAACACAGGAAAAAGAACTTTGCTCCATAGCTCACTCTGTTGTTTTAGCACAGAGATGGGAACCTCGTCAGGACCCATCGCACCGGAGGAGCGCATACTCTTAATAGCAAATTCAATTTCCTTTTCAGATGGGGAATCGTACACACAGGAGTCAACGTAAGTTACATCATTTTTTAGTTGTAGATTATTATTACTGTACAGATTCTCTATATACTGAACCCAGATCTGCTCATCAATGGCAATTGGCGTAGGACTAACTCTAGTGCCGCAGCCTTTACCAATTAATGACCAAAATGTCTTAGCCTGGCCGTTATATGAGGCTTCCCTGAGTTGAATCCATACGGAATCCTCCTTATTTCTTTTTAAACGGACCTTAAGCCTTGCTCTCCTTCTTTTTAGTAATGTTAATTTCTGGTGGGCTTCCTGACTAAATGATAAATATTGCCCCCTTATTACTTTATTTATTTCGATATTTAATAACCGAAGCGATTGGGGGACTACTAAGGATTTTTTAACGGAGGGGCCCTTCTTGGCTATTGAAGTCACTAATTATAAAAAATCAGCAAATCCTGATAGTTCCCTCCCATCCCAGCGGAATAAATTCTCCACAGTAGAGATTAAAAGAGACAGCAAGCACTCAAAAGAACGGTGATTCCAAAAACATTTCCCCGAACTGGCGCCAAAATTCACCACATCCGTGTCGATGTTCCAAGAATCCGCTATAGGTGGGCTGAGAGAAACTGTAAGCATCAACGCATTATGGTCACTGAGATTAGTATCTATAACCGAAAGATCTTTCAAAAGAGAAAAAAAAGAACAATCTGCAATTACATAATCAATAATAGAATTTCCATTTTTTGGATTGTGTGTAAAAGCTGCCGGGATGTCAGAAGGGAGTCTCCCGTTTATTATTAAACAATCCACTTTATAAAGACCTTCCAGAACTAATTTACCTCTTTTATTGGATTTAATATTAGATGGAAACAAGGCCTGAGGTATAATGAGAGATTCTTCCCTAAGTTTATTTCTAAATAAATCAAGCCCACAATTAGATATATTACAATTCAAGTCCCCGAATAATAATATATAAGAGGAGGGGGAAGTGTCCATAATTTTAGTTATGAAGGAGAAGAGTACTTTTAAACCATCATTGAAACAGCAGTTTGGGGGAATATAAGTATTTATTAAAACAAGTAATTTGTTGGGGCAATCCTTGAATAAGTTTTTTAAAATTAATGCCTGAAGCAATTTATCCGGATCAAGATAGTAGGAATAGTTCCAATTGATTCTATTGGATAATAAGCATGCTATTCCACCCTTCGCATGACCTCTCCTTGAATGGATTGCACTACCTTCTAAGACAAAGTACTCTTTTTCTAATATTAATTTACCTTCCACCCACGTTTCCTGTAGACAAATTATGTCAGCTTCTAGGGAACGCAGGAAACATAGTTTTTCCTTATGATCTTTAAAACCCGCAGTATTCCATGAGATAAACTTCAAATCTCTGTTAAAAATTTGAATGCGGTTTAGGGCAGGAAGAAGATTTGCTAGAGAGAACTCCCGGTAACCAACTCCATTTTGAATTATCATCCCTCAAAGTTTGTTTAGAAAGAGGGGAATTTTTATAAAGAACTTGCCTCAGTCCAAACAACCCTTATGGTGATTGGTTGTAAAGTCAACCTTATAGACCAGCTATCCTAATGGTAGCATGGACAAAGCAGTCTTAGGCTAAACTCTTTTGGCATGTGAAGCCAGCTGTTTTACCACATATAACCCCTTGAATACCAAGTGAAAGGACACCACACAGGTTGTTATGAAAATAAACAATATATTTATTAACTAACATACACCTCTGAACTCTTTATGAGATCAGAGGGCTAAGCACATGACAATCTCTTAGGAAAAATACGTTTAAGTTGCACAATTTACAATGTTGCCCTAGGGGCGCAACAGACCATATACTAAACAAGTGGTATAAGGAAGTCGATAGAAGGAATGGAGCTGTCCAGAGGCTGTAGGATCGCTGGGACCACGCTACCCTAACTTTAGGTAAGTAATAGGAGGCCCTCGGAACGCGTGTGCAGAGTGTGAACTCACACGCGAGATGCGTAACAACGTCTATGGACAGTACAGTTTAAGAAAAAGGTTAGTTAGGGCAATCCTGACTAGTTAGGACTAAAACGACAATGGAACTGGACACTAGGAGAGTCAATCTACCCTTGAGCACCGAAATGCTCGTGTTACCTCACCCAGGGGCTGCGGGTGCGTAGGTGTCAAAGTGTGTCGGGTTTCCGCGTCGAAGTCTATAGAGCCTTGGAGAAAGATGCTGCAGGCGACCAGGAGGAAGATGTCCGGTGTGATCCAAGGGTGGATCGAAGATGCTGAAGACCTGAAAGCAGAGGGGACAATGTTCAAAGTCACTAGCCAGTGACTGGAGTGGAACCAGAGGCTGTCGTCGCGATCAGGTGAGAGTGGACGCTTGACTCTGCAGCCACGTGGACCAGGTGGTGTCTTCGACGACCAGGATGGAGGTACGAGCTGTCCCACGCAGGCTCTCGCTGTTGGCGGTGTCGGATCCGGATTTGGAGTCAACAGGCCTTGGTAAAGGCAACCCACGCGGTGAGTGGAAACGGCGGACCAGGAGGGTCCAGGGTGCTTCTCCTTTGCAGGGAAGCAAGGGCCAGTCTGGAGCAACCAGACCAGCAGATTGGATTTCAAGGTTCGTCGTCTAAGAGGTCACTAGCCAGCCGGCAAGTGACCAGACAACGCGTCGAGCAGCAAACAGGCAGAAGGGCCCCAAGCAGATCTCGTGGATGCTGGAGGGCTGGTCTTCGGTGCAGGAGCTAGAGAAAGGAAGGTTTTTGAATCAGTTGTAATTGGGTGCACTGCCAGTTTATACGCATTCGATTTTAATTACTGTGGGTATCCTAGGTGCTATTCGGCGAGTGGACAAACCTAAACCACTCCCTAGAGTAGAGGAACTACTGCTAATTACTTTACGAATTGCCGAAGCACTCTAATGTGAGTATACGAATTGTTCAGTAACAATTTACAAAATTCAAACACCAATTCTGACAGAAGTAACAAGAGATCCAAAAGATGAGTGAATCTTGGAGTCTTTAATGGAGATTACAGCCAGCCGACACGTGTTTCATCGCCTTCGCGATTCATCAGGGCTGAAACAAACAAATAAGTAGCGTCTAGCTTGTTCTTTGAACAGATGGATTTACATACAAGACCATAGTGTATGGCCGTTATAAAACATGCAATACAGCTTCCTCCTGCAGTGAGCATACAGTGATTGTTTCATTTTATCAGGTTTGTTTCGCTCGTGCAACCACAACACATCCGTGTCGGAGTTAAGGTGTATATTACCGATTGTCTATAATGACGTGAATATATGTGATAGTGATTGTGATGGATATGTGCAGGGACGAGATAACCATTGTATATCTCAAAGGCAAGCAATGACACATGCTCTATATCTTGGCGAAAGTGTCCTAATCGTGTGCGGCTCTTTCATCCTACATGCTAGTCCTTTTGTGAAAATAGTGAGAAACAAGTGTCATTGTGAGAGCATACCTAGAAGGCCGTATCAACGTCAGAAGGTCTGCATATTTTTGAGAAAAGGAAGACAAAATCGAAAAAATCTCATCACTAACCAAATTTTAGTGATATTCAGGCAAAATGTCACCAAATGAGACTGTTCGACATTAATTATATGACAGCTTACCGCTCAGCTGGTGATAATTCCGACCCAGCCGGGCCCGTGACCAGTTATGCTGGTTCGAGTGCGTCCAGCAGCGGTCAATATCTTTGTTTCTATGACAAAGTAAAAATAATATATGTTGTCTTAATATGTACTGTTCCAGACGTTATCAAGGTAAAATAAGATAGTTCTTTTCTGTATATTCTAATGTCACAGGGATAATCTCACTGGAGCTCTGGTATTTAAAAAACAAAATTAATTATATACCTGTGGGGAATTCCCTGTCTTATATTCCAACATTAATATTCGATCCAACTCATCACCACTTTCTAGCATGTCACGCAATACCCAAGGTACTGCTTATCCACTTACATGAGTATAGAATCAAGACGTATTATAATGGGCTCGGAGGTAACCCGATACAGTTCTTCGCGTTTATGATTTTCGTTATCAGAAAATTACTGTTAAGAGAAATGACAGTTATGTTATATATTGACACGGTTGGAACAAGTCATTATTGCGTAAGTCATAACTGTAAAGTTATTGTCCAGGTTTTACCTATTCCTTTTTCAATGCGTGGATACCAGTTTCGGTTCCAAATTACGGTGTACTCGAAGGTGAAGCTTTTCCTTTTTCAATGCGTGGATACCAGTTTCGGTTCCAAATTACGGTGTGCTCGAAGCTGAAGGGGAACGAGTAATAGTAGTTTTTAGACTATGTTAGTGTACGGAGAGTCATAAAATACAAGTTGTATCTCCGCGCTTGAAGAAGATCGCACAAATAACTCACCTGTGTTTTGGCTTCTCCAGCGCGTATGGCGGGTGCACCTCCTCCGAGCTCGGTTCCTGTTTGGACACGTGATTGTGTCCAAACAGACGTATATGCGTGCTTGAACGTAACGTGTTCTAAAGACTAGAACGCGTATGATACTTGTGTTACCGACCATGTTGGATGGTCTCTCATGTTGCAATTTACCCGTGTGGTGAAGATAAACGTCAATTACAGGAAATTTTCACACCGTGTACGATGAGAAATTGGCATAATATAGACACATTGTACTTATTTATATTTAGAGCGAAAAAAATGCGATGAGTAGATCGCAATTCGAGTGATGAAAAAAGTGCCCCTCGGGTATTTGTAAAAATGTATACGCTCCAATGTGAGAGTGGGTGTGATATCTGGGAAATTTGGGTATCTAGGATTGTTGATTCGTGCTGAAATATAGCGTGACATTAGTTTTAAAGATGGTTTCTTATGGTGAAGTGCGCACCGTGAATGATAATGATTTCCTAATTATGTGAAAAGCCCAATCATACTGTGACTGTTCAGCATCTAACATTTTGTACAGTATCATAAGTTGTTGCTTTGAGGTCTCATAATAGTATTCATATGTACAGGAGAATCATCCCAGCATTAGGAGAGATCTAAGTGTCGACGAGTTTACATGCACAGGTCTGCAGTATATTACAATTTTCATAAAAATTATTCAGACAATGTAGTACAAACAGTATCTCGTTTCTAGTCACCCAAAAAATATTGCATTTCTTGGTCATAATTTAATCCTGACTCTACAGATTTCAAACGCATAATCCAAATTGCTTCAGTGCGTCTCAATTTCAATTCTCGATTCCCACCTCTTACTGCCAATGGTATGGTTTCAATTCCAAAAAATTGCACATTTTTGTTCATATGATCTTTTTGGCAGGAGGCTACATGCAAAGCCACTGGATATTTAGGGTCACAATTTACAATCGCTCTTATATGTTCCATCATTCTTTCTTTCAATGGTCTTATTGTGCTTCCTACGTAATATTTGCCACATTCACATTCAATAATGTAAATGACAAATTTGGTTGTGCAATTGATGTTGCTCTTGATGGTATAACATATGTCATCTGGGCCTGTGAAATTTGTTGTGCCATGTTTGGCCCATTTACACATACTGCAGAACCCGCACTTGTGAAAACCCAAACCTCGTTGTGTCAACCAGTCAGTACTCCTAGTGTCACGGGGTACTGTTGGACTCAACTTATTTCGTAATGTATTTCCTCTTCTAAACGAGATTTGTGGTCGCTCTGTAATGTACTCGGTCAATGCTTTTTCGGATTTCAGTAAACTCCAATGTTTTGTTAAACTTTTTCTTAAGTCCAGATGGAGTGAATTGAAATCTGTGACCATTCTTATGCATTCCTTGTTATCTGAATTGTGCTTATGTCTGGTGGTTAGGGTGTCTACTCTCTTAACTCTTTTGATTCTTTTTTCAGCTTTTTTAATGGTGTTATTTGCATAACCCCTTGTGTGAAATCTTTCTTTCATGCTGGCAATACATCTCCCGAATTCACAGTCCTCACTACAGTTTCTTCTTGCCCGAATAAATTCGCCAAAAGGTATGGCGTTAATCTGGTGTGAGGGGTGTGAGCTCGATGCATGCAAGATTGCGTTGCATGCTGTTGACTTTCTGAACAGTCTACTATGCAGACAGGTGGAAGAAATATAGAACTCAATATCCAAGAATTCTATATTCGTTTTACTCCACTTCATGGTGAAGTTGATCTTCCACGTATTGTCATTTAGGTATTTGAAGAAATTTTGTAATTGCTCCTCTGAGCCTGACCAAATGAGGATGCAGTCATCAATATATCGACCCCAAAATATTATGGAGTCGATATATTGAGCACCCTTTGTGCCCCAAATTAGGTCTGCTTCCAGTGCCCCCATAAATAGGTTCGCAAACGAGGGTGATATCTTAGAGCCCATGGCTACACCTTGTTTTTGTCGGTACCAGTTTTTGTCACACATAAAGTAGTTATTTTTAAGGACCAATTCTATCATTGTTGATAGCATCTCAGTGTGTTTCCATAGTGTAGCTGGTCTGTTGAACAGGATTTTGTTAATGGCCTGAATACCCAGCTCTGTGTTGATACTGGTGTACAATGACACCACGTCCATTGTTACCAGAAGAAAATCTTCTTGCCATTCCATGTCTGCTAGGGTACTTAGGATATGTTTAGAATCCTGTATGTAGGACGGTAAGTTTTTAACTAGCGGACCCAGAAAGAGATCCACGTATTCTGCTATCCGTTCCGTGGGGCTCCCTATGCCAGAAACAATAGGTCTCCCTGGTGGAAAAGGGAGTTCCTTGTGAATCTTAGGTAAGGTGTATAACCATGGATATGTGGGTCTAAATACTTTCAAATATAGGTATTCTTCCTCGTTTAATAAACCTGATTGTTTCCACTTTAACAACTGAGAATTGATTTCTATTGTTAAGGGAACAATGGGGTTGTAAGTGAGGCGTTCGTAGCATACTTCATCTTGTAATTGCTGACTAATTTCTAGTTGATAGTCTATGCGATCCATAATCACTACGTTCCCTCCCTTGTCTGCCTCTCGTATGGTGATAGTGTTATCGTTCATAAGTGTGTTAAGTGCTACTCTTTCCCCAATGGTAAGGTTATCCTTATATTTGAACATTCTGTCCTTGCGTAGACGGTTCAGTTTGTCAAGATCCTCTAACACACGCTTGTAAAAAGTGTCTATGGCATTGCCACCAGGTAGGTAGGTTACCTCAGAAGTCGTGCTGGAGCAAAGTGCTGCTTCTTCCAAGATGGCCGGTCCCACGTGTCTCGTCGCACCCACGGATCTCAGCTGTACTGCAGTTGTAGGTAGAGGTCGGAGAGGTCTGGGAATCCGGGTCTCGTCGGGCTCTGAAGTCTGGATCCTCGAGGGAAGACGACAAAGGGAAGCCGCTGGATGCTGATGGTGCCTGCTTGCGCAGGGTGGACACTCCTTGCCCACAAGGGAGATTTCTTCAGTCTTCTGTTCAGAAAGTCGAAGTCCAGAGTTTCTTGTAGGGTTTCAGTTCAGGATTAATCTAATTTGGAATGGGACCAGCTCCTACCTTTATCCTGCTAAAGGGGGCTGTACTACGACTATGTCCCTCCTATGGGTGGGACCAGGAAGGGGGGAGGTTACATTACCTATCCTTTGTCCGGTCTTGCGCCAGAGCTGGGGCTGGAGAGCCCCAGGAACTGGTTTAGACCGGTGTATGCACAGGGACACCTTGTGTGCCCCACGCATGTCTCATCCCTTTCAGCCCTGTCCTACCCAATACACAAAATCCTGTCTGGGGTGGTGCTAGCACCTCCCAAGGCAGAAAACCCTTTGTCCAATCCTCCCTCGCTGCAAGGACTCCCAGCAGCAGGAGGTCAGACTTGTGTCTGTGGTGGCAGCATCCATTTTGTGATGCTGAGGCTCGGGTTAACTTTAACCGGGGTTCACAGTTACATACATGTCGTGTCCCTCTAGAAGGGTGGAATGCTACCCCCGTCGCCAGAATTGGCGAGGGGGTAGTATTCCAATTTGTATGACACCTTACTCGACATGTTTTGATAATGCTATACCAAAGTTAGCAATAACCGCAAGGATTATAATGCATTTAAGAGTATATGGTTTAGCGTTATCATGGAAACAGCTAAAGGACTTGGCTCCAAAAGCTGCAGACAGGCTCAGCTCATGCTAGAGCACAATCTCACATAATTCCAAGCACTCTGCCTCCAGGATTGTTAAGGCCTGCCATAGGAGTGACGTATAGGAGATAGGTGTCCATTTTAAGGTTAGATATAGGTATACTATATCTAAAGCAAAGGGTGATTACACCACCTTGCCCCAGCTGATTGATCAGCCAGTTGTGTCAGATTTCGATTGCCAGCCAGGGGTGGCATAATACATGCTGCAGCCCCTGGTAGGCCCTGGGTGCACCTATGCCCTGGGTACCTAAGGTACACTGTACAGGGGCTGATAAGGTGACTCAGTATCCAATTAGATGTGTACCTAAGGTACATGGAGTCCATTTTAACAGAGAGAGCAGGAAGCCTGGGGTCCTGAATAGCAGGATCCTAGGCCAACTAAGTCGAAAACCAGCAAAACACCAGGCAAAAAGTTGGGGGCAACCATAGTCAGAAATCCACCTTCCTACACCCTCTATAATAGTAGGATTGCCTGAGGGGTTTAAAGGACCAGCACAATTTTGGCTCTCAGTGAAGCCACAGTACTTGTTTCCCCTCTTCATTTTATTTTCTATTTTAACAAATGTCTTTAAAATGTGGAAAGGGTGGGGTCAAGGAGGTTTGGGGATCAAATTGGCAAAGATTGGGGCTGCTTAAATCCGAGTCTCTGCTTGGCCTTCAGGAGATTGTCCAACATCTGCCCTGCAAATAGATGCATGGGCATCATTCCTTCCAAACTAATGGGAATGGAGACACCCCTGAAGAGTATCCGGGTATGGGTCGACCCTGTGCTGCTGGACTGTTGCAGGAGGTGAATTGACTGGTGGGCAGCCCTCAAGAAGCGGTGCCATTGATCAGATAGGCACCCCTGGTCCCGGAGTGGGAGAAGAGAAGGAGGATTGCTTAGAGGCAAGCTTGTATTGCTGATCCTTCAATGTGAGAAGACTTAGGGGGCCGACAACACAGTCTAGGCAGCACCGAGAATGCGGAGCTCTGTGCTAGGAGCGAGGCAGTGAACCCGGTCCCAGGACCTGGAGACACCCTGCATGTAGCGGTCTCCCACTGGGAAAAAGTACCAGTGGGTCCCTTGAGAGAGGCCCGATCTAGGAATAGCTGAAGATCACCGACCAAGAGAGGAGGGCAACTCAAAGCTCAGGTGTAACCACACAACTTCATTTGTTCCTGATCTTGAGCAAGAGCGTATCAGACATCCTTGAAGAGCCGGGCCCCTAGAGAGTCATAAACACCCAAATAACTTAAAGAGTACTAGGATTGGAACCAGAGGTCTTCCTAACCCTTACAGATTGGACCTATAGTTTCTGGTTTACGGCTTAAAAATGCAAAGCTCTGTAAGAGTCATGAGTTTAGCAGCAATTTTGGCACTCCCTGCAAGCCAGGAATATTGGAAACAACATGACTGAACCGTCGCTCCCACCCTACCATACAACGGATAGCGACCCTAAAGAAACCTTCTATAGAGTGGGTACATCAGGCACTGACCTTTGATAGTCTGCAGCATTGTGAGGTGCCCATCACAATTCTGTGCAGTACACAAGAAAGAGATAAGATTCTCCAGTATTAGGGTGTCTTTCAAAGATTCACATGATTGAATATTCCCCATCGTCGAAGTGGGAGTCCCACGGTAAATAAAATAGCAATAAAATCCCAATAAAATATGTATGTAAAAACATAACACATAAAAATACACACTAGAAATAGTTGCAAATACCAGGTCATAATTCCCACATAGGAATACATGGCAAGAGAGAAAAACATTTGGCTCTCAGACGTCTACGGCTTCTTCTACACACGTTTCCACCTTAAAACGTGTAAAATTGTCGACAGGAGCGTCGACGATCGTCCTGTCGACGAGATCTGCCGTCTCCGGCTCGTCGACGACTACAGTGACGACGACTTCAGCTTCTGGTTCGTCGACGGTGGCTGCGTCTACGTCGACGAAGGTATGCCTCAGTTTCAAAACTGTCTCGTCGACTATACCAACCGCTTCGTCGTCGAAGAAGGCTCTCTCGTCGTCATCAGGATCTACGTCGACAAGAGTCGGGAAGAAAGCCTCCTTGTTGTTGACCACTCCGTTGATGAAGGTTCCGTCGACTGCGGTTTTGTCGACGACGGCCTCGTCTACATGGCTTAGTCGATGGCGGATCCGTCGGCGGCAGCTCCGTCGACGACGGCCCTGTCGACGGTGGCTCCATCGACGTCTGTCCTGTCATCGTCGACGGTATCGATGACCATTTCGTCGATGGTGGTGCCATCTTCCTTTGCATCCTTGCCTCTAGTGCTGCTTCCTTCATCCGGGTCTGGTGTTTCCTCCGCCAACCCTCTGCACCAACGTCGCCAAGTGCCTTTGGAACAGCTCGACATCCCACAGGACACGCAGCCCCCGTCGCCCCTGTTTGCGACAGGTTCTGAGCATGACTCGGTTTTTGAGGACGAAGAGGATGATCATTTCAGGGCAGCTCGTAGCCCTTCTGAATTAGTTATTAAGTGTCAGGACTATGGGGATGACCACGAGGACTTCTCTTTCCCTCATTTCCAATCTGCAATATATGCTAGAAGATTACAACAGGCGTTTCCCGCCATCTAGTCATGGTTCACCATGCCTACAGCACCTGGGCCAGCATCTGTTCGGCTGCCGTAACCGGCATCTGCGCCTGCACCACCTCCTCAACTGGCACCACCGCCTGTTACTGCTAAGACCTCTATTCAGGTCCATGCTACGGTGTATCAAGATGATGATGAAACTCAGCATCCGGAAAGAGAGGATGGTGAACTGCAGGGTGACGATACTGATGGTGATGGCGATATGCGAGACTGGAACGATTACCAGATTCAAACACCGTCCCCACCTCCTGCAACTCCGGGAAATTCCCCTCCTGTTGACATTGCAGGTTTCCATAAACTCATGGATAGGGCAACACTCCGTTTTAAACTTCCGATGGTTCAAAGGTAAGAGAACTGCTTCTTGTATGATTTTAAAAGTCAACCTTTCAAGCAAGTTCGAACAGTCCCAATCATCGATTTCATCTGGAATGAGGGGGTCAAGTTGATGCAAACGCTAAACTCCATCCCGGCTCAACTACCTTGCTTGGAGAAAAAGTATAAAGCGCCCCAGGGTTCTCCAGCTTGCCTGGTGGCACAACCTAAACTGGATTCTGTAGTCACCCAGGCCGCCCAGCGCCGTTCCAGAAACCCATCTTCCCCGATTACGGCTCCTCCAGATCGTGAGGGTCGTCGCCTAGATGCCATCGGGCAAAAATTCTCAACTATGGCTTCCACTACTGTAAGGCTCGCTAACGCATTGGCCATACTGGGGCGTTACGATCGTCAGATGTGCTCTGACATGTCTGCTTTAGTTGCCCTCATTCCGGAGTCCTCCAGGGCGGAGGCTTTTAAAATTCTACAAGAAGGAGAAAGAGCGTCCGAGGAGATCATCGACTGCTCCGTGGATATTGCCTGCACCGGCTTCCGTCAACTTGCAGGAGCGGCTGTTCTTCGGCGCCAGGGTTGGCTCCGGTCTACCTCTTTTTGTCAGGAGGTACAAGCCAAGATTCTCGACATGCCTCATGACGGCGAGGCATTCTTCGGTCAGCATGTCGATGAGGCGCTACAAACAATGAAAAAAGATACCGATACGGCTCGCTCTTTAGGCACTTTACAGTTCCGTAAACAGCCCTTTCGTGGTGCGCGCGGACGCGGCACCACCTCTTCCTTTCGTGAAGGATCAAACCAATACTGCTCCTATGGCCATGGAAACCAACGGTATTCCAACCAGCAGCAACAGACCTCACGGCAACAAACTTTCCAATCATACCGTGGAAAATCTTCCTATAGAGGTTCCACTTCCAAAAGGCAATGACTTACTTTTTCCGCACAAAGTTGGAGGTCGAATCTCTCCCTGTTATTTTCTCAATGGTCCGTTGAGAAGTTGGCCTGATATATGATGCTCACTAGTTCTAGTGATCACCTTGTATCAGTCCAAACAACCCTTATGGTGATTGGTTGTAAGTCAACCTTATAGTCCAGCTATCCTAGTGGTAGCATGAACAAAGCAGTCTTAGGCTAAACTCTTTTGGCATGTGAAGCCAGCTGTTTTACCATATATAACCCCTTGAAAACCAGATGAAAGGACACCACACAGGTTGTTATGAAAATAAACAATATATTTATTAATAACAAACACCTCTGAACTCTTTATGAGATCAGAGGGCTAAGCACATAACAATACTCTTCAGAAAAATACAGTAAGTCGCACAAATACAATGGTGCCCTAGGGGCACAACAAACCATATACTAAGTAAATGGTATAAGTAGAATGATTTAAGAAATGAGTATATCCAGAGGCTGTAGGATCTCTGGGACTACACTGCCCTAACCTTAAGTAAGGAGCAGGAGGCCCACAGGACGCATGTGCAGAGTGTGAACTCACACGCGAGATGCGGTACAAAGTCAATGGACACGAACAAGTTACAAGATAGGTGATTACGGACAAGTCCGACTGGTTACAACTAAAACTACAGGATACCCGGACACTAGGAGAGTCAGTCTACCTATGAGCACCGAAATGCTCTTGTTACCTCACCCACGGGCTGCGGGTGCATAGGTGTGAAAGTGTGTCGGGTTTCCTTGTTGAAGCCAATGGAGCCTTGAAGAAAAGATGCTGCAGGCGACCAGGAGGAAGATGTCCGGAGGGATCCAAGGGTGGATCGAGGAAGATGGAGACCTGAAAGCAGAGGGGACAGTGTTCACAGTCACTAGCCAGTGACTGGCGTGGAACCAGGAAGGAACCAGGTGATGTTGTCGCGATCAGGTGAAGAGGTGACGCTTGACTCTGCAGCCACGTGGACCAGGAGGTGTCTTCGACAACCAGGATGGAGGCACGAGTTGTCCCACGCAGGCTCTCGCTGTCGGCGGTGTCGGTTCTGGGGTCGGAGTCAACAGGCCTTGGCAAAGGCAACCAACGCGGTGAGTGAAGATGGCGTCTGGTACGGACCAGGAGGGTCCGGAGTACTTCTCCTTTGTAGGGAAGTAAGGGCAAGTCTGGAGCAATCAGACCAGCGGTGTAGATTTCAAGGATCGTCGTCTAGGAGGCCACTAGCCAGCCGGCAAGTGACCAGACAACGCATCGAGCAGCAAACAAGCAAAAGGGCCCCACGCAGATCTCGTGGATGCTGGAGGGCTGGTCTTTGGTGCAGGAGCTGCTCTGGGCTGGCGCTTCTCAATCCCCAAAGCGCTTTCTCGAGGATGCCTCTGAAACCGTGCTGGAAGCGAAGTGCAGTTTCTCCAAGATGGCTGGTCCCACGTGTCTCGTCGCACCCACGGATCTCAGCTGTGCTGCAGATGTGAGTTGAGGTCGGAGAGGTCTGGAAGTCCGGATCTCGTCGGGCTCTGAAGTCTGGTTCCGGCAGGAAGGACGACAAAGTGAACTGCTAGGATGCTTGATGGTGCCTGCTTGTGCATGGTGGTCACTCCTTGACCACAAGGGAGATTTCTTTAGTCTGCTGTGGAGCAGAACGTCGAAGTCCAGAGTTTCTTCTTTGTAGAGTCGTTCAGGATAATCTAATTTGGAATTGGACCAGCTCCTACCTTTATTCTGCTAAAGGGGGCTGTACTAGTGACTAGGTCCCTCCCATGGGTGGGACCAGGAAGGGGGGTGGTTACACCCCCTATCCTTTGTCCGGTTTCGCGCCAGAGCTGGGGCTGGAGTGCCCCAGCAACTGGTTTGAACCGGGGTATGCACAGGGACACCTTGTGTGCCCCAGGCATGTCTCATTCCTTTCAGCCTGCCCTACCTCAATACACAAAATCCTGTCTGGGGTGGTGCTAGCACCTCCCAAGGCAAGAAACCCTTTGTCCAGGCCTCCCTCGCTGGAAGGACTCCCAGCAGCAGGAGGTCAGACTCGTGTCTGTGGTGGCAGGATCCCTTTTGTGATGCTGAGGCTCTGTTTAACTTTAACCGGGGTTCTCAGTTATGGACATGTCGTATCCCTCTAGAAGGGTGGAATGCTATCCCTGTTGCCAGAACTGGCGAGGGGGGTAGTATTCCAAATCGTATGACACCTTACTCGACATGTTTTGATAATGCTATGCCAAGGTTAGCAATAACCGCGAGGATTATAATGCACTTAAGAGTATATGGTATAGCGTTATAATGGAACAGCTATAAGGACATGGTTCCGAAAGCTGCAGACAGGCTCAGCTCATGCTAGAGCACCATCTCACATAATTCCAAGCACTCTGCCTTCAGGATTGATAAGGCCTGCCATAGGAGTGACTTATAGGAATATATGTGTCCATTTTGGGTTAGATATAGGTATACTATATCTACAGCAAAGGGTGATTACACCACCTTGCCCCAGCTGTGTTACCAGCCAGTTGTGTCATTTTGGATGGCCAGCCAGGGGTGGCAAAAGATATGCTGCAGCCCCTAGTAGGCCTTGGATGCACCTATGCCCTGGGTACCTATAGTACACTGTACAGGGGCTGATAAGGTGACCCAATATCCAGTTGGAGATGTACCTAGGGTACATGGAGTACATTTTAAAGAGAGAGCAGATAGCCTGGGGCCCTGATTAGCAGGATCCCAGGCCAACTAAGTCGAAAACCAGCTAAACACTAGGCAAAAAATCTGGGGTAACCATAGTCAGGTATCCACCTTTCTACAGTCCTCAATCACCTCGGACCGTTGGGTATTGGACATTGTATCAAAGGGCCATGTTTTGGAGTTCGTAAAATTTCCTCCACACACTCCAACTGGTCAGCCTCCTGCGCACCTCAAAGAACTTTTCCAACAAATTTACATCATGATTCAGAAAGGTGCCATCGAAGTGGTTCCCAAGACTCAGAGGGGAATGGGATTTTATACCCGGTTTTCCTCATCCTCAAAAAGTCAGGCGACTGGCATCCAATTCTCGATTTACGGGCACTGAACAAATTCCTGAAGTGCCAATCCTTCCGCATGCTCACGCTGATGGAGATCTTACGTCTTCTCTGCAAGGACGACTTCATGACAACCATCGACCTCCAGGACGCTTACTTTCATGTGCCAATACTTACTCGTCACCGGAAGTACTTGCAATTCAGAGTGGGGCGGAGAGACTTTTAATTCAGGGTGCTGCCCTTCGGCCTGCGCTCCGCCCCTCGTGTCTTCACAAAGGTTGTGGCCCCAGTAGTGGCTTACCTACGTCTTCAGGGCGTCCAACTTTTTCCATACCTGGACGATTGTCTCATCAAGTCGCAGTCTCTCAGCCAGCTGTCTTGAGACACTCAACTCTGTCAGAATCTGTTTCGCTCCCTCGGCCTTTCCATCAATGCTGAGAAGTCTCAGATCGAACCATCTCGCTGCAGGACTTTTCTGAGCGCCACTCTGGATACGTCACTGGCCACAGCATTTGTGTCTTACGAACGTCAGCTACGGATTCTACGCCTGGTGACCCTCCTTTGCTCAAAAGAGTCCATTTCCGTTCGTATGTTGAAATCTTTTCTGGGGATGGCGTCTTCGTGTATCTCACTGATACCAAACTGCAGACTCAGGAGTCGCCCAATTCAGGAAGAATTGGACGGTCAGTGGCGTCAGGTCACCGGCTCCTTCAACGATCTCGTTCGTGTGACTACCCGGATGCGGTCAACTCTCCAGTGATGGGCGCAGCCTTCCAACATGGCTGCCGGGACCTCTTTCCTCACCACGACGCCGGAACTCACTCTGACCACAGATGCCTCCCTGGAAGGGTGGGGCGCGCACCTTCAAGGGCTGTTCATCAAGGGCAAATGGACCCAATCTCAACGCGCCTGGCACATCAACAGATTGGAGTTGATGGCCATCTTTCTGGCTCTCAAATCGTTCCGTCTTCTGATTCACGGGGAATCGGTGCTCATCCAAACAGACAATACCACCAGTATGCACTATGTGAACAAGTAGGGCGGCACCAAATCTACTCTCCTGTCTCGGCTGGCACAAACTATCTGGGACTGGGCGCTTCGGCACCAAGTTACCCTGACAGCAGTTCATCTACCAGGCGCCCCGAACATCCTAGCGGATTCCCTCAGCAAGTCCACATCCTCCACGCACGAGTGGGAGCTCCATCAGCCGACTCTGGACTACATCATTCGGCGTTAGGGTCATCCAGCCATAGATCTCTTTGCGAGCCCAGCGAACTGGAAATGCCCGTCCTTTGCAAGTTGGCTTCCCCATCCAGAATTGTCCGGGAATGCCCTTTTGATGGACTGGTGCGGTCTATTCGCCTACGCCTTTCCGCCGATTCCACTGGTTCCTCGAGTGTTGTGGAAGATGCGGAGACAGCCGCGCCGCATTCTCCTGATCGCTCCCAGATGGCCTCGACAAGCGTCGTTCTCCGAACTGCTGCTTCTTTCTCAGAGCGAACCAATTCTCCTTCAACCTCGAGCTGACCTCCTTACAATGGAAGAGGGCCTGATCTGTCATCCTGACCCCTCCTCTCTCAGATTATCAGCCTGGAACCTGAGCACCTTGAATTGAACATCCCTCCAGATTGCAGAGATAATCTGGCCAATGCCAGAGCTCCATCTACAATTATGACTTATAAACTGAAGTGGAACAGATTATGTCACTGGTGCATGGCTGCCAACATTCACCCTGTTCATTCTACTCTAGCTCAGCTTCTTCCATTCTTTCTGGAGCTGGCACAGTCAGGGCTTTCCCACTCCACTTTGAAAGTTTTCTTGGCAGCGATTTCTCGCTTCCGGCAGGATGGCTCCTCTTCTCTCTGCTCTTCCAGAATCATTTGTCAGTTCTTCAAAGGACTGTTCAGGAAGTACCCGCCCATTAGGCATCCTCCCCCAACCTGGCACCTCAACATTGTTTTGGTACAATTAATGAAGGCTCCATTCGAACACATCCACAAAGCGGATTTAAAATTTTTAACTTGGAAAGTGTCTCTTCTTCTTGCTTTAACCTCTTCACGTCGCGTGAGTGATGTTCACGCTGTAGGAGAGTAGGGTCTGCTATCCTATGGTCACCCCAAATTTTAGCTTTTTGCTTCACTGGTTTTTGACTTAATGTGGCTGTGGGCCTGCCAATGAGACCCACAGCCTGCTGTTCTCTCTCTTTAGGTGCCTTACCAATTGGAACATGGATCACCTTGTGAGCCCCTGTACAGTGTACCCTAGGTACCGAGGGCATAGGTGCATCCAAGGCCTGCCCGGGGCTGCAGCACGTATTGTGCCACCCCTATACTGGCCTTACTATTTGACACAACTGGCTGATCACTCAGCTGGGGCAAGGTGGTGTAATCACCCTTTGCTTTAGGTATAGTGTTCCTATATCTAACACATACAAGGACACACAGTAACCTATAGGTCACTCCTATGGCAGGCCTTATCGATCCTGGAGGCAGAGTGCTTGGTTATGTGTGAGATGGTGCTCTAGCATGAGCTGAGCCTGTCTGCAGCTTTCGGAACCATGTCCTTTAGCTGTTTCCTGATAGCGTCATACCATATACTCTTAAGTGCATTATGAACCTCGCGGTTAAATGCTAACTCTGGTTTGACATTATCAAAAACATGTCGAGTAAGGTGTCATACGAATTGGAATACTACCCCCTCGCCAATTTTGCCGACGGGGGTAGCATTCCACCCTTCTAGAGGGACACGACATGTACAGAACCCGAACCCCGGTTAAAGTTAAACAGAGCCTCAGCATCACAAAATGGATGCTGCCACCACAGACACAAGTCTGACCTCCTGCTGCTGGGAGTCCTTCCAGCGAGGAAGGCTTGGACAAAGGGTTTCCTGCCTTGGGAGGTGCTAGCACCACCCCAGACAGGATTTTGTGTATCTGGTTAGGTAGGGCTGAATAGAATCAGACATGCCCGGGGCACACAAGGTGTCCCCGTGCATGGGCCAGTTCAAACCGGTGCTGGGGCACTCCAGCCCCAGCTCTGGCGCGAAACTGGACAAAGGAAAGGGGGTGTAACCACCCCCCTTCCTGGTCCCACCCATAGGAGGGACCTAGTAGGTAGCCCAGCCCCTAGAATTGGTTTAAAAGTAGGAGCTGAGTCCCAAGACTGCAGATTACCCTGAAATTCGACTACAAGAAGAAGAAGACACTCTGGATCTTCGACGTTCTGCTGCTCAGAAGACTGAAGAATCTCCCTTGTGGCCAAGGAGTGGCCACCCTGTGAATACAGGCACCAACGACTGCTTTGCCGCCGCCTCCCGCCGGAGCCCGAGCTCAGAGCCTGACAAGAACCAGACTCCCAGACATCTAACATACCGATCCACAGTCCCTGCAAATCTTAGACGAGTGGAGGCGACCTGAGACGTGGGACCAGACCTCTTGAAAAGTCCCCGAGAAGCTGACTGCGCAGCACCTGAGGCACCCTCATCGCTGTGCTTGGGGTCTTGAGAAGCCCCACCAACGAGCTACATTTGCACCAAGGACCAGCCCTTCAGCTCTCACAAGATCTGCGTGGGGCCCTTCTGCTTTGTTCCACTCGACGCACCTATCCGGTTGCTAGTCCGTTGGCTAGTGGCCATCTTGGCGACTGAACTACAACTTTTCACCGCTGGTCTGGTTGCTCCAGATTGGCCCTTGCTGCTCCCAAAAGCAGCAACCCCTCTGACCTTGCTGGTTAGAGTGAGAAACCTTCTCTGTTTCCTGCTTGGCTTGCTTTAGCCAAGGCCTGTTTGCTCCGATCAAGAAGCCGAATCCGCCATCAACTAGAGCCTACGTGGGACAGCTCGTGAGTGACTCCTGGCTGTCCTCATCGTCGCCTAGTCCACGCTGCTGAAGAGACAAGCTTCACGACATCACCTGTTGGCACCCCACAACGCCTGGTTCCTTCCTGGTTCCACGCCGGTCACTGGCTAGTGACTGTGAAAATTGTCCCCTCTGCCTTCAGGTCTTCACCTCTTCAGATCCACCCTTGGATCCACTGGAACTCTTCACATCAGGTCGCCTGCAGCATCAACACTCCAAGGCTCCATCTGAACTCCTGCAGAATTCCCGACACACTTTGGCTCCAGTGCACCAGCTTCCTCTGGGTGAGGCAACGCTGGCACTCCGGTGCCCCCGAGTAGTCTATCACTCCTAGTGTCCAGATTCCAAAGGGTTAAGTTCTACACTGACCGGAAGACTTCCTACCCTTCACCTTTTTAACTTTTACGCATTCATTGACTTCAATGTAAATTGCTTCAAACTTTGCGCACTGCAAACCAGATCCTGTGGGCCTCCTAGTTCCTAACTTGAGTTACTACAGCACAGCCCCAGCGATTCCCAAGGCCCTAGGCCTTACTTCCTTTCGACTCGTGGTACTTATACCACTTCTTTAGTATATGGTTTATGGGGCCACCCGGGCCTATCCATATTTGTGCAACTTTTATATACTTATCAATTGAATTGTTTTAACGTGTTTGCTTCTGTGCTCATAAAGAGTTCAGGGGACTATTTGTAGTAATAAATACATATATATTTTGAATATATATCCTGTGTGGTGTCCTTTCACTTGGTGTTCAAGGGGGTTACATATGGTAATACAGCTGGCTTCACATGCCAAAAGAGTTTAGCCTAAGACTGCTTTGTCCACGCTACCACTAGGATAGCTGGTCTATAAGGTTGACTTACAACCAATCACCATAAGGGTTGTTTGGACTGATGCAAGGTGGTCACTAGAATTAGTGAACATCATATATCAGGCCAACTTCTCACATTGGTGAGCAGCGGTTGGGATTTGAGCTTGCTGTTGTTTTACCATTGTAATCTTTGCCAATACCTTGTGAAAGATCATACAGGTACCTATAGGTACATATAAAACAAGATAGTATATTTAAGTTATCCAGTATTATGGGTGTCTTTCATAGATTCACCTGCCTGAATCTTTTCCGGGAGTCTCCGGTATATAGAAAAGTAATGTCCTATAGACATATATAGTGAGAAATAGGCCTAAGGGCCTCACCTTAGTAGCCTATCTTTGTCCTTTTGTAAAAAGGACCAAACTCTAGAAGAGAGCCAATCAGCTAACACCTCCCTCTAGAACCTTCCTGTCAGGAGCCTCAGTCTCTCAGATTTTCTACCGCACGTTGTGCTAGGGAGTCTCCACCTGAGTTCTCCTCAGGTTTGCTTACTTTAAGCTTCTTTCTTCAGCAAAATCTGACTATGGCTGACCCTCAGAAGAGGGGTCTGTAGGAGAGTGGGGTCTGCAATCCTATGGTCACCCCCGATGTTTGCTTCACTGGTTTACGACTTTCCCTGGCTGTGGGCCTGCTAATCAGACCCACAGCCTAGCTGTATCTCTCTAAATTGACATCCATGTACCTTAGGTGCATATCTAATTGGATATTGGGTCACATTATCAGTCCCTGTACAGTGTACCTTAGGTACCCAGGGCATAGGTGCACTCCGGGCCTACCAGGGGCTGCAGCATGTATTATGCCACCCCTGGCTGGCCATCCAAATCTGACACAACTGGCTGATCAATCAGCTGGGGCAAGGTGATGTAATCACCCTTTGCTTTAGATATAGTATACCTATATCTAACCCTAAAATGGACACATATCCTCCTATCAGTCACTCCTATGGCAGGACTTATCAATCCTGAAGGCAGAGTGCTTGGAATTATGTGAGATGGTGCTCTAGCATGAGCTGAGCCTGTCTGCAGCTTTCGGAATCAAGTCCTTTAGCTGTTTCCATGATAACGCTATACCATATACTCTTAAGTGCATTATAATCCTCGCGGTTATTGCTAACTTTGGTATAGCATTATCAAAACATGTCGAGTAAGATGTCATACGAATTGGAATACTACCCCCTCGCCAATTCTGGCGATGGGGGTAGCATTCCACCCTTCTAGAGGGACACGACATGTATGTAACTGTGAACCCCGGTTAAAGTTAACTTGAGCCTCAGCAACACAAAATGGATGCTGCCACCACAGACACAAGTCTGACCTCCTGCTGCTAGGAGTCCTTCCAGCGAGGGAGGCTTGGACAAAGGGTTTCCTGCCTTGGGAGGTGCTAGCACCACCCCAGACAGGATTTTGTGTATTGGGTAGGACAGGGCTGAAAGGAATGAGACATGCCTGGTGTGAGAAGTTGGATCGATATGCAGCGTTCGCTATTCTAGCAACCGCTATGTATCGTTCCAAACGCCCCTTATGATGATTGGTTGTAAGTCAACCTATAGACCAGCTATCCTAGTAGCGTGGATACGAGCAGTCTAAGGCTAAAGACTCGAGAGGGCGTGTTAAGCCAGCTGTTTACCACACATGTACCCCTTGAACACCAAGTGAAAGGACACCACACAAGTGTTATGAAAATAAACAGGATATTTATTAAGATTCACAACAGCCCTGTACTCTTTATGAGGTCAGGGTACTAAGCACAAACCAAATCTCTTAGGAAAATACTTCAAGTGCACAATTAAAACAAGTGTCCGAGGACACAGAAAGTTTAGAGGTCTCGGGCGGACCCGATAAGGCAAGTCGGAAGCGAGGGACTCAGGACCCTAGAGTAAAGAGGCTATGCAGGCACCGAAATGCCGAGTTACCTAGCCACGAGGGCTGCGGCTGCACAAGTCTTACAGGCGTCGGGGGTCTTCGCTGACGAGCCAGGAGCCGGAAGAAAAGGAGTTGCTGGCCGGCGACCAGTGATGAATAGTTCGTAGAGATCCAAGCCTGGATCAGAGATCGTTGACACCTGAAAGCAGAGGGGACCAAGTTCGTACTACTAGCCAGTAGTCAGAGGGTACCAGGAGGGCACCGGTTGGCCGTCACCTCGACTAGGTGAGTGGGCGACGCTAGGCTCTGCAGTCTCACGGACCAGGAGGCGTTGTCGGCGACCCGGATGGAGGGCGAGCTGTCCCACGAAGGATGATGCTGTCGGCGTCGCTGGGCCCAGGATTGGGGCGACAAGCCTTGGCAAATTTCAGGGCCACTAGGTGGGCCTAAAATGGCGTCTTGAGGGGACCAGGAGGGTCCGGGGTGCTTCTCTCAAAGATAGAAGCAAAGGCCAGTCTGGAGCAACCAGACCAGCAGCGTTGGTTGTCGGATGTCGTCATAGGAGGGCACAAGCCAGCGGCTAGTGACCGGACAACGTGTTGAGCAGCGAGCAGAAGGGCCCCAAGCAGATCGTGGAGATGCTGGGAGACTGCACTTCGGTGCTGGAGCGGCTCAGGGTCGGGGCTTCTCGGACCCCAGAGCACTCACCAGGGAATTACTTCGATGGTCGTGCTGGTTAAGAGCGTGCAGGTTCTGATGATGGCCGGTCCCTCGAGGTCTCGTCGCACCCACAGATCACAGCTGGGCTGATGACGTGGGTAGAGGTCAGAGGTGCCAGGGAAGCCGGTTCTCGTCGAGCTGGGCCGTCGGATTCCTTGAGGAAGGACTTGCAGCAAACCGCAGAGTTCTTAGATGGTGCCCGCTGATGCAGGGTGACTACTCCTTAGTCACAAGGGAGAAATCTTGAGAAGAGTCTTGAAGTCCTTTCGTAGAAAGTATTCTTGATTCAAAGATGATCTAATTTGGAAGGGTCCCCGCTCCGGCCTTTATCCTAAAGAAAGGGGTGGGTACATGACTAGGTCCAGCCCTAAGGGTGGGACCAGGAAGGGGGGTAGTTACACCCCTCTCCCCTGCCGGACTTTCCCCAGGCCAGGGCTGGCGCCCCTGGAACTGGTTCTGACCAGCAGATGCGTAGTGAGCACCGGGGTGCCACTCCGCAGTCACCTTCTCGCAAAAGCCCTACCTACCCAGAATACACAAACCCTGTCTGGGACGGTGCGAACACCGCCCTTGCCAGGAAACCCTTTGTCCAAGCGCTCCTCGCTGGAAGGACTCCCAGCAGCAGGAGGTCAGACTCGTGTCTGTGGTGGCAGCATCCATTTTGTGGAGCTGAGGCTTTAGTTAACTTTAACCGGGGTTCACAGTTACGTACATGTCGTGTCCCTCTAGAAGGGCGGAATGCTAACCTCGTCGCCAGAATTGGTGAGGGGGCAGCATCCCGATTCGTATGACACCTTACTCGACATGTCTTGATAACGCGACACCGAAGTTACCGATGTGGTACGCGTTATCATGGAACAGCCATTGGGACTTTGTTCCGCAAGCTGCAACCGGGCTCGGCTCGGGCCAGAACCTAGTTCACACGAGCCCACGCACTCTGCCTTCAGGATTGTCAAGGCCTGCCATAGGAGTGACTGATAGGAACTCGTGCGTCCATGGTACGGTTAGATATAGGGCTACTATACCTAAAGCAAAGGGTGAGTACACGACTTTGCCCCAGCTGTCATGCAGCCAGTTGTGTCAAATTTAGGAGGCCAGCCAGGGGTGGCATAATACATGCTGCAGCCCCTGGCGGCCCTGGGTACACCTATGCCCTGCGTTACGGGGTCTGATAAGGTAGCCCAGTACCAATTGGTAAATGCACCTAGGGTACATGTCGTAATTTAGAAAGAGAACAGCCAGGCTGTGGGTCTGATTGGCAGGCCCACAGCCAGAGAAAGTCGTAAACCAGTGAAACAAAAGCAAAAAATCTGGGTGATCATGGGATTGCAGACCCTACTCTCCTACATGACACCCCCCCAAACGTTGGGACAATAAGCTAACCTTGACCAGGTGAGTCTTCTTGTTCTAAGTGGAAATATCTGGAGAGCCCATCGGCATTGCCATGATCAGTGCCAGGTCTATGTTCCACTGTAAAGTCCATCCCCTGTAGGGAAATGGACCACCTAAGCAGTTTGGGGTTTTCACCCTTCATCTGATTTAGCCACAAGAGGGGCTTATGGTCGGTCTGAATCTTGAAGTGAGTGCCAAACAAGTATGGCCTCAGCTTCTTCAGGGCCCAAACCACAGCAAAGGCCTTCCTCTCAATAGCTGACCAATTCTTCTCTCTAGGGGTCAGCCTTCTGCTTATGAAAGCAATGGGCTGGTCTTGACCATCAAAATTCAGCTGAGAAAGAACAGCTCCCACACCCAACTTAGAAGCATCTGTTTGGACAATGAATGGTTTGGAGTAGTCCGGACTCTTAAGGATAGGCGCTGTGCACATGGCCTGCTTTAGGTCATCGAATGTTTTTTGACAGCCTGCTGTCCACTGAACCTTTTTTGGCATTTTCTTACTTGTCAGTTCATTTAATGGTGTCACAATGGAACCATAGTTCCTGACAAACTTTCGGTAGTAACCAGTCAGGCCCAAGAAAGCTCGAACCTGAGTCTGGGTGGTTGGAGGAGCCCAGTCCCTGATTGACTGTATTTTGCTCTCCAGTGGCTGAACCTGGCCTCCACCTACAAGGTGGCCCAGGTATACAACCTGTGTCTGCCCTATCTGGCACTTGGTGGCCTTGATAGTGAGGCCTGCTGCTTGCAGAGCCTCTAACGCTTTCCGCAGGTGGACCAGGTGATCCTCCCAGGTGGAGCTAAAGACAGCAATATCATCGAGATACGCTGCACAGAAGTCATCCAGCCCAGTAAGGACTTGATTCACCAACCTTTGGAAGGTGGCAGGTGCATTTTTCAGACCAAAGGGCATTACCACAAATTGATAATGCCCACCAGGGGTTGAAAATGCTGTCTTGGGCTTGGCATCCTCAGCTAACCTGATTTGCCAATACCCAGCTGTTAAGTCAAATGTGCTTAAGTAGTTGGCAGAAGCCAATCTATCTATCAGCTCATCTGCCCTTGGTATTGGATGGGCATCAGTCTTAGTGACTGCATTGAGACCCCTGTAGTCTACGCAAAACCTCATCTCTCTCTTACCACACTGGGTGTGAGGCTTTGGCACTAGAACTACGGGACTAGCCCAAGGGCTATCCGAGGGTTCAATGACTCCCAGCTCCAACATTTTCTGCACTTCACTCTTGATGCAGTCTCTAACGTGATCAGGCTGCCGGTAGATTTTACTCTTGACGGGCAGGCTGTCACCAGTGTCAACCTCATGGGTGCACCAATCAGTCTGACTGGGTGTTAGAGAGAACATATGTCTGAAAGACTGAAGAACTTGTTTACAGTCTCTCTGTTGATGTTCGGAGAGGCTGCCACAAAAGACAACACCATCTACCGATCCATCGTCAGGATTCTGAGTGAGCAGGTCGGGGAGAGGGTCACTCTCCTCCTCCTGTCCCTCATCTAGGGCCATGAGCAAACTCATGTCCTTCCTGTCGACATATGCCTTGAGCCTGTTGACATGAAGCACCCTGTGGGGGCTCCGGGGAGTTCCCAGGTCGACCAGGTAGGTGACCTCTCCCTTTTTCTCCAGGATGGTGTAGGGCCCGGACCATTTGTCCTTGAGTGCTGCTGGGGCCACTGGCTCCAACACCCACACCTTCTGTCCAGGCTGGTAAACAGTCAAGACAGCCTTTTGGTCATGCCAAGCTTTTTGGAGTTCTTGGCTGGCCTTAAGGTTTTCGGATGCCTTCTCCATGTATTCAGCCATCCGCGAACGGATGCCAAGCACATAGTCCACTATGTTGGTTGCAGGCTTTTTGAGAGGTCTCTCCCATCCTTCCTTCACCAAACACAGGGGTCCTCTTACAGGATGCCCGTACAAAAGTTCAAAAGGGCTGTAGCCAACCCCCTTCTGTGGGACTTCTCGGTAAGCGAATAAAAGGCAGGGGATCAGGACGTCCCATCTACGCCGAAGCTTTTCAGGTAATCCATGAATCATCCCTTTTAGGGTCCTGTTGAATCTCTCAACAAGCCCATTGCATTGTGGATGATAGGGTGTAGTGAACTTGTAGTTGACACCACATTCCTTCCACATAGCAGTTAAGTAGCTCGACATAAAGTTTGCACCTCTGTCGGAGACGACCTCCTTAGGGAAGCCCACCCTGGAGAATACTCCAACTAGGGCTCTTGCCACAACAGGTGCTGTAGTGGTCCTAAGGGGAATAGCTTCAGGATACCTGGTGGCATGATCCACTACCACCAGTATAAACTTGTGCCCTGATGCTGTTGGTGGTTCCATGGGACCGACGATGTCAATCCCCACCCGTTCAAAGGGCACCCCCACCACAGGCATTGGTATAAGGGGGGCCTTTGTCGTGTCACCTGACTTACCACTGGCTTGGCAAGTGACACAGGAGCGGCAAAACTCCTTGGTATCTTCGTTCATATGAGGCCAGTGAAAGTGTGAGACAAGCCTGTCCCACGTCTTCGTCTGGCCTAAGTGACCTGCTAAGGGAATCTCGTGGGCCAAGGTAAGGAGGAAACCACGCTGAGACAAGGGTACAACCAGCCTCCTGGTCATGCCAGGCTTGGGGTCTCTTGACTCAGTGTACAGGAGTCCATCTTCCCAGTATACCTTGTGGGTACCTGTGGCGTTCCCAGCAGCCTCAGCAGCAGCCTGCTGTCTGAGGGGTTCAAGAGAAGGGCAGTCTAACTGGTCCTTCCCCAGGTCTTCCCTTGAGGGTCCCCCTGAACCCAAGAATTCAACTTGATCAAGTTCGAACTCTCTCGGCTCAGTTTCCCTCAATTCCTGTAGGTCAGCCTCCTCTGAGACTTGATCCACGACCTGGGGCAAGGGGGAAGGCGCAGCCTTAACCCTACCGCTCTTTTTCTTGGGAGGTGTCTGGTCCGTTGTTCCAGGATCCAGCACCTGTTCAGTGGGGCATTTCCTGACCTGTGACCTGGTCACAGCGAACACATGTGCTGGCAAGCCTAACATTTCCATGTGAGTCCGGTGCTCCACTTCTGACCATTGTGATGACTCCAAATCATTGCCCAACAAACAATCCACTGGGAGGTCTGAACTAACTACAACCTTCTTTTGGCCAGTTACCCCTCCCCAGGAGAAAGCTACAATTGCCATACTGTGATTGGTAGTGACATTGCTTGCATTGGTCACCAGGAATTCTGTACCTGGCATGATCTGTCCAGGGTCCACAAAGTTAGGTGTCACCATGGTGACACTGGCACAAGTGTCCCTATAGGCCTGAGCCATTTTTCCATTTATGAAAGGTGTCTGTCTGTATTTGCCCAAAGTATTGGGACTTACGTCAGGGGACATATCCACATCCCCTGTACTGACAAGGACAGCCTGAGTGAGTGTACCAACTAAGTTGTCACGCCCCTCAGAACCCAGGGTTAACCCTACTAAACCCTTGGGAGGTGCACTACCACTGCTGGCTGTACTAGGGGGCACAGGTGACTTAGGGGCTGCAGTGGCAGGAGTCTGCCCTCCTCCTTTCTTGGTGCACTCACTAAACCAGTGAGATTTACTTTTGCAGTACTGGCACCATCTTTTGGATTGGCCTTCTTTCTTCTTTTGGGGAGCCTGACCCCCACCCTCTTTGGGTTGTTGGGGACCTGTCGAAGACTTCTGGTCATTTTGTTCCCCCTTAGAATCTTTACCCTTCTGGTCTGCTTTCTTCTGACCACCTTGATTCTGGCCCTGGTTCTGTTTAACTCTTGTACGAACCCATCTGTCTGCCTTCTTTCCCAATTCTTGGGGAGAGGTCAGATCCGAGTCGACAAGATGCTGATGCAACAACTGGTTCTGACAATTGTTTAAAATTTGTTCTCTCATCATCAAATTATACTATCCTTGGTAATCAGTAACCTTACTGCCCAGCAACCAGCCTTCAAAAGCCTTAGTGGCACAATCGACAAAGTCAGACCAATCTTGAGACTGCGTTTTCTGGGTATCCCTGAACAGCACCCTGTACTGCTCAGTGGTTAGGCCAAACCCTTCAACCAGTGTATTCTTCAAGACGTGGTAATTATTAGCATCCTCTACCCTTGTGGTGAGGAGCTTGTCTCTTCCTTTACCTTCAAAGGAGAGCCACAAGATAGCTGCCCACTGACTCTGGGGAACTCCTTGCACAGTGCAGGCCCTCTCCAAAGCAGTAATCCATTTGTGGATGTCGTCCCCTTGTTTAAAGGGGGGCACTATCTTACCAAGGTGTTTTGTATCAAAACTCCTTTCCCTATTACTAGGTACAATGCTGCCACCAGTGGGGACTACCCCACTTAACTGTTGCTCTCTAGCAAAGGCAAGCCTTTCTTTGGCCAGGGCAAGTTCTTCCCTTTCAATCCTCAGATTAGCTGCCCTTTCCTTAGCTTCGTACACTCTCCGCTGAGGGGACGTCATCCCTCTTTGAGAAGAGTTGTGAGAGCCATTGGTTTGATGGGATCTGCCAGAGTCTCTTGACAGAGATCTGGCTCGTCCATTCCCAATGTTAAGCTGACCTGATAGTGGCCCCAGGGGTCCCCCAGTACCACTGTCATGTTTGCTTAAGTTGGACCTGCTTAGTCTACCGACTTCTACCTGTCCCTTATCTGCCTCATCCCCAGATGGATCCTCATTCTCATCATCCTCTACATCTTCAGTCTCAGTTGAGAGGTGGATGAGGTCAGGATCGTCTCTGGTTCCCTCAAGGGGAGACATGTCTCCTTCTGGATTAGAAGAGCTAAGAAGGGTCTCAGCTTTTCCGGCATCATAAGTCTCCAAGAGACCAATCAGAAAGGAAGTTGTGGGGTTAGACCCCTGCTTGATCTTCCTGGAGTGACACACTTGTCTTAACTCCTTGAAGCTCAGCACAGTATATCTTGAAGGGATGACCTGTGGAGGGTCAGCTGACACAAGGGGAGACTCAGAGTTTCCTCCTTTGTCCGACATACTGTTTCTAGTGTGGTGTAAGTGATGCACCTACCTACACTATGTGTTTACCTACTGATCCCTCGCTAAGAGTTGCAGCCAAGGTGTGCTAGGCCTTGAGGAGCTGCAACAGCTGGTTCAGTAGAACTCAGAGTATTCTAAGCTTGGTTATATGTACTAACAGTACTTATGTGATCTTTCAACAAGATATTCTTAGGATACGTGTGGTAAAACAACAGCAAGCTCAAATCCCAACCGCTGCTCACCAATGTGAGAAGTTGGCCCGATATGCAGCGTTCGCTATTCTAGCGACCGCTATGTATCGTTCCAAACGCCCCTTATGATGATTGGTTGTAAGTCAACCTATAGACCAGCTATCCTAGTAGCGTGGATACGAGCAGTCTAAGGCTAAAGACTCGAGAGGGCGTGTTAAGCCAGCTGTTTACCACACATGTACCCCTTGAACACCAAGTGAAAGGACACCACACAAGTGTTATGAAAATAAACAGGATATTTATTAAGATTCACAACAGCCCTGTACTCTTTATGAGGTCAGGGTACTTAGCACAAACCAAATCTCTTAGGAAAATACTTCAAGTGCACAATTAAAACAAGTGTCCGAGGACACGGAAAGTTTAGAGGTCTCGGGCGGACCCGATAAGGCAAGTCGGAAGCGAGGGACTCAGGACCCTAGAGTAAAGAGGCTAAGCAGGCACCGAAATGCCGAGTTACCTAGCCACGAGGGCTGCAGCTGCACAAGTCTTACAGGCGTCGGGGGTCTTCGCTGACGAGCCAGGAGCCGGAAGAAAAGGAGTTGCTGGCCGGCGACCAGTGATGAATAGTTCGTAGAGATCCAAGCCTGGATCAGAGATCGTTGACACCTGAAAGCAGAGGGGACCAAGTTCGTACTACTAGCCAGTAGTCAGAAGGTACCAGGAGGGCACCGGTTGGCCGTCACCTCGACTAGGTGAGTGGGCGACGCTAGGCTCTGCAGTCTCACGGACCAGGAGGCGTTGTCGGCGACCCGGATGGAGGGCGAGCTGTCCCACGAAGGATGATGCTGTCGGCGTCGCTGGGCCCAGGATTGGGGCGACAAGCCTTGGCAAATTTCAGGGCCACGTGGGGGGCCTAAAATGGCGTCTTGAGGGGACCAGGAGGGTCCGGGGTGCTTCTCTCAAAGATAGAAGCAAAGGCCAGTCTGGAGCAACCAGACCAGCAGCGTTGGTTGTCGGATGTCGTCACAGGAGGGCACAAGCCAGCGGCTAGTGACCGGACAACGTGTTGAGCAGCGAGCAGAAGGGCCCCACGCAGATCGTGGAGATGCTGGGAGACTGCACTTCGGTGCTGGAGCGGCTCAGGGTCGGGGCTTCTCGGACCCCAGAGCACTCACCAGGGAATTACTTCGATGGTCGTGCTGGTTAAGAGCGTGCAGGTTCTGATGATGGCCGGTCCCTCGAGGTCTCGTCGCACCCACAGATCACAGCTGGGCTGATGACGTGGGTAGAGGTCAGAGGTGCCAGGGAAGCCGGTTCTCGTCGAGCTGGGCCGTCGGATTCCTTGAGGAAGGACTTGCAGCAAACCGCAGAGTTCTTAGATGGTGCCCGCTGATGCAGGGTGACTACTCCTTAGTCACAAGGGAGAAATCTTGAGAAGAGTCTCGAAGTCCTTTCGTAGAAAGTATTCTTGATTCAAAGATGATCTAATTTGGAAGGGTCCCCGCTCCGGCCTTTATCCTAAAGAAAGGGGTGGGTACATGACTAGGTCCAGCCCTAAGGGTGGGACCAGGAAGGGGGGTAGTTACACCCCTCTCCCCTGCCGGACTTTCCCCAGGCCAGGGCTGGCGCCCCTGGAACTGGTTCTGACCGGCAGATGCGTAGTGAGCACCGGGGTGCCACTCCGCAGTCACCTTCTCGCAAAAGCCCTACCTACCCAGAATACACAAACCCTGTCTGGGACGGTGCGAACACCGCCCTTGCCAGGAAACCCTTTGTCCAAGCGCTCCTCGCTGGAAGGACTCCCAGCAGCAGGAGGTCAGACTTGTGTCTGTGGTGGCAGCATCCATTTTGTGGAGCTGAGGCTTTAGTTAACTTTAACCGGGGTTCACAGTTACGTACATGTCGTGTCCCTCTAGAAGGGCGGAATGCTAACCTCGTCGCCAGAATTGGTGAGGGGGCAGCATCCCGATTCGTATGACACCTTACTCGACATGTCTTGATAACGCGACACCGAAGTTACCGATGTGGTACGCGTTATCATGGAACAGCCATTGGGACTTTGTTCCGCAAGCTGCAACCGGGCTCGGCTCGGGCCAGAACCTAGTTCACACGAGCCCACGCACTCTGCCTTCAGAATTGTCAAGGCCTGCCATAGGAGTGACTGATAGGAACTCGTGCGTCCATGGTACGGTTAGATATAAGGCTACTATACCTAAAGCAAAGGGTGAGTACACGACTTTGCCCCAGCTGTCATGCAGCCAGTTGTGTCAAATTTAGGAGGCCAGCCAGGGGTGGCATAATACATGCTGCAGCCCCTGGCGGCCCTGGGTACACCTATGCCCTGCGTTACGGGGTCTGATAAGGTAGCCCAGTACCAATTGGTAAATGCACCTAGGGTACATGTCGTAATTTAGAAAGAGAACAGCCAGGCTGTGGGTCTGATTGGCAGGCCCACAGCCAGAGAAAGTCGTAAACCAGTGAAACAAAAGCAAAAAATCTGGGTGATCATGGGATTGCAGACCCTACTCTCCTACACCTGGGGCACACAAGGTGTCCCTGTGCATACACCGGTCTAAACCAGTTCCTGGGGCTCTCCAGCCCCAGCTCTGGCGCAAGACCGGACAAAGGATAGGGGGTGTAACCACCCCCCTTCCTGGTCCCACCCATAGGAGGCACCTAGTCGTAGTACAGCCCCCTTTAGCAGGATAAAGGTAGGAGCTGGTCCCATTCCAAATTAGATTAATCCTGAACTGAAACTCTACAAGAAACTCTGGACTTCGACTTTCTGAACAGAAGACTGAAGACATCTCCCTTGTGGGCAAGGAGTGTCCACCCTGCGCAAGCAGGCACCATCAGCGTCCAGCGACTTCCCTTTGTCGTCTTCCCTCGAGGATCCAGACTTCAGAGCCCGACGAGACCATGATTCCCAGACCTCTCCGACCTCTACCTACATCTGCAGCACAGCTGAGATCCGTGGGTGCGACGAGACACGTGGGACCGGCCATCTTGGAAGAAGCAGCACTTCGCTCCAGCACGACTTCTGAGGTAACCGCAACCAAGTGCTTTGGGGACTGAGAAGCCCCAGCCCCGAGCAGCTCCTGCACCGAAGACCAGCCCTCCAGCATCCACGAGATCTGCGTGGGGCCCTTCTGCCTGTTTGCTGCTCGACGCGTTGTCTGGTCACCTGCCGGCTGGCTAGTGACCTCTTAGACGACGAACCTTGAAATCCAATCTGCTGGTCTGGTTGCTCCAGACTAGCTCTTGCTTCCCTGCAAAGGAGAAGCACCCCGGAACCTCCTGGTCCGCACCAGACGCCGTTTCCACTCACCGCGTGAGTTGCCTTTGCCAAGGCCTGTTGACTCTAAATCCGGATCCGAAACCGCCGACAGCGAGAGCCTGCGTGGGACAGCTCGTGCCTCCATCCTGGTTGTCGAAGACACCTCCTGGTCCACGTGGCTGCAGAGACAAGCGTCCACTCTTCACCTGATTGCGACGACGACATCTGGTTCCTTCCTGGTTCCACTCCAGTCACTGGCTAGTGACTTTGAACATTGTCCCCTCTGCTTTCAGGTTCTCCTCTTCACCGACCCACCCTTGGATCGCACCGGACATCTTCCTCCTGGTCTCCTGCATCATCTTTTCTTCCAGGCTACATAGACTTAAAGCCGGAACCCGACACGACTTTGCACCTATGCACCCGCAGCCCGTGGGTGAGGTAACAAGAGCATTTCGGTGCTCAAGGGTAGATTGACTCTCCTAGTGTCCAGTTCCATTGTCGTTTTAGTCCTAACTAGTCAGGATTGTCCGTACTCACCTTTTTCTTGAACTGTACTGTCCATAGACGTTGTTACGCATCTCGCGTGTGAGTTCACACTCTGCACACGCGTTCCATGGGCCTCCTTTTACTTACCTAAAGTTAGGGTAGCGTGGTCCCAGCGATCCTACAGCCTCTGGACTGCTCCATTCCTTCTATCGACTTCCTTATACCACTTGTTTAGTATATGGTCTGTTGCGCCCCTAGGGCAACATTGTAACTCGTGCAACTTAAACCTATTTTTCCTAAGAGATTGTCATGTGCTTAGCCCTCTGACCTCATAAAGATTTCAGAGGTGTATGTTAGTTAATATATATATTGTTTATTTTCATAACAACCTGTGTGGTGTCCTTTCACTTGGTATTCAAGGGGTTATATGTGGTAAAACAGCTGGCTTCACATGCCAAAAGAGTTTAGCCCAAGACTGCTTTGTCCATGCTACCATTAGGATAGCTGGTCTATAAGGTTGACTTTACAACCAATCACCATAAGGGTTGTTTGGACTGATACAAGGTGATCACTAGAACTAGTGAGCATCATATATCAGGCCAACTTCTCACATTGGTGTGCAGCGGTTGGGATTTGTGCTTGCTGTTGTTTTTACCAAATATAATCTTGAGATATCATTTGAAAGATCACATAAGGTACCATAGGTACATATAACAAGCTTAGAAATACTCTGAGTTCTACTGAACCAGCTGTTGTAGTAGAAAGGGAGTAGCACACCCTGACTACAACTCTTAGCAAGGGATCAGTAGGAAAACCCATAGTGTAGGTAAGTGCACAACTTACACCTCACTAGAAAGCATATCTACCCATGGAGAGCCTTCAGTGACTCCCCTAGAGGTTAGTGACCCTCCACAGGTCATTTCAAAATATGCAGCCCTCAGCTTCCAGGAGATGAGACAATTGTGGGATATGGGACATATCCCACAATTGTCACAATTTCCCACAATTGTGGGAAATGAGACATATCAGGGACTGGATGAACCACAACCATCTCAAACTCAACCCCGATAAAACAGAACTGGTGTTGACGGGTGGTTCGTCCAGCCCCTGGTCCCCCCTCTTCTGGCCCCCTTCTCTCGGTCCTTCTCCTGTTCCCTCTCCCTCAGTCAAAACCTTGGGCATTAAACTTAATTCACAACTCACCCTTCACTCCCAGGTCAGCTCTGTGGTTTCTTCTTCCTTTCTCTCACTGCGCACTATTCGCAGGGTGTCCCGATTCTTCACTTTCTCCGCACTGAAACTCATCATTCTGGCCATGGTGGTGTCCCGCCTGGACTACGGGAACGCCCTGTATGCTGGTATTTCCGCATACAGCTTACGCCGCCTTCAACAAATACAGAACCAGGCGGCCCGCCTGGCCTTCAATCTCCCCAAATTCCACCACTCCACCCCTCTTTTGAAATCACTGCACTGGCTCCCCGTGCGAGCTAGAATTCAATTCAAGCTCGCATGCATTACTTTCCTGGCCCGCTCCAGTTCGGCGCCAGCCTTCATCTCCTCTGAGATCGTCCCCTATGTCCCCACTAGGGCTCTACGATCCTCCACCCAGTCCCTCCTCACCATCCCACGCTTCCGGAGAAAGAAGTGGGGTGGATCTAAATTTTCTGTCCTCGCCCCTACCCTCTGGAATTCCCTTCCCCTTGAACTTCGCTCCATCCCCCTCTATTCACAATTCCGTAAAAACCTCAAAACCTATCTTTTCACTAAATCCTTTGACTAATTGCCCGCTTTGACCTCCCTTCCTCCACCCTCAGTCCCCGTTAGTTATAGCGCCAAGAAGCCGCTGGTATACGTGCGCTTAAGAAGAACTTTTAAACTCAAACTTGTGTACCTCCAGGAAACTGAAACAGGGTTCTAACCCTACCACTTCTTTTCTGATAGGTCTCTTAGAGACATTTGATGCCAGAAGGGCTTCTAATCCAGGCCCCTCTGATCTTACAGATGGAAGCATACCTCCCTTAGAAGTAGACCCTGAATCTAACCTCCCTGAAACAGAAAATGCAGAAGGTAGGGAAGAGGGGGACACCTCTGATGAGGAGGTAGAAAATGGTCCAGTTGTAGTTGGTAGACTTACCAGGGACAATGTAAGCCTACATGAGGGTGGAACTGGGGGAGCCCCAAATCCATCCTCAGGCAGCCCTAACCTTGGGAATAGACGAGTTAGGTCTCGCTCCAGAGGCTCTAACAGATCTATTCACACCCATGTCTCTCAGGCATCTTCTCAGAGAGGGATGACATCCCCTCAGAGAAGAGAGCATGAAGCTAAGGTGAGGGAAGTCAATCTGAGGATTGAGAGGGAAGAACTTGCCTTCTGCCAAAGAAAGACTTGCCTTTGCCAGAGAGCAGAAATTGAGTGGGGTGGAACCCACTGGTGGCAGCATTATCCCTAGAGATAAAGACAGGATTTTTTATACTAGACACCTGAGTAAAATAGAGCCCCCCTTTAAGGTAGGGGATGACATCCACAAATGGATGACTGCTCTGGAGAGGGACTGCACTGTACAGTGCATCCCCCAGGGTCAGTGGGCAGCTATATTGTGGCTCTCCTTTGAAGGTAAAGGTAGAGATAAGCTCCTCACTACTAGAGCTGAGGATGCTAACAATTACCAAGTCCTCAAAAATACACTGATTGATGGGTTTGGCTTAACAACTGAACAGTACAGGTTGATGTTCAGAGACACCCAGAAAACTCAGTCTCAGGATTGGACTGACTTTGTTGATTGTGCCACTAAGGCTTTTGAAGGCTGGTTACTGGGAAGTAAAGTTACTGATTACACAGGATTGTATAATCTAATTATGAGAGAGCAAATCTTAAGTAATTGTCAGAACCAGTTGTTGCATCAGTACCTTATTGACTCAGATCTGACCTCTCCCCAAGAACTGGGAAAGAAGGCAGACAGATGGGTCAGGACAAGAGTCAAGCAGCAGAACCAGAACCAGGGTGGTGGCCAGAAGAAAGCAGACCAGAAGGGTAATGAGAATAAGCAAAATGACCAGAAGTCTTCAACAGGGCCCCAACAATCTAAGAAGGGTGGGTTTCAGAATTCCCAAAAGAAGAAGAATGATGGTCCAAGAAAACCATGGTGCTAATACTGTAGAAGTAAGACTCACTGGTTTAGTGAGTGCACCAAGAAAGGCCCAGCTCCTACCACTACTGCCCCTAAGGCACCCGCACCCCCTAGTACAGTTAGTAGTGGTAGTGCACCTCCCAAGGCTCTAGTAGGGTTAACCCTGGGAACTGAGGTGGGTTCTGACTTAGTCAGAATACCTACTCAGGCTGTTCTTGTTTGTACTGGGGACATGGATATGACCCCTACTGTAAGTCCTAGTACTCTGGGCAAATACAGACAAACACATTTAATAAATGGAAAAATTGCTTAGGCCTACAGGGACACTTGTGCCAGGGTCACTATGGTGACACTAAACTTTGTGGGCCCTGAACAGGTAATACTAGGTTCAGACTACCTAGTGACCAATGCTAGCAATGTCACTGCCTATCACAGTATGGCAATTGTTAACTTCTCCCGGGGAGGGGTAACTGGCCTCAAAAGGGTTGTAATTAGTTCAGACCTCCCAGTAGACTGTCTTTTGGGCAATGATTTGGAATCCTCCTTATGGTCATATGTGGAGTATAGGACTCATGTGGAAATGTTAGGTTTGTCAACACATGTCCTTGCTGTGGCCAGGTCACAGGCCAAGAAAAGCCCAGCTGAACAAGTGCTGGATCCTGGAAAAATGTACCAGACACTACCCAAGAGAAAGAGCAGTAGGGTAAAGGCAGTGCCTTCCCCCCTGCCTCAGGTGGAGGATCAGCCCTCACAGGAGGCTGACCTAGAGACCCCAGAAGGAACTGTCCTAGAAGAGGAACTTGAACCTGAACAGGTTGAGTTTCTTGGGACAGGGGGACCTTCCAGGGCAGAGTTGAGGCAGGCACAGTTAGACTGTTCCTCTCTTGAACCCCTCAGACAGCAGGCTGCTGCTGAGGCTGCAGGGAATGCCACAGGTACCCACAAGGTGTACTGGGATGATGGACTCCTATACTCTGAGGCAAGAGACCCTAAGCCTGGTGCTACCAGGAGGCTGGTCATACCCTTGTCTCTGAGAGGTTTCCTTCTTACCTTGGCCCATGAGAGTCCCCTTGCAGGTCACTTAGGCCAGAACAAGACTTGGGACAGGCTTGTCCCACACTTTCACTGGCCCCATATGTCTGAAGACACAAAAGAGTTTTGTCGCTCATGTGTCACTGTCAAGCCAGTGGCAAATCAGGTGGCACAACAAAGGCCCCCCTTATACCACTACATGTGGTGGGGGTGCCCTTTGAAAGAGTGGGGATTGACATTGTTGGCCCAATGGACCCCCCAACAGCATCTGGGCATAGATTTATACTGGTGGTAGTGGATCATGCCACCAGGTATCCAGAAGCTATTCCCACTTAGGACCACTGCAGCTCCTGTTGTGGCCAGGGCCCTACTTGAAGTTTTCTCCAGAATGGGGTTTCCTAAGGAGGTTATCTCTGACAGAGGTGCAAACTTCATGTCAGGATACTTGACTGCTATGTGGAAGGAGTGTGGAGTAAATTCCAAATTTACCACACCCTATCATCCACAGTGCAATGGGCTTGTGGAGAGATTCAACAAGACCCTAAAAGGGATGATAAAAGGTTTACCAGAAAAGATTAGGCGAAGATGGGACATCCTTTTACCCTGCCTTCTGTTTGCTTACAGAGAGGTCCCACAGAAGGGGGTTGGCTACAGCCCTTTTGAGCTTCTATGTGGGCATCCTGTAAGAGGACCTATTGGATTTGGCCCTTCTGGCAGGTTCACCCCTGAACTTTTTGCCTAGTGTTAATAAATAATTATAGTGATTTCTGGTCTTTGTGCACTTTGACACTGTGGTGCAGTGTAAAGTGCGTTCGCTCCCTGAGTGCGTGTGTGAGATTGGCCTGCCCTCCCATAGGAATGCATGGGGAATGTCTGTGTCCCTGGTAGTTCCTGATGCATGAGGTGTGCATGCTCGAGTTTGGTATGGGCAAACTCGTGTGATTGAATGCTTCGCAATGATGTATGTGGCATGATTGTGTCTTGTGCGGAAGTGCCACTTCTAGGAGTTGGCATATTAGTGTAAAATATGCCTGGCGTGTGATTGGCTGGAGCTGGCTGGTGAGCCTGGCTCCAGGGAGTCTGTGTGGGTCTGCCCCTTTGGTGAATGGAGATATTGGCATGCTGATGTGAGGGAGGGGCTGCACCTGTGTCCTGAATGAGGCTTGGTTTTCCCCCACACAATGCTGGCTCCGCCCCCTGTGGTGCGACTGATGACCCTAGCCTCCCTAGTGAATGAAAGGGGTGGTTGAGCCATCAAGGGTGCTCCAAAACTAGCTGCGACTGGTTCTCCCCCCACCCTGCACCTGAAGACAAAGGGAAAAGGTGTATAAAAGAGGGGCTGTGACCCCATGAAAATGTTCTTGTTCCCAACTTGAATCTGACCAGGGGCATGCTGCTGCTGGGGCCCGGCGGAAGGCTTGCCTCCCTGGGCCCTGCCCAGCCCCTGGACTACTACAGCCCCATGACCCCTGAAGGACTTTGTGAAAGACTTTTGGGGCACTAACGCCTGCGGAGCGCTCTACTTGTACTCTTGCTGGACTGGTGACCTTTGGTTGCCTATAGCGCTGGGAGCGCTTTGTTTTCTCCTTCTAGCGCTTGGGAGCGCTTCATGTCTGCACTAGCGCTGAGAGCGCTTTGTTTTCCAAAGCCGGTGCCCACCCGGCATTTGCCCCGTCACACGGAGGTTCCTGGACCCCCAGCGAGTGCCTACCTCGCTTCATTTCGTATTTAATTGATTCTCGAGGGAGCCTACCCCTGGTTATCCCCCTGAGTTCACCGCTGCTGGCCCGGGACCCCTCGTGATGTCTTCCCCGGGGCCGCGCCGTGATTGGCTGCCGGCCAGGGATTCCCGATGATGCTTTCCCCGGGCCGCGCCGCGATTGGCTGCTGGCCCGAGGAGATGGGAAGGTCCCGCCCGAGAACGAGGAAGAAGCAGGTAGCTCGGGAGCCTATACACAACAGAGAAAGGGTATTAAGTATAAGGGAAATATGGGCACTCGGACAATATTAGCGTGAATGTTGTTGTAAATGCAACAGTAACTGGTGCTAGCAGGGAGGGGGGACCCCAAGAACCCCTCAATTTAAATGTGAAAATTCACATCTAAGACTTAAAAACAAAGTCCTGCGCACACAGATTCAGTATAAATAAGTAGAGTGCTACTATATGTAATTAACAAAGACAAATGTCCAACGTTGGTTCCTGGAGCTTTGATGTATATCTCCTTTTATTAGATCATCACACCAATGGTAATTTACAGCCAGCCGACACGTGTTTCGTTATAGGTCTGTACACACACAGATGCTATAACTCTTCAGGGCTCAATGGCTGGATCCTTATTTGTTAGGGCCCTAGTCCGGTGATAATTTTAACCCGGCAGGGTGACCTATTAGTTGGGAGGTGACGATGTATTGATTCCGATATTTTCGAATCACAACGTTTGTAGATGACGCCAGTATTCGGCACCTCTGTTCCTTCACAGAACACCACATGGGTACGTGTGGTGTCAGGGCTCCAGGGTCGAATCACCCTCGCTACACTGGCGTCCCGGAAGTGGTGTTCTGTGAAGGATTTCTTATGTCTTTGGGATTTGGACTTTTAAATACTAACAAATAAGGATCCAGCCATTGAGCCCTGAAGAGTTATTGCATCTATGTGTGTACAGACCTATAACGAAACACGTGTCGGCTGGCTGTAAATTACCATTGGTGTGATGATCTAATAATAGGAGATATACATCAAAGCTCCAGGAACCAACGTTGGACATTTGTCTTTGTTAATTACATATAGTAGCACTCTACTTGTTTATACTGAATCTGTGTGCGCGGGACTTTGTTTTTAAGCGGCAGGAGCCTACTCCGCGCTCCTGCGGTTGCTACGAGAAGCCGCCGACCCCCCCCCGGGGCTCCCGAGAGTGAGGGAGAGCCCCGGAGAGCGAGAGGAGGCCAGCGGAACAGAAGAGACCGGCGCGCCCGACCCGGTGAGTGCACTGAGGGAGAGGAGGGGCGTCGGGGCACATTGCCGGTGCCCGCCCCTCCCCTCCAGAGCGAGACCCTTTGTGCAGAGAGGCCCGTGGGGCCTCCGGTGATGCCGAGTCCCCCGAGAGGGTCTCCGCCTACCCTCACCATTGTTGTCAGGAGCCCGAGAGGCTCCCCTGGGCCCTACATTCCTTCCGAGCCCACGAGAGGCTCTTTGCCCATTGTGCCATGTCAAGTCCCCAGAGAGGGAGACTCCAACGAAGGCCCCCACATTGTTCTCGACCGAGAGAGGCTCGAGTGCCATTTCTTTGATTTATGAGCCCTGAGAGGCTCGGGGGCAGAGTTGAAGAAGGAGCCCAGAGAGGCTCAGGCGACCTTGCAGTGTGTAGAGCCCAGAGAGGCTCCAAAAAGGGACACGTATATGTTCAGAGCCTGCGAGGCTCCCAAGTTGGCCCCCCCATCATCTACAGCTGCCCAGCACTTCGTGGGCAGCTGCCACGTTTAGGTTTGGGCGCCGTGGCGCAACCTGGACCCTGGACTTTTGATGTAAGTTCTGTGTTAATGTGATTTATGCGAAGTGTTCTTTGCTGCACCCCTGAATGTGTTTTTATGCATCATGTGCCTTGTTCCTTACACCTCTGAATGTGGGTTTATGCATCATGTGTTTCTCTTATACCTCTGAATGTTTTTATGCATCATGTGTTCTCCTGTGCTGCACATCTGAATGTGTTTTTATGTGTCATGTGCCTTGTCCTCACACCGCTGAATGTAGGTTCTGCATCATGTGTTATGTGCTTATACCCCTACAGGTATTGTGATACTTAGGTGGTTGTTCTTGCTAGTTCAGGTGGTGCTAGTGAGGTCCCGGTTCCCTGCGTGACCTGTTCCTAAGGTGGTTAGGATTGCGTAGGTGGTACTTACCGGTTACCAGTGATTACTGGTTGTGAGCTTTATGTTCTATTTTGTGCTAAAGTGATTATTATTCTATGTGCAAGTGCTATTTCTAAACAGTATTTCAAGTTCTAAAAGTGCTGATTCCTGACAGGGCTCCAGGTGGCCCTGTCTTGTACATATCCCCTGTAAATTCTGCCTGTGCCTGTTGGCACATTGTAAAGTGTGTGTTTTATCTAATGTGTTTTGGTATAATACAAAGGCTATTTTTATATATAACCTTGTGTGGAGTTTCCTTTGTGGTAGGCCTTGGGTGTTGTTGCTGGGGTGCGTGCGCAAATACTTAACTCACATTGCCTCCAAGTTTAGCCTTGCTGCTCGCGCCACGTTACCTAGAGGGTGAGCAGGGATTATCTTGGCGTGTAACTCCCTTGCCCTGACTTAGGAGTGGTGGTCTCTGACTGACTTTGGCGCAAGCCCTGGCCAGCCAGGGATCCCATTTCTAACAGGACCCATATGTCTTGTGAAGGAAGGATGGGAGTTACCTCTCAAAAAGCCTAAACTTGACATAGTGGACTATGTACTTGGTCTCCGCTCCAGGATGGCAGAGTACATGGAGAAGGCATCTAAAAACCTGGAGGCCAGCCAAGAACTTCAAAAAGCTTGGCATGACCAAAAGGCTGTCCTGACTGTGTATCACCTAGGACAGAAGGTGTGGGTGTTGGAGCCAGTGGCCCCAGCAGCTCTCCAAGACAAATGGTCTGGACCCCATACCATCATTGAACAAAAGGGAGAGGTCACCTACCTGGTGGACCTTGGAACTCCCAGGAGCCCTCACAGAGTACTTTATGTGAACAGGCTAAAGGCATTTGTTGACAGGGAGGACATGGGCTTGCTCATGGCCACAGATGAGGGACAGGAGGAAGAGAGTGACCCTCTCTCAGACCTGCTCACTCAGAACCCTGATGATGGGTCAGTAGATGGTGTGGTCTTTTTTGACAGCCTCTCTGAACATCAACAAGAGGATTGTAAACAGGTTCTTCAATCCTTTAGACAAATGTTCTCTCTGACACCCAGTCAGACAAACTGGTGCACCCATGAGGTGGACACTGGTGACACTCTGCCTATAAAGAGTAAAATCTACAGGCAACCTGACCACGTCAGGGACTGCATAAAACAAGAAGTACAAAAGATGTTGGAATTGGGAGTCATTGAACCCTCAGAGAGCCCTTGGGCTAGTCCTGTAGTTCTAGTGCCAAACCCTCACACCCAGGATGGTAAGAGAAAGATGAGGTTTTGTGTAGACTACAGGGGTCTCAATGCTGTCACTAAGACAGATGCCCATCCAATACCAAGAGCAGATGAACTCATAGATAGATTGGCTTCTGCCAAATTCTTGAGTACATTTGACCTGACAGCTGGTTATTGGCAAATCAGGTTAGCTGAGGATGCCAAGGCCAAAACAGCATTTTCTCCCCCAGGAGGCCATTACCAGTTTGTGGTGATGCCCTTTGGTTTGAAAAATGCACCTGCCACTTTTCAAAGGTTGGTGAACCAAGTTCTCACTGGGTTGGATGACTTTTGTGCAGCATATCTAGATGATATTGCTGTCTTTAGCTCCACCTGGGAGGATCACCTGATCCACCTGAGGAAAGTTTTGGAGGCCCTGCAAAAGGCAGGCCTCACTATCAAGGCTACCAAATGCCAGATAGGGCAGAGTCAAGTTGTGTACCTGGGCCACCTTGTAGGTGGAGGCCAGGTTCAACCATTGGAGAGCAAGATACAGGCCATAAAGGACTGGGCTTCTCCAACGACCCAGACACAGGTCAGAGCTTTCTTTGGCCTGTCTGGTTACTATAGGAAATTTGTCAGAAATTATGGAACCATTCATTGTCCAAACAGATGCTTCTGAGTTGGGTGTGGGAGCTGTTCTATCTCAACTGAATATTGATGGTCATGACCAGCCCATTGCTTTTATAAGTAGAAGGCTGACCCCTAGAGAGAAACGTTGGTCAGCTATTGAGAGGGAGGCCTTTGCTGTGGTTTGGGCCCTGAAGAAGTTGAGGCCATACTTGTTTGGAACTCACTTCAAGATTCAGACCGACCATAAGCCCCTCCTATGGCTAAATCAAATGAAGGGTGAAAACCCAAAACTTCTTAGGTGGTCCATTTCTCTACAGGGGATGGACTTTACAGTGGAGCACAGACCAGGGACTGACCATGGCAGTGCAGATGTTCTCTTCAGGTATTTCCACTTAGAACAGGAAGACTCACCTGGTCAAGGTTAGTTTAATGTCCCTAAGTTTTTTGGGGGGGGGGGTTATGTAGGAGAGTGGGGTCTGCAATCCTATGGTCACCCCCGATTTTTGCTTTTTGCTTTACTGGTTTACGACTTTCCCTGGCTGTGTGCCTGCCAATCAAACCCACAGCCTAGCTGTTCTCTCTCTAAATTGACAACCATGTACCTTAGGTCCATTTACCAATTGGTATTGGGTCACTCTTGTAAGTCCTTGTACAGTGTACCATAGGTACCCGGGGCATAAGTGAACCCAAGGCCTACCAGGGGCTGAAGCATGTATTATGCCACCCCTGGCTGGCCATCCAAATCTGACACAACTGGCTGATCAATGAGCTGGGGCAAGGTGGTGACGCTGTCCAAACTCTGAGGAAACTCTGCCAAAAATAATCAAGGACCCCATACCTTGCGAGAGCCCACCTTGCCAACGCTGTTCTCCGCGGACTCTGGTGCCTGCTGGTCTCAGTCCCCCTCCCGCCGCCACAACCGTCATCCAGAAGCGGCCGCCGAGCGGAGGGGGGCACAGGACTACGTTTCCCGCCCTGCCTTGTGGCGGGAGACGACGCTGACATCGCGCCAGGCGGCGCATAAAGAGCGCGTCACCCCGGTGGAGCGGGTGACGCTGTACAAACTCTGAGGAAACTCTGCCAAAAATAATCAAGGACCCCAGACCTTGCGAGAGCCCACCTCGCCAACGCTGTTCTCCGTGGACTCTGGTGCCTGCTGGTCTCAGTCCCCCTCCCGCCACCGCAACCGTCATCCAGAAGCGGCCGCCGAGCGGAGGGGGGCACAGGACTACGTTTCCCGCCCTGCCTTGCGGCGGGAGACGACGCTGACATCGCGCCAGGCGGCGCATAAAGAGCGCGTCACCCCGGTGGAGCGGATGACGCTGTACAAACTCTGAGGAAACTCTGCCAAAAAGAATCAAGGACCCCTGACCTTGCGAGAGCCCACCTCGCCAACGCTGTTCTCCGCGGACTCTGGTGCCTGCTGGTCTCAGTCCCCCTCCCGCCGCCGCAACCGTTATCCAGAAGCGGCCGCCGAGCGAAGGGGGGCACAGGACTACGTTTCCCGCCCTGCCTTGCGGCGGGAGACGACGCTGACATCGCGCCAGGCGGCGAATAAAGAGCGCTTTACCCCCCCCCCCCGTCGCGGGAGCGCCCGGGGCTAAGCCCGGGCAAAGGGTGGGCCCTCTGTGGCCCTCTGAGGCCCGAGGAGGACGGGATGGGCCACCCCCCTTGACTTTGCCCTAAACTGTTCAGAACAAGGTGAGAGACTCTATATACAACCGCCTATTTGCACAGTAATAAATAACTACGAGCTGAAGTTAAGGCATCTGTATAATATTGTGGCAACTCAATTGCCTGATTGAGGATAACCCAATCATAGCATGATGAAAGGTAAAAAGACACCTATTGCCACCAGATCCTCAACCAGGAACAATATGGTTCCTACCACACCCTTTCCCACTCTCACTGCAATTGACATTATGCTGCAGAAAACCATCAATGTTGTAGCTGATGCTATTCAAAGTACTGAGAGACGTCTTTCCTTAACTCCTAATCTGTGTTTCCCTAACTTATCACAACACAATACCCCTGTTAGAAATACACTGGATCTTAGTACTAATTCGCAGGACTCACTTTTAATGCAATCTTTTACAGGTTTGCCTAACACTCAGGCAAGAGAAACCCTTATCCCAGACACAGACACACCAATAATCTGCAATAGTTCAGAAAGTAGTATACTACTGAACAGTAGTCCACAGACACATCAGGGTACTCCCTCTTTAACGAAGGACATGCCGATAACTTTATCATGCGACGTTGACACAGGGGGACTACCACCTTTAAACTCCTCAGTGAGTGAAAAGGACAATCTGATAAATAAATCTAGAAGCCGGTACAGGAAAAAGCTAAAAATTAATAGCAGAAAGATTTTACGATCTAAGTCTACTGTTAAAGCCTTTTGGTCTACTTTTAGATTATCAAAACAGACAAACAATTTAAATACCTACCAGTCTTTTTCATCAAAAAATGCATTGGGCAGTGTCCATCGGTCATGCCAAACTGACCCACCATCGTTAGATGACACCATATTTATGGACCGTATAGAACTTCTAATAAGATCTCTCTTGCTACCAATAAGAGAAAGAATCATTAAGTTGGAAGAATCGACGGAGAAATTTAACTCCATACAAAATAAAAATTCAGCATTAATACTGGAAAAAATCGATTCTTCATCAGCAAAAGAGGCGTTATCTAAACGCCCACCTAAATTGTCCAATAAAAAGACTGCACGACCAAAAAATCTTCCTGATACTGGCAATGCCAAACAGCCACTACCATTGTCGCTGACAGGCTCTGTGACAGGTACTGTTTTGGATGTTCCCAACGAAAATTTTACTGTCCTTAATAATACTAGTGCCCCAGCAGAAACTTCAGATATCAACGCCACTCCCGAGTCGCTACTATCGGAAAATGATGAGAGTGAATGGGTAGCTGAGGGTCTATGTCTGGACAAACAAATTGTCCCGCATGAAACCTCAAGGCCCCTGGTAGCACAAAAGGTGCCAGCCAACGATTCCAACGTATCCCTAAATCAAAAACCGCCTAAAAAACCAATACTCACTAATCTTTCTCCAGAGTCTCACCCATACACAATGGGGATGATAGGCGTTCCTAAACTAACCGAGGGAAAGACAGAGACATACGGGGAGTTAAAAAATAAGGTGTCCCACTGGTTAACCACTCATAGGCCACTCCAACCTCACCTTGATGGCCGTATAGCACATGTTAGGAGGGTGGACTGGGTGGGTCATAGATTTAAATCTACAGAAGGAGACTGCATTATTGTCACATTTAATGACACCAGAGTGGCAGGGTATATTACCAGATGGAGGGACAGCTTTACAAATAGCTTGATTCGCACAAAGGACCTTAGCTATTTCTATCCTTCAAATGGTCCTGGGCTAAACAACAGGTATCCCCATCTACAAGGGGAACAGAGAGGGCCTTATAATTACACTAACCAACACTCACACTGGCAAAACGTTGATAAAAATAGTCACCACGTTTTGGGTGTCCATTCATACCCAGGCCAGGCTGTACCTTGGAATCTTAGAACTAGTGATTATTCAGCAATGTACCCAGAGAGTAGGGAAGGCCTATACCAGACACACCAACAGGAATACCCCTATTTCCCTAACATAAACAATCAGTACAATGTCCCTATTTCTAATAGATTTCATGCCTTTTACGACCAGTGTGGTTTGGAGGGGGTTGATTGACTACTCGATTTACAAACTTCCTGTGTGAACAAGGACACGGCAAAATGTGAGATGATATCAGGCAAAAGTAACAGCATAAAGGGACCAAACGCTTCTGACACTATTAATTACCCTACAACATCTGACCAAATGGGCATTATCACAAGAACCATAGAAGGGTGTTTACCCCCACAAAATAGTCCTGAACTGATTATAAATAACGTACAAGCTTCTAGTCAAGAACTACCAAATGAACAACAACAGTATAACGCACTAGAAGATCAGGAAGTTGCCAGAACAGGGCCCATATCTCTACAAAGCTGCTACAGTTGTATCCTTAAGTTCAGATCTAAATGCTACAAGTCTGGTATCACGGTACAGGGCAGGCCTGGCCGACAAAATCTGTGATCCTACCTGGCTGTCCTTTGTTAAACAACATGCAGTGATATGCCTACAAGAGACCTGGTTGGTAGACAAAAATCCTGCTCATATTGAGGGATACCAAATTTATTTCAACCCGGCTGAACCCTCAAACAGTGGGAGAGCAAAGGGGGGTTTGGCCATTTATATAAGCCTGGCTCTTACTCACCATAAAACCATCCGACACACAGGCAACAGGAACCTACAAGTACTTGAGTTAAAAAGGGGTAAATCCACTCTGACTCTGATTAATTTTTATAATGCATCAAATCAGTTTGGAGAATGCAATCTACTGCTCCTGAGTGACTTTTTGAGCGACAACAAAGAGAAATTGTCGAGTAAACTGTTGATCGCCGGTGACTTTAATACACACCCTTGTGGGAATCCTGGAGAGACAATCATTGGACACCTAGGGTGCAATAACATAAAAGGCTTTCACTTTGATCATTCGCCGCTCGGTACCCTGCTTAATAACATGATGGACAAGTACAATCTGGTTGCTGCCATGTCCGAGACACCGGAGCATACACTCTTTAAAGTTCCTACGTTTAAAGGTAACTCAATAGGCTCATATATAGATCACATTTTATTATCCACTGAACTTGTGAACTTTGTCTCGGATTTCCGCATTCAATGGAACACCCATAGTGATCATAACCCGATCTCTATTAACATTGGTGGAGGTATCCTGGAATTGCGAAAGAATAGTGAAAGCCGTAGAACTATAAAAACTATAAATGGAAAGCGCCGACTAAAATGGACTATGGTGGACTATGATAACCTATACACAGCGATAAATAATCTCTGCAGTTCGGATCTTGAAACCTGTGTGTCATCTACATCATCTCCTGGTCAAATTCTGTCTGCTTTTGAGGGGGTCGCAGTAGCAGTGGGGTCTTTATTAACTGTGCCTGTAAGAGGGAGTATTAGAAATAACCCAAAATGGTTTGATCATTCCTGCTCCAAGGCGAATAGAGACCTCAAGACAGCTTTAAAAGCTAACCCAGAGACCCAGCTTATATTAAAGCCATGCGTACACAGATTAAAAAATGTCTTATAACACGGAAAAGAGAGGTTAAGGCGAGTACCTGGGAGTCTCTTTTAGACCCAAAAATCCTGGGTAATAGTGCCAGGTTCTGGGAAATCATAAACAAGCCACTGTTTGATGACCCTAGTAATACGGTACTTGGCACAAATATCCCTGAGGAGACTGGGTCACTCATTTCAGCGTCATTTTTAAAAGTAACAAGTCCCAGGCAGAATATTCTGTTATTACTCCTATGGAGAATTTGTTGCATTTTACAGCTAAAGAGATTGAAAAAGGTATCCAAGGCCTAACCTGTAACAAGGCCCCTGGGCCTGACGGCCTCCCCCCTGACCTTTTTAAATCCCTGCCATCACTTTGGGCTCCAGTCCTTACCGCAGTGATAAATGCAGCGGCATCGTCTGGTTGCCCATCTTCTTAGGGGATTTCTACTATAGTACCTCTGTTCAAAAAAGGAGATCGCAGTAGTCCACTTTGCTATAGACCAATATCTTTAATTAACTCCATAGCAAAAGTGGTAGGGGGTGTAATTTTAAACAGATTAACAACCTGGGCCGATGAAAATAATATAATTTCCCCAATTCAATATGGCTTCAGCCCTGGTCATTCAACGATCACCCAATGCCTGAACCTATATATGATTATAGGGAAATATACCATGGCCAAAAAAGGTACAATCCATAAGGCATTTATGGATTTATCGTCGGCTTTCGACTGCGTAGATCGGGGCAGACTATGGGGTGTCATGGCTAAAATGGGCATAGAGCAGAATTTGATAAACTTCCTAGCTGATATGCACTCCAATACACGAGCTAATGTTAGATATACTCAAGATTTAAAAGTAACAAGGGAATTTGGAATACATCGTGGCGTTTGCCAAGGGTGTATTTTAGCTCCATTCCTTTACAATCTGTATATTAATGACCTAGAACAACATCTCTTAGACACGGGAGTCGATTACCCCTATGTAGGCCGGAAAGGACTGCCGGTACTGCTTTATGCGGACGACGCAGTCCTGATCTCCAGGACAGCAGTGGGATTACAAACTCTACTAAAAGCATTTTATGACTTTATGCAATCCCGTGACCTGAGTATTAATAACTCAAAATCGTATGTCATGAAGGTAGGCCTGGGGTACAAAAAACCAAATATCTTTAACATAGATGGGGAAAAAATTCCAGTGACAAAGACTTTCTCCTACCTGGGTGTCCTTCTGGACTACCAGTTGAATTGGGGACCTGCCATACAGAGGAAAATTGGAGAGGTAACAAGGGCTAATGCCGCCATACTTGATTTTACAAGCAAAATGGGTAACTCACCAGTGGCTGCATTGCTCCAACTTTATAAGGCAAAAAGTATATCCCTTGCGTGTTATGGTAGTGAATTATGGGGGTTTACTTGCCACAGAGGTTTGGAAATTGTAGAAAATAACTTCCTAAAAAGAGTTCTGAGGGTACCAAGGGGTACTGGTAACTTTACCGTTCATGAAGAATTAGGTATGTCATACTTGAGCGACAGTTTAGCCTTAAACCGTGTATTGTGTTGGCTAAACTGTTGGACAAAAACTGCGATACCTTTAACCCAAGAAATCTTAAAAGAAGCAATAACGTGGGAAAACAGACTCAAAGTTCCTTGGCTTAAATACATTAGAAAGTGCCTAACTGAACTAGGGCGCCCCAATCTTTTTACAACCCCTGAACTCATTAGAAAAACGGATTTCACCTCTGTGAAGAAGTTATTTCTCTGCTCTAGGTACCTAGCCCGGGAGGAGGCCGAATTAAAGAAAGACAGTGTACGGAAACACATACTTGTAAAAACTTCTGTTCATATGGAACCGTACCTCTCGTGGCCTCTGTCAGGTTATACCCGCTTTTTACTCTTGAGGTTCCGCCTAGATCTATTCCACCTTCTACTGGCTGTACCGAGGGGGGCCCATCGGGGCCAAGTGCTGCCATCTTGCGGCTGCGACGATAAGTCTCCGCAAGATCTGGCTCACTTTTTATTCATCTGCCCTTTTTACTTGATACCGAGGAAATTATTCCTAAAACCAATACTCAAAAAGCTGAATTTTGCACAAATACGCCCAGCACTTTATTATCTCCAACTACTAAGCAGTGATTGCACCTTGTTTGTATGTAACTTTTTAAAACTTGTGATCAAATTTAGGAAAAGCATTGAGGGATAATTTGTGTTTTGTCGAGAGTTTCTCTTTTAATTATTTAAATTCGATTGTTTTTAAATTACGTATTCTGCCTGTAAACTGATACTTTTTTTGACTTCTAGTAATGTATGAATTAATTATTTTTATTGAAATGTGCTTTTATGAATGTTACTATGTACATTCGAATAAAGTTCTTTGACATTGACATTGACAAGGTGGTGTAATCACCCTTTGCTATAGATATAGTATACCTATATCTAAACCTAAAATGGACTCATATCCTCCTATAAGTCACTCCTATGGCAGGCCTTAACAATCCTGGAGGCAGAGTGCTTGGAATTATGTGAGATGGTGCTCTAGCATGAGCTGAGCCTGTCTACAGCTTTCGGAACCAAGTCCTTTAGCTGTTTCCATGATAACGCTATACCATATACTCTTAAGTGCATTATAATCCTCGCGGTTATTGCTAACTTTGATATAGCATTATCAAAACATGTCGAGTAAGGTGTCATACGAATTGGAATACTACCCACTCGCCAATTCTGGCGACGGGGGTAGCATTCCACCCTTCTAGAGGGACACGACATGTATGTAACTGTGAACCCCGGTTAACGTTAACACGAGCCTCAGCATCACAAAATGGATGCTGCCACCACAGACACAAGTCTGACCTCCTGCTGCTGGGAGTCCTTCCAGCGAGGGAGGCCTGGACAAAGGGGTTCCTGCCTTGGGAGGTGCTAGCACCACCCCAGACAGGATTTTGTGTATTGGGTAGGACAGGGCTGAAAGGAATGAGACATGCCTGCGGCACACAAGGTGTCCCTGTGCATACACCGGTCTAAACCAGTTCCTGGGGCTCTCCAGCCCCAGCTCTGGCGCAAGACCGGACAAAGGATAGGGGGTGTAACCACCCCCCTTCTTGGTCCCACCCATAGGAGGGACCTAGTCGTAGTACAGCCCCCTTTAGCAGGATAAAGGTAGGAGCTGGTCCCATTCCAAATTAGATTAATCCTGAACTGAAACTCTACAAGAAACTCTGGACTTCAACTTTCTACAACAGAAGACTGAAGAAATCTCCCTTGTGGGCAAGGAGTGTCCACCCTGCACATGCAGGCACCATCAAGCGTCCAGCGGCTTCGCTTTGTTGTCTTCCCTAGAGGATCCAGACTTTAGAGCCTGACGAGACCCGGATTCCCAGACCTCTCCGACCTCTACCTACATCTGCAGCACAGCTGAGATCAGTGGGTGCGACGAGACACGTGGGGCCAGCCATCTTGGAAGAAGCAGCACTTCGCTTCCAGCACGACTTCTGAGGTAACCTCGACGAAGTGCTATGGGGACTGAGAAGCCCCAGCCCCGAGCCGCTCCTGCACCGAAGACCAGCCCTCCAGCATCCACGAGATCTGCGTGGGGCCCTTCTGCCTGGTTGCTGCTCGATGCGTTGTCTGGTCACTTGCCGGCTGGCTAGTGACTTCCTAGACGACGAACCTTGAAATCCAATCTGCTGATCTGGTTGCTCCAGACTGGCCCTTGCTTCCCTGCAAAGGAGAAGCACCCGGGACCCTCCTGGTCCGCACCAGATGTCTTTTCCACTCACCGCGTGGGTTGCCTTTTCCAAGGCCTGTTGACTTCAAATCTGGATCCGACACCGCCGACAGCGAGAGCCTGCGTGGGACAGCTCGTGCCTCCATCCTGGTCGTCGAAGACACCACCTGGTCCACGTGGCTGCAAAGTCAAGCGTCCACTCTCACCTGATCGCGACGACAGCCTCTGGTTCCACTCCAGTCACTGGCTAGTGACTCTGAACATTGTCCCCTCTGCTTTCAGGTCTTCAGCATCTCTGATCCACCCTTGGATCACACCGGACATCTTCCTCCTGGTCGCCTGCAGCATCTTTCTTCAAGGCTCCATAGACTTCGACGCGGAAACCCGACACACTTTGACACCTATGCACCCGCAGCCCGTGGGTGAGGTAACAAGAGCATTTTGGTGCTCAAGGGTAGATTGACTCTCCTAGTGTCCAGTTCCACAGTCATTTTAGTCCAAACTAGTCACGATTGTCTGTACTCCCCTTTTTCTTGAACTGTACTGTCCATAGACGTTGCTACGCATCTCCCGTGTGAGTTCACACTCTGCACACGCGTTCCGTGGGCCTCCTATTACTTACCTAAAGTTAGGATAATATAGTCCCAGCGATCCTACAGCCTCTGGACAGCTCCATTCCTTCTATCGACTTCCTTATACCACTTGTTTAGTATATGGTCTGTTGTGCCCCTAGGGCAACATTGTAAATCGTGCAACTTAAACTTATTTTTCTTAAGAGATTGTCATGTGCTTAGCCCTCTGACCTCATAAAGAGTTCAGAGGTGTATGTTAGTTAATAAATATATTGTTTATTTTCATAACAACCTGTGTGGTGTCCTTTCACTTGGTATTCAAGGGGTTATATGTGGTAAAACAGCTGGCTTCACATGCCAAAAGAGTTTAGCCTAAGACTGCTTTGTCCATGCTACCATTAGGATAGCTGGTCTATAAGGTTGACTTTACAACCAATAACCATAAGTTGTGTTTGGATTGATACAAGGTGATCACTAGAACTAGTGAGCATCATATATCAGGCCAACTTCTCACACCAGCAACGCCTGGTTCCTTCCTGGTTCCACGCCGGTCACTGGCTAGTGACTGTGAACATTGTCCCCTCTGCTTTCAGGTCTTCGCCTCTTCGGATCCACCCTTGGATCCACCGGAACTCTTCCCTTCAGGTCGCCTGCAGCATCAACACTCCAAGGCTTCCTCTGAACTCCTGCAGAATCCCGACACACTTTGGCTCCACTGCACCCGCTTCCTGTGGGTGAGGTAACGCTGGCAGTCCGGTGCCCCCGAGTAGTTTAACACTCCTAGTGTCCAGATTCCAAAGGGTTAAGTTCTAGACTGACCGGAAGACTTCCTACCTTCACCTTTTTAACTTTTACGCGTCCATTGACTTCAATGTAAATTGCTTCTAACTTTGCCCACTACAAACCAGATCCTGTGGGCCTCCTAGTTCCTAACTTGAGTTAGTACAGCACAGCCCCAGCGATTCCCAAGACCCTAGGCCTTACTTCCTTTCGACTCGTGGTACTTATACCACTTCTTTAGTATATGGTTTTAGGGGCCACCCGGGCCTATCCATATTTGTGCAACTTTCATATACTTTTCAATTGAATTGTTTTAACGTGTTTGCTTCTGTGCTCATAAAGAGTTCAGGGGACTATTTGTAGTAATAAATACATATATATTTTGAATATATATCCTGTGTGGTGTCCTTTCACTTGGTGTTCAAGGGGGTTACATACGGTAATACAGCTGGCTTCAGTTGCCAAAAGAGTTTAGCCTAAGACTGCTTTGTCCACGCTACCACTAGGATAGCTGATCTATAAGGTTGACTTACAACCAATCACCATAAGGGGTGTTTCGACTGATACAAGGTGGTCACTAGAATTAGTGAACATCATATATCAGGCCAACTTCTCACACACGCCTTTACCATTAAGCCTCCTTTTCTTCAATTCAAATCGGACTGTGTGGTACTTCGTACAAACCCGGCTTACATGCCTAAGGTGCCCATTGACTTTCACCTCGATGAACCAGTTTTCTTAAAGACTTTCTTTCCAAACCCTCAAACTCCAGCAGAGCAGCGTTTACATTCTCTGGACGTTAAGCGATGCCTTAAATTTTACATCGATAGGGCGGCACCCTTTCGCAAAACTGATCAGCTGTTCGTAGCCTACGGATGCATGTGCAAGGGGCGTTCTTTCACGAAGCCAACTATTGCACGTTGGATTTCTTCAGCAGTTTCCTTCTGTCAACAGAAGGCTGGCAAGCCTCTTCAATCCTCTGTGAGAGCTCATTCTACCAGGCCGATGTCATCCTCTACTGCCCTGTTTGCTGGTGTGCCGATTCATCAAATTTGCCGAGCAGCTACGTGGTCCAGCAGGCACACTTTCACGAGACATTATTGCCTTGAAACGCTCAACAAAGCCGATACGGCAGTGGGACAAGCAGTGCTTCGCAATCTTTTTAACTAGGGTGAGCCTCTGCTTACTACCCTCCACCTATATGGTCTGTGTAATGATACGGTTGTTATTATTATTATCTTTCCTCCTGGCTATGCTATGCTATTGGTGCATCTTCATATCTATGCATTGCTGATCTTGCTGCCAGCTACTACTGCTCACAATTCTATTCAAGCATGTGAATCCATGAAAGACACCCTAATACTGGAGAAGAACAATTGTTACTTACCTGTAAACAGGTGGTTCTCCAGTATTTGTGTCTTTCATAGATTCACATGCGACCCGCCCGCCTCCCCTCAGAGGCTCGCTTCTCCTCCTAGACTCTTTTTGTCATTCTTGTGCTACGAAAATCTGAGGGCCTGAGCCTCTGAGGAGAAGGTTCTAGAGGGGTGCTTGCGCCTGATTGGCTGTAGTTTGGACTAACATAATGACAAGGATATGTTACAAATGTTTTTCTCTCTTGCCATGTATTTCTATATCGGAATTATGACCTGGTATTTGCAACTTTTTCTAGTGTGTATTTTTATGTGTTATGTTTTTACATACATATTTTATTGGGATTTGTTTGCTATTTTATTTACCGTGGGACTCCCACTTCGACGACGGGGAATATTCAAGCATGTGAATCTATGAAAGACACCAATACTGGAGAACCACCTGTTTACAGGTAAGTAACAATTGTTTGTCTGCAGATCAAAGGCAAGACTCGCTAACACTTCTAGACCAGACTATAAAGCAGAGGTTTTTTTAACAGACCTCTTGTTCCTCTCATGCCCACCTAAGGCAGAATGACTGAGGTTTGAACAAAAAAAAAAGATTCAACTGTAAAAGGCAATAGTAGTGTAAGAGAGACTGACAATGAGAGAGGTGCCACAACCAAACCAGGCCCCAGCCGAATTGTATCATACTAGGGGGAAGGCAATTGGGCGAGGGGGGTAACTTCAGAAGACTCAAGTGGTTGAGGAGCTGTACTTCGAACGCTGTACTGAAAATCAGACTTGAAACTCAAGACCAGCTGCAAAACGTGCTAGTACAGGAATATATTTGACAAGGATGAGGGGTCAAGAATCTGTCACCCAGATGGGTACATAGGAAAAAGGGGCAGGGTAATTGAGTTCATTCTTTAGAGGGAAGAGTTTTGATACTGTGGGTATGTCCACCTTAAGTGTTGTGCGATCCATTTAAAAATGTCAATAAAAAGAATGAAATCTAAAACGTTTAAGCACTACTGACAGCAGTGTTTTTTTGGTTCTTTTAGGATCCACTGGCAAGTTATGACTTCAATGGCAACGACCCCGACCCACAACCTCGCTACGACCCGAGTGATGAGAACAGGTAAAGTTTCAATAGCTCCGCAGTCATCCCATCCATTCCTTGCGTCGGATACAAGTCCTCTCCCCATTGCCCTGACGGGGACTTCAGGTCTCTCCTCTACTGCTCTGGTGGGGACCATTTCCTTTCCTCTGCTGCCGTGGTAGAGCAGTCCCTCCCTTCATTATCCTTGTGGATGAAGAAACCTTCTCCTGCCCTATCTTACTGGGAACAAAAGTCATCCCTGAATGGCCCTGCTGCAGGCAACAGTCTTTTCTTCATGGGGTAGCATGACCTCTGGAGTGGCAGCAGTTCTCCTCTCCATTGCCTTATTTGAACTCTCTTTGCTTCATTTTTGTCAGTTGCCCTCCATTTTCTGAAAACGCAAACATTTATTGTTTGACTAAAGTTTCTGAAATCAATAGAAAGAGCAAACTGGGGAAATAATTGTAAGAAGAACTGATTGAAGATTGTTTTGTGAGTAGAAGTGATTGTAGGTACATATGGAACGACTCTTGGTGGCCATCAGACCTATGAGCCACATCCACTCCCATCAACCATGCCAGACGCTTCAAAATCATAATTGACAAAAAGCTCACCATGAATTCACAGACCAATGCTATCTCCTCTGCCTTCCTCTCCCTGCGCATGCTACGTAAGATCATCAAGTGGCTACTGCTGCACATGAGACTCACCGTGACACAAGCCCTCATCACCAGCCAATTGTACTACTGCAAGGCCCTCTACGTAGGAATCGCTGTATACCTCCTACAGAGACTTCAGACCATACAGAGCGCTGCAGCCAGACTCATCCTCAGTCTTCCCCAACGAACCCACATCACACGTGTAGGAAGCTGGCTCTGTATATACTATACCAAAGTAAGGTATCATGTGCACAGAGTCTAGTGGAATCCCAAAGGTATAGCAGAGGCTGAATTAGATATTTACTAACAGCTCTCTTTGTGGTGGTATGGTCGAGCAATTAGGCTTATCAGGAATGTGTTAAGCAGTTATTGTTTTCATGCAATCAAGACTGAAGGCACACACTCAGGCAGGATCCAGACCAATTAGGTAATTATTAAAAGCTATACTTATGTTTTTATTTTTAGAGCCAAGCAGGACTTGGCACAAGTAAGTAGAATATATTTTCAAATTAAAAAATGTATAAGGAAATGCAATTGTGAATGGAATTGGAATCGTTATAGGTTTGTATTTCCTTCTAAAACAGTTTACAATACATTAAAATTCCTTTTGATTACTTTAATTTACTTTTTAATTACTTGGGGTGATACGCCAAGATATCACACACTGGATCTTACAAAATACAGGTAAGTACAAAACAGTTTTTGGTTTAAAGCACAGTTACTTTTCTTTCATACAAAATCAGTCCAACACAACAATTTTGGAACAGAAGTCATAACATTGGTTCCTATGGGAGGAAAGAAGGTTATCGTTTTGCAGGTAAGTATACAACCTGCAAGAGTAGCTTTTAGGAGTTAGGACCAAGGTTCAGTTAGGCACTCAAGTTGCACCACCAGCGGCACTAGGGTGGCCGGGTCCCCGGGGGGCCAACGTTAGCCAATGGGGCTAGGGAGGCCTTCGGTCAGGGGCTGCTTACGAGCAGGCACTCGGGTGTGGTAGCCAAGCTCCTGGGGTCAAGATCAGCATTGCAGGGGCCGACAATCAGCACAGGAGGTGCACTACCCGGGGCACTGAGGCAGCCAGATGCAGAGTGCCAAGAAGATGTTGTAAGCCCTGTGGTTTGCAATGGAGATCTCTGGCTTGAAGAGAAAGCTGCAGGCTCGGGCAAGGAGGTTTCCTGAAGGCGACCACCAGCAGGAGAGGTAAGTTGGTTCTTGAAGAATCCGTGGAACCGTCGGTTGGGCCACCCAAGGGCGCCAATGTAAGGTGCAAGGCGTCGTACCTTCTTACCAGTTCCGGCAGCAGTTGGGGGGGACCTTTCAGGTTGAAGCTGCAGGCGTCAGTCTGAAGCTGGAGGGTAGGTTAGGGATCACCATATCTAAGGTCCGGATCGCTGGGGAAACCTCCTCGTGGTGCTGGGCCACTAAAACTCAGGCTCTGGGCGTCTGGTTCAGAGTGGTGTAGAACCGCAGAGATGCCTGGATCCGGGTTGTGTGCTGTAGTCCTTGTTGAACAAATCCGGTCCTCACGGGAGATGGAGTCTTTCAAATGAAGGCAGGGTAGGTCTTACGGGTTCTTGAGGGCTACTGCACACGCTGGGGTTTCCCTGTGAGCAGGTCGGAGTCGGGACAGGCCGGTAGGGCTAGGGGCCAACGCAGGTGGTGTCCTCTTCTTCCTGGACCAGCACAACTCTTCTGTCCTTCTTACTTCCCCCAATCGGAGGAGGCATGGTTCAGGGTCGCTCCTAAATACTAAATGTAGGGATTTTACAGGGGTGTGCAGGTCGGGACCAACAGGTCCCATTCTTGTGATGAGTACACCCCCTAATATGTCACCCTCCAGTGGTAGGGGGCATGAGCCTCTCCCTAATTGGCTGGATCCCCTCATCTTTAAGAAGTAGGCGACTGAGGTTTATGCTTCACCTCTACTCCCCCACTTGAGGGGTGGGATTGGCAAAGGTGGCCCCACCACTCGTCCTCACTTGGTTTTCCCACATATTCTCCTGCCCAAGGTGGGGGTCAGAGCCAGTTGCTGGGGGCAGCAAAGGCAGCGCCAGCTCAAAAAGGTGGCATCCCTTTGAAGCTTTCCCCTTCGTGGACCCAGCCCATCCTGGGGGAGGAGGCATGACATTTCTGCCCAGGATGAGCTTTGTTTCTGGACCCAGAGAGCAGAGGCCCTCTACCCAGTGTTCCAGAAACCTGTCTGGTGGTGGTAAATTGTGTGCAGCCATTCCGGAAGCACACCAGGGCTGGTCGATTTTCAGGGGACATCTCTAAGATGCCCTCTGAGTTCATTTTACATCAAATCCAACACTGGCAACAGTGTGGGTTTAATGTGCTGAGAAGAAGTTTGCTACCAAACTTCCTAGTTTTTAGTAAAGCCATTGTGGGGCTGTGGAGTTTGTAATGTCAAGCTCTTAACACCATATACTCTTTATGGCTTTACTACACTTACAATGTTTAAGATTGAACTTAGACACTGCAGGTGCACAGCGCTCAAGCCACTGTACCCTCACCTTAGGGCTAGTGCACCCTGCTAGAGGGCTAACTTATCTAGCCTACAGGCAGAGGATTACAGGCATGGCTGACTCTTTACTTTTTTCTGCACCAAAACACGCAGCCTGCAATGGCAGTGAGGGGTGTAAAGGTACAGGGTCCCTAAGGGTGGCATAATATATGTTGCAGCCTTTAGAGGCCTTCCCTGGTCACAGTGCCTTTGGTAGCCATGGTAACTTTTATAAGGGGCTTACATGTGGCCAGAGATGGGCCCCTTGTGGTTACAAAGGTACAGTTTTGGGAAAGAACACAGGCCCTGGGAACCTGATTAGCAGAGACCCAGGGAACATCAAGTCAAAGTACATCAAGTGTCAGGCAAAAAGTGGGGGCTAACCATCCATAAAGGGGGACTTTCCTACAACACCCCCCTCAGGCAACTCAACTGGCTCCCCATACAGAAGAGATTCCAATTCAAGCTGCTGAAACATGCACACAAGGCTCTACACAAGCAAGGATCGGCCTATATTCACCACCGCCTTAACTGCCACCAACCGTCAAGAAGAATATGCCCCGCCTCCCTCTCTCTGGTGTCATGGAGATGGGCCATGCCTTTACACTGTGTTAAGTTAGCATGAGCTTATTAGAAGTTTAAACACCATTTTTCCTTTCTGCTGCTTTTGCACACTGCACACAATATTATAAATGTTTAGAGTCTAGCAGAATATTTTGCTTCACACGAGAATAATATGATTTCCTATAGTAGCAGCCTTGCTTGGTAAGCTATGACTGAACAGTGAGTGCCAAGGTTATTTCAACACAGTGGTTGTTCTTCGGTCTGATCAGCGCACGTTCTAGACATAACATATATGCAGCTTTGGCCACCTCTGATTTTGGCACGTTTAATAATGCACTACGCAGGGCATGCAGACACACTTTGGAGAACATTCGCATGCAGAGAGTTGGTGTAGAAAATTATGTGATCCCTTCATACTAGGACCAGAGGTATGGGGCCGCCCTTGTAATCCCAAGAGACCTTATATAGATATAAAATAATATACTAGCAAGGGAGGGTAAGATTTTGGTGTAATCTAGCCTTTTTCCCTTTAGCATTCTAACATGCTTTTCTCCCTTTGTATTTTATGGAATAGTAACTATGCTGATAACCTTGTTGCTTATAATAGGTCTGCTTGTATTAGCTAAGATACTGCACCTGAGAACACGGCATTAAAATAAATATTTCAAACTTGCACGTGTCTTCATTTACTCCTCGTTATGGACTGTTATGAGAGTATAACAAAAGAGTGTTCATGTGTTCCACATTTCCTGAGGTGTTCTAAGTTTTATGTTCTGGGTTGTCTAATTATTGGGGGTATGGAAGAACCAATGAGACACTGATTGCTAGTCTGGTAGGGGATTTTGGATACTAAGGTGAGTTTTGGTACACCCTAATTCACTGAGATTCCAAGTCTCTATGCACAGTTCTGTGTAGGAGCAGAATCCCTGTGACATGGCGCCCAACGTGGGGGCGGTCTTATTACATGACACTTGAGTAGTACTACTATCAGTCCTTAACCCCTTCACTATTGTTTCTGGATAATAGTAGTGTCGGACAAACCTACCTATAGTTACATAGGTCTTTCAAGCTTGAATCTTTTCAAACGGTTTCCTTTTGAATTACTACCCAGTTGTGCTACTTTGTTTTACATTGTACCTTTTTCTTCTCTGTGTCGCTATGGCTGACATTGTTATACCGTAACATAGTCGTATTGCGGTTCGCAATCATTTGCAAGCATATAATGTTGGTTTGGAGGGCATGGCAGTGATTTTGGTTGTAAGTGCTGAGGTTGCTTACCCGTTTGAGATATTCTACTCTTGGGTGACGTTTCCTGCAGCTGATGCAGTCACGCAGGTTTTTCACAAATGCACACACTCAGCCGTGCCCCAGGAATATGTTCCTTAAAGGTCACAGGAGATTCCGATTTCTTCATGGCAGCACCGAGTTTGGTTTGATGGCGCCCTTCCCCACGTGGTAACAGCTGCTAGATTGGGTCCTTTGTCCATTCCAGGCGCTTCTTGGCCGGTTTTGGCTGGATTCACCCCACACCCTCGTTCGGGGCAAGTTGCCGTTGATGAATTACGGGTCCGTTATAACTCTTTTAGTAGTGTTATTCCAGCCCTAGTTCAATATATTACCCGTAATTTCCAGGGCGGGCCCCTGGTGTTGCGGCCCTCCCAGCTGGACTAGCAGGAATGAAGCTTAGTCCCGTGAAAGCCAATGCGGTTATGGGCAGGCGTCCCCAAGATAAGGATGATATGCCTTTTTGGCTTGCCGAGACGTTTGACCAGCTGGAAGCAGTCTTTCCTAATTCGACTCCAGTTGAAAAACACAGGATTCTTACAATTAGTTTACCCAAAGACTTGGTACCAGAAGCCGGTGACTGTGAGTCATGGGGGAGAATTTTTGCGGCAGTGTACACGAGAAGCTTCGGCACTCCGTCAATGGCTGTCCTTCCGACGGTCATTAAGCGTGTTCTGGAGGAACACGGACCTGAGGCTGCGGTTGAATTGGGAATGAGACTCGTTGGCACATTTGATGTAGTAGCTGATCTTGTCCTTTCTAATGTAAAGGGAGATGCAGTGAACTTTCAGGTGACTAATGTCCCCGAAGCCGAAAAACCCCGCCACTTACCGAGAATTATTACGGCTGCTTATAAAACCATTGGCCGCAATAGTTTAGGTGTCAAGCCCTTTGCTGCTAAAGATAAAAAGCAAACCCAGGGTGCGAAGTCTGAAACAGACGTTCAACCCTCAGCTCCAAAGAAAAATTGGAACAGGAATAAAAATAAGGGGAAACGACAACAGAAACAGGAGTCACGTCCCCCGTCACCTGTGCCTGCGTCTACTGAGCGTGTATATGATTTGAGCGACCGCACTATGATTAAGTCACCTGATAGGTTTCAGGTTCCTGATCAACGCTCTCCTCGTTCTTTACCGGACACATCAGCCTCATCGTCCGGTGGTGGAAGCGGCAGAAGAGGTAGGGGTGGCCCGCAGACACGCAACCAGCCCCACCCGAAAGACGTAAAAGGCAAGCAGGACGATACTTCACAGAAGAGACCCCAGTTTCAGAAAAAGAAAGTTGCCGCTTTAACAGCGAGATATGCCACAGATAGTGAGAACGCAGCTTCAGAATCAGGCATGGGCACTGACGTTGTTGGACAGCGCGGCGGAGATTACCATAGTGCGAGAGGCCCTGCGTCCACTACTGAAGGTGACAGCGACTAACCAATATGTTGTTGTGGAGACAGCTGATACCAGAGTAGCTCCCCCTGATAGACTTTATGAAATTGTCCTTTTAATCGAAGGTGACATACAACGTACCATAAAAGGGGTATTTTGGGAAAATCTTACAACTACCTATGACATTTTGTTAGCGGAGGCTGACTGGCCCCCACCTTTTGTTCTCGCAGCTCCGAGAGGAGAGTAGGTGATCCTCCCTAGTTTCGCGCACACTGTCTCCAAGGAGCATGCACTGAATTTTGCAGAAGAGTGTGCTAAGGCCCTTGCGCCGGCTCTGTACCGTACACACTGTGGGTGGGATACATTTTCACCGCATCTCGAGATTCCCTTGTGGTCTTTGCCACAGCCTCAACCTCAATATCCCATTCGACGTGAAGCTAAGGCTTCCGTTGCGGAAATCCTTGAGCAATTGGAATATAAAGGTGTAATTGAAACTGGTGTGTCACCGATGAATAACCCACTTTTTACTGTGACCAAGCCTGACGGTTCGTACCGTTTGGTATTGGATTACCAGCATTTGAACTCACATTGCCGTACCTGTGCAGTACATGATACCCACGGCTCTGCTTTAGTGGATGGTCTAGAGTGTAAACAGTTTAAGACCACGCTTGACATATACAACGTTTTTTTTGCCCACAATTTGGATGGTCTAAGCTCCAAATGGACTAGTTTTACCTATGGTGGCAAACAACGCCATTTTAAACGCCTGGCGATGGGCTATAAGAATTGTCCAGGTGTGTTTGCTGCCCGCATTGTCTCTCTCTTGGAGAGAGTTGGCCCAGATGCGTGTTCGTATATGGATGACATTTATCTCACAGACAACGAAATTTGGGCGCATCTGTGTCTCGTTGACCGCATAATTTGTAGCTTTGCGGACTTCGGTTACAAATTTAACTTTGCGAAGTCTCACATTGCAGAGTACACAGTGTTGTTCCTGGGCAATGAGCTCAACAATGAAGGACGAGGGTTGGCCCCTCACTTCTTGGAGAAATGCGAACAACTGCGCACACCTTCAACACTGAAAAAACTACAGGCCTTGCTGCGGTTTTTGAATTTCGGGCGTACTTACATTCCTGAATATGCCCAGCGTATCAAGCCTTTGTATGCTTTGATACAACCTACTTTCATCAAATCGTGCCTGCTGCCTGAACATACAGCCATTTTACAATCTCTGCAGGCTGATCTTTTAGAATCTAAATTCTTACTGACTCGTGATAACCACACCAACCTGGTGATAAGAATCATCCCTGGGGCGGTGGGTTTCACTTACCTTACTTTTAACGAAAGAGACACAGTACCTATTGCTTACAAGTCACACTTGTACACTTCGGCTGAAATGCGGTTTTCCACTGTGGAAAAAGTTTTGACAGCAGTGCAAATGGCGATTCTAAAGGAACGTGCACTGTCACAGGGAAAACGCATGTTGGTTGTTTCCCCTTATCCTGCACTAGAGGCAGTGACGAAGGCCAGTGTACCAAATTCTAAAGCTTTGCACCCACGGTGGATACAACGGGCAACATCATTGATGTCTCTGGATGGTAATTTTATTTTTGATGCCTCCTTACAGTCACAGGAGTTTTTGCAGTATGAATTTGTTCATCCTGCGCCATTGACTATGCGACCTTTGGAGGATTTCCACGGTATCATTTACACTGATGGTTCAGCGCAAGTTGCGCATGGGTCTAAGCACGCATACATTTCAGCTTGCGCCATTGTGGTAGGTACCATGGTGAATGATGAATTCAAGTTCAAGGTCATGCACACGCAGACTTTAGGGGACTGTACCGCACAATTGGCAGAGCTCCGGGCTCTGATGCTTGCATTGGAGTACGATCCTAGTATGACAACTCTTATTGTGAGTGACTCTTACTACTGTGTCCAGTCTTACAATGAGAACCTGTTCTTTTAGATTCAGAATGATTTTCGTGACTCCAAGGGTAGCACAATAAAACATAAAATGATCTGGGACTGAGTGGCTGAGCTTAAAGAGCAATTGCCGCTCGTGTATGTGACTCACACTCTCGGTCATCAGCGCGTAGGAGTTCACTCTGTTGGCAATTCTTTGGCCGATGAGGCCGCAAAGACAGCAGTATCGGCATGTTTGGTTGCAGCACTTACACGTTCCAAAAGTAAGATTGATGATGACATCTTAGCAGCTGTTGCTGTTACTGAGAAGGGAAGTAAATATCCTAAGGGGTTCCCTTCAAAGTATACATATCACTTAAGTCCTGATAAAGTTCCTTATGTGAAAATACCTGACGTTGGCGAACGGTTAATTCCCAATGCGGACCGCAGGTTTGCACTGATTTCAGCTGCCCATGAAGGTGTTGCGTCTGCGCATCCCAGCGTTTCGGATACTTTATCTCAGTTGCAACAACGTTTCTGGTGGCGGGGGCTTTACAGACAGACGCGTGATTATGTCCTTCAATGTGACATTTGCCAGCAGATTAAACCTTCTACTGCTGCGCGTCCGCCCCAGACATAGTTGTACATTACTAATAAACCACTTGGTTGTGTTTACTTAGATCACTGCGGTCCTTTTTCTTCTGATACTGCGTATAAGTACATCTTAGTAGCAGTTAATTCATGCTCACGCTTTGTGTGGGTGTGGCCACACCGCAGCGCTGATTCGCGAACTGTCATAAGAGACTTGCGTGTCTTTGTAGGGATTTTTGCCTGTGGCACCTTCCATTCGGATCAGGGTCCTGCTTTCGCCTATAAGGCGTATAAGGATACCATGGCTTCGTTGGGGGTCCAAGTCAAGTTTTCGTCTCCATACAGACATGAGGGTAATAGTGTTGTGGAGCGAATGAACTGAGATTTAAAGCAGTCTTTGACAGCCAGGGTTATAGGCGCTGGCAGGAACTGGCTGGCCCACCTCAATAGCGTGCAGTGTGCTTTTAATAATCTCCCTAGAAGGTTTCTGGGCGGGCGGACCCCATACGAAATGCTCTTTGGTGTCAAGATGTTTGTCCCGGACCTTGACGGTCTAGACTCGGCGGCTGTTGCTGCCTCCTTTGACGTAGATGAACATTGCAATGTTTTACAGGATCTACAAAAGACGAGAGACAGTCTTGCAAAGGAGCATTTGCCCTCCACATCTGAGGCTGCATTGCAGATTCCGGTAGTTGGCTGGCTACCCCAAGTTGGAGAACTGGTTTTCCTTTTGAATTACTACCCAGTTGTGCTACTTTGTTTTACATTGTACCTTTTTCTTCTCTGTGTCGCTATGGCTGACATTGTTATACCGCAACATAGTCGTATTGCGGTTCGCAATCATTTGCAAGCATATAATGTTGGTTTGGAGGGCATGGCAGTGATTTTGGTTGTAAGTGCTGAGGTTGCTTACCCGTTTGAGATATTCTACTCTTGGGTGACGTTTCCTGCAGCTGATGCAGTCACGCAGGTTTTTCACAAATGCACACACTCAGCCGTGCCCCAGGAATATGTTCCTTAAAGGTCACAGGAGATTCCGATTTCTTCATGGCAGCACCGTAGTTTGGTTTGATGGCGCCCTTCCCCACGTGGTAACAGCTGCTAGATTGGGTCCTTTGTCCATTCCAGGCGCTTCTTGGCCGGTTTTGGCTGGATTCACCCCACACCCTCGTTCGGGGCAAGTTGCCGTTGATGAATTACGGGTCCGTTATAACTCTTTTAGTAGTGTTATTCCGGCCCTAGTTCAATATATTACCCGTAATTTCCAGGGCGGGCCCCTGGTGTTGCGGCCCTCCCAGCTGGACTAGCAGGAATGAAGCTTAGTCCCGTGAAAGCCAATGCGGTTATGGGCAGGCGTCCCCAAGATAAGGATGATATGCCTTTTTGGCTTACCGAGACGTTTGACCAGCTGGAAGCAGTCTTTCCTAATTCGACTCCGGTTGAAAAACACAGGATTCTTACAATTAGTTTACCCAAAGACTTGGTACCAGAAGCCGGTGACTGTGAGTCATGGGGGAGAATTTTTGCAGCAGTGTACACGAGATGCTTCGGCACTCCGTCAATGGCTGTCCTTCCGACGGTCATTAAGCGTGTTCTGGAGGAACACGGACCTGAGGCTGCGGTTGAATTGGGAATGAGACTCGTTGGCACATTTGATGTAGTAGCTGATCTTGTCCTTTCTAATGTAAAGGGAGATGCAGTGAACTTTCAGGTGACTAATGTCCCCGAAGCCGAAAAACCCCGCCACTTACCGAGAATTATTACGGCTGCTTATAAAACCATTGGCCGCAATAGTTTAGGTGTCAAGCCCTTTGCTGCTAAAGATAAAAAGCAAACCCAGGGTGCGAAGTCTGAAACAGACGTTCAACCCTCAGCTCCAAAGAAAAATTGGAACAGGAATAAAAATAAGGGGAAACGACAACAGAAACAGGAGTCACGTCCCCCGTCACCTGTGCCTGCGTCTACTGAGCGTGTATATGATTTGAGCGACCGCACTATGATTAAGTCACCTGATAGGTTTCAGGTTCCTGATCAACGCTCTCCTCGTTCTTTACCGGACACATCAGCCTCATCGTCCGGTGGTGGAAGCGGCAGAAGAGGTAGGGGTGGCCCGCAGACACGCAACCAGCCCCACCCGAAAGACGTAAAAGGCAAGCAGGACGATTCTTCACAGAAGAGACCCCAGTTTCAGAAAAAGAAAGTTGCCGCTTTAACAGCGAGATATGCCACAGATAGTGAGAACGCAGCTTCAGAATCAGGCATGGGCACTGACGTTGTTGGACAGCGCGGCGGAGATTACCATAGTGCGAGAGGCCCTGCGTCCACTACTGAAGGTGACAGCGACTAACCAATATGTTGTTGTGGAGACAGCTGATACCAGAGTAGCTCCCCCTGATAGACTTTATGAAATTGTCCTTTTAATCGAAGGTGACATACAACGTACCATAAAAGGGGTATTTTGGGAAAATCTTACAACTACCTATGACATTTTGTTAGCGGAGGCTGACTGGCCCCCACCTTTTGTTCTCGCAGCTCCGAGAGGAGAGTAGGTGATCCTCCCTAGTTTCGCGCACACTGTCTCCAAGGAGCATGCACTGAATTTTGCAGAAGAGTGTGCTAAGGCCCTTGCGCCGGCTCTGTACCGTACACACTGTGGGTGGGATACATTTTCACCAGCATCTCGAGATTCCCTTGTGGTCTTTGCCACAGCCTCAACCTCAATATCCCATTCGACGTGAAGCTAAGGCTTCCGTTGCGGAAATCCTTGAGCAATTGGAATATAAAGGTGTAATTGAAACTGGTGTGTCACCGATGAATAACCCACTTTTTACTGTGACCAAGCCTGACGGTTCGTACCGTTTGGTATTGGATTACCAGCATTTGAACTCACATTGCCGTACCTGTGCAGTACATGATACCCACGGCTCTGCTTTAGTGGATGGTCTAGAGTGTAAACAGTTTAAGACCACGCTTGACATATCCAACGTTTTTTTTGCCCACAATTTGGATGGTCTAAGCTCCAAATGGACCAGTTTTACCTATGGTGGCAAACAACGCCATTTTAAACGCCTGGCGATGGGCTATAAGAATTGTCCAGGTGTGTTTGCTGCCCGCATTGTCTCTCTCTTGGAGAGAGTTGGCCCAGATGCGTGTTCGTATATGGATGACATTTATCTCACAGACAACGAAATTTGGGCGCATCTGTGTCTCGTTGACCGCATAATTTGTAGCTTTGCGGACTTCGGTTACAAATTTAACTTTGCGAAGTCTCACATTGCAGAGTACACAGTGTTGTTCCTGGGCAATGAGCTCAACAATGAAGGACGAGGGTTGGCCCCTCACTTCTTGGAGAAATGCGCACAACTGCGCACACCTTCAACACTGAAAAAACTACAGGCCTTGCTGCGGTTTTTGAATTTCGGGCGTACTTACATTCCTGAATATGCCCAGCGTATCAAGCCTTTGTATGCTTTGATACAACCTACTTTCATCAAATCGTGCCTGCTGCCTGAACATACAGCCATTTTACAATCTCTGCAGGCTGATCTTTTAGAATCTAAATTCTTACTGACTCGTGATAACCACACCAACCTGGTGATAAGAATCATCCCTGGGGCGGTGGGTTTCACTTACCTTACTTTTAACGAAAGAGACACAGTACCTATTGCTTATAAGTCACACTTGTACACTTCGGCTGAAATGCGGTTTTCCACTGTGGAAAAAGTTTTGACAGCAGTGCAAATGGCGATTCTAAAGGAACGTGCACTGTCACAGGGAAAACGCATGTTGGTTGTTTCCCCTTATCCTGCACTAGAGGCAGTGACGAAGGCCAGTGTACCAAATTCTAAAGCTTTGCACCCACGGTGGATACAACGGGCAACATCATTGATGTCTCTGGATGGTAATGTTATTTTTGATGCCTCCTTACAGTCACAGGAGTTTTTGCAGTATGAATTTGTTCATCCTGCGCCATTGACTATGCGACCTTTGGAGGATTTCCACGGTATCATTTACACTGATGGTTCAGCGCAAGTTGCGCATGGGTCTAAGCACGCATACATTTCAGCTTGCGCCATTGTGGTAGGTACCATGGTGAATGATGAATTCAAGTTCAAGGTCATGCACACGCAGACTTTAGGGGACTGTACCGCACAATTGGCAGAGCTCCGGGCTCTGATGCTTGCATTGGAGTACGATCCTAGTATGACAACTCTTATTGTGAGTGACTCTTACTACTGTGTCCAGTCTTACAATGAGAACCTGTTCTTTTAGATTCAGAATGATTTTCGTGACTCCAAGGGTAGCACAATAAAACATAAAATGATCTGGGACTGAGTGGCTGAGCTTAAAGAGCAATTGCCGCTCGTGTATGTGACTCACACTCTCGGTCATCAGCGCGTAGGAGTTCACTCTGTTGGCAATTCTTTGGCCGATGAGGCCGCAAAGACAGCAGTATCGGCATGTTTCGTTGCAGCACTTACACGTTCCAAAAGTAAGATTGATGATGACATCTTAGCAGCTGTTGCTGTTACTGAGAAAGGAAGTAAATATCCTAAGGGGTTCCCTTCAAAGTATACATATCACTTAAGTCCTGATAAAGTTCCTTATGTTAAAATACCTGACGTTGGCGAACGGTTAATTCCCAACGCGGACCGCAGGTTTGCACTGATTTCAGCTGCCCATGAAGGTGTTGCGTCTGCGCATCCCAGCGTTTCGGATACTTTATCTCAGTTGCAACAACGTTTCTGGTGGCGGGGGCTTTACAGACAGACGCGTGATTATGTCCTTCAATGTGACATTTGCCAGCAGATTAAACCTTCTACTGCTGCGCGTCCGCCCCAGACACAGTTGTACATTACTAATAAACCACTTGGTTGTGTTTACTTAGATCACTGCGGTCCTTTTTCTTCTGATACTGCGTATAAGTACATCTTAGTAGCAGTTAATTCATGCTCACGCTTTGTGTGGGTGTGGCCACACCGCAGCGCTGATTCGCGAACTGTCATAAGAGACTTGCGTGTCTTTGTAGGGATTTTTGCCTGTGGCACCTTCCATTCGGATCAGGGTCCTGCTTTCGCCTATAAGGCGTATAAGGATACCATGGCTTCGTTGGGGGTCCAAGTCAAGTTTTCGTCTCCATACAGACATGAGGGTAATAGTGTTGTGGAGCGAATGAACTGAGATTTAAAGCAGTCTTTGACAGCCAGGGTTATAGGCGCTGGCAGGAACTGGCTGGCCCACCTCAATAGCGTGCAGTGTGCTTTTAATAATCTCCCTAGAAGGTTTCTGGGCGGGCGGACCCCATACGAAATGCTCTTTGGTGTCAAGATGTTTGTCCCGGACCTTGACGGTCTAGACTCGGCGGCTGTTGCTGCCTCCTTTGACGTAGATGAACATTGCAATGTTTTACAGGATCTACAAAAGACGAGAGACAGTCTTGCAAAGGAGCATTTGCCCTCCACATCTGAGGCTGCATTGCAGATTCCGGTAGTTGGCTGGCTACCCCAAGTTGGAGAACTGGTTTTCCTTTTGAATTACTACCCAGTTGTGCTACTTTGTTTTACATTGTACCTTTTTCTTCTCTGTGTCGCTATGGCTGACATTGTTATACCGCAACATAGTCGTATTGCGGTTCGCAATCATTTGCAAGCATATAATGTTGGTTTGGAGGGCATGGCAGTGATTTTGGTTGTAAGTGCTGAGGTTGCTTACCCGTTTGAGATATTCTACTCTTGGGTGACGTTTCCTGCAGCTGATGCAGTCACGCAGGTTTTTCACAAATGCACACACTCAGCCGTGCCCCAGGAATATGTTCCTTAAAGGTCACAGGAGATTCCGATTTCTTCATGGCAGCACCGAGTTTGGTTTGATGGCGCCCTTCCCCACGTGGTAACAGCTGCTAGATTGGGTCCTTTGTCCATTCCAGGCGCTTCCTGGCCGGTTTTGGCTGGATTCACCCCACACCCTCGTTCGGGGCAAGTTGCCGTTGATGAATTACGGGTCCGTTATAACTCTTTTAGTAGTGTTATTCCGGCCCTAGTTCAATATATTACCCGTAATTTCCAGGGCGGGCCCCTGGTGTTGCGGCCCTCCCAGCTGGACTAGCAGGAATGAAGCTTAGTCCCATGAAAGCCAATGCGGTTATGGGCAGGCGTCCCCAAGATAAGGATGATATGCCTTTTTGGCTTGCCGAGACGTTTGACCAGCTGGAAGCAGTCTTTCCTAATTCGACTCCAGTTGAAAAACACAGGATTCTTACAATTAGTTTACCCAAAGACTTGGTACCAGAAGCCGGTGACTGTGAGTCATGGGGGAGAATTTTTGCGGCAGTGTACACGAGATGCTTCGGCACTCCGTCAATGGCTGTCCTTCCGACGGTCATTAAGCGTGTTCTGGAGGAACACGGACCTGAGGCTGCGGTTGAATTGGGAATGAGACTCGTTGGCACATTTGATGTAGTAGCTGATCTTGTCCTTTCTAATGTAAAGGGAGATGCAGTGAACTTTCAGGTGACTAATGTCCCCGAAGCCGAAAAACCCCGCCACTTACCGAGAATTATTACGGCTGCTTATAAAACCATTGGCCGCAATAGTTTAGGTGTCAAGCCCTTTGCTGCTAAAGATAAAAAGCAAACCCAGGGTGCGAAGTCTGAAACAGACGTTCAACCCTCAGCTCCAAAGAAAAATTGGAACAGGAATAAAAATAAGGGGAAACGACAACAGAAACAGGAGTCACGTCCCCCGTCACCTGTGCCTGCGTCTACTGAGCGTGTATATGATTTGAGCGACCGCACTATGATTAAGTCACCTGATAGGTTTCAGGTTCCTGATCAACGCTCTCCTCGTTCTTTACCGGACACATCAGCCTCATCGTCCGGTGGTGGAAGCGGCAGAAGAGGTAGGGGTGGCCCGCAGACACGCAACCAGCCCCACCCGAAAGACGTAAAAGACAAGCAGGACGATTCTTCACAGAAGAGACCCCAGTTTCAGAAAAAGAAAGTTGCCGCTTTAACAGCGAGATATGCCACAGATAGTGAGAACGCAGCTTCAGAATCAGGCATGGGCACTGACGTTGTTGGACAGCGCGGCGGAGATTACCATAGTGCGAGAGGCCCTGCGTCCACTACTGAAGGTGACAGCGACTAACCAATATGTTGTTGTGGAGACAGCTGATACCAGAGTAGCTCCCCCTGATAGACTTTATGAAATTGTCCTTTTAATCGAAGGTGACATACAACGTACCATAAAAGGGGTATTTTGGGAAAATCTTACAACTACCTATGACATTTTGTTAGCGGAGGCTGACTGGCCCCCACCTTTTGTTCTCGCAGCTCCGAGAGGAGAGTAGGTGATCCTCCCTAGTTTCGCGCACACTGTCTCCAAGGAGCATGCACTGAATTTTGCAGAAGAGTGTGCTAAGGCCCTTGCGCCTGCTCTGTACCGTACACACTGTGGGTGGGATACATTTTCACCGCATCTCGAGATTCCCTTGTGGTCTTTGCCACAGCCTCAACCTCAATATCCCATTCGACGTGAAGCTAAGGCTTCCGTTGCGGAAATCCTTGAGCAATTGGAATATAAAGGTGTAATTGAAACTGGTGTGTCACCGATGAATAACCCACTTTTTACTGTGACCAAGCCTGACGGTTCGTACCGTTTGGTATTGGATTACCAGCATTTGAACTCACATTGCCGTACCTGTGCAGTACATGATACCCACGGCTCTGCTTTAGTGGATGGTCTAGAGTGTAAACAGTTTAAGACCACGCTTGACATATCCAACGTTTTTTTTGCCCACAATTTGGATGGTCTAAGCTCCAAATGGACCAGTTTTACCTATGGTGGCAAACAACGCCATTTTAAACGCCTGGCGATGGGCTATAAGAATTGTCCAGGTGTGTTTGCTGCCCGCATTGTCTCTCTCTTGGAGAGAGTTGGCCCAGATGCGTGTTCGTATATGGATGACATTTATCTCACAGACAACGAAATTTGGGCGCATCTGTGTCTCGTTGATCGCATAATTTGTAGCTTTGCGGACTTCGGTTACAAATTTAACTTTGCGAAGTCTCACATTGCAGAGTACACAGTGTTGTTCCTGGGCAATGAGCTCAACAATGAAGGACGAGGGTTGGCCCCTCACTTCTTGGAGAAATGCGCACAACTGCGCACACCTTCAACACTGAAAAAACTACAGGCCTTGCTGCGGTTTTTGAATTTCGGGCGTACTTACATTCCTGAATATGCCCAGCGTATCAAGCCTTTGTATGCTTTGATACAACCTACTTTCATCAAATCGTGCCTGCTGCCTGAACATACAGCCATTTTACAATCTCTGCAGGCTGATCTTTTAGAATCTAAATTCTTACTGACTCGTGATAACCACACCAACCTGGTGATAAGAATCATCCCTGGGGCGGTGGGTTTCACTTACCTTACTTTTAACGAAAGAGACACAGTACCTATTGCTTACAAGTCACACTTGTACACTTCGGCTGAAATGCGGTTTTCCACTGTGGAAAAAGTTTTGACAGCAGTGCAAATGGCGATTCTAAAGGAACGTGCACTGTCACAGGGAAAACGCATGTTGGTTGTTTCCCCTTATCCTGCACTAGAGGCAGTGACGAAGGCCAGTGTACCAAATTCTAAAGCTTTGCACCCACGGTGGATACAACGGGCAACATCATTGATGTCTCTGGATGGTAATTTTATTTTTGATGCCTCCTTACAGTCACAGGAGTTTTTGCAGTATGAATTTGTTCATCCTGCGCCATTGACTATGCGACCTTTGGAGGATTTCCACGGTATCATTTACACTGATGGTTCAGCGCAAGTTGCGCATGGGTCTAAGCACGCATACATTTCAGCTTGCGCCATTGTGGTAGGTACCATGGTGAATGATGAATTCAAGTTCAAGGTCATGCACACGCAGACTTTAGGGGACTGTACCGCACAATTGGCAGAGCTCCGGGCTCTGATGCTTGCATTGGAGTACGATCCTAGTATGACAACTCTTATTGTGAGTGACTCTTACTACTGTGTCCAGTCTTACAATGAGAACCTGTTCTTTTAGATTCAGAATGATTTTCGTGACTCCAAGGGTAGCACAATAAAACATAAAATGATCTGGGACTGAGTGGCTGAGCTTAAAGAGCAATTGCCGCTCGTGTATGTGACTCACACTCTCGGTCATCAGCGCGTAGGAGTTCACTCTGTTGGCAATTCTTTGGCCGATGAGGCCGCAAAGACAGCAGTATCGGCATGTTTCGTTGCAGCACTTACACGTTCCAAAAGTAAGATTGATGATGACATCTTAGCAGCTGTTGCTGTTACTGAGAAAGGAAGTAAATATCCTAAGGGGTTCCCTTCAAAGTATACATATCACTTAAGTCCTGATAAAGTTCCTTATGTGAAAATACCTGACGTTGGCGAACGGTTAATTCCCAACGCGGACCGCAGGTTTGCACTGATTTCAGCTGCCCATGAAGGTGTTGCGTCTGCGCATCCCAGCGTTTCGGATACTTTATCTCAGTTGCAACAACGTTTCTGGTGGCGGGGGCTTTACAGACAGACGCGTGATTATGTCCTTCAATGTGACATTTGCCAGCAGATTAAACCTTCTACTGCTGCGCGTCCGCCCCAGACACAGTTGTACATTACTAATAAACCACTTGGTTGTGTTTACTTAGATCACTGCGGTCCTTTTTCTTCTGATACTGCGTATAAGTACATCTTAGTAGCAGTTAATTCATGCTCACGCTTTGTGTGGGTGTGGCCACACCGCAGCGCTGATTCGCGAACTGTCATAAGAGACTTGCGTGTCTTTGTAGGGATTTTTGCCTGTGGCACCTTCCATTCGGATCAGGGTCCTGCTTTCGCCTATAAGGCGTATAAGGATACCATGGCTTCGTTGGGGGTCCAAGTCAAGTTTTCGTCTCCATACAGACATGAGGGTAATAGTGTTGTGGAGCGAATGAACTGAGATTTAAAGCAGTCTTTGACAGCCAGGGTTATAGGCGCTGGCAGGAACTGGCTGGCCCACCTCAATAGCGTGCAGTGTGCTTTTAATAATCTCCCTAGAAGGTTTCTGGGCGGGCGGACCCCATACGAAATGCTCTTTGGTGTCAAGATGTTTGTCCCGGACCTTGACGGTCTAGACTCGGCGGCTGTTGCTGCCTCCTTTGACGTAGATGAACATTGCAATGTTTTACAGGATCTACAAAAGACGAGAGACAGTCTTGCAAAGGAGCATTTGCCCTCCACATCTGAGGCTGCATTGCAGATTCCGGTAGTTGGCTGGCTTCCCCAAGTTGGAGAACTGGTTCGAGAGAAGATCGAAAACAAGAAAGAATTTGGTCCCTTATATCGAGCTCCAGTTCCAGTGCTTGGCGTGAAGGGCACAAGAACAGTCATTTTACCACCACTTCCAGGTCGTAAAGAAAAAAGGTATATCTCCATTGGCAATGTCAAACTACACAGAGTGGTCGAATCTTCTTAGTATGACCCCGGCAGTCTCATGTCCATCGATTTTGAGAAATTCTGTTTTGGCCCCGGCTTCTGATCCCAGGCCTGATGTTGCCCTCGAGATGCCTGCAGTTTCAAGTCATTTATTGAGTTCACTGTCTGGTGCTCACCTTGATTAGACTGACTATACTTACCCCACTGACTTATCGATGCCTGATTTGCAAACTCGTTTGGCTACAGAATCCAGATTTTCATTTGAAACTGACTCTCACACATCGAAGACCCCTTCAAAAATTTCTGTTTTGGCAACGCTGTTTAAAAAACATTTTTTGATTCCACCTTGGACCTACATTTGGTTGGTGCTTTTTTCGATTTACCTGTTCTTGTCAATTGGCTTTGTGGTGTATTTTTTTCGCCTTGGCAACGGACACTATTTTGAAGAAAGAACTTGCATTCGACATATTAATGGAACATTGGCTCCCCATTCCTCATCACACAGATGGAAGAGTGACCTGGCTTTTGTTAACATCACTGCTTGGCCCGTCTTAGATGGGATTGTGTGGGATGCTATTAGATTTCAAATCCATGGGCCCACAGAAGTTATAAATGTCCCAAATGTCCTTAGAGTTTCTATGGGGGATGTGATAAAACAAAATATACGTTCTGATGATTGGGATGTTCATACCGTAGAAGCTTTGTTTTCTGATTTGAAATATTATGCTGCCTTTGATGCTGAAGATTTGTATTTAGATTCTGCTAATTATGGTGATTTGTTTTGTTACCAACATTTTGGCAATCACTACCTGCATAAAGCTAATACCAGGAGGAATACTGTTAATTATACACAATGGGAACATTGTCCGGCTCCTGTACAAGGCAGTTCCACTTCTTTTTTAAAGAGGTTCACTTATTTTACCGATTTTAATCAGTCAAATCCCAATGCATTCTATTTTAAAATGACTGAGAAGTCCACTTCCAAGGTTAGACTTACAGACACAAAATTATTGTATTCGAAGTCCTTTCTTGACCATTTGGCTGTTGGGGGCTACAAGTTGTGGAAGGATACCATTGATCTCAAATCTGTTTGGGGTTCTAAAAGTTGGCAAGTGCAAGGCACTGAGGCTTTGCATCTTGAATGCCTCATCCCGAACCATATGTTGTTTTTGAATTCTACAATTTCACAGACAACTTGCTTTGGATTGTCTACTACTAAAAAATTAAATGCTCCTTCTTTTCCTGAATTAGAAGAATATTCCGGTTGGAATAATGCCACTAAATTTTCGATCAGAGAGTTGCAAACTCTGTTGCTGAATTCTTCCTTTAACATATCCAGTTTGGATCCCAAGGGTTGGTTGCTCTGGCACAAAAGTGCTGATTCTTGCCAGCATCGTTTTCTGGGTTTAGCTCCTGGCTATACACAGGTCAGGGTGGTTCCCCGTTTTGAAAGTGGCCATTCTGTGACTACCTATTCTGTAGGCAAATTATGTCAGAGTTGGCTCAAACATTCCACTTTGGCGTCAGTTAAGCTGCATTTATCTAAACTGACTGACGATGTTGATATGAATGATTTTGTGAAAGGCCCGGCTTCCGGCAGATCTAAAAGATGGATATATGCTATTTACAACGAAGTCTGGAAACTGTCCCAGATTGAGGCGGCTACCCGCATTCGAGCTATAGATCAGGCTAATTTAGAAAAAGTGCTAGCAGTTGAACACTGTCCCCTCTGCTTTCAGGTCTTCAGCATCTCCGATCCACCCTTGGATCACACCGGACATCTTCCTCCTGGTCGCCTGCAGCATCTTTCTCCCAGGCTCCATAGCCTTCAACGCGGAAACCTGACACACTTTGACACCTATGCACCCGCAGCCCGTGGGTGAGGTAACAAGAGCATTTTGGTGCTCAAGGGTAGATTGACTCTCCTAGTGTCCAGTTCCACAGTCGTTTTAGTCCTAACTAGTCAGGATTGTCCGTACTCACCTTTTTCTTAAACTGTACTGTCCATAGACGTTGTTACGCATCTCGCGTGTGAGTTCACACTCTGCACACGCGTTCCGTGGGCCTCCTATTACTTACCTAAAGTTCGGATAGTGTAGTCCCAGCGATCCTACAGCCTCTGGACAGCTCCATTCCTTCTATCGACTTTCACATTCCACTTACTTAGTATATGGTTTGTTGTGCCCCTAGGGCAACATTGTAATCGTGCAACTTAAACATATTTTTCCTAAGAGATTGTCATGTGCTTAGCCCTCTGATCTCATAAAGAGTTCAGAGGTGTATGTTAGTTAATAAATATATTGTTTATTTTCATAACAACCTATGTGGTGTCCTTTCACTTGGTATTCAATGGGTTATATGTGGTAAAACAGCTGGCTTCACATGCCAAAAGAGTTTAGCCTAAGACTGCTTTGTCCATGCTACCATTAGGATAGCTGGTCTATAAGGTTGACTTTACAGCCAATCACCATAAGGGTTGTTTGGACTGATACAAGGTGATCACTAGAACTAGTGAGCATCATATATCAGGCCAACTTCTCACATTGGTGTGCAGCGGTTGGGATTTGAGCTTGCTGTTGTTTTTACCAAATATAATCTTGAGATATCATTTGAAAGATCACATAAGGTACCATAGGTACATATAACAAGCTTAGAAATACTCTGAGTTCTACTGAACCAGCTGTTGTAGTAGAAAGGGAGTAGCACACCCTGACTACAACTCTTAGCAAGGGATCAGTAGGAAAACCCATAGTGTAGGTAGGTGCACCACTTACACCTCACTAGAAAGCATGTCTATCACAGGAGAGAACACAGTGGCTCCCCTTGGTGATATTGACCCTCCACAGGTCATTTCAAGATATGCAGCCCTCAGCTTCCAGGAGATGAGACAATTGTGTACCTCCAGGAAACTGAAACAGGGTTCTAACCCTACCCTTCCTTTTCTGATAGGTCTCTTAGAGACATTTGATGCCAGAAGGGCTTCTAATCCAGGCCCATCTGATCCTACAGAAGGAAACATATCCTCAGTAGAGGAGGACTCTAATCTCCCTGAAACTGAAGCAGTGGAGGAAGATGGAGACTCACCTGATGGAGAGGTAGACAATGGTCAGGGGGGAGTCAGCAGACTTACCAGGGCCAACTTAAGCAGACATGAGAATGGAACTGGGGGAGCCCCAGATCCATCCTCAAGCAGGCTTAACCTTGGGAATAGACGAGTTAGGTCTCGCTCCAGAGGCTCTAACAGATCTATTCATACCCATGTCTCTCAGGCATCTTCTCAGAGAGGGATGACATCCCCTCAGAGAAGAGAGCATGAAGCTAAGATGAGGGAAGTCAATCTGAGGATTGAGAGGGAAGAACTTGCCCTTGCCAAAGAAAGACTTGCCTTTGCCAGAAAGCAGAAATTGAGTGGGGCAGACCTCACTGGTGGTATCATTATCCTTAGAGATAAAGACAGGAGTTTTGATACTAGACACCTGAGTAAAATAGTGCCCCCCTTTAAGCAAGGGGATGACATCCAGAAATGGAAGACTGCTCTGGAGAGAGCCTGCACTGTACAGTGCATCCCCCAGGGTCAGTGGGCAGCTATATTGTGGCTCTCCTTTGAAGGTAAAGGTAGAGATACGCTCCTCACTACTAGAGCTAAGGATGCTAACAATTACCAAGTCCTGAAAAGTACACTGATTGATGGGTTTGGCTTAACAACTGAACAGTACAGGTTGATGTTCAGAGACACCCAGAAAACTCAGTCCCAGGATTGGGCTGACTTTGTTGATTGTGCCACTAAGGCTTTTGAAGGCTGGTTACTGGGAAGTAAGGTTACTGATTACACAGGATTGTATAATCTAATTATGAGAGAGCAAATCTTGAGTAATTGTCAGAACCAGTTGTTGCATCAGCACCTTATTGACTCAGTCTGACCTCTCCCCAAGAATTGGGAAAGAAGGCAGACAGATGGGACAGGACAAGGGTCAAGCAGCAGAACCAGAACCAGGGTGGTGGCCAGAAGAAAGCAGATCAGAAGGGTAATGAGAATAAGCAAAATGACCAGAAGTCTTCAACAGGGACCCAACAATCTAAGGAGGGTGGGTCCCAGAATTCCCAAAAGAAGAAGAATGATGGTCCAAGAAAAACATAGTGCCAATACTGTAAAAGTAAGACTCACTGGTTTAGTGAGTGCATCAAGAAAGGCCCAGCTCCTACCACTACTGCCCCTAAGGCACCTGCACCCCCTAGTACAGTTAGTAGTGGTAGTGCTCCCCCCAAGGCTATAGTAGGGTTAACCCTGGGAACTGAGGTGGGTTCTGACTTAGTCAGAATACCTACTCAGGCTGTTCTTGTTTGTACTGGGGACATGGATATGACCCCTACTATAAGTCCTAGTACTCTGGGCAAATACAGACAAACGCCTTTAATAAATGGAAAAATGGCTCAGGCCTACAGGGACACTTGTGCCAGTGTCACTATGGTGACACCAAACTTTGTGGACCCTGAACAGGTTATACTAGGTTCAGACTACCTAGTGTCCAATGCTAGCAATGTCACTACCAATCACAGTATGGCAATTGTTAACTTCTCCTGGGGAGGGGTAACTGGCCTCAAAAGGGTTGTAGTTAGTTCAGACCTCCCAGTAGACTGTCTTTTGGGCAATGATTTGGAATCCTCCTTATGGTCAGATGTGGAGTATAGGACTCATGTGGAAATGTTAGGGTTGTCAACACATGCCCTTGCTGTGACCAGGTCACAGGCCAAGAAATGCCCAGCTGAACAAGTGCTGGATCCTGGAACAATGGACCAGACACTACTCAAGAGAAAGAGCAGTAGGGTTAAGGCAGTGCCTTCCCCCCTGCCTCAGGTGGAGGATCAGCCCTCACAGGAGGCTGACCTAGAGACCCCAGAAGGAACTGTCCTAGAAGAGGAACTTGAACCTGAACAGGTTGAGTTTCTTGGGACAGGGGGACCTTCCAGGGCAGACTTAAAGCAGGCACAGGTAGACTGTTCCTCTCTTGAACCCCTCAGACAGCAGGCTGCTGCTGAGGCTGCAGGGAATGCCACAGGTACCCACAAGGTGTACTGGGATGATGGACTCCTATACTCTGAGGCAAGAGACCCCAAGCCTGGTACTACCAGGAGGCTGGTCATCCCCTTGTCTCTGAGAGGTTTCCTTCTTACCTTGGCCCATGAGATTCCCCTTGCAGGTCACTTAGGCCAGAGCAAGACTTGGGACAGGCTTGTCCCACACTTTCACTGGCCCCATATGTCTGAAGACACAAAAGAGTTTTGTCGCTCATGTGTCACCTGTCAAGCCAGTGGCAAATCAGGTGGCACATCAAAGGCCCCCCTTATTCCACTACCTGTGGTGGGGGTGCCCTTTGAAAGAGTGGGGATTGACATTGTTGGCCCAATGGACCCCCCAACAGCATCTGGGCACAGATTTATACTGGTGGTAGTGGATCATGCCACCAGGTATCCAGAAGCTATTCCCCTTAGGGCCACTACAGCTCCTGTTGTGGCCAGGGCCCTACTTGGAGTTTTCTCCATAGTGGGGTTTCCTAAGGAGGTTGTCTCTGACAGAGGTGCAAACTTCATGTCAGGATACTTGACCGCTATATGGAAGGAGCGTGGAGTAAATTACAAATTTACCACACCCTATCATCCACAGTGCAATGGGCTTGTGGAGAGATTCAACAAGACCCTAAAAGGGATGATAAAAGGTTTACCAGAAAAGCGTAGGCGAAAATGGGACATCCTTTTACCCTGCCTTATGTTTGCTTACAGAGAGGTCCCACAAAGGGGGTTGGCTACAGCCCTTTTGAGCTTCTATTTGGACATCCTGTATGAGGACCCCCATGTCTTGTGAAGGAAGGATGGGAGTTACCTCTCAAAAAGCCTAAACATGACATAGTGGACTATGTACTTGGTCTCCGCTCCAGGATGGCAGAGTACATGGAGAAGACAACTAAAAACCTGGAGGCCAGCCAAGAACTTCAAAAAGCTTGGCATGACCAAAAGGCTGTCCTGACTGTGTCTCACCCAGGACAGAAGGTGTGGGTGTTGGAGCCAGTTGCCCCAACAGCTTTCCAAGAGAAATTGTCTGGACCCCATACCATCATTGAACAAAAGGGAGAGGTCACCTACCTGGTGGACCTTGGAACTCCCAGGAGCCCTCACAGAGTACTTCATGTGAACAGGCTTAAGGCATTTGTTGACAGGGAGGACATGGGCTTGCTCATGGCCACAGATGAGGGACAGGAGGAAGAGAGTGACCCGCTCCCAGACCTGCTCACTCAGAACCCTGATGATGGGTCAGTAGATGGTGTAGTCTTTTCTGACCGCCTCTCTGAGCATCAACAAGAGGATTGTAAACAGGTTCTTCAATCCTTTAGACAAATGTTCTCTCTGACACCCAGTCAGACAAACTGGTGCACCCATGAGGCGGACACTGGTGACAGTCTGCCTATAAAGAGTAAAATCTACAGGCAACCTGACCACGTCAGGGACTGCATAAGACAAGAAGTTCAAAAGATGTTGGAATTGGGAGTCATTGAACCCTCAGAGAGCCCTTGGGCTAGTCATGTAGTTCTAGTGCCAAAACCTCACACCCAGGATGGTAAGAGAGAGATGAGGTTTTGTGTAGACTACAGGGGTCTCAATGCTGTCACTAAGACAGATGCCCATCCAATACCAAGAGCAGATGAACTCATAGATAGATTGGCTTCTGCCAAATTCTTGAGTACATTTACCCTGACAGCTGGTTATTGGCAAATCAGGTTAGCTGAGGATGCCAAGGCCAAAACAGCATTTTCTACCCCAGGAGGTCATTACCAGTTTGTGGTGATGCCCTTTGGTTTGAAAAATGCACCTGCCACTTTTCAAAGGTTGGTGAACCAAGTTCTCACTGGGTTGGATGACTTTTGTGCAGCATATCTAGATGATATTGCTGTCTTTAGCTCCACCTGGGAGGATCACCTGATCCACCTGAGGAAAGTTTGGAGGCCCTGCAAAAAGCAGGCCTCACTATCAAGGCTACCAAGTGCCAGATAGGGCAGAGTCAAGTTGTGTACCTGGGCCACCTTGTAGGTGGAGGCCAGGTTCAACCCTTGGAGAGCAAGATACAGGCCATAAAGGACTGGTCTCCTCCAACCACCCAGACACAGGTCAAAGCTTTCTTGGGCCTGTCTGGTTACTATAGGAAATTTGTCAGAAATTATGGAACCATTGTGACTCCACTTAATGACCTGACAAGTAAGAAAATGCCAAAGAAAGTTCAGTGGACAGTTAGCTGTCAAAAGGCATTTGATGACCTAAAGCAGGCCATGTGTACAGCACCTATTCTCAAGAGTCCAGACTACTCCAAACCTTTCATTGTCCAAACAGATGTTTCTGAGTTGGGTGTGGGAGCTATTCTATCTCAACTGAATATTGATTGTCATGACCAGCCCATTGCTTTTATAAGTAGAAGGCTGACCCCTAGAGAGAAACGTTGGTCAGCTATTGAGAGGGAGGCCTTTGCTGTGGTTTGGGCCCTGAAGAAGTTGAGGCCATACTTGTTTGGAACTCACTTCAAGATTCAGACCGACCATAAGCCCCTATTATGGCCAAATCAGATGAAGGTTGAAAACCCCAAACTTCTTAGGTGGTCCATTTCCCTACAGGGGATGGACTTTACAGTGGAGCACAGACCAGTGACTGACCATGGCAATGCAGATGGTCTCTCCAGGTATTTCCACTTAGAACAGGAAGACTCACCTGGTCAAGGTTAGTTTAATGTCCCTAAGTTTGGGGGAGGGGGGGTTATGTAGGAGAGTGGGGTCTGCAATCCTATGGTCACCCCCGATTTTTGCTTTTTGCTTCACTGGTTTACGACTTTCCTTGGCTGTGGGCCTGCTAATCAGACCCACAGCCTAGCTGTCTCTCTCTAAATTGACATCCATGTACCTTAAGTGCATATCTAATTGGATACTGGGTCACCTTATCAGTCCCTGTACAGTGTACCTTAGGTACCCAGGGCATAGGTGCACTCAGGGCCTACCAGGGGCTGCAGCATGTATTATGCCACCCCTGGCTGGCCATCCAAATCTGACACAACTGGCTGATGAATCAGCTGGGGCAAGGTGGTGTAATCACCCTTTGCTGTAGATATAGTATACCTATATCTAAACCTAAAATGGACACATATCCTCCTATCAGTCACTCCTATGGCAGGCCTTATCAATCCTGAAGGCAGAGTGCTTGGAATTATGTGAGATGGTGCTCTAGCATGAGCTGACCTTGTCTGCAGCTTTCGGAACCAAGGGCCAGATGTAGGTAGCCCTTTACCGATCGGAATCGGCCGAAAATACAGATTTTCGGCCGTTTCCGATCGGTAAAGGGCTTTTGAGATGTAGGGGCACATTTTCGGTAATTTTACCGAATCGGTATCATTACCGAATCGGTAAATTTACCGATTCGGTAATATGTACCGAATCGGTAAAATAATTACCGATTCGGTAATATTTACAGATTCGGTAAAATTACCGAAAATGCAATGTAGGTAGGCAATGTACCTTCTGCACATGGCTTACAGAATCGGTATTTTACCATGGAATACAAATCCATGGTAAAATACCGATTCCGGTGTGCATGCACATGTGTGCATGCACACCTATGCCATGTGACAGGCAGACCTGCCCTTAGGGCAGGTCTGCCTGCCACATGGCACCCACGCCTGTTTAGGGGGTGCCAGGGGGTGTCAAAGTGACACCCCCTGCACCCTTGTGAAATTCGGTATTTACCGATTCGATAAATACCGAATCGGTAAAGCCTATTGATTCCTATGGGCTTTGAAGCCCATAGGAATCAATAGGCTTTACCGATTCGGTATTTACCGAATCGGTAAATACCGAATTTTACCGATTCGGTAAAAGGGAACATCTGGATTCCCTACATACCAACCCCTCACATTTACCGAATCTTAATTACCGAATCGGTAAAATTCGGTAATTTTCGGTAATTAAGATTCGGTAAATGTTACTTACCTACATCTGGCCCCAAGTCCTTTAGCTGTTTCCATGATAACGATATACCATATACTCTTAAGTGCATTATATTCCTCCCGGTTATTGCCAACTTTGGTATAGCATTATCAAAACATGTCGAGTAAGGTGTCATACGAATTGGAATACTACCCCCTCGCCAATTCTGGCGACGGGGGTAGCATTCGACCCTTCTTGAGGGACACGACATGTATGTAACTGTGAACCCCGGTTAAAGTTAATTCGAGCCTCAGCATCACAAAATGGATGCTGCCACCACAGACACATGTCTGACCTATTGCTGCTGGGAGTCTTTCCAGCGAGGGAGGCTTGGAGAAAGGGTTTCCTGCCTTGGGAGGTGCTAGCACCACCCCAGACAGGATTTTGTGTATTGGGTAGGACAGGGCTGAAAGGAATGAGACATGCCTGAGGCACACAAGGTGTCCCTGTGCATACACCGGTCTAAACCAGTTCCTGGGGCTTTCCAGCCCCAGCTCTGGCGCAAGACCGGGCAAAGGATAGGGGGTGTAACCACCCCCCTTCCTCGTCCCACCCATAGGAGGGACCTAGTCGTAGTACAGCCCCCTTTAGCAGGATTAAGGTAGGAGCAGGTCCCATTCCAAGTTAGATTAATCCTGAACTGAAACTCCACAAGAAACTCTGGACTTAGACTTTCTGAACAGAAGACTGAAGAAATCTCCCTTGTGGGCAAGGAGTGTCCACCCTGCACAAGCAGGCACCATCAGCGTCCAGCGGCTTCCCTTTGTCGTCTTCCCTCGAGGATCCAGACTTCAGAGCCCGACGAGACCCGGATTCCCAGACCTCTCCGACCTCTACTTTCATCTGCAGCACAGCTGAGATCCGTGGGTGCGACGAGACACGTGGGACCAGCCATCTTGGAAGAAGCAGCACTTCGCTCCAGCACGACTTTTGAGGTAACCTCGACCAAGTGCTTTGGGGACTGAGAAGCCCCAGCCCCGAGCAGCTCCTGCACCGAAGACCAGCCCTCCAGCATCCACGAGATCTGCGTGGGGCCCATCTGCCTGTTTGCTGCATGACGCGTTGTCTGGTCACTTGCCGGCTGGCTAGTGACCTCCTAGACGACGAACCTTGAAATCCAATCTGCTGATCTGGTTGCTCCAGACTGGCCCTTGCTTCCCTGCAAAGGAGAAGCACCCCGGACCCTCCTGGTCCGCACCGGACGCCGTTTCCACTCACCGGGTGGGTTGCCTTTGCCAAGGCCTGTTGACTCCACATCCGGATCCGACACCACCGACAGCGAGAGCCTGCATGGGACAGCTCGTGCCTCCATCCTGGTCGTCGAAGACACCACCTGGTCCATGTGGCTGCAGAGTCAAGCGTCCACTCTCACCTGATCGCGACAACAGCCTCTGGTTCCACTCCTGGTTCCACTCCAGTCACTGGCTAGTGACTTTGAACACTGTCCCCTTTGCTTTCAGGTCTTCAACATCTCCGATCCACTCTTGGATCACACCGGACATCTTCCTCCTGGTCGCCTTCAGCATCTTTCTCCAAGGCTCCATAGACTTCGACACGGAAACCCAACACACTTTGACACCTATGCACCTGCAGCCCGTGGGTGAGGTAATAAAAACATTTCGGTGCTCAAGGGTAGATTGACTCTCCTAGTGTCCAGTTCCACAGTCATTTTAGTCCTAACTAGTCAGGATTGTCCGTACTCACCTTTTTCTTAAACTGTACTGTCCATAGACGTTGTTACGCATCTTGCGTGTGAGTTCACACTCTGCACACGCGTTCCGTGGGCCTCCTATTACTTACCTAAAGTTAGGATAGTGTAGTCCCAGCGATCCTACAGCCTCTGGACAGCTCCATTCGTTCTACCGACTTTCACATTCCACTTACTTAGTATATGGTTTGTTGTGCCCCTAGGGCAACATTGTAATCGTGCAACTTAAACGTATTTTTCCTAAGAGATTGTCATGTGCTTAGCCCTCTGATCTCATAAAGAGTTCAGAGGTGTATGTTAGTTAATAAATATAATGTTTATTTTCATAACAACCTGGGTAGTGTCCTTTCACTTGGTATTCAAGGGGTTATATGTGGTAAAACAGCTGGCCTCACATGCCAAAAGAGTTTAGCCTAAGACTGCTTTGTCCATGCTACCATTAGGATAGCTGGTCTATAAGGTTGACTTTACAACCAATCACCATAAGGGTTGTTTGGACTGATACAAGGTGATCACTAGAACTAGTGAGCATCATATATCAGGCCAACTTCTCACACCATTCATAAGGCTTCGTTGCAGCACCTGTCCTGGAAGGCGGCGTTCCTCGTGGCCATCACATCAGCCCGCAGGGTGAGTGAAATTCAGGCGTTGTGTTGCCAGGAACCTTATACTGTATTTCACGCTGCTAAGGTTGTTATGCGTACTCACCCTAAATTTCTATCTGATTTTCATGTTAACCAAACCATAACTTTGCCTACGATTTTTCAGAATCCTTCCTCTCCAGCGGAAAGGTCGCTGCATTCCCTGGATGTTAGGAGGGTGATGAAATTTTATCTGGATAAGACCAAGGATATTCGTAGGTCAGACCAATAGTTGATCAATTATGGATCAGTCAGGACCGGTCTTGCTACCTCCAAACAGTCCATCTCTAGGTGGATTGTGTCCTGTATACAGTTGTGTTACCAAAAGGCTAATAAGACCTTAGGAGGTAAACCTAAGGCTCATTCCACCAGGGGCAAAGCTGCCACGACTGCTTTGCTCCGTAATGTTCCAATTGCAGAAATCTGCAAGGCGGCCACTTGGAAGTCGGTCCATACCTTTGCTAAGCATTACTGCCTGGACACTGATGCCAGGGCAGACGCTCAGGTTGGGCAGGCTTTGCTGCGAAATCTGTTTGCACGATAGTGGTGTTATTTCTCGTTCTCCACCGCCTCTTTGGTGTGGGTTGGGCTTGCCGCCATTCTATTCACTAGATTATGACTATACACAGAGATCCCCTACTACAGAAGGAGTAGTTTCTGTCCTGTAACTCAAGTTCTGTAGTGGGGGTATCTCTATTATAGTCATAAGCGCCCGCCCTCCTCCCCTGTGGAGAGCGCGAAAGAGAGATATTCATGTAAGGAATGCTACAGGTCTGGCGTGTTACGCCTCCAAAAAGAACTGAAAGTAAAAGGGACCTGCAGTGCATTCTGGGATACTGTGAAGTTCTGGAAAGTTCTCTTAAAGGCACAGTATCCTGTTCTGAGCCACATAATGGCAGCCTATGGGGCTTGTCTGTCCATGTCTTCCTCTCTATCATTCCAGAGGGTTTTTGCTGCTGAAGCAAGGGAAATCTGGACCGACTTTGCTGTTTGTGGATTTTTTGGTGGAATTTCTTGTTGAAGTACTGGACAGTGTAGCCTGGATATATAGGCTGCATTATCTGTCTTTAATTCTCTCTTAAATGTCTGTGCAGTTCTGCATTTTTCGACACCTTAAGAGATTATTTTTGATTGCTCCGGGGTCCACGCACATGACTATTCACTAGATTATGACTATAACAGAGATACCCCTACTACAGAACTGGAGTTACAGGACAGAAACTACTCCTTTTTTATCGAGCTTCAATTTGTTTCTGCCCAGACCTATTGGCTTCACTATGTCCATGGCTAAATTTATTGACTTTGAATTATATTGGACCTATATGGTTTTTTGTTCATAAAATGTTTCCCCTGTGGCAATTTGAGACTGGTTCTGACTGTCGTTCTTGAACTCTGCTTTCCAAATTTGCCCTTTACCTTATCTTATCTTATCTTATCCGTGCTTAGATCATGGGAGGGTGTCATGGATATGGGCCATGCCTTTACACTGTGTTAAGTTAGCATGAGCTTATTAGAATTTTAAACGCCATTTTTCCTTTCTGCTGCTTTTGCACACGGCACACAATATTATAAATGTTTAGAGTCTAGCAGAATATTTTGCTTCACACAAGAATAATATGTTTTCCTTTAGTAGCAGCCTTGCTTGGTAAGCTATGTCTGAACAGTGAGTGCCGAGACCTTCAAGGTTATTTCAACACAGTGGTTGTTGTTCAGTCTGATCAGCGCACGTTCTAAACATAACATACATGCAGCTGTGGCCACCTCTGATTTTGGCGCGTTTAATAATGCACTGCACAGGGCATGCAGACACACTTTGGAGAACATTTGCATGCAGAGAGCTGGTGTAGAAAAAGATGTGATCCCTTATACTAGGACCAGAGGTATGGGGCTGCTCTTGTAATCCCAAGAGACCTTCTATAGATATAAAATAATATACTAGCAAGGGAGGGTAAGATTTAGGCCATCAGTGCTCGGATGACCTTATCCGGTATACTGATATACCGTCCCCCCGGGAACCCCAACCCTTGGGTGACGTCCTTTTCGGAAACCATTGCCCCACTGATCTTAAAAGCCGCAAATTTTACTATTCTGGGAGACCTGAATTTGCACCTGGAAGATCCTCTATGCGCAACTAGCAAACATTTTTTAGCGGATCTTGAGGCGCTTAACATCTTACTGCGCAATTCTGGATCCACTCATTTGGCAGGGCACCTGCTGGACCCTGTTTTGTCTAATCTTGCGTATGACTGTGAAACGGCCGCCCGTCCTCTGGAATGGTCGGATCATATGGCAGTCAAATTCTCTCTCTCGTGCATTACAAACATAGCATCTGACGCTGTTTCAGGTGAAAAATCACGGTGTTGGGGTAAATTTAACATCACTGAGTTTAACAGGTACCTATTTGATACATCGCCAGATGTTAACTCATCTATACTGGTATCAGAAGCAACAGTCTCCGATTGGTTGACTACTGCTGTAAACAAACTCGTTCCTTTTGCACCCCTACACGTCTTGTCCCATCTTCATCCCGCAGCCTGGTTTTCAGAGAATCTTAAAACTATTAAATCCAAATGCAAGGTACTTGAGAGACAATGGAGGCGTTCCTATTCTCCCTCCCGCAAGATGGCTTATAAGGTAGCTCTTAGAGAATACCATAAACAATGTAGGATCGCACGAGCTACTCACATCACCAACACCATCTCACATGCCCAGAATTGCCTGCGCACATTATTTTCTGTGGTGAAAAAACTAACAGGAGCAGACTCTATTCCTGCTCCTCCAGCTCTGAAAGAGGAACAGTGTAACTCAATTGCTGAGTTTTTTATCACCAAGGTAGAACGGATCTACGACTCGTTGGGTATCTGTCCTCTGAGTGCCGACTTACCCTCTACTCAGGTGTCAGTCCAAGACTGCCAACTTCCTATGACAATCAAACTCTCGGAATGGTTGCCCTTTGACAATGTCTCCTTCGCCAATTGTCTTAAGAGCATCAAATCTGGCTCTCCTTGTGACCCTCTTCCGACAAAAATCTTAAAACAGCTTGATCTAAACTCCCGTCGTGTACTGATGAAACTTTTGAACACCTCATTGACAGAATCATGTGTTCCACAGAAGTGGAAACGCGCGATGGTAGTTCCCTTGCTGAAAAAAGCAGGAGCGGATGCCTCAAACCTATCCAATTATAGGCCCATTTCGTTGTTGCCGATTTTTTCTAAAATCTTAGAGAGGCACATTAATTCCCAACTATCTCATCTGGTTGAAAGTGCGGGCTATCTGCATCCATCACAGTCTGGTTTCAGGGCCCACCATTCTACTGAAACTACTCTTTTGGGGGTGACTGAGAATCTGAGGCACAGTATCGATCGCGGGGAGACATCGGCCCTTATTCTGTTGGACTTAAGCGCTGCATTCGATACTGTGTCTCACTCTATTCTTCTCACATCCCTCCAATCCTTGGGAGTTAGGGGCTCTTCCCTAACCTGGATAACTTCCTTCCTAAGTGGCCGTACCTTTCGGGTTTTTTCGGCCAAAGCATCTTCCAAAGTTTGTGCATCGGCGTACGGTGTTCCCCAGGGGTCTATTCTTAGCCCATTACTTTTTAACATCTATATTAGACCCCTGGCCACCATTGTGGAAGAAGCCGGCTTAACTTTATTTTCGTACGCCGACGATACACAAATTATTTTCTCTCTATCTAAAAGGGAAGGTAATGATAGTTCGGCTCTCAAATTGGGTCTGTCCCAAGTAGCAAGATGGATGCAGGAAAATTTCCTTAAATTAAATGGCGATAAAACCGAGATTGTGATCCTGGGTAAGGACAAAGATCTCTGGGGCCCCCAACATTGGCCCGAGAGCATGGGTCCTACCCCGAAGCCCGTGGCCCAGGTTCGCAATCTCGGATTTTTAATCGATGAAAAGCTTACTATGCGACAACAGGTCGTAAAAGTGGCTGCCACTTGCTTTGCTACACTAAAATGGCTCCAAAAAATCCTGTGGATGCTTCCTGTTCCCACACAAAGGACGGTGGTCCAGGCCTTGATAACATCTCGCCTGGACTACGGGAATGTATTGTATCTTGGAGCCGACTTGACAACTGTGAAAAAACTTCAGGTTGTCCAAAATGCGGCCGCACGACTGCTACGCAATGTTCACCGGAAAATATCGGCATCCTTAGCCCTTCGAGACTTGCACTGGTTAGAAATTAAAAACAGAATTAAATTTAAAGCTTTATGCTATATCTTTAAAATAAAACAGGGCTCTGCCCCTAGGTACCTTCAAAGTCTTATTCATGCTTATACACCTAGCCGTACTCTCAGATCTGCAAGCAAAGGAGATTTTGTAGTTCCTAGATTTAGGTAGGTGAAGATGGGCGGCCGCTCATTTTCTCACATGGCCACCAAATCTTGGAATGCTCTGCCTGTTGGGCTGAAGGTGGAAACTGATCTTGTCAGGTTTCGCAAGGGTTTAAAAACTTGGCTTTTCCAGCAATAATTACTCAGAACAGTCTTTTTTAGTTTGTACCGCTCTTCTGAAACCTTGTAGTTTTTCTTCTCCAGTCTGTCCCTTGGCGCCGGGAAACCCATTGTGGGTAGCTGTGCGCCTTATAAGTTGAAATAAATAAATAAATAATAGGTGTAAACTAGCCTTTTTCCCTTTAGCACTCTAACATGCTTTCTCCCTTTGTATTTTATGGAATAGTAACTATGCTGATTACCTTGTTGCTTATAATATGTCTGCTTGTATTAGCTAAGATACTGCACCTGAGAACACGGCATTAGAAATAAATATTTCAAACTTGCACATGTCTTCATTTACTCCTCCTTTTGAACTGTTATGAGATTATAGCGAAAGAGTGTTCATGTATTCCACGTTTCCTGAGGTGTTCTAAGTTTCATGTTCTGGGTTGTCTTATCATTGAGGGTATGGAAGAACCAATGAGACACTGATTGCTAGTCTGGTAGGGGATTGATTTTGGATACTAAGGTGAGTTTTGGTACACCCTAATTCACTGAGGGTCCAAGTCTCTATGCACAGTTCTGTGTAGGAGCAGAATCCCTGTGACACTTGCTCATACTACCTACATCTACAAAGAAGAAGTGGGGGACGCTTTTTCTTCCACTTCGTAGCAAAGACCAGGAACAGCCTCCCCACGCAACTCTGGACCATTACCACACTTCCAGAACTCTGAATGACCCTCAAGACCTAGCTGTTCGAATAAGCCTCTGGGATCTGCAAGCCTCTGTAAGAAGCGATAGTGGATCTCCTTTGTGAGTGATTTTAGATATCGTTTTTGAGAAACAAGTGTAGGTTTGTTTTGCAAGATGTGACCATAGTTTTGCTTTGTAAGAATGATTATGAATCTCCTTTGCTAGAAGTGACTTTAAAGCTCCTTTTTTCAGTGATCGTAAATCTCCTTTATGAGAAGTGACTGTAAATCTTTTGTTAGAAGGGATCTTAGATCGCCTTTGTAGGAAGTGATTGTAGATCACCTTTGAAAGAAGTGATTTTAGATCTCTGTGAGAAGTGATTTTAGATCCCCTTTGTGAGAAGTGATTTTTAGATCTCCTTTGTGAGAAGTGATTTTAGATATTCTTTGTAAGAAGTGATTTTAGATCTCCTTTGTGAGAAGTGATTTTTAGATCTCCTTTGTAAGAAATGATTTTTGATCTCCTTTGTGAGAAGTGATTTTTTGATCTCCTTTGTGAGATGTGATTTTAGATCTCTCTTTTGTAAGAAGTGATTTTAGATCTCCTTTGTGAGAAGTGATTTTAGGTCTCCTTTGTAAGAAGTGATTTTAGATCTCCTTTGTGAGAAGTGATTTTAGGTCTCCTTTGTAAAAAGTGATTTTAGATCCCCTTTGTGAGAAGTGATTTTTAGATCTCCTTTGTAAGAAGTGATTTTAGATCTCCTTTGTGAGAAGTGATTTTTAGATCTCCTTTATAAGAAGTGATTTTAGATCTCCTTTTGTGAGAAGTGATTTTTAGATCTCCTTTGTGAGATGTGATTTTAGATCTCTCTTTTTTAAGAAGTAATTTTAGATCTCCTTTGTGAGAAGTGATTTTAGATCTTTCCTTTGTGAGAAGTGATTGTAGATCTCCTTTGTTAGAAGTGACGTTAACGCTCCTTTTTTCAGTGATTTTAGATCTCCTTTGTGAGAAGTGACTGTAGATCTTTTGTAAGAAGGGATTGTAGATCTCTTTTGTAAAAACTGATTTTAGATCGCCTTTGTGCGAAGTGATTGTAGATCGCCTTTGTGAGAAGTGATTTTAGATCACCTTTGTGAGACTTGATTTTAGATGTCCTTTGTGAGAAGTGATTATAGATCTCCTTTGTGAGAAGTGATTGTAGATCGACTTTATGAGAAGTGATTTTAGCTCTCCTTTGTGAGAAGTGATTGTAGATCTCCTTTGTAAGAAGTGATTTTAGATCTCCTTTGTGAGAAGTGATTTTAGATCTCCTTTGTAAGAAGTGATTTTAGATCTCCTTTGTGAGAAGTGATTGTAGATCTCCTTTGTGAGAAGTGATTTTAGATCTCCTTTGTGAGAAGTGATTTTTGATCCCCTTTCTGAGAAGTGATTGTAGATCACCTTTGTGAGAAGTGATTTTAGATCTCCTTCGTAAGAAGTGATTAGAAGTGATTTTAGATCTCCTCAGTGAGAAGTGATTGTAGATCTCCTTTGTGAGAAGTGATTTTAGATCTCCTTCGTGAGAAGTGATTTTAGATCTCCTTTGGGAGAAGTGATTTTAGATCTCTCCTTTGTAAGAAGTGATTTCAGATCGCCTTTGTGAGAAGTGATTTTAGATCGTCTTTGTGAGGAGTAATATTAGATCGCCTATGTGAGAAGTGATTTTAGATCTCCTTTGTGAGAAGTGATTATAGATCTCCTTTGTGAGAAGTGATTTTAGATCTCTCCTTCGTGAGAAGTGATTTTAGATCTCCTTTGTAAGAAGTGATTTTAGATCTCTCCTTTGTTAGAAGGGATTTTAGATCTCCTTTGTAAGAAGTGATTTTAGATCTCTCCTTTGTAAGAAATGATTTTAGATCTCTTTTGTAAGAAGTGATTGTAGATTTTGTAAGAAGTGATAGTGGAATTCCTTTGTAAAAAGCGATTGTAGATCTTCTTTGTAGGAAGTGATTTTAGATCTCCTTTGTGAGAAGTGATTTTAGATCTCCTTTGTAAGAAGTGATTTTAGATCTCCTTTGTGAGAAGTGATTGTAGATCTCCTTTGTGAGAAGTGATTTTAGATCTCCTTTGTGAGAAGTGATTTTTGATCCCCTTTCTGAGAAGTGATTGTAGATCACCTTTGTGAGAAGTGATTTTAGATCTCCTTCGTAAGAAGTGATTAGAAGTGATTTTAGATCTCCTCAGTGAGAAGTGATTGTAGATCTCCTTTGTGAGAAGTGATTTTAGATCTCCTTCGTGAGAAGTGATTTTAGATCTCCTTTGGGAGAAGTGATTTTAGATCTCTCCTTTGTAAGAAGTGATTTCAGATCGCCTTTGTGAGAAGTGATTTTAGATCGTCTTTGTGAGGAGTAATATTAGATCGCCTATGTGAGAAGTGATTTTAGATCTCCTTTGTGAGAAGTGATTATAGATCTCCTTTGTGAGAAGTGATTTTAGATCTCTCCTTCGTGAGAAGTGATTTTAGATCTCCTTTGTAAGAAGTGATTTTAGATCTCTCCTTTGTTAGAAGGGATTTTAGATCTCCTTTGTAAGAAGTGATTTTAGATCTCTCCTTTGTAAGAAATGATTTTAGATCTCTTTTGTAAGAAGTGATTGTAGATTTTGTAAGAAGTGATAGTGGAATTCCTTTGTAAAAAGCGATTGTAGATCTTCTTTGTAGGAAGTGATTTTAGATCGCCTTTGTAAGAAGTGATTTTAAATCTCTCCTTTGTAAGAAATGATTTTAGATCTCTTTTGTTAGAAGTGATTGTAGATTTTGTAAGAAGTGATAGTGGAATTCCTTTGTAAAAAGCGATTGTAGATCTTCTTTGTAGGAAGTGATTTTAGATCTCCTTTGTAAGAAGCAATTGTACATCTTCTGTGCCACATGGGCGTTCTAAATAGAGATAGACAGCTGCATAGAAGTGTGTGCCAGTTTGGCTCCCTCCTTTCATGTTGAGATGGATCATCAGAGCAGATCGTGAACTGATTTGCTGTGCCCCACTTACTTTCTATTTTATATGTCATATTTATAAAGTGCTGCTAACCACTGCAGAGTGGCCTCAAAGCTCTTTGGAAGAGAGTGCATATAATAGAGTATTGTAAATAACATTGAAGTCTCAACGCTGAAACTGGGTGGGAAACGAGTCAAACCCTTGCAGCGATGAATGGTGCAAGAAAAAGTGTGCAGTCAAATGTGTCCCTGAATAGGCTATGATGGCTGATGGAGCAATTGTTCTGAGAGCCTGGTTGAAGAGGCGGGTGGTCTTAGATGTTTGCCATTCTGTACCCTTTCCCCCTAGTTTGTTGAGTCTGCAGTTTAGTATGACTTAGCTGCTTGGCAGAGGAAATCTTCTTTTTTGGTTTTCCTAGCAGATTACCTTTGTTTTAGCACTGAAAATAAAACTTCTTTTATTGTTTTTCAGACTTGTCCCTGTTTTAGGAGCCATGAGTACTAAGAACGAAATGGCACATGAAAAGGGTGCTTGTTAAAATAAAGAGTTGACCTAGGGATGCTACATTTTGTAAGCATTAGTGAGTATAATTTAGGTTGAGTAGCACATTTCTGAGGGAAGATTTGAAATGCCTTTTGACTGCATGGGATTTATAGCACAGAATGAAATACTCGGATACGTGTTTGAGTGAGATATTTGTCCTGTTTCTGACCTTCTCTGAACATATCCACGTAGTAGTACAAAGACCACAACTTAACCAACGTCTGTCCCTCTTACTTCCAAATACAGAGGCACCTCCACCCTGCGCAATGGGCATCTGACGTAGAAATGACGGTCCGTCCTCCATGCATTGAATTCACACCTGAAAAGACAAATCGTTCTATTCTCACTAAGTGGAGGAAGCTTTCCTAGAGTGTTTCCATTGCTCACCATATGTAGAATATGTGGATTCCCAAATTATCTGCCAAACTTTAGCTAATTCGTAACTCTGTGTAGAGACTTATAGTGAGCCTTCTCTTGGAACTAGACTGTATTGCAGTGGCCAAAAGAGGTTTATTCAAGTGCGTGTGCAGAAACCATTGATTTGGTCTCAACACCTGCACTTACCTCCTTCAAATACAGTTCCAAAGGTATACATCACTCTGGGGGCAAATACTTATATTTCCTTCTTCCTAAATCTTAGAGTAGTCTCCTGCTATTTATGTTTAGCCAACAAAACCTGTTTTTATTTTGCAGGATGCTGAAGACATGACTGCTCAGCTATTCTACTTTTTGTTAGTTCTGTTGCCTGCATCACTTGAGTGTGCCCCATTAGCCCTGTGATGCCTCTTGGATTTGCTGTGTCCGCTCTCAAGTTCTGTTCTGTTGTATCCATCCTAGCCTACCTCTTTTGTGACTCAGAAGGCCAACATCTGGAGCACTTTCCTGCAATAATAAGAAAACCTTTAAAACTGCCCAGAGTTCCAAAAAGGATGTACGTACTTTACTTCTCAAACACTTGGCCTTGCCTTCATTCAGGCTCTTTCTAACACTGGCTGTTCTCATAAGCTGACACTGAATATCCATCCATCAGACATACATGATATTGCATGTTACACCCACAGCTGCTGAAGCTTGCATCCTTCTGCTTCACTGACTTGCCGGAGTGCAACTACAAAGTGGCCGCAATATGATTGCAATATGCCTGTTTTTCATATACAGCAAAACCAAAGGGGATGGTGGACGGAGTGTTGAAAAATGCAAGCACTCACCCCCAGTCAACTGATCTGGGTTTAATCCATCATCATTCTTTAGCTCACTCCGCCACCCCAGTTCAGACATGGCCATATGAAAATCAGTCTGACCCTGTGCCGGTCCCCGGATGCCATGTCTGAACTGGGGTGGCGGATTGAGCTAAAGAATGATGATGGATTAAACCCAGATCAGTTGACTGGGGGTGAGTACTTGCAATGTTCAACACTCCGTCCATCATCCCCTTTGGTTTTGCTTTGTTGGCCCAAGTTGGAAGGGTATGCCCAGACGTGGGCCCCTTTCTCACTTTGCCACTGGATTCAAGCTAGCCTGGCTGATGATGGCTCATTAGCCAGAAACCGGTCCCAGGATGCTTGTTTCCGGTCCAGGGAAGACATGGCTTGGCAGTTCGGGCTGGACTGTTCCCATGAGGCACAGGGTCAGACTGATTTGCATATAGCCATGTCTGAACTGGGGTGGTAGAGTGAGCCAAGAATGATGATGGATTAAACCCAGATCAGTTGACTGGGGGTGAGTGCTTTCAATGGTCAACACTCCGTCTATCATCCCCTTTGGTTTTGCTTTGTTCGCCCTAAGTTGGCAGGATATGCCCAGACCTGGGCCCCTTGTTCACTTTGCCACTGGATTCAAGCTAGCCTGACTGATGACCGCTGATTAGCCAGAAACCGGTCCCAGGATGCTTGTTTCTGGTCAAGTGGAAGACATGGCTTGGCAGTTCGGGCTGGACTGCTCCTATGAGGCACAGGGTCAGACTGATTTGCATATGGCCATACCTGAACTGGAGTGGCGGAGTGAGCTAAAGAATGATGATGGATTAATCCCAGATCAGTTGACTGGGGGTGAGTGCTTGCAATGTTCATCATCCCCTTTGGTTTTGCTATATTTCATATACTCCATACCCAATGTATTCCACATGAGTTTGAGTATGAACATATCATCTCGCAGCCATCCTCAATAAGTTAGCTAGACTATAATCGTAGTGTCCAGGATAGCGGGAAATGCCAGTGGTATGAAGCACTGAACTATAAATGGAAGAATCCAACACGCTACTCGGTGCTATAGTCTGGTGCATGTTGTTTGACGCAACTACCTGATAGAGACATCTTGCAGCAGATTCCTTATCTAAGAATGCTCCCTAGGCGCCATACTAGATCCAGAATTTTTTCAGCAATATCTGCACGTCGGTAGAGCGTGTCAAGTGACTCTGCAGCAACTTTGTCTCCCGTATGTGATGTCAAGAGAGTCCATATGGCATAGGGCAGGACAGCGGCCATATTGGGTCGGGCTGCGCCGTGACGCGCTCCAGATTGCTTTAAAAAGGGCTCACTTCCAGGAAACAGGTTAGCTTTTTCACCCTCTGAGGCGGAAAGCCGGAGGTTCTCATGTTTTACCTGTCTTGATCACTAGCAGCGCTCGCCACGCTTGATTTAATAAGCTTTTTATGCTCATTTAAACTTGTGGGGTATTTCACCTCTTGCTCAATTTTAATTAGCGCTTGCATTTGGAATTGTCTCCTCACCTCCCTCTGCCGTCTGGGCCACTCTCAGCTGAGTATTGACGCTGAGAGTTGGTCCCGGGGAGGCGAGGGCAGGACAGCGGCCATATTGGGTCGGGCTGCGCCGTGACGCGCTCCAGATTGCTTTAAAAAGGGGTTGGGCCTCTCCGCGTAGCGGACGCGCAGCGGATGCGCCGGATGCCCGCCGGAGTCACGCCAGAGTCCAGCCCGTCTGCGCCCGTCCGCGCTAGGCCGGGCTCTGGGCTCTGGCATACTCTTCTTTTGGTGAGTAAAGCCACTATTTCCATCATGGTTCTCTCATACTCCTTTGAAGAACTGCTTGCACTACGTGGCACTCCCAATAATAACTGTTCCATCAACCCTTTCCCCCCTACTAAGTTTCGCTGTCCTTACTGTAACTTCTCATTAAAAACCCCTACCATGTGTAGATCCCTGCGCTACCAAGGTAGACGAAATAGACAGGTATGCCCCAGGATAGTCTCCCCTCGACCCCCGCTAAGTTTTTGGAGTATAAACTGTAGATCCCTGCCACAACACAGATACAATATCCATGACTTTCTTGTTGAACATCAACCTGATGCGATATTCCTGACCGAGACTTGGCTCAGGGACTGCTCAGGTCCGGATATTGCAGATGCCATTCCCTCCAATTACGCCATTCTTCGCCAGGATAGAATTTCTGGCAGGGGGGGGTGGAATTGCTATCATCTACAAGATCATATATACTTGTAAATTGGTGGATGCCACCCAAAAGGACTGCGAATCGGCTCTATTTCAACTGTTCATAACTCCTCAATTTACGCTGTCAGGTTTATTGGTATACCGTCCCCCTGGGACAGCTAGTTCATGGATAACTTCATTACCGGACCTCTTAGCTCCGGTTATGCTCAAAGCGTCTAATTTTACTATTTTAGGGGACTTAAATATACAATTAGATGATAACGAATGCCCTCACAGGAATCAGCTCCTCTCTACCCTGGAAGCTTTCAACCTCCAATTACACAACACAGGTCCTACACATTGCGCTGGACATTTACTTGACCCAATTTTATCCAATTTGCCCCTAGACTGTTCCCGTGAAGCTCTACAAATTGCCTGGTCCGATCACTCAGCTGTCCCTTTTTCCTTAGACATGGCTGAAACAGCAACAAGATCTGAGACAGAAAAACTGAGGCCATCTCGGAATTGGGGGAAGGTTAGCATTGCAGAACTCAATAAATTACTGATTAAAACACTCCCGTCCATTGACGCACCGGTCACTGCTCTGAACAGTGTTACCGAACTCTGGCTAACCAATGCTGTAAATCGGGCGCTACCAATGACGTCAAAGCCCGCAGTTTCACACCATCCTCCGGCCCCATGGTACTCGGAACAACTTAAGAGTCTCCGCTCACAATGTAAGACCTTGGAGCGTAAATGGAGACAAGGCTACTCTCCTTCACGTAAAATCATATATAAACAAGCCTTAAAAAAGTACCACAATAGCTGCAAAACTGCTAAAGCAAACTACAGTACAAAAACAGTGACTGATGCACAAAACTGTCCTAAGGTGTTATTCTCCGTTGTGAAGAAACTGACTGGTGTAAATTCCACTCCCCCTCCTCCGGCTCTTGATGCCGTCCAGTGTCAGTCCTTAGCGGATTATTTTATAAACAAAGTGAATCTTATTTATGATAATTTTTCTCCACCTCCAGAGACCACTTTCACCGCCCCCATTACGGTCCAGGAATTGGCGAATACCACCACTGATGCAGTAATTACTACCTGGCAGCCTCTAGACGCCACTTCTTTTGTGTCCTGTTTAAACAGCGTGCGATCAGGTTCCCCACTGGATGTTCTCCCGGCCAAAATATTAAAACAACTGGATCCCCTTACTCACCCCATCCTTATTAAATTACTAAACACCTCCTTGAGCGAGGCCCAAGTCCCCCAACCTTGGAAACACGCCATGGTGGTACCTTTACTAAAAAAATCGGGTGCAGACTCTTCCAACCCTGCCAACTTTCGCCCGATATCTCTGTTGCCAATCTTTTCGAAGATATTGGAGAGACATATAAATTCCCAGCTCTTTAAACTGGTCGAAAACACCGCCTTTCTCCATCCTTCTCAGTCGGGTTTCCGGCCTAGGCACTCAACTGAGACAGCGCTCTTGGGGGTAATGGAGAGTCTGAGGCACGGTGTCGACCAAGGTAACACCATGGCGCTCATCCTGCTGAATTTGAGCGCAGCGTTCGACACCGTGTCACATTCCATCCTCATTGACTCTCTGAAATCTCTAGGTGTGGCTGGCCAGGCCTTGGCCTGGCTGGTGTCTTTCCTCAATGACCGAAGTTTTCAAGTGTTCTCTCCTAAAGCAGCTTCCACCATCTGTCCATCTACCCGCGGCGTTCCCCAAGGTTCAATCCTTAGTCCTTTATTATTTAACATTTACGTTAAACCCTTGGCATCTATTGTTGAACAGGCTGGGCTAACCCTGTTTTCCTACGCAGATGACACCCAGATTGTCTTCTCCCTATCAGGGAGAGACGAGAACAACATCTCCGCACTCAAGTCAGGCCTCACTCTTGTGGCCGACTGGATGCGGAGAAACTGTCTCAAACTGAATGGGGAGAAGACTGAGGTGGTCATCCTGGGTCGGAATAAACATCTCTGGGGTCCCCGCCATTGGCCCATCGAACTGGGTAATGCGCCAATACCATCCACCGCAGTTCGTAACCTGGGTGTCATTATTGACGACAGGTTATCTATGAGACAACAGGCCACTAAGGTTGCGGCCATCTGCTTTTCAACGCTGCGGTGGCTTCATAAGATCCTGTGGATGCTTCCACTCTCCTCCTGCAGAACCGTAGTCCAGGCGCTTGTAACATCACGCCTGGACTATGGTAATATTCTTTACTTGGGCGCAGATAAAGCCACCTTACAGGTGTTGCAGGTAGTGCAAAATGCGGCTGCACGCCTGTTAAAAAACATCCCCAGACGCACTTCTGCCAAGGCCGCCTTACGTGACCTTCATTGGTTGAGCATCCCTGAACGTATTAAATTTAAGGCACTCTGCTATATGTTCAAGGTTAAGCAGGGCAGTGCCCCAGCCTACCTCCAAGGGTTGATAACACCCTATAGACCCCTACGTCCACTAAGGTCATCGGACATGGGAAACTTCACTATGCCAAGATGGAAGCTGACAAAAATGGGAGGTCGCTCCTTTTCTACTCTGGGCCCCAAATATTGGAACTCCCTCCCACTGGCTCTAAAGCTAGAGACCAATTTGCTTCGCTTCCGTAAGGCTTTGAAGACTTTGCTTTTTACTCAACGTGCCCAATAGTCTGCTGTGGCTCAAGCTAGGTGAAACTCCCTCCTTTCTTCTACAGTCTATCCCTAGCGCCGGGAAACCCATTGTGGGTAGCTGTGCGCGATACAAGCTTAAATAAATAAATATGAGACCTCCCCGACACGCTGACGTCAGTTCCTTCTTTTCCGCGCTAGCGGTGTAGATCCGCACTTCAGTACGTCTGGCTCTTTTTCGGCCTACTTGATGTTTTTTTTGTCCACTCAGCAGTGTGCTCTTTTTCTCCCTTTTTTCATGGTCCTCAGGGTTCAAGCCTTGTGGATCCTGTGGATGACAAATGTCCACCATGGACCCTCACTCGGTTTGCATGTTGTGTCTGGCTGAGTACCATGACTCCAAAGAGTGCAACTCCTGTCACCAGCTCAGACCAAAAGGGTGCACGGAACGTTGCATGTAGGTTGTTGCGGCACGGATGTCACAGTCATCGAAGTCGTCTTGTCGGCCTCGGTCTCCTGTGCGCTCTACGAACCGACCACGCGTCCACACTAGGGTCCGTTTCTTCGGGCGTCATCTCATTTGACATCCGTAGGTAAGTCTCGGCGTCAGCCGGTGAAGTCACAGCGCCTCCCGCCTTTGTCACTTACCACTGGTCCCCACTCTTCTGTTGAATTGTAGGGACATGAGTCCGCCCTGTGTCTCCCCACCTATCCTGGGGCTGGGTCATCTTTGACCCAGATGAAGCAATATTCTCAATCTCTTCATTCTATTCTTGGGTCGTCATCTCCCTCTGGAGTGCCCTTGGGTCTCACGGAAGGGCATGAGGTCACGTCTGTGACCCAGCTGATGGCTTCTCCTCTGGTTTCAGGTTGGCCTCCTGTGTCTGACACCTCAGAGACACGAGTGCAAAGCCTGTCGAGGCACCCACCTTCGGCTCCTGCTTCTCGTCTGCCGGCTCCAATGTTGGCATCAGGCTCTTGTCTGCCGAATCCCATAGTGATGCTGCCGATCGACAACCCTTCTGACGTTGAGCCGGCGCCTTCTTGGTGTCGACCGGCTTTAGTTGCGGCATCTGATGCTGCGCCGATAGAGCCGACCGTCTCAGACTCCCTTCCTCTGGTTTTTCCTTCTGGGAACCATGGTTGTGGAACTACTACAGATAGTTTGGTGTGTTTGACACTTGTGGTAGTTGTTTTTTCTCTTCTTCTAGCTCTGCCCTTCACTCTCTGAACACTTCTTGTGCCCTCACTGCTTCTCCCATGCATTGTGCGGCCCATTGGAACCCCTCTCGCCCTCCCTTCCAAAATAAGCTAGGAATGGTTTTGTTCCCTTGGTACGAGATGTGGTATGAACACTGATTCTGTTGGTTGGGCTATGGCCTCCTCCATAGCTCTATGTCGGCGTGCATGGTTGCGTACTTCAGGTTTTCGGAGGGTGTGCAAACTATTTTACTTGACATTCCTTTTGATGGCGTCTCCCTTTTTAGTGTGTGTGCCAACTCAGCTTTATGCCGGTTCCGAGATAGTCATGATGGTACTGAGTCAAAAAACCTGTCAGTGTACGTGCGCTATACAAATACCCATGTAACATAACATAACATATTGTTGTACTAGTGTTGTCGGGGACAGGCTGTTTCCTTTTGTTTTAACTTTATTCCGCCTTCATAGGGTAGAGTACTTCTCTCCCTTCCAGGATTACACCCTGCGTGGTGTTCCTGCTTTCTGCAGGTACTTTTCTTCTAATTTATGCTGTCAGTGACAGGTTTCGCTTCCAGCCATCTGGAACATATCTAGCTTTGTTGGCTTGTGGGAGTTTGTTCTTGCAGCTTCTTTTGGCTGCTTGATTTTTCCTACCCGAGTACTTGCCCTGTGGCGGGTATTTTGTTTCTGTTGTGTGGATGCACTATAGCCTTGTTCCCTTTTTCCAGGGACCTTATTTGGTATGCCTTAGAGGCATTTTGTGAGCTGTCTATGCAGTTAGTATCCCTTATAAGAACTTTGATTTTATCTTTTCTCTGCCCCTTAGGTCCATATGGGTGACACTGGTACCACAGGTAGGCACACTCATTGGCCTGGTTATCTCTCGTTCTGGTCTTCGACCCTCTTCCGGTGTGGACCGTCTTTGTTTTGTTTTACTCCGTGGGGACACATGGATTTTCTCCTACTCATTTTTGTGTTCCTTTTGGTTGGGGCCTGGGTTCCATGACTTCACCTCCCTAAAGCCCTTGTGGTATAGCCATCTTTTTGGCATATTATTTCAAACATATATTTAACAAGATATAGAGAGCAAAGGGATTTTTATCCACTCAAGTGGACGGAAGGGTACTCCCAGTCCCCTGGTTTACTAGTTCTATAACAAATAGGAGGAGTACCACCAAAGATGAGGCTATACAGCCAGTATCGGTGGAATGAGATCGTGATTTGTAAGTAGAAGTCCTTCTTTGTTTTTTAAGGAACCCCTCACTCACCGACCTGGTCGGTGACATGCTTCATCATCGGGGCCACCTTGACAGCCGAGTGCCGTCAAGGTGTGCTGCGACACCTGAAAATACAGTGGAGCGGGTATGTGAGTGATGAATGTGAAAAAAAGGTCAGTGGGTTAAAAATTGTCCTGGTATGACTTAATATTATTTATTATAAGGCTACTGGACAATGTTAAAAATAGTGTGTGTAGATACAGTAAAGGCGTTAATAGGACCTAGTGTATCTGAATTTATGTGATAGGTCTACATGTTTCAAACCATAGGTGGGAGTTACCGGTTTTTCTTCAGGACCATGAAAATGAAAGGAGTTGGGTGGTCAGGGTACACTAACGCCCTGCCATACCTACAACCCTCTCAGCAACCTATTTAGCAATTTGCTAAATGGGTAAAAAAACTTGCAACCAAGTATGGTTACTGAAAATGGCAAAAACCTGTGAAAAAGAATAGGATTATAAGTCACAAAAGGTTCTTTACATGCCTGTAACGTAGTGAAGTGACGTAGTCCGTTCTGTCTCTGAGTCATTCCACACACCGTAACAGCGAATTGTGCAGCATGCGGTGTACCAGTATAATATATAGATGGGAACAGAAAGTTTCCTTGAATAGCACACCTATCAATATTGGTGTGACCGTGTACATATATTTCTATGTTTAAACCAGTCATACACAGGCTCCATAGTGCGTGCCTAACTCATGACTGTGTTTTAATTAGTGTCAGGAGAATGCCGACGTGGTAATATGCCAACTTGATCCAAAGTCACAATACATACAAGACAAAACAAACACACAACATATATATTGTCAAAGATTTAAGAAATGCTCACTTCTCAGTGGAGAAATGCTTGCTGCACGGGAATTGAGGGGAGGCAGCAAAGCTCAAAAGAACGTATTCTGTGAAACCAAGGGGAAAAGAATAACGGTAGAGACAAAATCAGTATACCGATTGCTCTCCTATCTCCTTCACGGAAATAGACCGGAAACCGAAGCGTTTCCATTAGCGAGGGTGTTACTTACAGTAACAACACGCTCCGTTTTTTACGGAGGTCTGTATTTACCTCTGGTTGCTACAGCAACCCGGCGCGCGCGCAACGCTCACGTGATCCAGTGACGTCATCACGCGACGCCAGCCAGCCACGCCCTCCGCGCCCGCAATGGCAGCCGCCTTTAAACCCGGCGCTGCCTTTCTGCCAAACACGGGTACACGGAGGGGCGGACTAGGTGAGAAGTCACTCGTTAAGCCAGAAAACTGTAAGTAACACCCTCGCTAATGGAAACGCTTCGGTTTCCGGTCTATTTCCGTGAAGGAGATAGGAGAGCAATCGGTATACTGATTTTGTCTCTACCGTTATTCTTTTCCCCTTGGTTTCACAGAATACGTTCTTTTGAGCTTTGCTGCCTCCCCTCAATTCCCGTGCAGCAAGCATTTCTCCACTGAGAAGTGAGCATTTCTTAAATCTTTGACAATATATATGTTGTGTGTTTGTTTTGTCTTGTATGTATTGTGACTTTGGATCAAGTTGGCATATTACCACGTCGGCATTCTCCTGACACTAATTAAAACACAGTCATGAGTTAGGCACGCACTATGGAGCCTGTGTATGACTGGTTTAAACATAGAAATATATGTACACGGTCACACCAATATTGATAGGTGTGCTATTCAAGGAAACTTTCTGTTCCCATCTATATATTATACTGGTACACCGCATGCTGCACAATTCGCTGTTACGGTGTGTGGAATGACTCAGAGACAGAACGGACTACGTCACTTCACTACGTTACAGGCATGTAAAGAACCTTTTGTGACTTATAATCCTATTCTTTTTCACAGGTTTTTGCCATTTTCAGTAACCATACTTGGTTGCAAGTTTTTTTACCCATTTAGCAAATTGCTAAATAGGTTGCTGAGAGGGTTGTAGGTATGGCAGGGCGTTAGTGTACCCTGACCACCCAACTCCTTTCATTTTCATGGTCCTGAAGAAAAACCGGTAACTCCCACCTATGGTTTGAAACATGTAGACCTATCACATAAATTCAGATACACTAGGTCCTATTAACGCCTTTACTGTATCTACACACACTATTTTTAACATTGTCCAGTAGCCTTATAATAAATAATATTAAGTCATACCAGGACAATTTTTAACCCACTGACCTTTTTTTTCACATTCATCACTCACATACCCGCTCCACTGTATTTTCAGGTGTCGCAGCACACCTTGACGGCACTTGGCTGTCAAGGTGGCCCCGATGATGAAGCATGTCACCGACCAGGTCGGTGAGTGAGGGGTTCCTTAAAAAACAAAGAAGGACTTCTTCTTACAAATCACGATCTCATTCCACCGATACTGGCTGTATAGCCTCATCTTTGGTGGTACTCCTCCTATTTGTTATATTATTTCAAACTCCGCCTAGGCACTGCCTTCTTGTTAGGCCTTTTCCTACTTTATTGTGCTCCTGATGCTGTTTATCTTCAGCAATCTGGTGTTCTTGCACGTAGTTTTTACCTTCTTGGTGTTCTACCTACCTACTTCATTTTCGGCCCCTGCTATTGCCCCCCGTGGGGGCATTTTACGCATATCTGTCATTGCAACTGTGGGACAGCCTAAACCACCAATATAGGCAAAAAAGGGCAGAATTACTTTGTTATTTTTAAATAAATAAAACATATCTATGCAATATTTCTGTGACATAGAAAAGTGTACTCTTCACTTGTTTAAACATAGCCTTTTTTTTCAAGGAAAAAGGCACAATAATAGCAACCAGTTAGCCCAGAGGCTGCATATAGAAACAAAACGGATTAAAACTGGTGCCGTGCCTTTAAAACCTCAGAGAACTCCAGGCTCCCATCATGCCTCAGAGGTGACAGTTAGGACAGTTCTTTTTTTCCAGCTCTTTCTGTGAGGATCCTGGAGCATCGAGTTCGTCAGTTATTGACTTTGTCATTTTTGATATTTTGAAGCCAACTTTTTTGGCTTCACTCAACATCTTTTAGTACAAGCTGTACTACTTTAACCTTATTTCTGACTTTCCTGATATTCTTTTAGTCAGAAATGCCAGCCCTGCTTAACAATTGTCCTTTGTGTGGGAAGAAGATGTCTAAATCCGACCCACACTCTGGCTGCATTGTGTGTTTGCTATCCTCACACAAACCAGACAAGTGCTATTACTGCCAGCAGTTTTCCAGAAGGACTTTTCGGGACAGGGAAAGGATCCAGCTGCATGCCATGCAGGAGAGAAGAAAAAGATCTACAAGTGGTCTGGAAGGTAACTAACAGCTTTTTAAAGAACCCTCCTCTCAAGTGCGGTCTTAGCATAGAAAAAGAGGTGAAAAAAGAAGGCACCCGTCAGCTTTGCTGTCAATGGAGAGAAGATCAATCAATCAGGGGAATGGTAAGCACGCTACTCAGCCATGAGGGTCTCAAGGCGCTGGCGGGGGGGGGGGGGGGGGGGGGGGAGGGTGTTAGCAGTTAAGGCGAAGAGCCTCCCTGAAGGTGTTCAGGGAGGGGGCCCGTCTGATGTCAATCGGGCGCTCATTCCAGGTCTTGGCCGCGATGTGGGAGAGGGATCTTCCGCCTGCTTTCGCTCTCTGGATGCGTGGTGTTTCTGCAAGGACGAGGTTGACTGATCGGAGGTTTCTTTTGGGTGCGTGGAGGATGAATCGGTTGTTGAAGTATTGGGGTCCGGTGTTGTGTAGGCATTTGTAGGCATGGGTGAGAATATCGAAGGTGACTCTCTTCTCAACGGGGAGCCAGTGGAGCTTCCGTAGGTGATAGTTGATGTGCTTGTGTCGAGGGATACCGAGGACGAGTCGGGTGGCGGTGTTCTGTATAGACTGGAGTTTGGGGAGTAGAGACTTGTTTATGCCAGCATAGAGGGCGTTTCCGTAGTCCAGCCTGCTGGTGATGAGTATGTGGGTGACTGTCTTTCCAGAGGGGATCCATTTGAAAGTCTTGCGGAGGGTGTTGAAGCAGCTGGAGGCGAAGGCGTTGACCTGTCGGTTCATGGAGAGGGAGGAGTCGAGAACTATGCTGAGGTTTCTGGCATGGTCCGTGGAGGTCGGTGGGCTGCCGAGGATGGTAGGCCACCAGGTGTTGTGCCATGCTGATGGGGTGGTTCCGAGGACTAGAACTTCTGTCTTCTCAGTTTTGAGCTTTAGGCAGCTGTTTGTCATCCAGACTGCGACGTCCCGCATTCCTTCCTGGAAGTTGAGTCTGGTGGTGGTGGGGTCCTTGGTGGGGGAAAGGACGAGCTGGGTGCCGAACATACATCTGTGCCCTCCGTCTGCTTCCAAATCGCAGATCGGAAGACCTTTGCCTCCGTTGACGTTGAAAGAACAATCGCCGACGACACTGTCGACGCCAGGCCCCTCAAAGCCATGTAAGTCTAAGTCTAGAATTCAATCATTATCAACTTACGGTGTCGAATAGACATTTGTCACCGAGATCCTTGCCTCCATCTAGACAAGGTCACTCAATGTCACCATCACTGACGTTACAGTGAAGACAATTGACGTTGAGGCTGCTGGCCTTCCACACGCCTCCACCGGCAAAGAGACCGAGAATGACTCGTTCACCTGTACTGACGTCGAAACCTCCTTAGACGCCGAGGGAGATTCTAGTGGTGCAATCTAAGGATCTGTAGTCAAGATGGTCGACGTTGAAGAGCACATAATCTTTTTCGGGCTGGAGAATTTTGTGCAGATCATGCCGAAGGGATCGCCGGCTCGAGAACAGTACACACTGCCGACTAATCTCTCTCTGAGGTGGCTGAGGAGTATGAAAGAGTGGAGAGTGCCAAGGCGCTGTCCAGGGTCGGACTACTCCCAAACATTTCCCCCCTTCTGAACATCCGGTAGAGGGGTGCGTCCACCTACACCCACCACAAGGTCCTCTCGGGGATCTCCACGACGACAACCATCTCCTTCTCCAAGAAGACATTGATCTCAAACACCTCTTAGGCATTCTCGGACTAGATCTCGCCACTCCCAATCCCCAAGGCCTTGTGAGCGTAGACACAGATCTCCATCCTGGTCTGCAAACACATCCAGAACCTTGGTGGAAGTCTATTCCCCTACTTTGTCTGCCACTCCTCCTGCCAGAGCGTCACCGGTGGACGACATTACGTTCAACGAGTTTCTATGTACGGGGTATCAAAATTAAATATCGAGATGCCGTCCACAGCCACCTCAGCAACAGTCATCTTTGAAACACTCCATCACAGATAGTCCTCTAGACCTTTACTTCCCTTGGCACATGGACTGCTGGAACCAGCTCTTCGTACTTTTCTCACTCCTGTGTCAATAAGATCAGCACACATAATCAAAAAGTACAGAGCCCTAGACCAGGATCCACTTTTCCTGAGGTCTGACTCTCCATCGGACTCAGTCATAGTGGCGACAGCAAGAAAAGTGCACACAAGGGCGTTCACCGACACTATTGCACCTGACAAAGACGGTAAGTTAACGGACTCTCTTAGGAAGAGGATGTGTAGCATCTTGGCCTCCTATATGAAGATCGCTAGCGCCTGTGCACACCTGGGAAGTTATGACCGATCACTATGGGACTCCCTCTCAAGATTTACGGACAAACTGCCAAAAGAAGACCGTAAGAATTTTTCCAGGAGATCCTACAGGAAGGAGGACTTGTAGCAAACCAGGTCACAAGTGCAGCAGCCGATGCGTCAGATCTGGTGGCTCATGGAAATTTGCATGGCATCTGCGCTAGACACTCCTCCTGGCTGAGACTCACAGGACTAAAACGTAGGCCCAACACAGGATTCTAAATCTGCCCTTCAAGGGAACTTCACTCTTTGGCACTCATGCCAATGATGATATGTCCAGAATGAAATCCGAGCTCAACACCCTGAAGGCAATGGGCCTGGAGAAACGTAAGGATTTCACACGCCGATAGCGTCCTTATGACCGTCTCCAATACCAATAGAGGGTTCAAACTGGTCGCAGCAACAACATCATTGTAGATCCCACTATCAGCGCCAACCAGGATTGGGACGAGTGGCCTCCAGGCAAACAACTCCCTCTCCTAAGCAGCAGACCAAATAGTGAGAGCTTGCTTCTCCCAACTCTGTTCCCCACTCCTGCGTGGGGAAGTATCATGACTCATCTGGACAAGTGGCACAAAATCATAAAGGACAATTGGGTGCTCGATATTGTGCGGAATGGATACTCAATCACATTCAAGTCCCTTCCACCGACAATACCGCCTCGGAGATCATCAGTCGATCAGCAAAAGCTACTTCGGGCAGAGGTGTCCATCCTGTTTCAAAAGCAGGCAATCTAAAAAGTTCCCTGGCTCCAACATTGGCAGAGGATTTATTCCTATTACTTCCTGGTTCCAAAGAAAGGCCCAACCAAGGAGTACAGGCCTATACTAGATCTTAGACGCTTAAACAAGTTTATCCTCAAAGAAAGATTCTGGATGTTGGCACTACACCAAATTTTTCTTCAGATCTATCAAGGGGACTGGATGTGCTCCAAAGACTTACTTTCATATCCCAATTTCCCGAAAATACCAGAAATTTCTACGGTTCCAGGTAGCGTCAGAGCACTTCCAATACAAAGTCCTCCCTTTCTGACTCAAGTCAGCCGTCGCACGTTTTAAAAATGCATGGCAGTTGTAGCGGCTTTTCTAAGAAAACCAATTTGTTTTGTCCATCCTTATCTAGACGACTGGCTGCTCAAGAGTGCTTCTGCCAGGCTTCTGCACGAACACTTGCATTTGTGTGTTAAATCTTTTGAGTCTGTGCATCAGCTACAAGGTGTCCATTCTCAATCCACCTCAGAGAATTCACTACTTAGACACAACTCTAGACTCCGTAAACACAAGAGTGTGTCCTTCGGAGGAGATGTTATCCTCAATCATTCTCAAATGTTGCACTCTCCTCCGCACACCTCATCCCAGGTCCAGGCAAGTATCCTCTCTACTGGGCTTGATGGCCTCATGCATCTTCATCTTTCCAATGTCAGACTGCAAATGAGACCATTGCAGCAGGCATTGAAGGATCAGTGGTCTTAGATCTCCAACCGTTGGGAGGACACTTTAATTCTTACTCAGACAGTCAAAGACTCCCTGAGATAGTGGATGCAGTCATCATTTGTTAAAAGGAGCTCCATTCCAGCAGGAACTCCTCAAACAGACACTTGTCACAGACTCGTCCCTCCAAGGCTGGGGAGCCTACATGGGCCCTCTATAGGTTCAGGAGATATGGTCAAAATGGAGAAAAACTACCACATCAATATGTTGGAACTAAGAGCTGTACACCTAGTGCTCAAAGTTTACTTCTATTAAAGTACACTTGGCGGCAATTCCAGTTTATAGAAAGCCACCTACACAGGTCTCTTTCTTTTAGATGTCAGTAGTTAAGGACTTCCTGGAATGGCTGAAAAATGTATACCCCCTGATTAGGTCTCGTCTCCTTCCTGGGAACTCAATGTAATCTATTCTAAATTAATGGGTCCCCCCTTCAAACACATTCAGAAAGCTTCATTGCAGCAAGAGATCTAGGTGCTATGTTCTTAAGACCCTTATCTCATTTTCCATGCTAACAGAGAGGTCATGAAAAACAACCTGAGTTTCCTGCCTGAGGTTATCTCAGAGTTTCATATTAATAAGTCAATTACTCTCCCCACCTTTTTTTCTGAACCCTACCACCCCTTCTGAGAGGGCGTTGCATTCTCTTGACCTCAAAAGGGTTTTAAAATTCATTTGTCGCGTGCATTCAGCACATTTATTTTATTTAACCTGCAACATGGATCTCAGCGGCAAGCACACATACAAAATCAACTACCCACCCATGCTCACCAAAAAAGCCGCTAAACGCTTCAAACACGACTTCCTTAAGTCCCACCCAGAAACTCCCTTTGCCGACACCTACTTCTCATCGGTCAATGGACCCTTGAACACCGATATTAACTTCCACACTACACGCAGAGCTCAATGGAAAAAGGCGTTCCTCTCCCTACTCAACGTATCCACCACCAGGAAATCCACACATGGCCTAACACTCTCCATCACACAATCCCAACTCTTCCCAGGCAAAACCACCATCACTATTTACAACAATGGGATTATCCTATTTCAATCGACAGACAGGAACCTGGAACTACTTGACAACCTGTTCCCCACTTTCAAAGAGCACCTATCCAATCCTCGGACTCTCACTACCACCCCTGACGGCACGGCACCCACCCTTAACACCCCCAACCCAGTTCAGCACCAGAACGACACTCACCTCACCTTCACACCCAGCACCACAGGCAATTACACACCTGCTGCAGCTACCCCGCCCCACTCCTCAATCTCAGACAGAGACCCCGCCCCCCCACACACCACCCACTCCCCCATCCCCCCTACCTACCCTCGTCTTGCCGCACATCATCCCATACCCCCCCCACCCTTTGCACTCCCGTCCCGTCCTCCACCCCAATCTTCTCTGAATACCCTTCCTTCCCCAACTGCACTACACACAGCAGATCTCTTTCCCCGCCTATCTCCCTCCCCACACTTAGCATTCCCGCCCCGTCTTCCACATCAATCTTATCAGAACACCCTTCCTCCCCCAACTGCTCCCCACACAACTTTACTCTCTCTCCGCCTATCTCGCCCCCCATTCTTAGCACTCACGTCACGCCTAGCCTTCACCCCTCCTTCAATCTCTCACCCCCCACTCTCACCCCCCACTATCCCACCACCTCCCCCGCTACCACCAGCCTCCACACCACCCCACACCACACACAGAACACCCTCACTTCCCCCGTTCCTCCCCCCCTCCCTAGCACTGATGCCCTTCCCGATAACGGCATCACCATCCCTAACAACTACCCTCTCTCTAACACTCCCAACCCCTTCACCAGCTCCACTTCCCCACACCGATCCCCACCTGTCACCAGCAACCTATTCGCCGGTTCTACGCCTGCACCCCTCCCCAACTCCGCGCCCAACATCACGCTGGACATGATTCTGTCCTCCCTCCTCCAATTGAAAGAAGAAATACACTCCATCAAAGAGTTGCTCATCACACACCCCAGACACCCCCCTCCCACCACCACCTCTACACCTAATAACACTTCCCCCGCGCCTCCTACTCACCTTACCACACAACACGCCCCACACCGGACTTCTATCCCTTCTCGCAATACCAACAATCACAATACCAATCGCAATCGCATTACCACCAATCGTAATACTCCCTCTACACCTAACAACACTTCCTCCTCACCGCCTACTCGCCTTACCACACAACACGCCCCACACTGGACTTCTATCCCCTCTCGCAATACCAACAATCACAATACCAATCGCAATCGCATTACCACCAATCGTAATACTCCCCCTACACCTAACAACACTTCCTCCTCACCGCCTACTCGCCTTATCACACAACTCCCCCCACACTGGACCTCTCTCCCCGCTCGCAATACAACCAACCGCCCCAGACACACTACCAATACGGTCTCAGACCATGACACACACGCCCTTCTCCAATCTTACGTCCCGGCCCCCCAAAATCACCTAGCCACCAACCGCCTGTCCATCCCAACGATTATCTCTAACCCCCTCAGGCACCAAAAGGATAACAACAGAGGCGCCGTCCCCAACAACCTCACTAATGTGCCCATCACTATAGAACCTTCCTCCACCCTCTGCGCCCCTAGCCTCAAATGCATACTTCTCAATTGCAGATCGGCCCAAAGGCATTCTGCGGGGGTCGCCGAGCTCATCATGTCCCAGGAACCGGATCTGGCCATTCTGACTGAAACATGGTTGTCTGATTCCTCTACACCTATCCTGGATATCCTAGTCCCCCCCAACTACTGTATCATTAGACTTGACAGGCCCAAAAAGACAGGCGGGGGAATTGCCTGTATCTACAGAAGCAACCTCTCAGTTACTAAAGCGTCCGCCCCCTCTCTTACTTCCTGTGAATACTTCTGCCTTGATGTCATCAGCGAAAGCAAACCGGTCTGCTCACTTCACATCGTATACCACCCACCTGGGGACAAGCTCTCCTTCTGCCAACAACTCATGGACACAATACCATCCAATTCAGGACGGCAAAACACCCAAATTTTCCTTGGCGACTGCAATCTTCATTGGAATGACAGCAGTGACAAAGTGGTAAATAGCCTCAAAAGCTTCCTCAACGCCCTTGATCTCACCCAAATATGCAATAGCCCGACCCATGTGAAAGGCTCTATCCTCGACCTTATCATCTCCAAAGAGGACGCTATTCAACTGGAGTCAATCCAACCTTGTGACTGGTCAGATCATCATATTGTCTCCTTCCTTATCAAAGAAAAAATCAAATTTAACCCAGTGCAACCCTCCAAGCCCAAAGTCTGGAAAAGGGACATGAAGAAACTCAACCCAAACTCCTTACCTCCTAACAGCTGCAATCTCCTACTTCCCCCGTCCGGCGCTACGGACGTTCAACACCTGACTGACCATTATCTAAATGCTATGTCCACAATAATCAATGAGGCTGCACCCTTGCAACTGAAAAGAGTCTCGTCCAAGATCTCCAACCCCTGGTATGATGGGAGCCTCAATGAGGATAGACGGGCCATGCGAATGGCAGAGCGCACTTGGAGGTCAGCCCCCTCTGCACTGCACCTAAAAAGCCTGAAGAAACAGAGAAACGCCTACTTCAGAAAAATAAAACGCTCAAAAAGAGATTTCTTCAGCCTCCAGCTCGCCCAAGCAAAAAACCGCCCAAGGAAACTGTTTGAGTTAATCAGAACACAATCCAAAGAACAACCCCAGACAATCAACACCATGAGCATCACACCTTCCTGTGAAGACTTCTCTTCTTTCTTTAACCAAAAAACTGACAACATAAGAAGCGATCTCCTCAATGACGCAATCCTTTACTCCAACCCCCAACTCACAGCAGCGCCTGAACCAAAAAACAACGCTACATGGTCATCCTTTGGCACCTACTCAGAAGAAGAAATTGGCAGATTGCTCAGCACCCTGAAACCTTCCAATCACCTCACTGACCCCCTTCCTGCAAACGCGGTAAAAGATTTTACCCCTTTGCTCCTCCCACTCTGGACTAAAATTATCAATAGCTCTCTTCAACAAGGATCCATCCCTGACGCCCTCAAAGTCGGACAAGTCACACCTCTACTAAAAAAAACAACAGCAGACCCCTCTGATCTAAACAATTACCGCCCTATTACAAATATTCCCACCCTCGCTAAACTGTTGGAAAAATGCGTTCAGCTGCAACTGACTAAACACATAGACAAGTTTGATCTCCTCAATGCTCATCAGTCAGGCTTCCGTGCAGGGCACAGTACCGAAACAGCCATGACTCACATTGTGGACGACGCCCTCCAAATCCAAGACCAAAATGATACCTGCCTCCTCATACTTCTGGATCTCTCCTCAGCATTCGACACAGTTAAACATGAGAACTTACTCGAACTGCTAAACACAAGAATGGGCATATCAGGGACTGTTCTCAAGTGGTTCACCTCCTTTCTACACAACCGCTCACAAAGATTCAAAAGCAACAACCTGATGTCCTCTCCGGTACCTGTATCGCTAGGCGTCCCCCAAGGATCCTCCCTCTCCCCAACACTGTTCAACCTAGTTATGGAACCTCTCACTACTCTGTTACAGACATCCAACGTTTACTTTCACATGTATGCCGACGACACCCAACTCTATCTCAAAATACAATCCCCCAAGGACATCATGCTTCTGAACACCACGATCAGAAACACCCAATCCTGGCTTGCAGAGAATCACCTCAAACTCAAAGCACTGAAGACTGAGTTCCTCCTAATCTCACCTCCCGCAAAAATCTCTACGGCTCAAGCATGGCTTAAGCACTTAACGGCTTTAAATGTACAACCTACCGTCGTAGACTCAGCAAAATCCTTAGGCATAACACTTGACGCCAATCTCAACATGCAGCAGCACATCAGCAAGGCAACCAAAGGAGCGAACTTCCAAATCAATACCTTGAGAAAACTTAAAGCCTTCCTTCCAGCCAAAGACTTCCAAACTGCAGTACAATCTATAGTCATCCCGCACATAGAATACGGAAGCACCGCCCTCTGCGGGCTCCCCCTAACTACAACGGCACCCCTAAGAGCGTCCCTTAACGCTGCAGCAAGACTCATCACTGGCTCATAAAAACACTCGCATATTTCCCCTGACTTTAAATCCCTGAACTGGCTACCTTTTGAAGCCAGAATACTTCTGAAAATCGCCTGCATGACTCACAAGGCTGTACACATGAACTCACCCGCCTACCTCTCTCAAAAGCTGACTATCTCGGGTGGCTCTAGAACTACTAGAAGCACAAACAATCTTTTGCTGAAACCTCGAAGATTCAGGAAGGAAAAAACCTATAAACGGTCCTTCTCAGGAATGGCACCCAGGATCTGGAACTCACTCCCTCCGGAAACGAGGCTCATCTCCTCCAACAAACTGTTTAAGAAAGAAGTAAAAGCGATCCTCATGGCTAAATACACATGATCTATTATCCTGTAGCGCTCATGAACCCGCTCCGTAATACCTTCAAAAAAATATATATATCTATAGGCGCTCTCCGGTGCGCGCACCGGAGTGCGCTCCAGGCGCGACACGCGACTTGCGCGCAGGAAGCTGATTGGCTCTTGGATGTCTGTAAACATTCTAAACAGTCTGGAGCGGCCGCCATCTTGTGTCTCGGTAAAATCGAGACACAAGGGGTTTGAAAAAAAAAGGGGCAAATGACCATAAGGGGGAAGAGTAGACCCCCTCTGACCCCCTAGGTTTGATGTAGGGGCTAAAATAGGGTCCTGCAGGGCATTACATTTTTTATTTTTTTTTTCGTTTTGCGCGGGGGAAGCGCATGGTACGCGCACCGGCGAAGCACGGGGAAAATCCAGGACCATATTTATGAAGGCCTTGCGCTGCTAGTTTTGCGCCTCCTGTGCGTCAATTTTTGTGACGCACCAGCGGTGTAAAAAAATGCGCATTGTTATGCAATATTTAAAAAGTGACGCATCTATCTGGCTCATAAAAACACTCGCATATTTCCCCTGACTTTAAATCCCTGAACTGGCTACCTTTTGAAGCCAGAATACTTCTGAAAATCGCCTGCATGACTCACAAGGCTGTACACATGAACTCACCCGCCTACCTCTCTCAAAAGCTGACTATCTCGGGTGGCTCTAGAACTACTAGAAGCACAAACAATCTTTTGCTGAAACCTCGAAGATTCAGGAAGGAAAAAACCTATAAACGGTCCTTCTCAGGAATGGCACCCAGGATCTGGAACTCACTCCCTCCGGAAACGAGGCTCATCTCCTCCAACAAACTGTTTAAGAAAGAAGTAAAAGCGATCCTCATGGCTAAATACACATGATCTATTATCCTGTAGCGCTCATGAACCCGCTCCGTAATACCTGCCTGACCCCTTGGTCTACCGGTACTACTTGTATCATGACTTATTTGATTGTATATGTTCCCTCTTTGTATTTTGATGTATTGTTAATGCACCTGTCTGACCTTGCACACTGTACCTACACCACCTCAACCATCCCTATTTTTGTACTACTGATGCACCTCAACCTTCCCTACTTTTGTACTACTGATGCACCTGTGTGACTATACATCCTGCACGCATCTACCTCAACTATGCCCACCTTGATGTTATCTCCAAAAACACTTGTAGCACGCTTTAACAAGTATATGCTTATTTTTGTACTTTTATATTATTGGCGCAACTGTTTGAATATGCACCCTGTACTACCTCACCTATTATCTACCTCCGGTTTTTTGACCTACCTATGTAACTATGCACCTTGTACCTAACTACCTCAACTATTACATGCTATTACTCCATACCCTACCTTGTAAAGTGCTCTGATATCTGCAAAGATCTTGTTCGCGCTATATAAAACTTTCAAAATAAATAAATAAATAAATAATGTTGGACCGTCTCTTTGTGAGTTATTGTCTGATGTGCACTGGTCTCCCTCCTTCTAAGCAATCCATCTCCAGATAGATAGTGTCCTGTATTACTTTATCTTCTCAGTTAGCAAACAAGCAACTCCCTAGTAGACCACTAGAGGGAAGGCCTCCACTTCGGCCCTTCTCAGAAATGCATCAGTTCAAGAGATATATAAGGCTGCTACATGGCGATCGGTACACACCTTTGCCAGCCACTACTGCCTAGATTCTGATAGTCAGGTGGATGCTGAGTTTGGGCATGCTTCCTTGAGGAATTTGTTTGCTTAACCTGTTGTTCAGATTGTGCTGGCTATACTGTATTTGTCTGCAGGGTTCTGAGGATGGGCTTGCTATTCTCTTCAGTGCTTATGACTATTGATGAGGATCCCCTGGAAGAGAAGGATAAGTTAATTACCTGTAATCCAAGTTCTCTTCCAGGAGTATACTCTTGGAAGTCATAAGCAACCCTCCTGCCTCCCTGGACAAGTATTGACTGCAATAGTAAAAATACTTCAGTTCTCAGCACCAAATCCAATTTGTTTTAATCATAGACCGGTGTCTCTTTAAATTTAAAAAATTGCATATTTTGCACAGTGGGGGTTATTTTTCTCGCCCTTTAAAGACACTGGTCCATGAAGCTAAAGAGCCACTGGTCTATGATTTTAACAAATTGAATTTGGGGCTGAGAACTGAAGTATTTTTACTATGGCAGTCTAATTGACTTGCGTGCAGGCACTAGAGAGACATATATATATACCTGCACTCTGAACAGTTGAGATAGGCTGCAGACAGTTGAAACACGTCTTGGATTCAAGTTGCCAAGAGTCTTTTCAATAAAGTAAAGGAATTACCTATGTCTCAAGTGCAGATTTCTTCTTTCATTGTGGAGGAATATCGTAAATATATATATATATATATATATATATATACATATGTATGTATGTATTACCTACTGGCGGGCGCCAGTAGGTAGTTATAGTTAGGATTTTTTTCAATGTTAAATCTCAAAATTCTATTTGGAATAACTTTGGCACCGGTTGACGAATCTGCCTGAAAATTTCCTGAAAATGGCCTCGTCGAGCTCGGGTCCTTCCTTGAAAGTTTGGGGGGATACGTCAAGCGGGGGCCGAGATAAAAGGGGGGTCCCAAAACGCGTTTTCCCCATGTAAATTTCCATAGGGCGGTCGATTTCACTTTTAGCCCGAACGGCTGAATGGATTTCCAGCAAACTTGGCAAAATTGAAGGGACTGGTAGCCCGATGTGCCTTTGCTATGTCTCAAGATATGTGCTGCAGTGGATTTTGAGTAATTTAGGTTCAAAAAAATATATATATCTATAGGCGCTCTCCGGTGCGCGCACCGGAGTGCGCTCCAGGCGCGACACGCGACTTGCGCGCAGGAAGCTGATTGGCTCTTGGATGTCTGTAAACATTCTAAACAGTCCGGAGCGGCCGCCATCTTGTGTCTCGGTAAAATCGAGACACAAGGGGTTTGAAAAAAAAAGGGGCAAATGACCATAAGGGGGAAGAGTAGACCCCCTCTGACCCCCTAGGTTTGATGTAGGGGCTAAAATAGGGTCCTGCAGGGCATTACATTTTTTATTTTTTTTTTCGTTTTGCGCGGGGGAAGCGCATGGTACGCGCACCGGCGAAGCACGGGGAAAATCCAGGACCATATTTATGAAGGCCTTGCGCTGCTAGTTTTGCGCCTCCTGTGCGTCAATTTTTGTGACGCACCAGCGGTGTAAAAAAATGCGCATTGTTATGCAATATTTAAAAAGTGACGCATCTATCTAGATGCGTCACTTTTTAAATATAGTGCAACGAGGCACATTTTTCTACACTGCTGTTGTGATGCGTCACTTTTCTGTGCGCACTCCTTATGACATTCCAGATGTGTCATATTTAGTGTATGACGAATCATGTTGCAAGGAGTTACAGATACATCAGTATTTCTGACATATCTGTAAACATAAAAGTGATGCGAGGCAGGTGCAAGATTTTGACGCAACAGCATCCTAAAAGTGACGCAGAGAAATCTTATAGATTTCAGTACGTCGTTATTACCAAGCTTTTTGCGGGGGAATGCCCCCTTTGCATACATTATACCTGACGCAGATATAATGTGGCGCAGAGTTTTAAAAAGTGACCCATGTACCTAGATGCATCACTTTTTAAAAATAGCGTCAGGTATATTGCATGCAGAGGGGGTGTTCTCCCGCAAAAAGCTTTGTAATAGCGACGCAGTGAAATCTTTGAGATTTCACTGCGTCACTTTGAGGATGCTGTTGCGTCAAAATCTTGTGCCTGCTTTACAGCAGGTGTTAGACTGACGCAAGACCTTTCACATGGTGCTTTTTCCATGTGAAAGGACACATTACTGGAGTTGCGTCACTTTTGTGATGCACTCCAGCAATGCGTTACTTGGAATGTCATAAGGAGTGCGCACAGAAAAGTGACGCATCGCACCAGTGGTGTAAAAAAATGTGCCTCGTTGCGTTATATTTAAAAAGTGACGTATCTAGGTAGATGGGTCACTTTTTAAAATCAAGCGCCACATTATATCTGCGTGAGGTATAATGCATGCAGAGGGGGTGTTCCCCCGCAAAAAGCTTTGTAATAGCGACGCAGTGAAATGTTTGAGATTTCACTGCGTCACTTTTAGGATGCTGTTGCATCCTTTAAATATAGTGCAACAAGGCACATTTTATTACACTGCTGGTGTGATGGGTCACTTTTCTGTGAGCACTCCTTATGACATTCCAGATGTGTCATATTTAATGTATGACGAATCATGTTGCAAGGAGTTACAGATACGTCAGTATTTCTCACATATCTGTAAACATGAAAGTGACGCGAGGCAGGCGCAAGATTTTGACGCAACAGCATCCTAAAAGTGACGCAGAGAAATCTCATAGATTTCAGTACGTCGTTATTACCAAGCTTTTTGCGAGGGATTGCCCCCTCTGCATACATTATACCTGATGCAGATATAATGTGGCGCAGAGTTTTAAAAAGTGACCCATGTACCTAGATGCGTCACTTTTTAAAAATAGTGTCAGGTATAATGCATGCAGAGGGGGTGTTCCCCTGCAAAAAGCTTGGTAATAATGACGCAGTGCGTCACTTTTAGGATGCTATTGCGCCAAAATCTTGCGCCTGCTTCACAGCAAACCTTTCACATGGTGCTTTTTCCATGTGAAAGGACACATTACTGGAGTTGCGTCACTTTTGTGACGCACTCCAGCAATGCGTTACTTTTGTGTTTACAGATACGTCAGAAATACTGACATATCTGTAACTCCTTGCGAATTGATTAGTCATATATTAAATATGACATATCTGGAATGTCATAAGGAGTGCGTCCAGAAAAGTGACGCATCGCTGTTTTCACGTAGCGATGCGTCACTTTTCAGAAATGAGGCCTCCAGTTTATTCACTGTGTCATAACTTTCTTTTCTAACACTCACCTTCTTTCATTCCTCCTACTTCACTTCCTTTCACCTCTCATACCTTTCTGTTCTTTCTTACTCATTCTCCTTTCAATTATCAATGCACTATATTTCACTTACTCTTCATTTTTTTAAGAATATAGCTCTTTGATGAGAATTGGAGGTAGTTCTGAAAAGAACTTTTGGTTTTCTTCTTTTAACTGAACAGGAACAAAAACAGGGAATGGAAACTGCTCAACAGGAGCAAAAAGAAAAGAAAAAAATTAGGGGTGGGAAGGGCAGCGATGGTTCTCCAATGCTCGAACCATGAGCAGGACACTTTGCTCCCCATAGGTGAGGAGTTGATTGCAGTATCTGCATTTGACGACCCCATGGTTAAATGCAGGTTGTATGTTTGCCACCTGCTCCTGCGATTGCTCTCTCCCAGAAGAAGTTGCTCCTCCTGTTGATGTAGAGGCCCCATCTCTGGGAACCTCTTGTGCCAGAGCCCTGACACTTTCCTGGGCAAAATTCTGGGGGTGCCTCCTCTCCACATGGCGAATCATGGTGAAGTTGCCAAAAGAATACTTTTTTTGGGGGCTACCCCGTGACGGGACCTGTTTGCAGATCCTGCACTCTACTTTTGGTGCATTCACCTTTTTCTGGTCTGCTGGAACCTTAAAAAATTTCCAGATGAAATGCTCTTTGACCTTCGGCTGAGGAGGCTCTTCATCAATGAAATCATTGGAGTCATCTTCACTGCTGGATGGTCTGGCAGCCATGATTATCCAAGAAATATGCAACAGCAAAAAAGGCAGGTCTTTCAGTCACAAAAGTGAAAGAAGAAGTGAAGGAAATGGGTGGGGATTTCATTCATTGTAAAAAAAAACTGTTAGCAACCAATGAAAAGTGTTATTTTAGGGTCACATGACCCGACGCGTTTACGCTGCGCGCTCCGGAGCACTTCCGGTGCGTTTACGCAGCACGATCGTAGGCGCTTCCGGGGCGCAAACGTGGCGCGATCGTAGGCGCTTTTGCGTGCGTTTATGCGCCGCGAACGTAGGCGCTTCCGAGGGCACTTACGTTGCGCGCCGAAGTGACGTCATCAAACTTTTACAGAAATGCATAATCATTTTCCTTATTAAAAAAAACTAATTTTATTTGTATGGTACGAAATGTTTTGCATTATTATTAACTTTTCATTCATATTTTTTTTCACGAACGACAGTTGCGCTCTGGGTGCGCTTTCAGATGAGCTCACGGAAAAGCTTACCGGAGAGCTTAGCTGAAAGCTTCCCGGAGCGCGCACCCAGAGCGCAAAAGAAAAAAATTATATAAAAAAAATGAATACTTTAAAAAAACAGCAAATTGTAAAAAAAAAAAGGTTAGAAACTCGATATACAAAGGAATTAGCATTTAAAAAACCTATGAAATTCACTGAAAAAACCATAGGTTTCACACACCAGTTATAGTTAGCTGGAAATTTTACTGATATAAAACCATTGAAATTCCCACGTTATAGTTAGATGGACTTACTATAACTTGCGCGTGCAATGCACTGCTGATGATGTCTTATTAAGCCAGTTAACCAATCAATTTTTAAAAACCATCCATTTAGACACTTATTTAAACATTTATTCTTCCATCAACTTTTACATATACATATATAAAATATATTTATTTTTCAGAAAGACACACATTCACTGGATGGTGTCATCAGTGATGTCATGAGTGATGTCACTGACCATGTCATGAGTGATGTAATATGTGATGTAATCAGCAGTGCATTGCACGCGCAAGTTATAGTGAGTCCATCTAACTATAACGTGGGAATTTCAATGGTTTTATATCAGTAAAATTTCCAGCTAACTATAACTGGTGTGAAACCTATGGTTTTTTCAGTGAATATATATATATTCACTGAAAAAAACAGAGGTTTCACACCAGTTATAGTTAGGAATTAGCATTTAAAAAACCTATTAAATTCACTGAAAAAACCATAGGTTTCACACCAGTTATAGTTAGCTGGAAATTTTACTGACATAAAACCATTGAAATTCCCACGTTATAGTTAGTCGGACTCACCATAACTTGCACGTGCAATGCACTGCTGATGACATCACATATTACATCACTCATGACATGGTCAGTGACATCACTCATGACATCACTGATGACACCTGCCAGTGAATGTGTGTCTTTCTGAAAAATAAATATGTTTTATATATGTATATGTAAAGGTCGATGGAAGAATAAATGTTTAAATTATTGTCTTAATTCATGTTTTTTTTAAAAAAAATTGATTGGTTAACTGGCTTATTAAGTGTATCTTAGTGAATACATATATTGACGAGTAATATTTAAATATTTAAATATATGTATCAGTGTTTCAGTTTGTGTATAAGTGGCTGTATGGGTTGGTGAGTAGCTACATGTGTGTGTATATGGGTTATTATATGTTTTTTTAGTATCAGTATGAGTGTCTGTATAGTTTGGTGGGGGTGTTACTTAGCACATAGATGTATCAATGACTGACTCACTGTTTGTATGTTTTTTGAAAACAGCATATGTGCAGGACTGTATGAGTGGATGAGTGTGTATATGTGTGTGTTACTGATTGAATACCTGTCTCACTAGTGTGTTTATCAGTAACAAGATATATTTTAATCTAGTATATGTGAGTATTGATGTATATAAGTCAGTATATGTGAGAGTGAGAGATTGTAAGAGTTCCTGTTTAAATAAGTATGTGTTTCTATAAGTGATTGTTTAAGAGAGTACATATGTGTAGTTCAGTTCAGTTCAATAAACTTTATTCGGTTAAAAACAAGTAACCATAAAAGTAACAAACATAAAACAAAATACATTGATTACAATAGTTACAGTAATTACATCTCATAATTATTGGTGCAGTGAGGTAGATCAGTAGGAGGTCTAAACAATTTCAGTTGGCATTTGTTTCCTAAATTTAAAAACACTTTTTAAATAATTTAAAATCACAGTAACAGTTAAAATCGTGTCCATTTTCTGTACTTCTAGAAAAGCTGGGCGACATCTGGTTAAATTCATGTTTTTTAAAAAAGGGACAATAATTTTCCTACGTATGGCACTATAAAATTTGCAGAAAAAAAGGATATGAATATCAGATTGTTGTGACGTACCATCACACAAGCAGGTGGGCAAAATGTGGTTCCATGAGTTCATGCATGGAAAAGACACTAATCTAAAAAATATACAAAATCTAAAACGAGTTAAAAGAAAACGATCATAGTTAGTCATGGACAGGGATAAATATGGCTGTACAGTGTTAGTCTCACAGAGAGTGGGAAGATGAGAGTGTACTGAGGGTTTCAAAATTTCCACTCTCTTCCTCTTATCCACCAGGTGGTCCAAACAGATGGTTTTTAGTGTCTTCCGGGAAATGGTATCCATTGAGGTTGGGTCCGAAAAATATGAATGTAATCCAATCTCGGTTAGAAAATGCTTTACATAACCCAGCCATTCCATTCTGTCCACGTGGTCCAAACTGAGGGTGTCACGTATCAGGGCCCGGTTCATAACGCATTCATTAGTAGTCCATACCCTATGCCACAGTAGTACAGGTTGAATTCTGATAATGTCCGTTATGTAAGGTTGGCCAAGTTCAGCGTGACAATTGAATGTGGCTGCACACTGTGGAACTGCTAGAACTCCCCTCAAAAATGTATTCTCTACCAGCTGGATTTGATCAACATTTGCATATCCCCACAAACCTGAGCCGTACATAGCCACAGACAAGCATGTAGCTTTATATATGGTTAACATTTCTTTTATCGGTTTCCTGCCCATTTTTCTAACAAAATTCTGTAGGGCCATGATCGTTTTCATAAATAAAAGAGTTCTAGCCTTAATTGCACTTGTCCAGGAACCTGACTCATGGAATAAAATGCCCAAATAAGAAAAGGTTGAGGTGTTATCCAGTGGCACATTGTTTAAAAACATACGCTTCATCAATTTACCTGGTTTTGTGCCACAATTCATTGTAAAAGTCTTACTACAGTTTACTAGTAGGTCCAGGTTTAGCATAAATTTCTCAAAACTAACTACTAGTTTTTGCAGAGCGCGAGGAGTGCGTGCCATGAGTACTGCGTCATCCGCATACATGAGCGCAGGGATTTCCCTCCTCCCCACCCTGGGCATATCCCTACACTCTTGCAGCAGGTGACGCTCGAGCCCATTAATATAAAGAAGAAATAAAAAAGGTGCCAATACGCAACCTTGCCGCACTCCGCGACCTACACTAAATTGTCTGGAGCATTCTCCTCCCCTGCCGTAACGAACAGAAGCTCTGGCTCCACTGTAGAGTTCCCTCAAGAAACAGATAATGTTATTTTCCACTCCCAGACTTTTCATTATACCCCACAGTTTAGAGTGTGATACACAGTCGAACGCTGATGAAAGGTCGACAAAAGTAAAATATAAGCGTTCAGATTTTATCCTTATATATTTATGCTGCAAAAGCATTAGGTTTAACCCTTGCTCAATTGTGCCAATCCCTTTTTGAAAACCAAATTGCAAATCACTAATAATATCGTTTTCCTCTGCCCAGCTTTGGAGTCTTGCCAACACAACACGTCCTAAGATTTTTACTGATGAATCAAGAAGGGAGATTGGTCTATAACAGGCACAACTATTCCTATCCCCCTTCTTGTAAATCGGGACAATGACTGAGGTGAACCAGGATTCTTTCAGACCCATTGAGAGAGCTGCATTAAAAAGTTGTACCAACATAGGCCCCCAGATTTCAGTGTTAGGTCTGCCGGGATCCCATCAGGTCCGGCAGCCTTACCGCCTTTGGTAGATCTCAAGGCTAGAAGTACTTCATCAAGTGTTACAACCAAGTTGTAACTGTTGTACATCCAAGCTAGAGTTAGAACCCCCACCATGGGTGTCTTCCTGTGCCTTATAAAGATTTGAAAAATGATCTACCCATTTGTCCTCGTCTATTGCAATCTCGATTCGCGCCGTATGAGTTTCATATGGGAAAGGGGTATTAATTACTTTCCAAAATGCAGCGGAATCTTTAGATTGCGAGGCCTCACAAAGGGAATCTAGTGCCTCCTTATTTAACGCGGTTTTCCTTACTTTCAGGGCCTGAGTATATGTGTATCTGCACTCTCTTATTTCATATTTATCCCTAGGGCATCTGTGTACTGCCTGTTTTAGATTTTTCAATGCCCTAGTGCATGCGTTATTAAACCAACTCTTGGGTCCCTTACCTCTACGTTTTGCCTCCACCCTTAGGCTGCTTTTTATGTTTATAGCTATTATTCCAAAATGCTCAATAATTTGATCATTAGTGGAGTTGTCACTTAGGCAAATCCTAAAACTATTTGAGCACACCTCCCAGAGTTCCTTAAAAAAGGTTATGGGGGGGGGAGGAGCTTCGCTGCCAACCAAGATGGCCGCGTGAGCTCGGAGCTCCGAAGACCTCCCGGTCCTCCGCAATAATCCTGTGATCCATCCTGTCCCACGATTGTGGGAATCGGTTGCTAAGCCGGTCCTGAGGTGGCACCCGCTTTCGGAATGAAAATCGGACATTCCTAGACTCAGTTAGCTCGACGGATCCCGGAGGCTCCGCCCGCATCACTGGCGACCGCTGTGGGGTACAGCGGTGTCTCCACATGGTACCTCCCTGCCTACGCTTCTTCATCCCGATGGATGCTTCTGACCCTTGAGCGCCTTGTGGGCGGCCTCAACACTGGACTTTGGAGATATCGTCGTGTGCATTGGACATACTACACTGGACTCTTTCGCCCCTGGTGTCCCCCCGTCCCGAGAGTGCTAACATGGCGGGCAAGGGAGGCTCGGACGTGGGCAAATCTCAGCGGCTCAACAGGAAACCATCCCAGTCCCAGTCCACCATTCCGGAGCGATTCTCCCAGTCTAAGGGATCACCGGTACTGGTGGTTCGTGCTAAAGACTCAGGTAGAGATGAATCGCCGGACGACTCCGAGATAACGCTTCGGGACGTCATGGGAGCGATATCGGGGGTGAAGACGGAGGTGCACACTCTCCGCGAGGAACTGTCCAGCAAGGTTGACTCCCTGAAGATCGAGTTAAACCTCATCAGGACCGACCTCGGGAAAACTAATGACCGGGTGAAATCGCTGGACCTTAAGACTTCCAGCCTGGTCACGGATGTGTCTGATATACAGTTGGAGGTGCGCGACCTGAAAATGGCTAACGGAATGCTGGCGCGTCGACTGGACGAGTTCGAGGGTCGCGCGCGGCGCCAGAATGTTCGCATCACCGGTGTACCGGAAAAGTCCGAGGAAGGCTCGACTGAACTCTTTGTGGAAGAACTGGTGGTTAAGAACTTGGCACCGGGGGGCCTGAGCAAGTTCTTTTCGGTGGAACGGGCCCACAGGATCCCGGGTGGGCCGCCGAAATCGGGTGCCTCCCCTCGCCCCATCATCGCGAGGCTGTTCAATTACAGGGACAGAGACGCTATCCTGCAAGCATCGAGGACCGCGGGCCCTCTCCGCTTCCAGAACTCTGATGTGAACTTCTTCCCGGATTTCACCCAGGCTGTTCAGAAAAAGCGCCAGAGCTATACGGGGGTGAAACGGAGACTGAGGGAAATGGGCCTACGCTACTCTATGCTCCATCCGGCCAAGCTTCGCATCGAGCGGGACCACCGGACCTTCTTTTTTGACTTCCCGGATGAGGTGGGACACTGGCTTGATACCCTGCCCCAGGAACGACATGAGCCGACCGATCAGACGGAGGAGACCACCGGAGGCGCGGAAGCACGGGAATGATTGCTTGGTTACTTGCCTTCCGAGAGCTGGGTTGCCGTGAGGGACTTCGGCTTTTGACACTGCTGCTATTATTTTGACTCTTTTTGTAATTAATATGGGGGATGACGGGGGGGATGGGATGTCTCCTTTCTCCTCAGTGGGCTTCTTGTAGGTTAGTTAAGGGGCGACAGGCACACTGCTAGTTGGGGTGGATTATAGTCTGATGCAGGGGTGCAGGGTGGTGGGTAGTTGGGGTAGGTTTTTTCGTACTTTTTCTTTGTCTTACTCTTTGTTCTGGCTGAGGAACTACTGGTCTGAAATGATACTGCTGTGGGCGCTGTTGTGGGTGGGGGAGGGGGTGCGGAACGTCCTTGATGATGGGGGGTAAATCTCTTAATTTGTTGAGCTGGAATGTTAACGGGTTGGGGGACCGTATTAAGAGGGGTGTTGTGTTGCAGATGCTCAAGCGCTGTTCGCCTGATGTAGTTTTTCTACAAGAGACCCACTTGGTGGGACATGCCTGTAAGGCCTTGAATAGACGGGGATACAAAATGGTGGCACATTCAGGGTTCTCCTCTGGTTCCAGAGGGGTGGGCATCATGGTGCGCACGTCCCTCCTGTTGGAGGTGGAGTCTGTACTTGCTGATGAAAGAGGCAGATACGTGGCGTTGGTGGGCAAGTGGGAGGGCCGCACGCTAGTTTTGGTTTCGGTTTATGTTCCCCCGGGGCTGCAGGAGACTACTTTCAGGGACCTGGGAGGCGCCATTTTGGGACTCCCCGAGGGATTGTTGCTGGTGGGTGGGGACTTCAACTCTGTAGTCTCGGGGGAGTTGGACCGCTTTCCATCCAGGGATCTTCGCCCTTCCCAATCTTGGCTGCCTGATTTCTTGAGTTCCATGGGGATGGTTGATTGCTGGCGATTGTTACATCCTACCCAGCGGCAGTACACTTTTCTCTCGGGTGCCCACGGTAGCTTTTCTAGAATAGACTACGTCCTCATCCCGGCTGCCCAGGCGCAGTCTGTGTCCACCGCGCGTCTCTTAGCTAGGGGCATTTCAGATCATTCCCCGGTCTGGGTCTCTTTTGACTTCCAGATCCCCGCGTCTTCGCGAGTGGCTCCCATTAACCCGTGGTACTTTCGCGATCCGAAGACCAGGGCTCTCCTGACTAAAGCTATGGACCGGTACTTTGTCGAAAATACTGGCTCCGTTGACTCCGCTGTCTCCCTCTGGGAGGCCTTTAAAACTGTGCTTCGTGGCGAGGCCTTCTCCCTGATTGCGGAGGCTCGCCGCCGCCGGGATGAGGACGTGGTGCGGCTGGAGTCTGAACTCGCTGACCTGAGCGCCCAACTGGAGCTGGATCCGTCACCTGACTTGATTCACGCTCTCTCCCTTAAACAGTCCGAACTCCGGGCGACCACCACTGATGCAGCGAAGGCCTTGAGCAGGGAACAGCAGGGCAGGATATATGACTCGGGCGATAAGGCGGGCAAGCTCTTGGCGTGGCTGGATAGACGGGAACTGGCATACCGGGTGGTCCCAGAACTGGTGGGTGAGGACGGTCTGTCCCTGACGGACCCGGCGGCTATAGTTGGGTCCTTCGCTGAATACTTTGAGGGGGTGTATACCTCCGCAAATCCTCTTCCAGAGTCTGTCTCGGCCTCCTTTCTGGAGGACATTGACCTTCCCTGCCTCTCGGATCTTGACCGAGAGGACATGGACCGAGACCTGTCTGTGGATGAGGTGGCCCTGGCGATCCGCTCGCAGCGCTCCGGCAAAGCACCGGGACCCAACGGTATCCCGGTCGAGCTTTATAAACTCAAGGCCGATGCGCTGGCCACGCCACTGCTTAATATGTTCCTTGAAGCCCGCGAGACGGGAGAACTCCCCCTCGACCAGAGACTCGCCACCATTGTGGTGATCCACAAAGAAGGAAAACCGCGTGATTTGTGTCGGTCCTATAGACCCATCTCGCTACTGAACGCCGAACCCAAGATCCTGGCCAAATTGCTGGCCAACCGGCTGGTGGGTGTGATCACGGACTTGGTCCACCCGGACCAGTCCGGCTTCATACCGCACCGGAACACGGCGCTCAACTTGAGGAGACTTCACGCGGTCATGGCACGTGCTCACCTGCTTCGTGAGCCTACAGTTCTTGCCTCGCTTGACGCCACTATGGCTTTCGACTCGCTGGAGTGGAGCTACTTGTGGGCTGTCCTAGCCAAGTTGGGGTTTGGGCCCACTTACATCGGATGGGTCCGACTGCTGTATACCGCACCGTTGGCTAATGTGGCCGTCAATGGTCGGCTGTCGGCCTCCTTTGCGCTGCACAGGGGCACCAGACAAGGTTGTCCGCTTTCGCCGCTCCTGTTCGCTCTGGCACTGGAACCCCTGGCGGCTTGGATTAGGACGCACCCTGATGTCTCCGGGATTACGTGGTCACCTGGCCTCGAGGACCGAGTGTCGCTTTACGCGGACGACATCCTCTTGTATCTCACCTCTCCCTGCCGCTCACTTATTGTGGTTTTTGACCTGCTGGGTACCTTCGGGACCCATTCCGGCTTGGTGATCAACTGGTCTAAATCCTCACTATACACGTTGTGTGGAGACACTCCGCGCCTCCCCCGTGGGTGCTCAATACAGATAGCCCAGCAGGGCTTTCGATACCTGGGCATTTACGTGTCGCGCGACCCCCGAGCCCGATACTCACACAACCTTTTACCACCGCTTGCGCGATTGCGTAGAGATGTCGAGGGGTGGAAGAAGCTACCGATCTCCCTAATGGGCAGAGCCGCTTTATTCAAAATGATGGCGCTACCTCGCTTCCTCTACGCTTTGCAAAACACCCAAGATCCGGTCCCGGCCAAATACTTTGGAGAGATCGAATCCCTGCAGCGAGCGCTGTTGTGGGATGGGAGGCCACGAATCTCGTTGCTCAAGCTGACCATACCGTGTTACGACGGGGGTATCGCCCTACCGGATATGCGACGCTACTACTGGGCGTCCCAGCTTGCGGCCATCAACCACGGCCTTTATGGCCCAGCGGCCAGCCCGGGCTACGCCATGGATCGGTGGCTCGTGAACGATGGGAACTATTATAGAGCCTTATACTCCAGGTCCTTGGACCGGAAGCTGACGGGCCCCACCAAAACGATGGTACATATATGGCGTGCGGTCACTGACACTCTGGGCTGGAAAGGTAGGATTACCCTGGCCACACCCCTATACGACTCAGACATACTGGGAAAGCTGTGGAAAACTAAAGGTTTCGACCGGTGGGACACCATCGGGATATCTAAGGTTGGAGACATGATGGCGAGGGGGAGGGTCAAGTCGTTTGACATGCTACAGTCTGAGTACCAGCTGGCGCCAACGGAATATTTCCGGCATGCCCAGCTTAGTCATGCCCTCTCCCCTCACATATCTGGTGAAGATGCGATCCCTGAGTCATCACCCCTGGAGGATCGGGTGCTGGACGGCCACATGCCGGACAGCGCTATCTCCCTGACGTACAAAAAGCTCATCAATGTGAGAGTAGATCTGCTTGAACGATTGAGGTTGCACTGGGTGAATGATGGTATAGAGATGGACGACGAGGAGTGGCAGTCAGCGATCTCTTCCCCCAGGGCGGTGGCCATATCAGCGCGACTCCGCCTTGTTCAGTTGAAAATACTACACAGGGTGTATGTCACTGGCCCTAGACTCATACATATGGGACTTTCCACAGATGGCCTGTGTCGGAGGGGCTGTGGTATGCTTGCTACTTTCCTGCACATCATATGGGAGTGTCCTGGGGTTGCCCGGTATTGGATGCGAGTGCATGATGTGATGGCGGAAGTGACTGGTGTGGCCTTACCGGCTGAGGCCCGGCGATGCCTCCTCAATGTTTGGTGTCCGAATGATTACAGTGTAGCCCAGACCCGCTGGGTCACCCTGGGTAATATGGTGGCCAAGAGGGACATCGCCCAGAAATGGGGTGCGCCTGCTCCTCCCTCCCTCAGCTTATGGGAAACCAACATGGACTGGTGCATGCTGCGTGAAAAGACGGTGTACGTGGCCAGGGGCAAGCCTAGAATGTGGAGGTCTGTGTGGGGAGCCTGGAACTCCTACAGAGGTGACATTTGCGACCCCCCAATAGAGACTGACTCTGAAGTCCTACCTTCCCCGTAGAACCCCTTCCCGCAGTTCCAGATGGGTTATCCTGGTGTGTTACCCCCCACGTGCCTTATCGTTGTCACTGCTATTGTGTGCTGTCATGGGTGTGCGGCCCTCGACCCCCTCCCGCTGCGCAATTCCACTATTTCTGTACTGTCCTCAGCCACTTCTCTTTCTCTTTGGCTCCTTTTCGTGCCTAGCGCACGCCTTTTTCTCTTAGCCTTTTTGAGGCTTTCCTATTCTTTGGTTTATTTATACTACGTTTGATGTTATTGAAAATTAAACCTGATTGCTTCTGCGCACAGTATTGTACACGATCTCACCTGCTACCTCAATGCTGCCTGGCCTCCGGGATATAAGGCTGAATAGCGGTGTACTTTTTCTACAAATAAAGGTTTTCCAAAAAAAAAAAAAAAAAGGTTATGGGGATTACTTTGCTCCATTTAAGTGTGTACCCATTTTGTCTCCCAAGGACAACATCAACCGCTATCTCGACTAGAGGCGCGGCCGTCAATGGGTCTGGGAACAAGTCTACAACTTTAAGACATTGTGGAAGGTGGTCACTTATGGGTAATTGGATGTTCGTAACCCCCAACAGTCTGTGATTAAGATTACTGGAGGCGATGATAAAGTCAATGGTTGTTGTTAAGCCTCTACCAACAAAGGTCGGTGCAAAGGGTGTGGGTTCTAGGGCAGTTTCATTTGCAAACCCTAAATCGAACATGAATAATAATTCATTAAGCAAGTCCCCCATCAGAGTATGATCAAAATGTGTCAAATGCATATCTCTCTCTGTCATTAGGCCACATAGGCCCTGATTCCCTTTAGTACATAATGAACAATTAAAATCCCCCCCCCCCATAAAATTATCAACTCCCTTTCATTTTTGTCTACCTCTGACTGAATTTCCTCCTTAAGCTGCTTCATTACAACCAGAATGTCATCTTTCGGGACATTATTATAGAGATTAATAATTAACACCACAGCTCCTTTAAAATTCCTTAGGGTTATAAGTTGGAAATAACTGGAATTTAAATGGCAATGAGCTTGTTTAATTTTAAGTTGATTTGAGACAAGCATGGTTAATCCACCCTTGGCTCTACCAAAATGACCTCCAACAGCTGGTGTAAAAAAGGTTCTATAACCATTTACATGGATTGATTCCTGAGTCCATGTTTCTTGCAGGGCCACTATGTCCTGGCCGTTTATTACTGACTCCCAGGCTGGATTCGTAATTTTTTGCCTGAACCCTGCTATGTTCCAAAACAGCAGTGCGCATAGATCATTCTTCATCTGGGTTGGGCCATCTCCTACCTGTTCCCCACACCTATTATTAACAACAACTATGGGAGATTGCATCTGCTCCAGGGTGTCAGTGTCGCATGGTGACAAACTGTCAGGGTTAGGGACCTTTTGTAAAGTTGGCAGATCTTGGGGAAGCTCGCTCAAAGTCTCCGTACTTTTAGGGGGAGCTATATCCTTGATGTAAGGGTGAAAAACTGGAGGAAAAAATTTAATCCCAACCAGATTTTCTTGGGATATCTGAGCTTGCTGTCAATCAACCCCATCCAGACCAGTAAAAATCTGGAAACGATTTTGAATAGGTAGATTATACCTGTGTGGGTGGAACTCTCTGTTGTTCCATGGTCTCCCTTGTAGGGGGTTAAACTCCGGATATGGTGGATATTGATTATTTAGGGAGGGGTATTGATAATCTAGCGACTGATGTGTGGGATAGAACACCTCCGACCTTTGCATGTGAATATGGGGGTCCTGAGCATTTACATAAACCGGATAACCCATCAAAGGTGGTGGCCCCGTTCAAACGGGCCTATCCTATGGTCTCATGTTTCTAGACCCCCGCTGTTGGTGGAATGGTTTCTTAAATAGCTGCCTATTCCAGCCCTGTTTATTATGATCTTTTGATGGTACATATGTGTAAGTTTCCTTAGAAGTAAGGTGGTAGTGTGTGTAAATCTGTATATGCAAATAAATGGATGTTTATTAGTTTATTTGCATGTGTGAGTATATGTGTGAGTAACTTTTTGATGACTGTCGGAGTGTTACAGGATGAATAGGGGTATCACTACATATGATGAGTGAGTATATGTATGAGTGACTATATAAAACTGTTGGTAAATGAGTGGATGTGTATATAGATGGTGAAATTACTGAATTGGTTGTTGTAACTGGTATGGGTATATCCACTTTTTTGAAAATGTTAGTTTCTATTTTTGAATATGTGTTTCAAAGGTTACTTTACAGTGAAAGGAGGTCTGTCACTGTGTCACAAGGATGGTGTCATCAGTGATGTCATGAGGGATGTAATATGTGATGTCATCAGCAGTGCATTGCACGCGCAAGTTATAGTCAGTCCGACTAACTATAACGTGGGAATTTCAATGGTTTTATGTCAGAATTTCCAGCTAACTCTAACTGGTGTGAAACCTCTGGTTTTTTCAGTGAATTTAATAGGTTTTTTAAATGCTAATTCCTAACTATAACTGGTGTGAAACCTCTGGTTTTTTCAGTGAATTTCATAGGTTTTTTTCATGCTAATTTCTAACTATAACTGGTGTGAAACCTTTGTTTTTTTCTGTGAATTTCATAGGTTTTTTAACTGCTAATTTTTAACTTTTTATAGGGCTTTATACCTATGTACTTTGTAGTTAATTTCTAAGCTTATTTTTTCGCAAATATCTATAGCTGAGAAAGGTATGTTTTTCTATAAATGAACCCTATATTGTATATTAAGATAATATTTTTGTTTTAAAATAGTATTTTACTTTTTTTTTATATTTGACTCTGGAGCGCTCCCGGTGCGCGTACCGGTGAACGCCCCGGTGCGCGTACTGGTGCGCGTCCCGTCAGCGCACCAACAAAAAAAAAATAATGAAGGAGTGAGCATGAGGAATGGGGACAGAGAGAGTGGTGTTAAGAGAAAGAGAGCTAGAGGGAGGAACACAGAGGGATTGTGTAATAGATAGTAAGACAGAGAAAAGGTGTAAGAGAAAGTAACTGAGAAAAAGAAAATGAATAAGAGAGCAAAAGAAGAGAAGAAAGAGGAAGAAGAATAAAGCAGAGGTTCTGGGAAAATGTGAATGGGTGATGAAAGTAAAAGGAAGGAGACTTAAGTATGGGGAATGACAGATAGTGACGGAACCAGAGAAAAAATACAGTAGTGACGGAGGGAAAGAAAATAGCAGTGAGTGTAAGTTAAGAGGAGTGAAAGAGGGTGGATATAAGTGAATAAGGGTAAGACATGGAGAGTGACAGAGAGAAAGAAGAGAGAGAGTAAAGGAAGGAGTGTCACAAAGGGACTAAGTGAACCAGTAAAAAAGGTAAGTGAAGGAGTGTGGATAAGCAGAGGTAATGAAAGAAGTTGAATGTGGTAGGAAGTAAACATGGAGGATAAGAATATGTGTGGGAAGTAAAGTAAGGAAACAGGGGTGAGGTAGAGTGAGAGAAACGTAGTGAGGTTAAAGCAAAGGGTGATAAGAAAGTACATTTTGTAAACACACTTACCATATAATTAATGAAAACTTGTTTCTGTGAAAGACAAAAGAAAAAACCCGTTATAATTAGTTAAAAATATATATTAAAATAGAAGAAACAGTTCAAAAGGGTAAAAAATCTAAAAAAGTTTACTAAGAAATAAAGCAATAGTGAAGGATACAAAAACAGAAATAAAGTAATGTAGAAAGAAAAAAAAGAAGGAATAAGAAATAGAAAGAGAACAAATTACTGAAGGTAAGTAAGATACTAAAAGAATGTGAGATACCAAAACGAAATCAGGAAAGATAAGAAAGTAAAAGGAAAATGAGTGAAAAGGAGAGGAGTCTGAATGAGGAACTATTAATAAAAAAGAGGAATAGAAGATGACTGAGAGTGAGTGAAGGGGAGTCACAGAGTGAAGGGATGAAGGGAATGAGGTTAATATAGAACGATGGATGAAACAGGAGTGAGAGAGTAAGTACACAGAAAAACAAAGGGAAGGACTAACTGAACTACAGTACAATGAGTGCGAGAGAAAAAAAATGGAGAAAAAGAAAGAAAGAGAGGGGAAGAAAACTAAAGCAGTGGTACTGAGAGAATGTGAAAAAGATAAAAAGTGGTGGAAGGAAGAGAGGAAATGCAGACAGTTCAAATTGGATTGAGAAGTTGTGAATGAAGTGTAGTAAAGGAACAGCGATGAAACAAAGTTAAAAAAGCAGTGTAAATGAGTAAAGAGAGGTAAATAAGGGTGAAAAAGGAAAATGAGTGTGAGACAATGTGAATACAATATAAATTACACAATGAAAACTATACAATAACTTCTACAATATGTTACATTATTTATTTTTGCTGTTCTCAGAATATATTGAATTTCACTTAAATTAGTGAGTTCAAAGTCTTCATCATATAACAGCGGGAAAAAAAACACAATCTAAAAGATTGTGTTTAAAAAAAAACATTCAAACATACATCTCATATATGTACACTAATTTTTCATTCACTTACTTTTCCGTGAGGCCAAATAGAAGATAGTGAAGGTCCTTTTGGTGGAAAAAAAGTCTGCTGTGCTCTATAACTTCCATTTCATCGACTTCCTATGAAAAAAGATCTAACAAAATCATACCTTACACTTTCCTCACGGCCAATTTGTGTCAGATATATCAGTATTTTTTACTTAGAGATCCACTTAAAGTATCTATATGAGATAAATAATCTAAAACATTAGATTAACTAACTAACTAACTAACTAACTTTTATTATCTATTCCCGTCTTCAAAGGCCAATTCCCTTTACTAAAACTTTGGTTTTAAAAACACTAGATAAGAATTTGTAGAGTCATAAGGCAAACGTTGTTTATGAGTTAAATGAGAATCATTGCGGTAACTCCATCCTTTTTCACATTTTAAGTAGCATGTATAATGTCCTGAGGTTGTCGAAGAACCGTCATGATAAATAATAGCTTCAGTTGTAAAGGTTCTTCCTGAAATTGATAACTGAGAAGCCACAAAATTTTTGATAGAAGTTGTCAATTTAGTTCCATCAGGTCTACATCGTTGGAAAACTAAAATGATATACTGCCCATAACTTTGTATAAATAATGTGGATAGCATTGGATAGTTACATTGAGTACACACCATATTATGATCTGCTGCTTCAACTAGATGTTTAAATGACACTGATTTACAGTCAGGTAAAGTCAAATATATAAATCTTTCAGTGTCTATTCCGGTAGTACTTGATGAACTACAATTGTGGCAGTCATGCTGCCATTGATAAGAAAGGCTGAAAAGATTATTTATATCTACATCTTCATCTTCCAAAACACCAAACATATACATAAAAAATTCCTGACAATCCTGCTGAATGTTCTGTGAAAATTTATCTTGACCAGAACACATATCTAAAATATTTCGAATTTCTGTTACACTTTCTATTTTTGCTCTATCACTGCTACATTTCTGAAACACAGAATTCAATAAACCACACAATCTTTGATCCCGATTTTCAACAATCTGTCTTGTAAAGTTTGAAGAAAAAAAACAAAATTAACCACTACATTAGCATAGCAGTTGACACCCGAACTATTTTCAAACTGAAATCCAACAACATTTTCTTCACAATTCTTTTTCTTCCTGTTTTCAATTACTACTTTTTGTCTTTTTGCTACTACCTCACTGCAATTATCCTCATTTCTTCTTTTTCGTCCTACCACACGTTTTTCAAACAGAGGATATTGAGGCAAATGTGGAGCATACTCTCTTCTTAACCTATTGTATTCTTTAACACAATCTAGATCTCCACAAATGTTTCTCTCATCACACTCAATCTAGTACAATCCTGATAAAGTTCTGACTCTGGATAATGCCACATATGCCATACCCTCTTTAAACACAGATCTTCCAATGTTCACTAAAGCAATATCTACACTTAAACCTTGAGATTTATGAATTGTTACTGCATATGCCAAACAAACAGGAAACTGTTTTCGGCGAACATATAAGTCTTTTACAAGTAAAAATTTAGCAGAACAACGACTGATTTGTTGTACTTGCTCAATGCCATCAAATCTTATTTTTAAAAATTCAATTCCATCTCTATTTCTATAATTCACAAAATCAACAACATAACCCATTGCTCCATTTACCAGACCTCTTTCAACATTTAAATTCCTTCTCAAAATGATACGACAATTTAAACACACATTCAGAGTCTTTTAAAAACCAGCTGTTTTAGAAATACTTTTCTCTAATGAATCCAATTTAGTTTTCAAATTTCCAGACAAAACAATTGTTGCACCCATATGCTCTATTTTATCTATTGCTTCCAGTTTCACAATCTCTTCATTTTCTAACTATAACATTTTGTTGTTGAAGATGGAACATTCTTGCAGAGTTGGCATCAAACATATCCCAGATTTCTTCTCAGTCATTTTAAAAAAAATATTCTCTGGAAGAATATTTTCATTTGGATACAAATTTGAAATTAATCGATCATGTAAAGCTTCTTTCCCAAGCTCGCTTACTTTTCCAATTCTTACATCTTGTAGAATATTTTTATAATCTTCATCCTTTGCATGTCGCATATTTTGAAGCAGTTCAGCATATTTAAAATTTAACCATATATTAACGTTTCCAATGCTTCCAAGGGACTTCCTAGTATCTTCATGTGTGAGCATTTTAAACACTGGTTGTCCTTTTACTGGAGTCAACTGCAATAGATCTCCAAAAACAATAATGTGTTTCCTCCAAATAACACATCATACTCTGTTCTAAGAATTTCTTGCATTCTCAAATGCACAAAAGCAAGCATTAGATTTGAGACCATGCTTACTTCATCAATAAGGCGAAGTTTCATTTTCTTCAAGACTCTTGAAACTTCAGAACACGCATCTCCAGATAACTTGTTGTAATGCAATTTATTATCATGCTCAACTGGCAGCATCAGTAAACGATGTAGAGTAATCCCTTTAATGTTATGTACTGCCAGACCAGTTGGAGCAGTTACAACACAAGATAGCTGTGAATCAGTCCTTTTCTGCAGATAACTTGCAATGGCTTTAATCAGAAAACTTTTTCCTGTCCCCGCTTCTCCACTTACATACAGTCGGACAGGGTCAAATGATGTACATGAGCACTCTTTTTTCTAATGTCTGAATCCATGTTCAATCTGCTCTGTGACTTCATCATATATCTTTTTCTGCTCAACGTTTAGTTGCTTTACCAAATCTTCTAAGTTAACTCCATCCTCTTGAGCTTGTTCCATAGCTCTTTCCACCTCATCCATGGCAGTGGCAGCTTCATTTTGGATAATAGGTCTTCCTAGTGGATCCTGACTCAATGAAGTAGAACTCTGACTATCTTGAGAACTTGTCTCTAGCTATCTCTTCAGCAATTGTGGTTTCTTGCTCTATTTCTTCGTTCAACATTTGCAGATAATTTAGAAAAATAGGACATTCTATAGTATCCTTAGTTGCATTAAAAGAGTCTTCATAACAGAGAAAATCTCCAAGTAGTTCCTCTTCTGTACGCCATGGCTTAAAGAGTTGCAAAAGAGCTAAATAGTAAAATTCTCTTTTGTCTGGAGCTTCACAACTCAATTTTCGATGATTAATCAAATGGCCTTTTTTCTGCTTCACTAGACATCCTTCATAGCCAATGACTGCATATTTTCCATTATTGATATCTTCTGTGATGTTCCTCTTATAACTGTAGTTTTGCAAAACTTCATACAAACAAGTATTCTCAAGGTGAGTACTTCTATTTGGATAGTATATATCCAACATATTTGTCTTCAAACTATCTGTACTGTTTGGTTCTTTCCCCGCCAAATATTCTATTTCTTGAACAAATTTCAAAACTCGGTTTCGTGTTGCAGCAAGACCTAGACTCACCCAAATGATTGTTCTTGATTTGGCATAGAGACTTGCTGATGATAACCGATCAGAACATTCATATGCTCCAATTTCTCGATGCAACAACATCTTCAGACTGAAACTGTATAATTTCTTGCTTAGACTCTTTTCATGTGAAATGTCCTCCCACATTTCCTTCAGTTCTGTCTTTTCTTTTTTAGTGATGTAAGATGTCACATATTGAGCCACAGCAATAGAATTGTCAGCAACGAACTGAATATCCATGTTAGCATTCCACATGGACAAAATCACTGGGTTGTAATCGTTGATGTACTTAGATTCTTCATTTCTTTTCAAATTGTATGTATTTTTGGGAGATTTCCTCGTCACAGTATGTCGTAGAGATGACATCAAATTATTTACTCTTCCCTTAGAAATCACTGGTCGTGGAAACGCGAAACGACATTTCGTGTAGTACTTTTCCTTGTTTTGAAATTTTCGACGACAGTACTTTCCACAACGATGAGATTGAAAACGTAAAACTTGTTGCCTTAAACTGTTTTCTTCAGTAGATTTCGGAACAGCACATGTTGAATATTCTTCAATGAAACTCATCACTGTTTCATCCGAATCAGTTCCAAATTTGGGTGCATCTTTAATCCATAACAACATATGTATATGAGGAGCACCTCTCGCTTGATATTCCTTCCTCCAAAAGAAATCCAAAACCTCTTCAAGGGGAGGATTTTTTTTGTTGGTAATGAAAGACATCCTAGCTTCAAATCTATGATTAAAATATCTGCAAACATTCACTGGATCCAAAGAACACAGTTCTCCAGGTGTTTTTAATTCTATATTTTGTATGTTTCCATTTGCCTCTCGTAGAAATTAAAGTAAGTCGTCCCATGCATACTCAGCACAGCTAAGAGTGAGGAACCATGTAGGAGTTCCTAAGTTTCTTAGCATACATTTCAATTCTCCATGATGACGGAACCAATACTCATTGGTTCCACGTTGACATGCCATGAGATTGATTAGCTGAGATTCCAAAATACTATCTTGCAGATTGACTTTCTCCATAAAGTTCCTTGCAGAAACATTTTGCAGATGAGCTCCACTTTTCAGTATATGATTAACTGCATAAGAAAGACCAGACAAATCACTTTCATACAGTAGATGAAACAAATACGGAATACTTTGACGAAACCTTGGATCTTCAGCATATAATCTTAAAGTCCGGTATTCAGCTGCAGGAATTTGAACTGGTCGATCGTCATATCGTCCACCACGACCTGTTGGAAATAACTGTGGAAAACAACGAGCTTCCAAACTTTCTTCCCATACACTAATAGGACTTCCTTTTGCTGCTTTCATTTGAAACAAGTCAATTGCATTCCCCATTACTTCTTGGAATGCAAAGGATGAACAGTATAATGTTCATATATTTCTTCATTTCTAGACACATCAACTTTTTCAATTTGGCCAACTGAACAATCACTATCTTCTTCTGTAGCTGTTTCCTCTGCTCCAACACTTACATCTTTATAGTACTCATTGTTTTTGACCAAATACAACGTTGCCTTTTTGACTTTCCTAACATCCACTAAATCTTGCCAGATTTTCTTACTCTTTGTCGGAACCCCATTAACTAGAATAACTAGAGGATCCTCTTCTACTCTTTCTACACCAATTGTATCAATATTTTTCTTCACATCTAGAGGCAAATAAACAACTCTTCCCTTTAATCCTCTTCGTAAATCTGTAGGAGGTAGTTTTCCTATCTTAGGCTCCATGCGAACAATAGCTTGAAAAGGATGGACACATTGAATCAAAATTTTTTCATAAGTATTTAAATCCATCAATTCATAAGGAATATCTATCAACTGAAGATTATTATAAACTGCTCTAGCAGGCATTCTATTTTCATTTAATTTTTTCAAACAATAATTACAAATACGCTGATCAAAACTCAAATCAAAAGAATTCTCCACCAACAAATAACTTACAAAATCCTTCCATTCACTATTATTTTTAAATTCACATTTCGCATATAAATCAACTAACCTAGTCTGAATCTTATAATGAGTCCGTCGACAACACACACAAGTTAAATTAGGCCTTTCACTTGATTTCACCTTAAACTTGGTAATTTCCTCGTCAAACTTTTCTGTACTTGAATTCTGTCCATTATCTTCCACATTACCATCCATTACTATATCCATTTCTACACTGTCCTCTTTGTTCCCAAAATAACAAAACTCAATTTCTTCACAAATAGTCTTCACATCCACTTCAGATCCATGCAAAAGAGCACTGTTTAACTGTTTAAGCTTAAGTGCTGGACTTTTTGCATAATACAACTTTCTCACTAATTTCCTCACCTTATTATGATGCACTGCTAACATCCTAAAATGATGAAAAACACTCTGACATACTTTTCTAGAAAGACAAGCCAGTGAATGCCCATGCAAACCTGTGCTTTCTCTCACTCTGCAAGGATCTAACTCTTCCAAGATCTTCATTTTTTGTTTGAGACTTTTCTTACTATATGTACGTAAGAAATTTCAAAGCAAATCGATTAAATCCTGTCGCACACTACAAATACTACTGCACTTCCATGTGTACACTGGACCCTTAGTACATCTCCCTAAAACTTCATGTGCTAACACCTCTTCTGCATCTCTAGACATATGGCCGGGATGCCCGCCACCCCCTCCCAACACCAATTCCCAATGGGAGTAGACAGACACAGGTTTGAGCTTTTGGAAGGCGGGGGGGGAGTTACCCCCCCGGCCGTATTTATTAAAATATGAAACAAAATTTAAAACATTAAATAAAAGTTTCATGAATTATGTACAATTTTACATTTATTACATTTCGATGAAGACATGTTCTTTGGCTAACCTTAACAGATCTCTAATACAAAGGTTTCCTAGCTGAGTCTAGCATCCTGTAAATGCATACATTCTAAATTAAAATTGTACATCCTAGCATTAAGGGCCAACGGCAAGGTCTTAACCGGTGTCAGATCCCTACTACCAAAATCCCGCCCTCACGGTGTGAGTGGCGCATGCGCAGAGGACTTTACCCTCATTGCCAACCGTAACTTCCCTTGTCGTGGGGGCCCCCTTTTCACTCGACGCCATTTTTAAAGGTCGTCCGAGTTCCCGTGAGGTATCTGTAGGAAGGACAGCGTGGACTCCCCCCATCCCCACACTCTCTATCAGCCGTCGCGGATATCCGGCCCCCGGGAAATTCGTAGGAGGGGCATCTAGCCGCCTCCCCCCTGGGAGGGGCCTATGGCCGTCTCCCCCTAGGCGACCCATCCTTAGTGGGTGCCGCCTCCCCGTGGAAGGGGCCAATGGCCGCCTCCCCCCCGGCGCTCCCATCCATTCTGGGTGGCGCCCCCCTCTAGGACCTTGAAATTACTGCTCACCGATCATGACCTTACCGCCCGACCAAAAAATAAATACGACAGTTGTTTTACCTACTAAGGGAAGAAAAAATTCTGACATAGCCTTGAGTCATCAACTTCATTTTCCTACAAAGGGAAACATTATCCTAGAAACAGAAGCCACATTATTATGTGAAACATTCCCTTCCTTCTCTACAAAGGAAAAAAGGGCCTATACATTTCTACTAATTAAACTTTATTTAAACAAACATTGCCATAAGGGGCTGGTGGGTGGGTCAAAATTGCCGCTTGTTCTGTCGAGGGCTCACGAGCAACGAGTTGGTGCAGCCTTCAGAGCACAGGAACAAGAGGACGCTTCTTCGGATTCCCGCTCTATTTATCCATCTGCGGGAGGGTGGGGACCCTCCTCTGGTACGCCTACTGGGGCGTGGTCTTCCGTGCGGGTGTCTAGGACAACCCCTCCTGGGCGGGAAAGGGCACGCCCCGGCTACGCCACTTCGGGCATACCAGCCGGGCCACGCCTCCCGCCCAAATTGGTTTCGCGGGGGATCGGGGCACCCAACCATACGTTCGGGGGGACCGAGTGGTCACCCTTTCCATATGGCCGGGATGCCCGCCACCCCCTCCCAACACCAATTCCCAGTGGGAGTAGACAGACACAGGTTTGAGCTTTTGGAAGGCGGGGGGGAGTTACCCCCCCGGCCGTATTTATTAAAATATGAAACAAAATTTAAAACATTAAATAAAAGTTTCATGAATTATGTACAATTTTACATTTATTACATTTCGATGAAGACATGTTCTTTGGCTAACCTTAACAGATCTCTAATACAAAGGTTTCCTAGCATCCTGTAAATGCATACATTCTAAATTAAAATTGTACATCCTAGCATTAAGGGCCAACGGCAAGGTCTTAACCGGTGTCGGATCCCTACTACCAAAATCCCGCCCTCACGGTGTGAGTGGCGCATGCGCAGAGGACTTTACCCTCATTGCCAACCGTAACTTCCCTTGTCGTTGGGGCCCCCTTTTCACTCGACGCCATTTTTAAAGGTCGTCCGAGTTCCCGTGTGAGGTGTCTGTAGGAAGGACAGCGTGGACTCCCCCCCATCCCCACACTCTCTATCCGCCGTCGCGGATATCCGGCCCCCGGGAAACTCGTAGGAGGGGCATCTAGCCGCATCCCCCCTGGGAGGGGCCTATGGCCGTCTCCCCCTAGGCGACCCATCCTTAGTGGGTGCCGCCTCCCCGTGGAAGGGGCCAATGGCCGCCTCCCCCCGGGCGCTCCCATCCATTCTGGGTGGCGCCCCCCTCTAGGGACCTTGAAATTACTGCTCACCGATCATGACCTTACCGCCACAGGCCGGATAGTTGACCGACTATCCGGCCCCCCCACTCCTCCTAAAGGTCATGCTTCCTCAAACCCCTTAACCATGCTATGAAGTCTCCTATGAGTAAATCATTTCCCTCCCTGGACAGGTGAACCCCATCATTCAGATACATGTGATCTCCCCGAATACACCCGTGAGGAATGCTATGCAACTGCGCGGAGCGAAACAATTTCCCAACTTTATTGTTAACCCCTTTCACAGAGTGGTTCAATGCTGACACTGAAATGCCCCCCCGCCAACTCTTCCTGGGGATCATGTGGGACCAGGCAATCGTGCACCCCGGGACTTAGCCAACCAGCTAACTGCCGACAGGATGTGTTCTAATAACACTCGTCTTCCCAGTGTCACCAAGTCATTGCCCCCCAGGTGTACCATGACTACAGATGGCGGTGACCTTTGCCGCCCTAAAAGACCATCAAAAAACGATTGAAATTGGTCAAAACAGAGTCCGCCCTTCCCATGGAAGGTCACTCTGTACCCGTATTCCCCAGATGCGTGAGTCGCGTCACCTGCCTTGAATACGTCCCCGGCGCGCCTCACATATGAGTGGCCCACGACCCATACCACTCTCTCTCCAGTCGGTGATCCTCGACCGCTGGTCTCCTGATGCTGGGTCGACTTCCAATTCCGCCCGGCGTGACAGGCTCGCGAAACTGTAATGCAAACAAAAGACAAGAAGCGTGAGTGCATGTCAATTGATCTTTACAACATGTGCAATCGCACATACCTTTTGAAGCAATTCGAGGACCAACGGCCTAGCTGCTTTACTTCCTCCGCACTCTGACCCCGGGCTGTAGCCTCAGTAGCAGCCCCTATCCTAAATGAGTGGGTCCCAAAATCGCACGGGTCCATGCCCGCGGCAGCGATTGACAGCGCCAGCACCCTCTGAAACTGAAATCTCGTCAGCGGGGTGCCATCCTTGTGACTAAGCAAACTCCCCCCTCATGTAGCCGTCCTCAGTGCCAAGTACTCCTCTACACACTTTATCGGACAAGTGGGGGACCCCCGTGCGCGCTGCACGATAATACTATCCCCCATAGCTCCCTGGTCAGTCTTGGACCTGGCTATAGAGATTACCATAGAATAACCCCATATTTGGACGTGATCCCTACCCAGGCCTCCCCCTATATCCTTCTTGTTCCTTGCGACGAGTTCGCTCACCCGCATAGCCCCATGGAATGCCAAGGCGAAAGCTGCCCGGAACAGAACTGCTTCGAAAAGGGAGGAGCACGTCTCATCCAGCTTTGCTAAAAGTAGAGACAATCTGTCTAAACCAATCGGGCGCCTCGTATCCTGCTTGCGACCCTCGAGGCGTTGCCAGCCACGGAGTGCCTTCCTAACCAAAAAGGAATCCGTCGGACCTCTTATGCCATGCACCTGTGCCATGAATGAAATGGCCGCCCTATGTCTATTGGCCGTTGCCGCTGATCGGCCTTCTCTGTGCAGCGCAACCAGGAACCCCAGGAAGGATTCCTCCTGACCCCAGCTCTGTCTCCCTGATGGACCCAAAACTGTGCAGTAGGAACGAAACGCTCCTTCGTATGCCTTCCTTGTCCTAGGAGCTAAGCTGGCTGCCACGAGGTTTTGTAATCAGGGGCACCGATTAGCCATAGTGCTTCGGGGAACGGTGCCGCCACTAGGTCCGCTGTGGGTAGATAGCCCCTAAAAGCCTGCATGTGTGAACGAGAGAGTGCATCAGCTGCATAATTCAGTACGCCTGGCACATGTTTTGCCCTGAACTGTACATTCAATTTCATGCAACGCAAAACAATTTCCTTCAACAATCTCAAGATCCACTTGCAGCGGGCTGCCTGCTGATTAATGCACTCAACCACAGTCATATTATCAGACCAAAACACCACCGAGCGTTCCCTGAAGTCGTGTGGCCATGCCATCAGAGCAGCCCAAATGGGAAATAGCTCTAAAAACCCAATGTTACCTGTCAGACCGCTGGAGTGCCACCACGTCGGCCATACTTGAGCCGACCATCGATTACCAAAGATGGCGCCAAATCCCACGCTCCCAGCTGAGTCGGTCCACAAACCTAGTTCATCCGAGGAAGCTGGTGGTTTGTTCCACACAACTCGACCGTTGAAGTCCGCCAGAAATGCCAACCAAATGCGCATATCCTGGCGAACCTCTGCCGACAGTCTCGTACGGTGGTGCCCCTCCTTGAGACCAACCATAGCTTGTGCAATAGAGCGTGAGAAGGGGCGGGCCATTGGTATCACCCTTAAGGCAAAGTTAAGCTGACCCACTGTTTGCTGTAACTGGTGCAGGGTCACTTTCTCCTTGCCCAGGCATTGTGTCAAGGAAGCCCTAAACTTGGCCACCTTTTCCATCGGTAAACGGAAACATCCCTCTACAGAATCGAGCTCAATTCCCAGAAACTCCAGTGAAGTAGATGGCCCAACCGTCTTACCTGGTGCCAATGGGACTCCGAACTCCCGCATGAGAATGCAGAAGTCCAGCAGCGCCTGCGCACATGTCGTATCGCCGGCTGCTCCCAGAAACAGGAAGTCATCTAGATAGTGCATAGCATGCCTATGCCCTGTGGCCTCGGTGAATGCCCACTCTAAAAAACAGCTGAACATTTCAAAATAGGCACAAGAAATGGAGCAACCCATAGGCATGCATTTATCCATATAAGAACTCCCCTGAAATGCAAAATCTAGCAAGCGCTGATCTCGCGGGTGTACCGGGAGCAACCGGAATGCCGATTCGATGTCTGATTTCGCCATCAGCGCTCCGGGGCCCAAGTGATTTAACATGGCCACGGCATCATCGAACGATGCGTACCGCACCGAACAAATATCTGGGTCAATGGCTTCGTTCACTGAAGAACCCCTTGGGGCAGACAAGTTGTGAATGAGTCTAAACTCCCCTGGGTCTTTCTTCGGGACCACCCCTAGCGGGGAACACACGAAATCCGCCACCGGCGGGCGGTGAAAAGGCCCTGCCACCCGCCCCGAGCTGACTTCTTTGGAAATTTTTCTTGCAGCTACCCTGGGTTATGTTGTGCAGATAACTGATTTTTACAAAAGGAGTCCCCCCGAAAATCCCCCGCCGGGATGTTGAAGCCATATAGGAATCCATTCCTCAACACCCCGGCGGATACATGATCAGGGCATTTGTTCAACCAAGGAGTCAGAGCCATGATATCGACAGGTGTAGACAATCCGTTACAAAACATCACCTCACTCTTGCTTAGACCCCCCTTTTCCTCCCATTCCGCTGTTTTTAGCTCTACAGCTACTCTCCGGGTGTGAGGAGTTCCCACAGCCCGCACACGCATGCATGCCTGAACCTACATGTTCCCTGGGGCCTGCTACAGTTGCCTCTATTGAAGCCCCAACAAACCCCCCGCTTGCCGCCATTCCCGCCGGTCTTGGGCTGATATTCCCCACCGGCGCCCGCTCGAAAGGGCCCCGCGGGCTTTTGGCGAGCTGGCCCCGACCCGCTCCCGCCCGGCGAGGACGAACCTGCCGCCCCAGGCAAGAGCTGCTTGTGCCATGACACCGAGTCGAGGCAATCCCAGGTCAAAGTTGCATCAAACTCTTTCGCTTTTCGGAATTTCATATCGTAACCTTTCCACTCGTCCCCCTCATACATGGTATAAAAATCCATAATCCTATTCTGATAACAGGTCAACTCAGTCATGACTTCAGGCTTTCGTTCCCCCATGACTGCCGTAAATATCGAAAAGGCCTTTACCCAATTCGCTACCGTCTCATCGACCCTAAATTCCGCCATCTTGGCCCGCCATACACTGGGGTGCCATAAATCCTTCTGGGATTTCGCATATTCCATCTCACGATAGTCAGTCAACAATGAAAACATATTCACATATTTCTCCCCCCATATCAGTTCCTTTGTGGCCGCAGGGATGTGCTGGGCCACCCTTTCGCGCCTCGAAGGTAACAAACCCTCCCCTGCCATTGGCAATGTGTGCTTACCAGGTTCGACCGTCGTGTCTGCCGCCTTTTCCCGGCTAACCGCAGGTCCTCCCGGCGCCACCTGTGGGGGAACAAGAGGAACATTCGCCGTCGCGGCCTCTCTCGACTGCCGTAACTGCTCGATTATTAGTCTAGCCTCCTCGGCCAGGTCCCCCGCGGCCACTGCCCCCCCCCGCTTTCTTCTTGAGCCATGGCAACACTGCCGCTAACTGGATGGCTAGTTCCGGGGGCATCTCCTCATCACTAACAGGAGTAATTACAACGGGGATCGGTAAATCTATATCTGGGTTTGGTACCGGGCTGTCCGCCGGTGTGATGGGGGCGATTGGGGGTACCTCAGGAACCGGATCTTCCCCAGAAACCGCCCTCCTCTTAACACGCTTTCCCCTACCCTCCGGGATGACTCCCAGCAAGGCCGGGCCTATTACCTTCTTAGGACGGCCTGAGCTGTTCTGGGCCGCTAACTGTTTTTTAACATCGGCCAAACCTCGACCGATCAAGTCAACTTTACCGAGTTTTCGGTCCATGATCGCCATTCGATTCGACAAGGTGCGCAGTACCTTCTCCAACTCAGAGCTCTTTCCTGCTTTCTTGCCGACCATAGCTGCGTGAACTCTGCGCTAGTTGATCAACGAGGTCCTGGATCTTTTCGTACTCCAAATAACTGAAAGAGAAACAACAAGATTACAAGTTCCGTCGAGGGCTCACGAGCAACGAGTTGGTGCAGCCTTCAGAGCACAGGAACAAGAGGACGCTTCTTCGGATTCCCGCTCTATTTATCCATCTGCGGGAGGGCGGGGACCCTCCTCCGGTACGCCTACTGGGGCGTGGTCTTCCGTGCGGGTGTCTAGGACAACCCCTCCTGGGCGGGAAAGGGCGCGCCCCGGCTACGCCACTTCGGGCATACCAGCCGGGCCACGCCTCCCGCCCAAAATGGTTTCCCGGGGGGATCGGGGCACCCAACCATACGTTCGGGGGGACCGAGTGGTCGCCCCTTTCCACAAGTTTCTCTTTTTCCATCACACAACCATCTTTCACCTCATATGCTCGACCACTGGTGTCAACTGCATGAACCAAATCATTTTCCTGAAAGTAACTCTCCTCATTAAAAAATGGCTCAGAACTTGAACTATGCATCCATTCGCCAGAAAATACTTCACAAAAATGTGTCCGATTAATAACTCTTTTCCATCTACTGTTCGATTTGAAAACATCAATTGCCTTATTAAGTATCCTAATTCTATCAATTACTAAAATAAATAATTTTTTCTTAACTTCAAAAGCCTGATCCACAATCTTCTCTACACTTTTCTTTTTCTTGTAAAAAGCAGTTCTCTGTTTACCTTTCTTATCATTTTTTAGCAAATTTAAAACTACCCTATTGCGAAACATTCGCCTACGAATGTCCCTAAATTGATTTACCCTTCTATTGCTATCCATTCTCTTCTCTCCTGCTCCAATCGAGACATTTTTTGTGGGCCTCTCCTTCCTTTTTACATTTGCTGTCTCCTTCTGAATATTCATATTCCCAATATTATTATTTTTTGTACGACATATGTTGCGAAGAAAAGACTTAATTGGCTTACCAGGAGCTTTTCTGGTGTTTTTTGAAGTAGTTGTTGTAGAGGATTCTATAAATTCTGTTGATGATGTTCTCCTTTTACGTATGGTATTTTTGATACTTCTTTGCCTTGAAGGCATTTTTGCTTGCTTTTCAGAATTTGATTTGAATCTGTTGTTCTGAAAAAAAAACATGAAAGACCACTATTAGCAAACAACAAAGTAATGACAAAAAGCAAAGAATATAAACAATAAATTGCAACATATTTAAGTTTATACAACATCAACTCAGGGTTTTATTTATGAAGGCCTTGCACCACCAGTGCAACACATGTTGCATTCCAAAAATACAAATCCTCTACCTTGCAAATATTGATATCAAGCATTATCAAAAAGCAGAACACAAACCAAGAGCAAAGAAACTCAAGGCCTTATTTATGAAAGTCTTGCGCCAGAAGAGCGTCACTTATTTCCCATGTATAAAGTGACATACCTACGCCACAAGACAATCATAAATAACAGCCAAATATAAATTCCATTGATTTGCCCCCAAAATCGTTTTTTGATTAACATTTAAAAAACACTGGGCAGAACCTATGTACAAGCACAGAATTTCACTTTTAAACATCACTGCTTCCCAAAATACAAATCCTCTACCTTGCAAATGTTGATAGCAAGCATTATCAAAAAGCAGAACACAAACCAAGAGCAAAGAAACTCAAAGCCTTATTTATGAAGACCATGCGCCAGAAGAGCGTTACTTATTTCCCATGTATAAAGTGATGCACCGGTTGCACAAGTCAATCATAAATAAGGGCCAAATGAAAATACCATTCATTTGCCCCCAAAATCGTTTTTTGAATAACATTTAAAAAAACACTGCCCAGAACCTATGTATAACCACTCAATATCACTTTTGAAACGTCACTGTTTCCCAAAATACAAATCCTCTACTTTGCAAATGTTGATATCAAGCATTATCAAAAAGCAGAACACAAACCAAGAGCAAAGAAATTCAGGGTCTTATTTATGGAAGCCTTGCGCCACCAGTGCGTCACTTTCTTCCCATGTTAAAAGTGACATACCTACGCCACAAGAAAATCATAAATTAGACCCAAATATAAATACCATTGATTGGCACCAAAAATCGTTTTTTGGGGGGAGGAGCCTAGCCCGCGACCATGATGGCCGCCTGATCCCTCGGCTCCGCCGACCCTCTCGTTCGTTTCCCGAATTGCTGCTCATCCTGCAAGTTATCCTGCTCGTTTCTCGGCGTCTCGGATTCGTGAGGCGCTCCTGTGCCCAGCGGTGTGTTTCCCGGCGCGATCCTGGTGGTAGAGACGGCGAGGTGCTCCGGTCTCTGCTACAGTGTTGCAGAGCTGGGATCGGGTCTTTGTTCTCCGGAGGCTGCAGTCCCCAGCTGTAACCGCGGCCACATTGTATCAGGACGGGGCCGGCTGACGGAGATTTATCGCCGCCTTGCCTTCCCTGCTGCAGCGGGCCGCCCTGCCTTGCACGCCTTCGCGCCGGACCCATTTTGCCACCGTGGACGATAGACTTCACCCTTTCCTCTGCCGGTGGACGGCGCCGGACATCTTCTTGTTCCCCAGAGCAGCAGTGGGAGCCATTTTGAGCTGTGCGCTCGGCGGCCATTTGGCGTGGTCTCCGTGGATTGTGCTGCACTGACGCCGGGTGGCCGAGCGAAGGCTACCGTACTACAACTGTGTTCCCCGGAGTGTCAAACTTTGGGGACCGGCTACTGGCGAGGGGCTGCAGCGATGGCCGAAGGCAACCAACTTCGAGGGTTACAACGTGATCCTGCGCCCGGGGTGTGTGGGACGGCAGTTCTCTCTCCTTCAGCGGCATCTCCCAGCCTGGCTGATGTAATGCATGCCCTGACAGACCTCCGTGTTGCTGTGCGTGACATGGTCCTGGACCTGCAATGCCAATCGGATTACTTTGTTACTGCGGAGCCCTCGGATGGCCATGTCGAACCCCCTGTGCTGTGCACTTCGCCACACCCCCTGCTTGTCTGTGATTGCCACCCTGCGCAGACGGTCCTGATGGCGCTGGCTGTGAGCGATGTAGTTGCTATTGAGCCTCCCAGTACTGTTGCTGAGCTGTGTAAAGATCTTGGCCCTTGGCGGACACCGGAGACTTGTGTTTGGGCGCCCTGCCTCACGACTGCTTCGGGACTTCCTTGTGGGTCCCACCGGTCCATCCTGGAGTTGAGAATGCTGTCTTTGTCGGCTGCCCTTCAAACGTTGCGGCTGTACGTTGCCCCTTGTTGGATGTGCGTTCATCGTCTGGCTCTGTGGTGGAGGGATTTTGGTGGCTGGCGCCGCGCGCTGCAGTGGCCCTCACCTTCGCTTTCTCCGTCAACGGTGGCTGTTCTAGATCTGGACTCCGTCGACATGCAGGATCGAAGGGGACAAGGATGAGGATGTTTCTCTCTTCTGGCTGTTTCCGGCGGTGCGCTTTACTGGGACATTAATGGACATTTTGGGAGTTAAATGTTGGTCAGGTACTGGGTCGGGGTCCGGGGATGGGTGGCCGTGGGTAACAATGCAGATTGTTTTGAACGTCTAATTGGCCCTCCTCCGGTCTTATGTGACTTCTTTTCCTTCTTTCTCTTTCTTCTGCATTTCGGGTATTCTTGGGGCGACAGACACACTGCTTAGGGGGGGGGTAGGCCGTAGCCTTTGCATGCGTGTAGGGTGGGGGGTTCCCTTTTTTCTTCGACCGTTCAGTTACTATGGGCCTTATTTTTCTTCTTCTTCTTTTACTCTTTCTTCTTCTTATTTCCCTGGGTCAAGGGGTGGATTGGTACGTTGTGGGTAGTGGCTGGGGTACATATGATGTTTGGTTGCTTTCTCTCCTGTTTTATTTGCCACCAGCCTCTTGCTTAATAGATAACGCTCGCTGATGCTCCTGTATACTGATGCCCATGTCGGTCCTGGTACGGATTGTTTGGACTCTGATCCTTCTTGGCTCCTACTGCTCTGGACCTTTTTTTAAAAATTTAAAATCAAACCTTCACTCCTCCTACCTCTCGGCGGCGCACTTAATTACAGTGTAACTTGGATGAATCGTGTTCTGCTCGATACGCTGCTGAGAGCCCAATTGCTTACTGATTGCTTTAAACGATCTCGAGGCCGGCCGGTGGGTTGTAGGCCCGTATTTGTTTGCCTATAATGTTTAATAAAGGTTTTCCAAAAAATTTTAAAAAAAATCGTTTTTTGAATAATATTTAAAAAACACAGGGCAGAACCTATGTACAAGCACAGAATTTCCCTTTTGAAACCTCACTGTTTCCCAAAATACAAATCCTCTACCTTGCAAATGTTGATAGCAAGCATTATCAAAAAGCAGAACACAAACCAAGAGCAAAGAAACTCAGGGCCTTATTTATGAAGACCTTGCGCCAGAAGAGCGTTACTTATTTCCCATGTATAAAGTGATGCACCGGTTGCACAAGGCAATCATAAATAAGGGCCAAATGAAAATACCATTGATTTGCCCCCAAAATCGTTTTTTGAATAACATTTAAAAAACACTGCACAGAACCTATGTATAACCACTCAAAATCACTTTTGAAACGTCACTGTTACCCAAAATACAAATCCTCTACTTTGCAAATGTTGATATCAAGCATTATCAAAAAGCAGAACACAAACCAAGAGCAAAGAAACTCAGGGCCTCATTTATGAAAGCCTTGCGCCACCAGTGCGTCACTTTCTTCCCATGTTAAAAGTGACATACCTACGCCACAAGACAATCATAAATAAGACCCAAATATAAATACCATTGATTGGCACCAAAAATCGTTTTTTGATTAACATTTAAAAAACACAGGGCAGAACCTATGTACAAGCACTGAATTTCACTTTTGAAACCTCACTGTTTCCCAAAATACAAATCCTCTACCTTGCAAATGTTGATGGCAAGCATTATCAAAAAGCAGAACACAAACCAAGAGCAAAGAAACTCATGGCCTTATTTATGAAGACCTTGCGCCAGAAGAGCGTCACTTGTTTCCCATGTATAAAGTGATGCACCGGTTGCACAAGGCAATCATAAATAAGGGCCAAATGAAAATACCATTGATTTGCCCCCAAAATCGTTTTTTGAATAACATTTAAAAAACACTGCACAGAACCTATGTATAACCACTCAAAATCACTTTTGAAATGTCACTGTTTCCCAAAATACAAATCCTCTACTTTGCAAATGTTGATATCAAGCATTATCAAAAAGCAGAACACAAACCAAGAGCAAAGAAACTCAGGGCCTTATTTATGAAAGCCTTGTGCCACCAGTGCGTCACTTTCTTCCCATGTTAAAAGTGACATACCTACGCTACAAGAAAATCATAAATAAGACCCAAATATAAATACCAATGATTGGCACCAAAAATCGTTTTTTGATTAACATTTAAAAAACACAGGGCAGAACCTATGTACAAGCACTAAATTTCACTTTTGAAATATCACTGTTTCCCAAAATACAAATCCTCTACCTTGCAAATGTTGATAGCAAGTATTATCAAAAAGCAGAACACAAACCAAGAGCAAAGAAACTCAGGGCCTTATTTATGAAGACCTTGCGCCAGAAGAGCGTCACTTATATCCCATGTATAAAGTGATGCACCGGTTGCACAAGGCAATTATAAATAAGGGCCAAATATAAATTCCATTGATTTGCTCCCAAAATCGTTTTTTGATTAACATTTAAAAAACACAGGGCAGAACCTATGTACAAGCACAAAATTTCACTTTTGAAACATCACTGTTTCCCAAAATACAAATCGTCTACCTTGCAAATGTTGATATCAAGCATTATCAAAAAGCAGAACACAAACCAAGAGCAAAGAAACTCAAAGCCTTATTTATGAAGACCTTGCGCCAGAAGAGCGTCACTTATTTCCCATGTATAAAGTGATGCACCGGTTGCACAAGTCAATCATAAATAAGGGCCAAATGAAAATACCATTCATTTGCCCCCAAAATCGTTTTTTGAATAACATTTAAAAAACACTGCACAGAACCTATGTATAACCACTCAAAATCACTTTTGAAATGTCACTGTTTCCCAAAATACAAATCCTCTACTTTGCAAATGTTGATATCAAGCATTATCAAAAAGCAGAACACAAACCAAGAGCAAAGAAACTCAGGGCCTTATTTATGAAAGCCTTGTGCCACCAGTGCGTCACTTTCTTCCCATGTTAAAAGTGACATACCTACGCTACAAGAAAATCATAAATAAGACCCAAATATAAATACCAATGATTGGCACCAAAAATCGTTTTTTGATTAACATTTAAAAAACACAGGGCAGAACCTATGTACAAGCACTAAATTTCACTTTTGAAATATCACTGTTTCCCAAAATACAAATCCTCTACCTTGCAAATGTTGATAGCAAGTATTATCAAAAAGCAGAACACAAACCAAGAGCAAAGAAACTCAGGGCCTTATTTATGAAGACCTTGCGCCAGAAGAGCGTCACTTATATCCCATGTATAAAGTGATGCACCGGTTGCACAAGGCAATTATAAATAAGGGCCAAATATAAATTCCATTGATTTGCCCCCAAAATCATTTTTTGAATAACATTTAAGAAACACTGCGCAGAACCTATGTTCAGGCATTCAATTTCACTACTAAAACTTAACTATCTGCTTCCAAATATTCTCCATACAGCAAACAAGTCTCTAAATTAAATAAATCATTACTTACCTTTACAAATGCTTTGGGAGATTGAAAACAGTGTCAGACAAACACACCAATTTTTCTTTAGCAGAGCAAAAGGTGTGCACTCAATACACTGAAACCAAGACTGGCATAGAAAATCTCTATCTTTACACACAAATGCCTTATTTCAACCAATCAAAAGTCTTCCCTCACTATTTTCAAACCAACACCCTTCCCCCTCTCAGATCGTTCTATCTGTTACCATAGCAACTCCCTCCTAACTGAACTCTCAGGTTCAAATGTTTATTCTAAAATGTTGCAAATTAAGTCAGCAAGGATGTTTGACCTCTCAATACACCAGCATATCCAGGGCATTATTGCTTTTAGTGACTTTTTCTTAACCATTCAAATTGCTTCTTTCACACAACACAACCATGCACCCTAACTTTCAGTTTTCAACTAACTGAATCCACCAATCATTGCTTGTGATTCAAGAGCAGGGAAACTCCACACTTATTTTTTTGTAAACTCCTACTGTTCCAACTGCCATTTCATTCCCACACTTCATCTGACTGCACCAGAACCTTCTCACATCATGTATTCTGTATGGATTATTGGACATAGCTACATCCACTGGGCTCAAAGGTATGCAGCTAACAGAAATTATCACAACCTTGATTTATCAAATCTGGAAATCAAGTGGATTGGCCAGAGGATTGAGATGTCATCAATTGATACCATTGGTGAAAACCTTTTTGCATCTGCCAAACCCTGACCTCTTAATAGTGCACTGTGGTGGAAATGATTTGGGCACTATGACTGGGGTTGGTCTGGAAATGCTTTTAAAGGACACCTTTGATCAATTGATGACACCTTTTCCACAAACTGCCTTGGTATATTCCAATATATGCCGAAGACAGAAATGGAACTGGTCCAACCAATTTTGTCCACAATTTGAAAAAGCACGGAAACATGTGAATAAATCTGTTTCTGCTTACATGAGAGACTGTGGAATGGGTTCAATATACAATAATAACTTGCGTTACAACATGCAAGACATCTACAGAGGAGACGGTGTGCACTTCTCAGATGAGGGAAATAGAATTTTCCTCCTGAATTTAAGACTGTGCATTGGAACCTACTTGTAGGTACCTAAATCAATCACAGAACCCAAAAGCTCTTTTCAGAGCTACCCTACCTCTGATCATTCAAAACGTTTATCTTTTTCTAACTTTTTTCACTATTTTTCACCAAAGTACGCTTCCCGGTACACGCACCGGTGCGCGTACCGGGCGCTTCCCCCACGGAAAATTCAAGAATTCTTTTTTGTTAGCCTTTATGAGCCTCTGAAGCCCTCCTCAGAAAACCTAGAGGGTCAGGAAGTGTCTACCGTGCCTCTTCTACCCATTCCGAGCATTGTTTGTCCTCCATCTTGTGTCTCGATTGTACCGAAACACAAAATGGAGGACTCCCGTAACGCTGCCGGTGCGCGTACCGGAGCGCGCACCGGTACACGCTCCATAAAAAAAGGTGGGAAAGTAATTTACAGAAAAACAGCTGGAGACACTTTCATCAAATATAGAATAGGCCCTACAACATAGCAGTCCCTACCATTTGCCCAAATTTGGTGGAATTCCATTGAGACATTTAGGCTACAGGCCTGACTAAATATCCTGAGGTAAATTACATGACCAAAACACATATGAAGTGTGAGAATTTACAACCAATTAAAAAGTTTCTTTCATTTTCTACGATTATTTCCTGACATTTGATTGGTTATGTACATGAATAAATAAAAAAAAAGAGAAGGAAACACAGCCATTTTGACTACTACTTCCTGAAGTACATTTGAAAAGAAATTACACTGACAACTTCAACTGCTTTCTCAAAGGTAAGTTGTTATTTTGGAAAGTGAAGTATGTTGTGCACTTTAAGTTAATTTGAGAAAAAATATTCTGTTAGTTATATACTATCCCTCTGTAATAGTTATAGATTGAGATAGGCTTCTCTGTTATAGTTATGGATTGAGTTAGGCTTCCCTTGTATTATTATAAATTTACTTAGGCTTCATCACATACTCTTTGTTATATTTCTAATTCCAGCCTGATACCATACACTGGCCAAAGATAACTTCACAGTTAAAAAATCCAAACTACATGTCTGAACTTAGACCCAACAATGCCCTATCTCTACTTATATAATTGTTTTTTATGCAATTTACAGCATCAAAATGGAAGGAGAAAAGAATATATCTTTTGAAATTGTTTTGAACAACAACCAGAATGGAAAAAATGCTGAAAATGATAACATTGACTTTATGGATGAGTCTCTGGACCTTGAATTACTTGAGTGTGTGGAATCAATGGAAACACAGAATGTAAATGAAGAGATTCAAGACAACATTTTATTAGAAGTTTTATTAAATTATGAAAAAGAATCAGAAGAATAAATGTATATTTAATAATGAAAAATTGTTCGAGCCATTATTCATTTTTATATGTAATTCATCAAGTAGATCAAAAATGTTTAAAATATAAAGTGAGACTTATAATATACTGTGCAACTTTATTGTGTTACATAGAAAGTTTGCTCATAGTTACTTCCTTTCTCCCACTATATTATCTCCAATGTGTATTTAACATCTCTTTATCATCTCCTGCCTCCATGTTGTCTCTGCTTTCCTGACAGACTATGTTATGAATTCCATATACCACAATAACTTGTGGTATATGGAAAAAAGTGGGGAGGATCCAAATTTGCTACTCTTGCCCCTACCCTCTGGAACTCCCTTCCCCTTGAACTTCGTTCCATCACCCTCTACCTACAATTCCGCAAATGCCTCAAAACCCACTTATTCACGAAGTCCTTCGAAGAAATTCTCCCTCTGCCCTCCCTGCTTCTAACCTCAGATCCCGTTAGCTATAGCGCCAAGAATCCGCTGGTATACGTGCGCTCTAAAAGTACTTTCAAACTCAAACTCAAACTCAAACTTCTGTAACAACATGCAAGATATCTACAAAGGAAACTGTGTATATTAAATTAGAGACTCTGCATTGATACCTACATGTTGGTACTTAAATAAAAAAAAAACAACAAAAAGAACAATTAATAAACATACAATTTTTAAAAGTGATTCTTTTTTCCCCATAGTACGCTCTCAGGAGCGCTCCCAGGAGCGCTCCCCGGTGCGCGTACCGGGCGCTCCCCCCGCGAAAATCGAATTTTCTTTTCTTTTTGAGACCCCGCGGGGCCCTTTAATGGCCCCCATATCAAACCTAGGGGGTCAGGGGGGGTCTACCCTGCCCCCTTATGGTCAATTCCCCCCTTTGTTTTTGCCACCTCTTGTGTCTCGATTTTACCGAGACACAAGATGGCGGCCGCTCCGGACTGTTTAGAATGTTTACAGACACCCAAAAGCCAATCAGCTTTCTGCGCGCAAGTCGCGTGGCGCGCCCGGTGCGCTCCCCGGTGCGCGTACCGGAGCGCGCCTATAGATATATATATTTTTTTGAACCTAAATTACTCAAAATCCACTGGAGCACATATCTTGAGACATAGCAAAGGAACATCGGGCTACCAGTCCCAACAATTTTGCCAAGTTTGGTGGAACTCCATTCAGCCGTTCGGGCTAAAAGTGAAATCGACCGCCCTATGGAAATTAACATGGGGAAAACGCGTTTTGGGACCCCCCTTTTATCTTGGCCCCGGCTTGACGAATCCCCCTCAAACTTTCAGGGAAGGACCGGAGCTCGACGAGGCCATTTTGAGCAAATTTTCAAGCAGATTCGTCTACCGGTGCCAAAGTTATTCCGAATAGAATTTTGAGATTTAACATTGAAAAAAATCCTAACTATACCTACCTACTGGCGACCGCCAGTAGGTAATATATATATATTAATATATATATGTATATGTTCGAGGCATATGGGATGCAGATCACACACTAGTGCATAGATCGCGATCTGGTGGTGAGCCCGGATGATTGCACTTTGTTGTTGTCCTTGAAAAGTCGTTGTATGGTAGATGACTCCTCCTTTGGAGCATAGTGTGCCTGGGCATCGAATCCATCTTCAGATAATTTTTTCCGCCATCGGGTTCGGATGTGTTTGTCGCTCGGTCCCGTTACCGATCTCCTTTCATTGCCCATTCTTTGATTTCCACAGTGAGTATTGTTCTCGATTTCCTTCATACTCGCGCTCTTATGTGGTACTGTTTTGCGGTTTCCCAGCTGTTTCTTTGTCTCCACCTCAGTTACTGTTGTAACCTCTTCTTTTATGATGGTAGGATGTATTATCTCCGCCCTTCCTTGGTTACCGCTGTTCTTGGAGTGTCCCTCTTTCCTCCACTTCTTATACTCTCCCTCACTGGCAGGGGACATGAGTTCCCTTAGGAGGAATGGATATACTTTTGCTGTACCCTGTATGCTTGTTTGTTTACTGGGATTTTTGTGTTTTTATATGCATGTCCGAGGCATGTGAGCTGTAGATCACATGCTTTTCATTGCCTGCCATCTAGTGTTAGGGCCGGATGTTTGCTCTTTGTTTTTGTTCGAAGAATTCTTTTCCAGTCACAAGGTAGGTGACTCATTTCGGTGATAGTGCGCATGAGCTTCAAATCCATTGATAGATCGTTTTCTTTCCTCCATCTGGTTTGAATAAGAATGGCGGCTCTCCGGTTCGGCACCATTTCTCGGGTTCCCTTCAACGCGTAATGCACTACCCTCGACGGAATTGTTTCTTGATTGGGTCTCACATTCTCCGAGTATCGTTTTGCCTTAAAGGCCTTCGATCAGAAGATTTATGGTTGGCCGTTAGGCCTACCCGCGTCAAGCCCGCTAGTTGTTGATGGAACGGACTCCATTCAAGCTCTGTCCCGGGTGTCATGCTAAGTTTCTGTGCACCAACTTGCATGAAGTGTGCAACCTCTGCCTATCCCCGAAACACAACAAAAAGGACTGCGACGCATGGCGATCGTTTCGATCGAAAAAACACTCCATGACCATCGTGCTCGGCGTCACGAAATGCAACTTCAGAGCAAATCCACACCGGACATCTTCGGCGAAGATTCTGACAGAGAAGTACTCCACGCTCAAGGAGCCGAAGAAGAAGCGTAGCATATCTCTGTGTCCGAGGCTGACTCCAACATGGAAGAAGAGGAGCAAGTTACACCGGGTCAGCGTACCATGAGTACAGAAACTCCCTTGCCCCAGCAACACAAAAAGAAAAAGGCTCCGGTCCCTCCTCTGCCTTCAGACCAAGGTTGGCACTAGGAAAAAGTTTTGGACGCCCCGCCCTCGGGTCCGGTGCCGAAACACATAAGGCCTTAGAAGAGGATTACTTATTCAAAACCCTAAATTCCTCTGAAAGAGCTACTCATACACTGCCAATGCTTAAAGGGATGCTTAAGCATACAGATGAGATATTTAAAGATCCTGTGAGAACAAGAATCATTACACCAAGGGTGGAAACAAATATACACTAGCACCTACTGACCCCGCTTACATCAAGGGTCAGCTGCCTTTAGACTATTGTAGTTTCTAATGCTCGCAAGAGAACTAACTCACAGACCACAGGTGAGGCCCCTCCTCCTGATAAGGAGTCCAAATTAATTGATGCCTCTGGCAAAAGGGTAGCGTCACAAGCAGCCAATCATTGGCGCATCGCTAATGCACAAGCTTTATTAGCTCGCTATGACAGAGTTAATTTTGATGAGCTAGATAAACTGATGCAATTTCTGCCTGACGAGCAGAAGTCAAACGCTAACGATCTTTTTCAGGATGGTAAAGTAATCACAAACACCTCCACTAAGTACACCTTAGACGCAGCAGACACAGCAGCACCCGCAGTGAACACCATTGTACGGCTACGCAGGCATGATTGGTTCAGAATTTCAGGGTTCAAACCTGAGGTGCAAGCCTCTATTCTCAACCAACCAGTTGACAAGGAACACCTCTTCGGGCCACAGTGGACACTTCAATGGACAAAATGAAGAAAGACACTGAGGTCGCTAAGTCCATGGGGGATTTGCAATTACTGTCAAATAGGGGATCCTTTTCTTGCTCCTTTTACAGGGGTGGTTAAAAAAAATATTTCCACAGAGAATCCCTCCTCCTCTTACAATGGCAACAACCAATCACCCTCATGAAGAGGCTATTTTAGAGGTGGGTTTAGAGGAAACAACGGTAAGGAAAGAGGCAGACGCAACTCAACATGGGCTTCCCCCACAAACAACAAGCAGTTCCTTCCGCTACCCCAGATAATTTCACTCCTGTTCGGGGACGTCTCTCCCAATTTCTACCTGTCTGGAATGCAATCACCTCAGACAGATGTGTTTTACAAACTATCCAAAATGGTTACTGCCTGGAACTTACAGACAGTCCCCCAAACATTCTTCCAAGATCACTCCCAATGTCACAAGAACGTCTCCACATTCTCAAGCAAGAAGTTCTAGGTATAGAACCAGTTTCATTACAATATCAAGGGGCCGATGTATACTCCCTTTACTTCTTAATTTCCAAGAAGGACGGCTCTCTCAGGCCTATATTAGATCTCAGAAAACTAAATCTATACATTCAGTCGGATCACTTTCATATGGTGACACTCCCAAGTGCTACTGCTCATTCAGCATGACTGAATGAGCAGTAGGCTTGGTATTATTAGACCTGTCGTCCGCTTTCGAAACGGTGGATCACAACATCCTTCTCCGCCGTGTCGAGCAGGCCGGCATCCAGGGCCTGGCACTGGCATGGGTCAAATCCTTTCTCACCGGGAGATCCCAGACCCTCAGCCTAGGCATTTTCAGGGCTCCTAGGGAGCACCTGCCATGTGGGGTCCCCCAGGGCTCCTCTCTATCCCCTCTTCTTTTCAATCTCTATCTTCGCCCCCTTCTTCTTTCTTTGAGGCAGTGGGACGTCACCGTTTTTAATTACGCGGACAACCTGCAACTCATCTTTCCTCTAAACTCTCCCTCTGCTATTTCTAACTTCCAGGCAGTCATGTCCCATATCCTTCAGTGGATGTGTCAGAACCAACTAAAACTGAACCCAGGAAAGACGGAGCTCCTCCTTCCTGGTAGGATCCCCGCCCACTGGGGTTCGCATTTCTGGCCGGCAGAACTTGCCCCCCCTCCTATCCCGGTGGCCGCGGTGAAAAGTCTTTGGGTCACCATTGACGCCGGACTATCCCTTGGGCCTCAGGTGGGGACGGTGGTCTCCTCCTGTATGTTCCAGCTGCGCAGGATCAGGAAGGTGGCTTACCTTCTCACCCCAGATGCCCTGCTGCAAGTCATCATGGCCCTCGTCCTCTCCCGCCTGGATTTTTCAAATTCCATCTACTGCGGTTTGCCTAAATCTTCCATCTATAGGCTGCAAATCATTCAAAACCAGGCGGCGAGACTGGCCCTCGGGATACCTAAATGGCAGTCTGCCAAACCCCTCCTTATCCAGTTGCACTGGCTCCCAGTCAGGCTGAGGGCAGCCTTTAAGCTTGGCTGTCTTATTTTCAAATCTCTCTCTGGTTCTTGTCCTGCTTTCTTAAAATCTCTCATCCGGCCCTACTGTCCCCCTCGCAATCTCAGATCATCACACCTACACCTCCTGGCTGTCCCCCCCATCAAACTTTGTAGATCTGGTGGTCGGAGATTTGCATACCTTGGCCCCAAACTCCGGAACTCTCTCCCTTTCCCAGTCAAGACTTCCAACACTCTCATCCAATTCCGTAAATCATTAAAAACTTGGCTGTTTCCTCAATCTAGCTAAAATCCCTCTGCTCCCTCAGCATCCAATCAGCGCCAGGAAACCCACGGTGTCAGTGCGCTTTACAAGCACCCCCTTAACATAACATAACATAACATGGCTACTTTCTGTCCACTCTGTACTTAAAGGACCCCTATTTCCATATACCAATACACCCCGCTCACTGCAAATACCTCAAATTCATGGTAGCGAGCCAGCATTATCAATTCAAAGTACTTCCATTTAGAGTACCTACCACAACCAGGGTTTTCCCCAAATGCCTGGCAGTAGTCGCAGCTCATCTACGAAGACACATTCATGTCTTCCCATACTTAGACAACTGGCTCATAAAAGCCAGCTCGCAACAAAGCTGTCTACGTCACACTCACAAAGCAGTGCACTTGCGCCACGATCTTGGATTCCCAGTAAATCTGTCCAAGTCCCATATCCAACCATCCAACACGCAAGCGTATTTGGGAGCCACAAAAGATACACAAAAGACTCTGGTCTATCCCAATTCTGCTAGAGTCCGTAATATGCAGTCTCTACTCTGTTTCAGCCTCAACATTCAAAGTTAACTTTATTTGGTTAATTAAAACCATCAACTAACTCCTCATGTATGTTAAAAACTGGCATGGAAGCTGTGTCCGACAACAATCTGCGCAAAAAAGTATTTTCGGCCCCCTGAATTTCTCTGGCATCTATATAACCCCAGATGTCACTCCCATAAGTCGCCATGGGGAGACACTTGGCGTTATAGTTCTGTAGTAGGGGATCTCTGTGTATAGTCATAATCTAGTGAATAGTCCCGCCCATGTGCGTGGACCCCGGCAATCAAAAATAATCTCTTAAGTTGTCAAAATAATGCAGAAACTGCAAAGACACTTAAGAGAGAATTTAAAGACAAATAATGCAGCCTATAACCACAGGCTACACTGTCCAGTACTTCAACTAGAAATTCCACCAAAATTCACCACACACAGTACAGCCTGCTAGTTTCTACCATAGAGAAACCTGCCTCCCCCAGTCAAAGACTCAGGAATGATAGAGAGGAAGGAAGGGACAGACAAGCCCCATAGGCTGCCATTATGTGGCTTAAATAGGATACTGTGCCTTTAAGAGAACTTTCCAGAACTTCTCCCAGTATCCCAGAATGCATAGCAGGTCCCTCTTACTTCAGTTCTTTTTTCCGGCTCCTGCTTACAGGACCCTGGCATTGAGCTCTCCCTTTCTCAAGGGTTTATTGGAATTGTTTTTGCACTTTTGTCTTTTAAAAGTGTTACCAGTTTATTTCTTGGTGCTCTCCTCTCCCTTTTGTGCTGTTTTTAGGTGTTTTGGGGCTCCAAAATGCCTGGCCTTTTTGTGAAGTGCCCAGCATGTGAGAGGAAGAAGGCCAAGGGCGATCCCCATGAGGTCTGCATCGTGTGCCTTCCGGAAGATCATGTCCCTGAGGAGTGTGTAATCTGCCAGCAGCTTTCTGCTCGGACCTTGAGGGACAGATTGAAGATCAGGCTGGCTGGCCTGGAGGATAGGCAACTGCGGGCTGCAGGTGGGTCTAGGCAGCCTGGGAAGGTTCCCTCTGCCTCTGCTGAGGCCCCTGGGGGGCTCCCCGGGGGCAGGAAGTCCAGCAATCGGTCCCATTCTCCGTCGGCGTCGATGGCATCGACGACGACGTCGAGATGGATGACGACGGCGTGCTCCCCTTCTCCCCGGGGCTCCGGGTCGAGACGGCGGGATGGCTCGACGGCGAAGGAGAAGCCGACGTCGAAGCCGCCGTCGACGTCATCATCGTCGTCGACGTCGAGATCTTCCTACCGTCGACGAAGACACAGTGACGTGTATCGACGCTCGCCGTCGAAGCGGCGCCGACGCTCGCCGTCGAGGCGACGCCGTCGGTCGTCGTCGAGGCGACACCGTCGATCGCAGTCGAGGCGGCACCGCCGTCGAGGGGCTCCTCGACGTCGGGAACATCAAGACGACGGCGGCGCTCGTCGTCGAGAGGACGGCGGGAGATGTCGCGAAAGAGGAGGTCGACGTCGAGGAGTCGGCGTTCGACGCCGAGGAGAAGAGGGTCGACGCCGAGGAGACGGCGTTCGACGCCGGAGTCCAGGAGACGTCATTCGACGCCGGAGAAGCGTCGCTCTGCGTCCAGCAGACAGCGGTCAGCGTCGAGGAGTAGGTCACCCTCTCCTAAACGGCGGAAGAGGGACTCTAGTCCCAGGAGTCACGCTGCTTCCAGTGGAGGTCGCAAACGGAAGAGGTCGCCGGCTGATGGGGATGGCTCTCCGCACCCCTCGCCTAAGGGGTCACCGGGCTCGGTGTACGAGGAAGTGTACACTCCGTCTCGGCCCAGGACTCCTACTCCTCCCCCCGTGCCTAAGGAGGACCCTCCACCCAAACCACCGCTGCCTTCGGGAGATCCCTCTCCAGCTCCGATCCGTCCGCATGGGCCCACACCGCAGCGGAAGGTTCCTCCGCCGAGGTCCACTTCCCTGCCGTCCCTGCCTGTTCCTCCTAAGGGGACTCCGAAACCAAAACCCCGGGAGGAACCGAAGAAACCCCGTGAGGAACCACGGAAGACCCCCCCACGTAAACCAAAGGAGCGCCCACGAGCTGGCAGGTCACGCTCTCGCTCTGGGCGGAAGGAGAGATCGCGGCACAGATCATCCACGCGATCGCGGCACCGCCATAGGAGGCGCGAATTGCGCTCGCACACGAGGTCCTCTGGGACTAGGGATTATTCCCCTACCCTATCGGGGTCGCCGGACACCAGAGTGTCCCCGATAGATGACCTGGTTGCCTTTCAGGACGTCCTGTTGAGGGGCGCGGCGAAGCTGGGCATATCCCTAACAGTGCCTACGCCGAAGACATCGGTCATTTTCGAGACTCTACATCAGAAGCATCTGTCTCGTCCTCTCCTGCCCCTGGTGCCGGGCCTGGAAGAACCGGCTATGGCTCTGTTTCTCACCCCGGCAGTGACGAGGGCGGCTCCGTCGAGATTACTAAAAAAGTACCGGGCTCCCGACTCGGATCCGGCCTTTTTGAGAGCTGAGCCCCCGCCTGACTCCGTCATCGTCACGGCGGCCCGCAAGCAGCATGCCACCACTCCGACCTCCACGGTCCCCCCGGACAAGGAATCTCGGTGGATGGATTCGGCGGGGAGGAAAGTCTGTGGAACTTCCGCTACCTCCATGAAGGCGGCAAGTGCCACGGCTTTGTTGGGACGCTACGACCGCGCCCTCTGGGACTCCCTTGAGCGCTTTGCGGAGCATCTGCCCCGGGAGCAGCGTGAAGACTTCATGGAAGTCCTGAGTGAGGGGATGCTGGTGGCCAACCAGATAATCAGCGCGGCTGCGGACTCTTCCCTGTTGGCGGCTCACGGATTTTGCCACGGGATCAACCAGCGGCGCCACGCTTGGCTCCGGCTTACGTCCCTGAAACCGGATGCACAGCAGAGGGTGGCCAATCTACCATTCTCCGGTGAGACCCTCTTCGGGAAGCATGCGGATGATGAAATGGCCCGCATGAAGGCGGAGGCAGAAACGCTGACGGCTGTGGGCCTGGAGAAGCCCAAAGAGACCAAGAAGCAGTACCGCCCCTTCCAACGGCGGTTCGGCGGACAAGGCCGTGGACGAGGACAGGCTTCGGGGCACTCACAACAGCAGCAGCCGTTCCGTAAGCCGTTCCAGAAGCGGCGGAATGGCAGGGGAGGCCAGTAGTCGGCTCCAGCGCCCAAGGGCCAGGCGGGGTCTAGGCCCTAGGAACTTACTTCCCCCGGATCCGTTACCCACTCCGGTAGGGGGAAGCATACAACTTTTTCTGGCAGAGTGGAGAAAAATTACTCAGGACAAGTGGGTGCTGAATATTGTTTGCAATGGATACAGTCTTCGGTTCACCAGCCCTCCTCCGGCTATTCCCCCGGTCGGCTCGCAGTTTCAGCTGCGCGAGCTTCAGGCGGAAGCAGATGTCCTGTTAAGGAAAAGGGCGATAGAAGATGTACCTCTGTCTCAGAGAGGAAGAGGTCTGTACTCCCGGTTCTTTCTGGTTCGCAAGAAGGACAAGAACGAGTTCAGGCCCATTCTGGATTTGCGACAGGCAAACAAATGGATTCGCAGAGAAAAGTTCCGCATGCTGTCGTTGCATCAGATTTATCCTCAGTTGCAACAGGGAGACTGGCTTTGCGCTATAGACCTACAGGATGCTTACTTCCATGTGCCCATTGAACACAAACACAGGAAGTTCCTGGGGTTCCAAGTCGGCACCAATCATTATCAATACACAGTGCTCCCATTCGGACTGAAGTCTGCGCCGAGAACATTCTCAAAGTGCATGGCGGTGGTAGCAGCGCACCTGAGGAAGAACAAGGTGTTCGTCTACCCCTACCTGGACGATTGGTTAATCAAGGCATCCTCCTTCTCGGAAGCGCGAGCGCACTTCCAGAAGACGTGCGTTCTCCTGAACAAGCTGGGGCTGCACATCAACATGGCCAAGTCTGTCCCGACTCCGGTCCAATGCATACAGTACTTGGGAGCCTCCATCGATACGCTGTCAGCAAGCGTGTCTCCTTCGGAAGAGCGACGATTATCACTCCTTCGGAAGGCTCAGGCTCTTATGACGACTCCATCTACAACAGTGAGGACGGTGTCTTCTCTACTGGGATCGATGGCCTCTTGTATCTTCCTGACGCCACACGCACGGCTGCACATGAGACCGTTGCAGGAGTGCTTTGAGGACCAGTGGGATCAGAGGAAAGGATCTTGGGACAACAAGATTCGACTGTCGCTGCATGCTCTTCAGTCTCTGAAGTGGTGGTGTTCGGCGGAGAATCTCCTCAGAGGGGTTCCCTTTCACAAGGACATTCCCACGCAGACTGTCGTGACGGATGCGTCTCTTCTGGGATGGGGAGCGCACTCCGGGACTCTACAGATTCAGGGCACGTGGTCACCGATGGAGACCACGTATCACATCAATTTCCTGGAACTCAGGGCTGTTCACTTGGCGCTGAAGGCCTTTCTTCCGTCCTTCCAGACCAACTCTCTGCTTGTACAGACGGACAATACCACCACGATGTATTACCTCAACAAGCAGGGGGGCTCGAGATCGCGCACCCTGTCGCAGGAGGCGCAGACGATCTGGCACTGGCTCCTGGCCAGAGGACTGACGATAACGGCTACCCATCTACCAGGTGTGCAGAATGTTCAGGCAGACGCACTGAGCAGACAGCTGCAGGAAAACCACGAATGGGTCATAAACGACGAAGTACTAGGAGAAGTCTTCGCAAGGTGGGGAACTCCAGACGTAGATTTGTTCGCCACCGCCGAAAACAGCAAGTGCAGAGACTTCGCCTCCAGATACTTCCAACAAGGGACTCTGGGGAATGCGTTATGGATCAACTGGACGAACAACTTTCTGTACGCCTTTCCTCCCATTCCCCTGATTCCGGCGGTGCTCATCAAGCTGGCCCGGTCCAGAGCTCGGATGATACTCATCGCCCCGGAGTGGCCCAGGCAGTGGTGGTTCACGGACCTACTTCACCGGTCTCTCCTTCCTCACATTCGGTTGCCGTGCAGGGCGGACCTTCTCACGAAGTTCGGGGGACGGATGTTACACCCCAACCTCTCGTCTTTGAGTTTGGCGGCATGGCTCCTGAGATAGTGCAATATGGCCATCTGAATCTGCCCGATGATTGCATGGACATACTGAAGGAGTCTAAGAGACCTTCCACTCGGACTTCATATGCTTACAAGTGGAAGAGGTTTTGTATCTGGTGCCAGTCTAAGAACCATGATCCTACGACCTGCAAGGAAGATGTCATCCTTCCTTTCCTTTTACATTTGGCGCAGTCTGGCCTTAATGTCCATTCCATTAAGGTTCATCTTGCTGCATTGACTGCCTACAGGAAATGCCCTTCACAGACTTCCTTTTTCCAGATCCCTGTGATCAAAGACTTTCTGGAAGGCTTGAAGAAAGTATTCCCTCCTGTCAGGCTTCCCTCGCCTTCATGGGAATTGAATGTGGTGCTGTCCAGATTGATGAAGGAGCCTTTTGAACCTATTCATAAGGCTTCGTTGCAGCACCTGTCCTGGAAGGCGGCGTTCCTCGTGGCCATTACATCGGCCCGCAGGGTGAGTGAAATTCAGGCGTTGTGTTGTAATGAACCTTATACTGTATTTCATGCTCCTAAGGCTCATTCCACCAGGGGCAAAGCTGCCACGACGGCTCTGCTCCGTAACGTGCCGATTGCTGAAATCTGCAAGGCAGCCACTTGGAAGTCGGTTCATACCTTTGCTAAGCATTACTGCCTGGACACTGACGCCAAGGCAGACGCTCAGGTTGGCCAGGCTTCGCTGCGGAATTTGTTCGCACAGTAGTGGCATTATGTATTTGTTCTCCACCGCCGCTTTGGTGTGGGGATGGGCTTGCCATTCTATTCACTAGATTATGACTATACACAGAGATCCCCTACTACAGAAGGAGTAGTTTCTGTCCTGTAACTCCAGTTCTGTAGTAGGGGTATCTCTGTTATAGTCATAAGCACCCGCCCTCCTCCCCGGTGGAGATTTTTTTCATCATACAGGAATGCGACAGGTCTGGCGTGCTTCGCCTTCAAAAAGAACTGAAGTAAGAGGGACCTGCTATGCATTCTGGGATACTGGGAGAAGTTCTGGAAAGTTCTCTTAAAGGCACAGTATCCTATTTAAGCCACATAATGGCAGCCTATGGGGCTTGTCTGTCCCTTCCTTCCTCTCTATCATTCCTGAGTCTTTGACTGGGGGAGGCAGGTTTCTCTATGGTAGAAACTAGCGGGCTGTACTGTGTGTGGTGAATTTTGGTGGAATTTCTAGTTGAAGTACTGGACAGTGTAGCCTGTGGTTATAGGCTGCATTATTTGTCTTTAAATTCTCTCTTAAGTGTCTTTGCAGTTTCTGCATTATTTTGACAACTTAAGAGATTATTTTTGATTGCCGGGGTCCACGCACATGGGCGGGACTATTCACTAGATTATGACTATAACAGAGATACCCCTACTACAGAACTGGAGTTACAGGACAGAAACTACTCCATCTTCATGAGTGCCGGGAGTGGTTTAGATCCAATTCTTTTTGCAAAGTCTAGGATAGCCCCTAAAGCTCTAGCTAATACGTTCTTTGTGTGTGCGCTGCGTTGACCATGAACGCCGGTCATCAAAAAGAACCCCTAAGTATGGAAAAGCGTGGACTTTTACTAATTCTAGATCCTTGCAGTATAATTTGGCCTTCCTTGGCCTCCTTGAACCTATGGACATAGCATGTGACTTTTTAAAATTAGTATTTAAGTTCAGGGACTCCATAAAATCTAAAAAACAGTTTTAAAGCATTTGCAGCCCCCTTGCAGTCCTTGCCACCAACACCGCATCATCGGCATATAGAACTGCGGGATATCATTTTAGTGCCAGCTCTAGGGATGTCTTTACAACAAGAAATCAGGGCGTCCCCTAACTTGTTAATATAGAGTATAAACAGCAAGGGGGCCAAAATGCACCCCTGCCGGACCCCTCTTTTAACTGCCCAAGAATCAGTTAGACTACCATCTTCATTAAAGCGCACTGCCTCAACACTCATTTCCAGCTCTAGTGTTCATGCAGTTACTGGGAATGATGGCATCTTGCATCCTAATAGTCTGTTACACAAGACTTCAAATGCGTCCCCTGCAGGAATGCTTAGCACGTCAGTGGAACCAGGCTTAGGGTCTGTTATCAGATCTAGTGTTGGTGGAAGGCTGCACTGTGCCATCGCTCTCTGCAGTGGTGGAATCCACAAAACCTTTCAGAAGGGTGCCCTTCATCGAGCCTGTTCCACAGATAGTGCTAACAGCAGACGCATTGCTCACTGGTTCGGGAGCTCATCTCCAAACACACACACTTCAGGGCATGTGGAACTTCAAACAAAAGCAGCTTCACATAAATCATCTAGAGCTGCTAGCGATTTTTCTAGCGCTCAAAGCATTTCAAGTTCATGTAGTAGGCAAAGCTGTCCTGATTCGTACAGACAACATAACAGCAATGTACTACATACAGAAACAGAGGCGGACACACTCTCTCCAGCTGTTACAACTTCTCCAGTATTAGGGTGTCTTTCATAGATTCACATGCTTGAATATTCCCTGTCGTCGAAGTGGGAGCCCCATGGTAAATAAAATAGCTATAAAATCCCAATAAAATATGTATGCAAAAACATAACACATAAAAATAAACACTAGAAAAAGTTGCAAATACCAGGTCATAATTCCCACATAGGAATACGTGGCAAGAGAGAAAAAACATTTGTACCATATCCTTGTCATTATGTTAGTCCAAACTACAGTCAATTAGGCGCAAGCATCCCTCCAGAACCTTCTCCTCAGAGGCTCAGGCCCTCAGATTTTCTACCGTACGTCGTGTGAAGGGAGTCTCCCTGAGCTCTGCTCAGTATCCTACTTTTCTCTGGTTTCCAGTACTTTCTACAATGTCTTCAAGTAAGAAGTCTTTGTTTAGACCTTGTTCTTCTTGTGGGAAGTTGAGATTTTATTCTGAAGACCTCCACAAGAAATGTATATACTGCCTCTATCCTGATCATGAGGTAGGCAAATGTAAAATCTGCAGGACTTTCTCCACCAAGACCTTAAAGGATCGGGAGGGTCGCCTCCTCCTCTGGTTACAAAGGCTAAAGGACAAAGATTCAGCTCTTTCGGACACAGAAAGCCTGGTGTCAGGTACTTCTAAAGCCGCTTCAAAGCGTAGCAGTGTGCAGGAATTTACCTTCTCCCTTCTTGAAGAAGAAGAAACTCTCACTCTTGAAGGCTCCTGCGGTGTCCCCACGGCCTCCTGCTACGCTGTTTCCACCTTAAAACGTGTAACATCGTCGGCGCTCCCGTCGACGATTGTCCCGACGATGGGATCTGCCGTCTCAGGCTCGTCGACGACAACAGTGATGACGACTTCGGCTTCTGGTTCGTCGACGGTGGCTGCGTCGGGTATGCCTCAGTTTTAAAACTGTCTCGTCTCGTTGACGATTCCCATCACCTCGACGTCGGAGAAGAGTCTATCGTCATCAGGATCTAAGTCGACGAGAGTTATGAAGAAAGCCTCCTCGTCGTCAGCCACTCCGTCGACGGCGGATCCGTCGGCGGAGGCTCCGTCGACGGCTTCTCCATCGGCAGAGGCTCCGTCGACGGCTTCTCCATCGGCGGTGGCTCCGTCGTCGGTGGCTCTGTCGACGTCTATCCTGTCATCGTCGACGGCTCCAACAACGGTTCTGTCGACGGTGGTGCCATCTTCCTTTGCATCCTTGCCTCTGGTGCCGCTTCCTTCCTCCGGGTCTGGTGTTTCCTCCGCCGACCCTTTGCACCAGCGTCACCAAGTGCCTCTGGAATAGCTTGACATTCCATGTGACACGCAGCCCCTGTTGCCCCTGTTTGCGACAGGTTCTGAGCAAGACTCGGTTTCTGAAGACGAAGAGGATGATCATTTCCGGGCAGCACGTAGCCCTTCTGAACTAGTCATAAAGTGTCAGGACTATGGGGATGATCACGAGGACTTGTATTCTCAGGAGGAAGAACCGTCCACTCAGGTTCCAACAGCATCAATTCTTCTTTCCCTCATTTCAAATCTTCAGTATATGCTAGAGGATTACAACAGGCGTTTTCCGCCATCTCGTCATGGTTCGCCTCTGCCTACAGCACCTGCGCCTGCAGCTGTTCCGCCACCACAACCGGCACCTGCGCCTGCACCACCTCCTACCACTGTTACCCTGACGCAAGCGGCACCGCCGCCTGTTACTGCTAAGACCTCTATTCAAGTCCATGCTACGGTGTATCAAGATGATGATGACACTCTTCGCCCGGACAGAGAGGACAGTGAACTGTAGGATGACGATACTGATGGTTATGGCGATATGCAGTACTGGGACGATTACCAGATTCAAACATTGTCCCCACCTCCTGCAACTCTGGGGGATTCCCCTCCTGTTGACATTGCAGGTTTCCACCAACTCATGGATAGGGCGGCACTCCGTTTTAAACTTCCTATGGTTCAAAGGGAAGAGGACTGCTTCTTGTATGACTTCAAAAGTCAACATTTTAAGCAAGTTCAGACGGTCCCAATCATCGACTTCATCTGGAATGAAGGAGTCAAGTTGATGCAAACGCCGAATTCCATTCCTGCACAACTACCTCGATTGGAGAAAAAGTATAAAGCGCCCCAGGGTTCTCCAGCTTGCCTGGTAGCACAGCCTAAACCGGATTCAGTAGTCACCCAGGCCGCCCAGAGCCGTTCCAGGAACCCATCTTCCCTGATTACGGCTCCTCCGGATCGCGAGGGTTGTCGCCTAGATGCCATCGGGCGAAAATTCTCAACTATGGCTTCCACTACTGGAAGGCCGCTAACGCTTTGGCCATATTGGGACGTTTCGATCGTCAGATGTGGTCTGACATGTTCGCCTTAGTTGCCCTCATTCCGGTGTCCTCCAGGGCGGAGTCTCTTAAAATTCTCCAAGAGGGGGAAAGAGCGTCGGAAGCGATCATCGACTGCTCCGTGGATATTGCCTGTATGGGCTTCCGTCAACTTGCAGGGGCGGCTGTTCTTCGGCGCCAGGGTTGGCTTCGGTCTACCTCTTTTCGACAGGAGGTCCAGGTAAAGATTCTCGACATGCCTTATGACGGTGAGTCACTCTTCAGTCAGCATGTCGATGAGGCGCTGCAGACGAGGAAGAAAGATACCGAAACAGCTCGCTCTTTGGGCACCTTACAGTTCCGCAAACTGCCCTTTCGTGGTGCGCGTGGACGCTGCACCACCTCTTCTTTTCGTGGAGGATCGAATCAATATCGCTCCTATGGCCAGGGAAATCAACGGTATTCCAACCAGCAGCACCAGACCTCACGCCAACAAACTTACAAATCATATCATGGAAAATCTTCCTATAGAGGTTCCACTTCCAAAAGGCAATAGCTTACCTTTCCCGCACAAGGTTGGAGGTCGATTCTCCCTGTTCTTTTCTCAATGGTCCTCAATCACCTTGGACCGCTGGGTATTGGACATTGTATCAAAGGGCCATGCCTTGGAGTTCGTAAAATTTCCTCCTCACACTCCTCCAACTGGTCCGCCTCCTGCGCACCTCAAATAACTTTTCCTACAGATTCACATCATGATTCAGAAAGGTGCCATCGAAGGGGTTCCCAAGTCTCAGAGGGGAATGGGATTTTATTCCCGGTTTTTCTTTATCCTCAAAAAGACAGGCGACTGGCGTCCAATCCTCGATTTACTGGCACTGAACAAATACCTGAAGTGCCAGTCCTGTCATGTGCTTATCTAGGTTCCTGATCGATACTGTGACCTTATGCCCCTATTCGGCTATAAATCCATTTATTCCCTATATTGGCATAACCGTTCAAGTACGATTTTCTGTAAAGTCATCTCTGGCCTCACACGAGCAGAGCCACAGAGCCACATTCCAGCATGACTCTCTGCTACTTCCTTTGCGACCAATTAGTGCAATGACAGAGCAGCAGTCACTATCTGATATTCCTAGATAACACTCCGAGTTCTTCAACAAGATAAAAACTTAGCAAACCTGGAAATCCCCGCTTGCTATGTTTTGATTAGTAATAGAACTCTAATGAGCAACTGATAGCTGCCACTTCCTAGTGACATCTTTAATTGACGTCTTATGTCCAGCAAACTTGCGTCAAACCCGGCACCTGTCAGGTATAAATATTACCAACGTTGCCTTAAGCAAGGAGCGAAGCTGTGAGCTGTGAGAGCGAAGCTAACTGCTGTTGAGCGTTGCCTGTCGCTGCAGCCTGCTATCCTGTGGTGGTGAAGCTACTGATTACCATTATCGCCGCTACAGCGCGACCTATGGTGCAGTACGCTTGAGGAGCCGTGCAGCCGTCCTCTGCGAAGACATCCAGCCCAGCTGCCCGCGGACGCTGTCACCCCTCCTTCCTCCAGACGCGCTGAGAGAAGCCGCTGCCTTTCTCGTGCAGAGAAATCCAGTCCCGGCGCTTCCAGTTTACCCTCGCAGGTGACTGGGATATCGAGAGAGACCCCTGAAGGAGATACCAATCCTCCATCATTCTATTCAGAGGTATGGTGTTGACTAAACCCTTAGAAGAGAATTCTTGAAACAAACCTTGGCAAAAACCAACTTAACTTAAGCTACTTACTTACTCCCCTTCTCACGTGTTAGGCCTAGGTCAGGCACACTGGGGTAGGCTTAGTTAGAAGCACCAGTTGAGTATGTTAGCCTAATGTATATATGACTGTATAAATGTTTTATTACTTTTAAACCATTGTATGGCTAAGAAACCATATCAATGCTTTTACAGTTCTATTTCGCTATTCTTATCTTACTGTACGTACTTTTTATAATAACAGTTATTGCAATTGTGGCAATACATTTCTCTTGTATGAGAAGAAAGACTGTTCAATAAATGTTAACCTTTATTGATACACGCCCGTCTCTCTATTCTCTACATACTGTGAAAGTAAACTGCACCAGACTGACTGAGTGAAATCTATGTCTATTGTTTCACACGACCCTAGAGATCGACTCTTGATCTGAGGAGCAAAGTTGTCATGTTGCACGGTTGTTGGAAAGCTGAATCCCTTCTTGTCTGTGCCAAGGAAGCTGATCACTTCCTATGCAGAGAAGAAAGTTTCCAGTGACCTCTGAGCTAGTTGGTAACACAACCCAATTAAGTTTAGCATAGTCAGTGGAGGCCTGGAATATAGCCAGTTCCACGTCGATACTACTGTTTATGTTATTCCAATGCGCAGGGCCTAGTGGGAAACTAGGAACTACACTACATGGCGCCCAACGTTTGGTAAGGCGATAAACTAACGTAAGACTTGTAGAGTAACTCAGTCGTGCATATTTCACACCCCTTTCTCCCGTAAATACTCCAATAGACGTCTGGAGTGGGTGAAAGGTTAAAATCCGCCCGACCTTAGTAGGAAGAGATTCCTATGTAAAGCTCTGGTTTATTCAACGTTGAAGGATACAGTGTTCCAAAATATTGTGCATCTAATCTTTGTCTCCTTGGAGACCTACTCTGCAAAAACTGCATTTTTAAAATGCCAGACAATGAAGAAAGGGAAGCAGCTAGGCTGGCTTCCATGCTAATAGAGGAGGACTCGAGTCTCCTACAGGCAGACCCGGATGCTATTATCATCCCGGTCCAGTTAAGAAGATCTATAACTTTAAAACTTATAGAACATGGACTGACACCTCAAGGTGGTACAGTAATTTTCGTGATAGAGGCTCACGAGTATCGGCAGACAGAGGTATTCTATTCATGGATAAACTTTCCAGCGGTAAACGCTATAACACAAGAGTTTCACTATTACAAAATAGAGGAACCTCCGGATGAGTACGCCCCTTTCGAGGAGGTTGAAATTCCACTTAAATTTCAAGAGCACCTGCTCTGGTTTAATGGCGCCCTAAAACACAATGATCACATAACCAGGCTCGGTCCACTAGGTAGACCAGGAGCCACGTGGCCGGTTCTAGCCAGCTACACACCACATCCTGACATTGCAAAAATGTCTAGAGAAGAGCTGTTAGCACAGCTAAAACACATTAATAAAAATACATAGGCAATTAGTCCAATATGTAATACGGACTGCAACAGTCCAGCCAGCTGTTAATACACCACAGCTGACCCCTCATCAGGGGAACACAAATAAAATTACACCACAGAACATACAGTCATGTCTTGGTAAAACACCCGTAAAACGGGAACAAATTCCTTTCTGGTTAGCCCAGAAAATCACTCAAATAGAGGCAGTATTTCCTGATACTACCCCTATTGAGAAACACAGAATCTTGACCATCTGCCTTCCTATGGGAATCGCACCACACGTGGAGGACTGTGACACTTGGGGTACAGTCTTTGCTTCCATTTACACAAAAACACACGGTGTTCCGTCTATGGCGGTAATACCAGAAGTGCTAAAACAGATTCAAAATGAATTCGGTCCAGAGCCCGCTTTAAATCTAGGTATGAAATTACTGAAAGACTTCAAGCAGGTCACGGCTATATTATTAGCCAATGTAAAGGGAGAAGCAGCATCTGTGGCGATTCGCCAGAAGTTGAGGGAAACAGATATAAAAGATCCTGTTGAACTTGCAAAAATCATAGAAAAATGCTATGAAGAATTAGGTAGAGACAGCTTGGGTGGAAAACCAGTTAAGCCCCAACTTCTCGAAAATCCTGAAAAATTATTTATTAAAAATAATTTAAACACTCCTAAAAAGAGCTGGGATGGAAATAAACAATCCACTCCCAAGGAAAAAGTTTTCCAGTCCAGAGGAAGGTCTCCTCGACGGAGGGAGAGAACTCCGACTCGAGAACGCCAGTCTCCCCAACGGGAGCCCTCTGAGAAAAGATATAACCTTAGAAATAGGGATAATATAAAAAGACCTGATAGATATCAAAGTATTGATACACGTCCCTCTCGATCTTTTCCACAGAATTCGGAAAGAAGAGGACGGTCAGACCCAGGAGAGCACACCAAGTCCAAAGACAAGGAACCTGCTCAAAATAAGAAATCTCAATTTCCTAAAAAGAAGGTAGCCAGTATTAGAGTAATCAACCATGCCGAGAATACTGAGGACACAGTTGAAAAACGGGGAGTGGGCATTGACAATGTTGGACAGTGCAGCAGAAATCAGTATAGCGCGCAAGATCTTGATGAGTCATCTGGAGACAGTGGACACGAATGAATACATTCAGGTTGAAACTGCCGACGCCAGACTTAGCGAGCCCCATAAAATATACGAAATAACATTGCGTATAGAGGGTGATAAGACTAGGAAAATTAAGGGTCTGTTTTGGGATAAGCTCTCAAAAGGCTATGATATTCTGTTAGCTGAAAAAGATTGGCCCCCGGAGTTTGTCAGGGAGTGCCCTCGTGGCGAAGAAGTGATTATGCCTGCCTTCTCGAATCACATACCGATTCACAAAAAATACACATATGCAAGGAAATGGGCTGTAGCCCAGGCACCTGCATTGTATAAAAATCATGTAGGATGGGATGAGGATTCAACGCCTCACAAAATCCAATTAAAAAGTGAACCAACTGCCCAACGGCAGTATCCCATAAAGCAAGAAGCTAAAAAACAGGTCAGGGAGATCTTAGATCAACTTGAGTACCAGGGGGTGATTGAAACATGCACCTCTCAAATGAACAATCCTTTGTTTCCTGTCTCCAAGCCAGACAATTCATATCGTCTAGTTTTGGACTACAGACACCTTAATACATGTTGCAAAACTTTTGCAGTACAAAACTCGCATAGTGCAGCCCTAATGAATAACATAGTTAGGAAAAAATACAAAACGACATTAGACATTTCTAATGGTTTCTTTTGTCAAAACATTGCACCAGAAAGCAGATACTTGACCGCTTTCTCCGCATTTGGGTCACAGAAAAAATTCTGTCGACTCCCACAGGGGTTCAAGAACAGCCCAGGACTATTCTCAGCTAGGGTAACAGAGTTACTACAAATCTATGATGATGAAGCATTATCTTACGTAGATGATATTTATCTCACAGACGACGACTTGGATACTCACTTGAAAAGAGTGAACACCATTATACTTGGGTTCGCAGCAGAGGGTTACAAATTCAACTTTAAAAAGTCCCGAATTGCCCATCTGACAGTACTGTTTTTAGGGTACGAATTATCAAGTGAAGGGAAAAGCCTAGCGGACAACTTCTTAGAGAAGTGCGCTGTACTCCAAGCTCCAAAAACGCTGAAGAATTTACAATCAATACTAGGTTTTCTGAATTTCGGAAGAACTTACATTCTAAATTACGCAGAGAGGGTTAAACCTCTCTACGAACTAATTAAACCTGATTTAAAACAAATCAATTGGACTCAAAAACACACAGAAATTTTGAGATCACTGCAAACAGACATGTTAGCAAAAACAAAATTAGATACACGTGACAACACGATCGATCTTGTAATCCGAGTCATCCCAGGAAGATGCGGATTCACGTACCTAACCTCTAATGAGGGAGAAAAGGTACCAATTTCAATTAAATCTCACTTGTACACACAAGCAGAAAAAACATTCAGTCGCACAGAAAGAACTGTGAACGCAGTACAAATCGCATTAGCAAATGAAAGAGAACTAGCACACGGCAAACGGATTAATATCCTTACAGCGGAATCCGCCTTCGAGGCGCTATTCAGCCCAGTAAACTTGCCTACAGTATCACTGGATCCAAAATGGATACAGTGCATAGATTCTCTTGGAGCGGAAGACGTGAAATACTATTTCGCCCCGCAATACAAAGAACTGAATGATTTAGAATATGAAGAAGAATATCCTCTGCCAATCGAAATCCTGCCTCTCCCACAATACGCATGTATAATCTATACAGATAGCTTTGTACAGCATTTCAACGTAGAGAGAAAATCCTACGATGCAGCATGTGCGATCATTAAAGGTCGTTGGCTGTGCGGTAAATTCAGACCGAAAGTAACAAAAACTGAATCAGTAAAGTACTGTTCGGTTCAAAGAACTGAAATCAGATCTTTAAAGATGGCGCTCGAAAATGCAGAACGCGAATTCCCCACACTTATCGTGTGCGATTCTCATTTTTGCGTCAATTCTTACAACAACAAACTGCAGAGTTGGATCAAAAACGACTACAAAGATGACACAGGTGCCACGATAAAGCATAAATTGCTTTGGGAACAGGTAGCTCTTTTACACAAAGAACTACAAAAGACTCACGTGATTCACGCACAGAGTCTTCAACGTGATGGCGTTCACGTTGCAGGGAATTCATTGGCTAATACAGCCACCACGGAAGCAACTAAACCGGCTTCCGTAGCCACAAAAAAGCGTACAGATAAGTATATAGACGGGGAAACTATGCTAGCAGTAAAAACGACCGTAAAGGGCGACTGTGCAGCACTACCCGTAAACTATCCACTCAATTATGCATACATAATCGATGCAAACTCCGTTCCTTTTGCTCGAATCCCTGGAGTGGGGGATAGAGTAATTCCAAACATGAACAGGAGAATATTTTTAATAGCAGACGCACACATGGGTTTGGGTCTAAGGCACAGAGAGATCAAGGAATCACTGACTGAATTACAATCAGTATTCTGGTGGCCGGGAATGAGTGTAGAACACCAAATATATGCAAACAACTGTGAAAACTGCAATAGGGATCGCAGTAGCGAACCTTGCTACCGGCTACCAATCAGAAAGAGCGTAACGCTGCCTACACCCCGTCCTGCGTCCTATTAATAGTTAAGACGAAAAGCACTTAAAAATGAGGCCACCAGCACTCGGCTGACGCCTAGAACGGTTATAAAAGATTTGCGAGTCTTTATCGGCACATACGCAATTACCACGTTCCATTCTGACCAGGGTCCTGCTTTCAGCTCTCGAGCCTATAGGGAGGCCATGGCCAGCATGGGAATTGGGTTGCGGTATTCTTGTCCGTCGCATCCCGAAGGGAATAGTGTGGTAGAAAGAAAAAACCGGGACATAAAGCAATCTATAACAGCGAAGGTATTAGGTTCAGGCGCTGGGTGGGTCAAACATTTAATAAGTGTCCAGACTAGTCTTAACAACATGCCAAGAAATTCTCTAAAAGGTTTCAGCCCATACGAACTATTGTTCGGAATAAGAATGCGCGTTCAGGACCTCGATAGTCAGATGTCAGTGGTACAAAAAGAAACAAAGCAGTTTGAAGTAAAAGACCGTTTGGCTGTCTTACAGGAACTGAATGAAACAAGAAAATCATTAAGCAACATAAAGTTTAAGCAACAGCCAAATACCACTGACGAGGCACCACCCGCAACAGCCCCAGCAAGGCCTGTCTGGATTCCAAAGATTGGGGATCTAGTCAGAGAAAAGATCGCGGTTAAGAAGGAATTTGGGCCTTCTTACAGAAAAGCAGTACCTGTCTTAGCAGTCACCGGAACAAGATCAGTTGTGCTACCGCCCCTTGCTGGTAAAAAGGAGAACAGAGTCGTGTCTATCGATCTGGTAAAACCACAAGCATGTGGCCTATAATCAACAGTAGGCCCAGTGGACTCCCAAGAAACAACAGAATACCCAAACTTGCAACAATCCAAGAGGTTCAAACTGAAAGACTAATCACATTCGATCAGCCTGCAGTGCACAATGAAGGACTATGCAATAATGCCATGGAACTCGTGCCTCTTGAAACACAGATTGAAACAGTTCGTCAAGAAACAACACCAGTCTACAATGATGTGGCATCAGAAAGTGCTACCGAGAGACAGATTGAAAGAACAATCCCATCAATTGACAGAACTGCCTCTGGTTATTTCATCAACTTCGACAACTTCTCTGAAGATTTAAACGTCCCCGAAGTGATGCCAGAAACAAAAAAGTCTTTTAAAGAAAAAGCAACGGAACTCTTTCATCAACTGAAGGAAATCTACCTCATTTCCCCTTGGCTAGAGTTCTGGTTCGGTCTAGGTGTATTTTTCCTCCTGCTTTGGCTCATCATGGTACTGTGTTTGGGAAAATTCATTGAAGGAAAATATATTACAATGGACACAGCAAGTCAGAACATCAACCTAGTCCTGAAACCACACAGATCATCCCACGTGAAGAAAAGAGAACTGTCAACAGTAAATGTCACAGCAATTCCAATACCTGGTGGGGTAGTATGGGAGAAAACAGACTATGAGATCTATGGTCCGGTCGAAATCCTGAAGTATCCTCATCAACTAAAGGTTTCCTTAAGTGACTTTGTGACACCTAGTACATTCTCTGATGATTGGGACTTTAACAGTATTAATGACATGATGTCTGATTTAGTAATGTCAGCTAGATTCACAGATCATGATTATTTACAAGGTTCATCTAGTTATGAGCAGTTATTCTGTTACACCCACTATGGGGATCATTACTTGCATAAATCTGCACAGCCTAGAAATGTTTTTATGTATAATCAATGGGAACATTGTTCTACACCACCTAAAAGCAGTTCTAAAGCATTTTTTGAGAAATTCAAATATTTTTCAGGGTTTAACACAAGTGATGCAGAAACGTTTTATTATAAACTGTTAGATAAAACAGAAATGAAAACAATGCTGACAAATTCTAAATTGATATATTCAGAAGCATTTTATGACAAAATGATGACATTTGGTTTTGATTATTGGAAAAATAATATTGAAACGAAATCAATTTGGGGTACAAAAGATTGGCAGGTGCAAGGCATAGAAGCACTATTTAGAACCTGCATGATACCAGAACAAATGTTATTTTTAAATGACACTGTACACCAAACATCTTGTCTTGGCCTAGCCAAAAACAAAGAAATGAAAACACCGTCTATACCAAAGCCAATAGCTGAGAATGCAACTGCAGATAATGAGTTAGACGTGTCACACATTTTACATTTCAACAGAACACATCCTGATTGGAAAAAGTGGTTAATCTGGCCTACAGACACAAATAGCTGTCAAGATCGATTCCTGAACAAAACACAGGGTTTAAAAATGACCAGATTAGACTCAAGATATTCCCAGAGACAACATCCAGGAATTATAACCACATACAGTGTAGGCAAACTCTGCCTAGAATGGCTAACTACATCCACACTGGCTGAAATTAAGCAACACTTGTCTTTATTAAAAGATGGTGCTGATTTGCGCGATTTCATTCTTGGACCACGCAAACAGCGTCAAAAGCGTTTCATAGCGACCAGTATCTATGCTGCTTACAACGAGGCTTGGAAAGTAAAGCAAATTGAAACTGCTGAAAAAATACGAGAAATTGATCGTATTAATTTGGAAAAATCACTTTCTGTAGTAGACAATGGGTTAATGACTCTGTCTTCCAGAATATATTCTTTGGACAATATTGTATCATCTGCCTTTGATGTGATAGACAGAGATTTGCTAATGTTACAACATGGCCAATCTCAATTACGCTCTATTATAGAACTAGGCTGGACGCTGCAAAATCTTCGTTCAGGCTATGTGCCTTGGCGTTTAATCAACACGACGTCATTATTTTCCATTTTTAACCTTACTGATAAACAGATCAGTTTGGCACAGAAAGGAGCAGACTATACAATTTTGAGCATCGAGAAACTCGAGAGATTACCATTGACAATGTCAGAGAGCCCTGTCATTGAATGGATAATACACGGAATTATCACAATTCCGATAACAACTTTCCGATTTCATAAATGCCTTGAGTACATACCTGCTGGCCAATATGAACAATTGGGTAAGGGATATGTTAAATCCGAATGGAAATTACCATACACTCATTCTTGCTATAGTGACAGCGACAAAAATGTATTTCTTAGTGGTGACAACTGTAAACGTTCACTAAGCGGTATACTTTTGTGTCAGGGTATTAATTTACACGGAGCATGTGATGGCAATTCAAACAACCTTTCATGCCACCAGCTAGTCACACCTGCAACTCAGATAGAGCCCTTCTTTATGCAACTCGCAAACGGGAGTTACATTCTAAGAACGGATCACAGGTGCTGTGGCCTCGCGCCCGGAAAAAGTTATCTAGTACAAGTAACGTCCATGGTCAAATGTTGTATGCAAGCATTGTTCCCGAGCGGGCCTCCAGACACAGTGACTCCCCTCTGGCCTCGTCTGAATCTCTATTCTATACGAATTGATACATTAAGCAAAATGAAATCTGTGCTTTTACAGACAACAGTGCCTATAACGTCATCTAAAGAGACGTATGATCTTCTAGTCGCAAGGACGGCTACTGAAGTCCATGACCTTTTATCAACAAATTGCCCCGTGCATTTCGTACAAATGCTCGACCAACTCTTTAACATGTCTAGTGCTACAAGCATCCCAGACATATTTAAGACAGTCTTTACGGGACTGCTAACACCCTTCCAGGCAATTTTGGGAATCTTTCCTAATTTTGTGCACTCCATCTTTGGTGGTATTCCACTATTTTTTGGACTCATCGCAGGGATTCTATTTTTGACCCTCCTGCTACGTTATGGCAAGCCTCGGCTCAGACATAGCTCCCATGGGAATGGAAGAGACAATCCTAGCAATGCGCTACAGGGACAGGATAACTAACGTCCTCGGATTGGCCAGGCTGAGAGATCTAAACATGACCTGGTTCCTTTCATTCAGACCGATATGGCAAAATTGCATTTTACCTGTGCTACGGTGTATGCTTTGCGGCGAGGAATGCGTGTTGGACATCTGTCTTTCACTTCCATCAGCAGTACCAATGGACGTCGATACTTTGCTAAGTCCAATAACGGCTCACGCATTGTGTTGTCCCCAGCGGCTACCAATCCTGATGACGGCATTCGTGGAGACTCCTGTACTACAGCCAAGTGGTAACAGTGGAGCGAGTGACAAAAGCAACATCATCCAGGTACAACGTTCTGTGAGCATTGCTGATCCTGCCTTCGATGACAGCAATCATTCTCACACCTGCCAAGTTTCAGCGCTATCTAATTTGGTTGAACTATCACCTGATTTTGTAGACCAATTCTTTGCGAGCCTGTCTGATACGATGTTCTCACCCACAGAGAAACAATAACTTTTGAGAAGCTTTCCGACACACAGCGTTCCCATGAACTCTGAATTCGGCCTTCAGTTTTGATCAACATAAAACTGCCAGGAGCTTTGGTAAACTGATTTTTCTTTGAATTGGACAATTTTTTAGAATATTGACCCTCTCCTTTTGGCACGAACAATTCTTTGCTTAACGTAAAAACTATTCTTAGAGAACAGAAGCTTCACACTTCTATTTTTAAAAAACACATCTAGAGACATAACAACATAACACCAGCCTCTAGCACACATATTATTACAATGCATTTTTATGTGATGATTTATCTCGCATTTCTTCTGTCAGAGATACTTCATGTGTAATTCTTTTGCATAATCGTTCATTGACTTCATATGCAATACCTTTTGAATGATTACTATGTTTTAAAAAACGTACAGTACCTAAATTCCATGTATTACAAGTACGCCTATTTTCGAATGCATTTATGTATTTTGGGGTGGGCTATGTTACACAATGTTACACATGCATCTAATTGCTTAGTTTTAGTAATTTTGATGGACATGAATTCGTGGAGTGGGTGTCATGTGCTTATCTAGGTTCCTGATCGATACTGTGACCTTATGCCCCTATTCGGCTATAAATCCATTTATTCCCTATATTGGCATAACCGTTCAAGTACGATTTTCTGTAAAGTCATCTCTGGCCTCACACGAGCAGAGCCACAGAGCCACATTCCAGCATGACTCTCTGCTACTTCCTTTGCGACCAATTAGTGCAATGACAGAGCAGCAGTCACTATCTGATATTCCTAGATAACACTCCGAGTTCTTCAACAAGATAAAAACTTAGCAAACCTGGAAATCCCCGCTTGCTATGTTTTGATTAGTAATAGAACTCTAATGAGCAACTGATAGCTGCCACTTCCTAGTGACATCTTTAATTGACGTCTTATGTCCAGCAAACTTGCGTCAAACCCGGCACCTGTCAGGTATAAATATTACCAACGTTGCCTTAAGCAAGGAGCGAAGCTGTGAGCTGTGAGAGCGAAGCTAACTGCTGTTGAGCGTTGCCTGTCGCTGCAGCCTGCTATCCTGTGGTGGTGAAGCTACTGATTACCATTATCGCCGCTACAGCGCGACCTATGGTGCAGTACGCTTGAGGAGCCGTGCAGCCGTCCTCTGCGAAGACATCCAGCCCAGCTGCCCGCGGACGCTGTCACCCCTCCTTCCTCCAGACGCTCTGAGAGAAGCCGCTGCCTTTCTCGTGCAGAGAAATCCAGTCCCGGCGCTTCCAGTTTACCCTCGCAGGTGACTGGGATATCGAGAGAGACCCCTGAAGGAGATACCAATCCTCCATCATTCTATTCAGAGGTATGGTGTTGACTAAACCCTTAGAAGAGAATTCTTGAAACAAACCTTGGCAAAAACCAACTTAACTTAAGCTACTTACTTACTCCCCTTCTCACGTGTTAGGCCTAGGTCAGGCACACTGGGGTAGGCTTAGTTAGAAGCACCAGTTGAGTATGTTAGCCTAATGTATATATGACTGTATAAATGTTTTATTACTTTTAAACCATTGTATGGCTAAGAAACCATATCAATGCTTTTACAGTTCTATTTCGCTATTCTTATCTTACTGTACGTACTTTTTATAATAACAGTTATTGCAATTGTGGCAATACATTTCTCTTGTATGAGAAGAAAGACTGTTCAATAAATGTTAACCTTTATTGATACACGCCCGTCTCTCTATTCTCTACATACTGTGAAAGTAAACTGCACCAGACTGACTGAGTGAAATCTATGTCTATTGTTTCACACGACCCTAGAGATCGACTCTTGATCTGAGGAGCAAAGTTGTCATGTTGCACGGTTGTTGGAAAGCTGAATCCCTTCTTGTCTGTGCCAAGGAAGCTGATCACTTCCTATGCAGAGAAGAAAGTTTCCAGTGACCTCTGAGCTAGTTGGTAACACAACCCAATTAAGTTTAGCATAGTCAGTGGAGGCCTGGAATATAGCCAGTTCCACGTCGATACTACTGTTTATGTTATTCCAATGCGCAGGGCCTAGTGGGAAACTAGGAACTACACTACAGTCCTTCCTCATGCTCACGCTGATGGAGATCTTACGTCTTCTCTGCAAGTACGACTTCATGACCACCATCGACCTCCAGGACGCTTATTTCCATGTGCCAATTCTTCCTCATCACCGGAAGTGCTTGCGCTTCCGGGTAGGGCGGAGAGACTTTCAATTCAGGGTGCTACCTTTCGGCCTGCGTTCCGCCCCTCGTGTCTTCACAAAAGTTTTGGCCCCAAAAGTGGCCTACCTACGTCTTCAGGGCGTCCAAATCTTTCCATACCTGGACGATTGTCTCATCGAGTCGCAGTCTCTCAACCAGCTGTCTCAAGACACTCAACTCTGTCAGGACTTGTACAACGGAGGTATTTCACTCCCGAACCTGGAAGCATACTATTGGGCGGAACACTTAGCCCCGATCAATGATTGGGTATACGCGCAGGCAGATCATCCCACGTACGCCCTTGAAAGACACAGGATATCATCTAGGCCGTTGATGTACTATCTATACGGGGGCGCCAGACGGGGGCAGATACTCCCCGCTACAGGAATTACTTTGCAACTCTGGAGTAAGGTGATGAAATGCACTGGGTGGGGAATGAAACCCACAAGACAGACGCCGATATGGCATTGTACATGGCTAACAGAATTGAACAAATTAGAGGGCTTCCAAAGATACGAAGCACATTTTAAGCATTATATCTGATTTACCATGGGAGGAGAGTATGATCTTTGCCACCCTAGATGTCAGCTCCCTTTATACGAACATTAGGACAGACCTGGGGCTGAATGCCACGAGGAAATTTCTTAACAAGAGACCCGCATCCCAGTGGGCTCACACGGATATGCTAATTAAGATGATGGAGCTTATATTGCAAAACAATGTTTTCCTATTTGAGAATAGCTGGTACAGACAGAAACAAGGCGTGGCCATGGGTTCCAGATTTTCTCCTTCCTATGCAAACCTGTTCATGGGCAGGTTTGAGGAGGAGTGGTTCTGGGGCCCAGGGGGTACACAGTGGAGTGAATCCATCATATATTGGGGTCGTTACATTGACAATTGTTTGCTTATCTGGTCTGGAGATATGGATAATCTGAAACATTTCTGTGAATACTTAAATTCCAATGCAATGGGGATACACTTCCCTTACTCCATGAGTAGGACTCAGATTGAATTTTTAGATCTCACATTATTCATTGAGGATAACAAGATACAGAGTTAAATGTATAGAAAACCGACGTCATGTAACGCCATCTTACATGCTGGTAGTGCACACCCTAAACATCAGATCCAATCCATTCCCTTTGGAGAACTGACATGAGCACGGAGAAACTGTAGTACAGACAGAGATTTTTCAGAATGCAAGAATAACATGAGAAACAGATTCATGGCGAGAGGGTATGATGCAGATACTGTCAATAAGGCTATACAGAGGATTGACAAGATACCTAGGGATGCTACACTGATACATAAACAAAAAGCAGACAGCGTCAACTCTAAAATTAGACTCATCACTAATTATGATGATGCAGCAATCACACTTAGGAACAGTATGAAGAAACACTGGTGGGTACTGAAGAATGACAAATCCCTGAACAAGCACATTGCCCAACAACCCTTGATCACATATAGGAGGGGTAAGGACATTAAATCATGGGTAAGCCCTACTAATCCAATAATCGCTAAAACATCTCCGAACTGGTTGACTCAAAGTTGTGTTGGCTTTCATAAATGTGGGACGTGTAAACTATGCCCTATGGCAATGAATAAAACTAAAACATTCTGCAACTACATAGGGAGAGAATTCAGAATAAAACAAATGCTTAACTGTAATAGTTGCTTTGTAGTATATATGATCATCTGCAAATGTGGAAGTTTTTATATTGGTAGTACAAAAAGGTCGCTCAAAGAGAGGATATTCGAACATGTAAGAGCGATTCGACATCAGGACACAAAATATAAACTGCCACACATATTAATGATTGTCCCAGTCAAGGAGAGAACAAAACTATTAGTTTCTGTGCTATTGACCAAGTAAAAAATGACCCTAGAGGGGGCAACAGAGAATTGTCTCTACGTTGCAGGAAAGTCACATGGATATTAATGATGCGATCGGTTGAGTACGGGATGAACTCAGATCAAGAACTACATTACTTTCTGGGTTAACATACCATAAGTCCCCATTCTGGCATTAGTATCACAGTTGAGGTGTCTGCACGTCTAATGTCTTTATATCAAATATATGTAACGTGTGTCTTATGAGATACAAAGAAGTAACAGTCAAATTTGTACTATACATCCCCTAGCCATGAGTTTACCAGTCAATATTATATGTAACTGCGTTTCTACTGATTTTTACTGTTTTTTACTGTTTATTTCTGACATGAATTTATGTACCTTAAGCTGTTGTACATTTAATATGTCTCGTCAATCCGGCACCAATTTGAGTAGTACACTTTATTGTGGCTAATATTTATTTTGCGTCATTGTTCCATCAGATATTGTCAAATTATGTATAACTTAAACAGTGAATATACTACTATGTTCTTCCGTCACACTTCTCAACTACAAATACTATTTCACCCCACATTTCGGTGTGATATATGACTCAAGGCGATTTTGTCCTAGAATCAAATCTGGCTATATGTCCTTAATATATACGGTTTCCATGGGTGTTGCACACATGTGAAACCCATACTCGGAGGCATGCTATATTTAATTAGATTATTGAATAGTCAAAAGAATTGTAGTCCTGTATGGTGCTGATAAATGGACCGGTTGCTTTTTGATAATTGATATTTAAAAATAAAATTGAAATAAGCGCCATTAGTTGGGCGTTACTAAACATATTGCCGAATATTATGTAATATAAATACTGCCCATATCCGAGGTTCGTATCATATGTCGATGGGGATAGTCATTTAAATTTTGACTGACCTAAGATGGCGCTCTAAAATGTATGCACTGGCGGGTGCTCTAAGTCTAGACGTTTTAGACCGGAAAGCCATGAGGCTTTTATTTGCTTCCGGGTTTTGAGACGCGGTTCTTCCGAATATGGGGAGACCGCTTACGAACGCAGTAAAGAACCTTTCCACGGGAACCTCCCAATATTAGGTGAGAACCATCAAGAAGACAATGCATACGCAATATTTTCTCTCTATAGGAGATGACACAAAACGGATTAATAATTTTCCGCCGTTTATGTGTTTATTCTTTAGTTGGGGTGACGGGACAATCAGATACCGATCCGACGTGAGGGAGTGCTGATATTTACACAACGGTCCAATCTGGACTTTTACTTTGGGGTCCCGGTCACAACGCGGGCAACAATATTATACTACAGTTACAGAGGTAAGCGGTTCGCTTATAACTTGTAGATTTGGTGCTATTAAGAGCAACCATACATCGATAGGACATTTGGATATGTAAATTTATGTAGCCAAAATAGCTTACCAGTAGGAGTATTAGATAAATATGTAACATATGTTTGTATACATATTTTCCAACAGCACGAACATTAAAGATAAGACCCCTGATTGTTGACAGGATTCATTGAACCCAGCCGAATTAGGCTGGGTCGGAATTATAACCAGCCAGAAGGTACGTTTCTGGGGCATAGCATTACAACTCATCCATATTCAAAATGTTTTGAGATTTGGGATTTAAAAGTATGAATACTTTATGATAATATTTCTAGACAGACAGTTTGCCACCTTTTGAAAATCAGGTAGGCCTGAGTTGTTATGCTCAGTCTTATATATATATTAGTTCTTGTGCACTGGGATAGTGTGTGCCATTAAGTTTTAAGGATTACTCTCACGTGTGGCTTTGATATTTTGATATATTGATTGTCGGCGAGGCATGTTAATGATTTGATGCTGGGATCTTAAACGCTATGGGTGAGTGGATCACTCACATGATTGAGGAGGGGATTTATTTACCCTCTTGAGGCAACCTTTTCTTCCTCTAGTTGGGATAGTCATCTCCCACCCTCCCTATCTTTTACCTGTAAAACAATTGCTTTTAAATCAATGTTGCAGTGACTTTCTTTCACTCTTTCTGTAAAACATACTATTTTAATTGGATATTCATGTACAAAAAATTGAGCACTAACACCCACTTGCATGATTTCTTGGATAATCCAGTAGACATGTATGATTTACAAATACCCGATGTATGGCGGGACTACAATATGTGTTTATATTGTTTTTTTCCCAACCCTGATGAAGTCGTGGGTTCCTACCCTTACGACGAAACACGTGTTGGCTGGACTTGGAGAGAATCTTATGGATTAAAAGAACGATATACCCACTCAACATGATATTGCATTTGTGAATGTTATTTTGGATATTGTGATTGAATGATCTAAGTTGGTGTGATAGGAATTTCATAATCAGTATTAGATCTACGGATCATCAGTGGGTTTGGATGATAACCCATACCTAGGCACCCAACGACTCTGACTTACCTTAAGGGAGATTCCTATAACTGCCGATATTTGTTGTAGCGCCATTACCATCCAGGAATATCATCCCCCCTCTATATTTTCACATCTCAGAAGGTCGGGGATTCCTGTATTCCCCTATTTGGATGACTGGCTGATCAAAGCAGAGTCGTCAGAGAGAGTGCTCCAACATCTGCAAGAGACAACCCAGTTGTTGTACAGGTTGGGTTTTTCGATAAATGTACCCAAGTCTCACCTGGTGCCCTCCCAGCTCAACCTGTTCATAGGTGCTGTACTGGACACAACTGTATGTCGTGCATTCCCTCCTCCTCAAAGGATTCGCGACATTCAGGAAATGATTCCTTTATTTTACAATGGAGCGGTCGTTCCAGTCCTGAAAGTCCTTCCCCTGCTCGGTCTGATGGCTTCATGCATTCTGTTGGTCAACCATGCACGCTGGCACATGAGGGCACTCCAGTGGTGCCTCCGCAGGCAGTGGTATCAGCACAACGGAGATCTCAGGAAGTCAGTGAGGATCTCCAGAGAAGCTGCAGCGGATCTGACTTGGTGGGGCATGGAAGGCAACCTGTCTCAGGGGAAGCCTTTTCAACTGCCTCCTCTGGTGCCCACAGTAACAACGGATGCATCCACTCTAGGGTGGGGTGCTCATCTGGGGGACCTGGAGGTCAAGGGTCTTTGGTCTCCAGAGGAAAGGTTGCTTCATATCAACCTTCTGGAATTCCGGGCGATACGTTTGGCGCTGAAGGCCTTCCTCCCTTCCCTTCGCGGTCAGTCAGTCCAAGTCCTGACGGGCAACACGACCGCGATGTGGTATATCAACAAGCAGGGAGGAGTAGGGTCGCAGTGTCTCAGCAGGGAGGCTCTGCGACTCTGGTCCTGGGTTCAGGACCATCAGATTTGTCTGATGGCAAATCATCTGGCCGGAGTTCTGAACGTTCGTGCTGACACTCTCAGTCGGCAGTTCTCGGCCGACCACGAGTGGAGGCTCCATCCAGAGGTAGTTCACGACATCTTTCAGATGTGGGGAACTCCTCAGTTGGGTGGACCTGTTCGCCACTCACGAGAATGCTCACTGCCCGTCTTTTTGCAGTCTCGAGTATCCGATGCAAGGAGCCTTGGGGGACGCGTTTCAGCTGAGTTGGGGAAGACAACTCCTTTACGCCTTTCCTCCCATACCTTTGATTCCTCGGGTTCTGAGGAAGATTCGCCAAGACCGGGCCCAAGTCATATTGGTCGCCCCGGATTGGCCAAGAAGGGTGTGGTACACACATCTTCTCCACCTCTCCTCTCACCCGCCGCTCCGTCTCCCTCTCAGGGCAGACCTCCTCTCTCAGATGGAGGGGCAGGTTCTACACCCCCACCTCCAGACATTACTCCTTCATGCCTGGAAATTGAACGGGGCAACCTGAATTCCTTTTCTCTACCACACGATGTGGTGGATGTCATTCTTTCAGCTAGACGTGACTCCACTAAGTCCATCTATTCATACAGATGGTCTACATTTGTCGCCTGGTGCGGAGAGAAATCGGTAGACCCTTTGAAAGCCCATTTATCTGATATTCTCCAGTTTGCTCTCTCTTTGACGCAGCAAGGGCTTGCTGTTGCCACAGTCAAGGGTTATCTCTCGGCTTTGTCGGCGTTTCTATGTTTGCCGGACCAGCCGTCTCTTTTCAAATCTCCTGTAGTTTTAAGATTTTTGAAGGGTCTCACTAATAAATTCCCTCCTACTCCCTTTATTGTGCCTCAATGGAACTTAAATCTTGTCTTAACATACTTGATGGGTGCTCCCTTTGAGCCCTTACACAAGTGTCCTATGAGGTTTTTGACTTTTAAGACAGTCTTCCTGGTTGCAATTACCTCGGCAAGGAGGGTAAGTGAGCTTCAAGCTCTTAGTTCCAAGCCCCCATTCTTGACAATTCATGCTGAACGAATGGTTCTTAGGACCAGGGCTGCTTTTCTTCCTAAGGTGGTGACTCCCTTCCACCTAGGACAATCCTTTCTGTAGTAGGGGATCTCTGTGTATAGTCATAATCTAGTGAATAGTCCCGCCCATGTGCGTGGACCCCAGCAATCAAAAATAATCTCTTAAGTTGTCAAAATAATGCAGAAACTGCAAAGACACTTAAGAGAGAATTTAAAGACAAATAATGCAGCCTATATCCACAGGCTACACTGTCCAGTACTTCAACTAGAAATTCCACCAAAAAAACACCACACACAGCACAGCCTGCTAGTTTCTACCATAGAGAAACCTGCCTCCCCCAGTCAAAGACTCAGGAATGATAGAGAGGAAGGTAGGGACAGACAAGCCCCATAGGCTGCCATTATGTGGCTTAAATAGGATACTGTGCCTTTAAGAGAACTTTCCAGAACTTCTCCCAGTATCCCAGAATGCATAGCAGGTCCCTCTACTTTCAGTTCTTTTTTCCGGCTCCTGCTTACAGGACCCTGGCATTGAGCTCTCCCTTTTTCAAGGGTTTATTGGAATTATTTGCACTTTTGAATTCTAAAAGTGTTGCAGTTTACTTCTTGGTGTTCTCTTCTCCTTTTTCTTGTGCTGTTTTAGGCGTTTTAGGGCTCTAAGATGCCTGGCCTTTTTGTTAAGTGCCCAGCATGTGAGAGGAAGAAGGCCAAGAGTGACCCCCATGATGTCTGCATCGTGTGCATTCCAGAAGATCATGTCCCTGAGGATTGTGTCATCTGCCAGCAGCTTACTGCTCGGACTCTGAGGGACAGATTGAAGATCAGGCTGGCTGGCCTGGAGGATAGGCGTCTGCGGGCTGCAGGTGGGTCTGGGCAGGCTGGGAAGGTTCCCTCTGCCTCTGCTGAGGCCCCTGGGGGGCTCCCCGGGGGCAGGAAGTCCAGCAAACGGTCCCATTCTCCGTCGACGTCGATTGCATCGACGACGACGTCGAGAGGGATGATGGCGGTGTGCTCCCCTTCTCCCCGGGGCTCCGGGTCGAGACGGCGTGATGGATCGACGTCGAAGGAGAAGCCGCCGTCGAAGCCACCGTCGACGTCATCGTCTTCGTCGACGTCGAGATCTTCCTACCGACGCCGAAGGCAAAGTGACGTGTATCGGCGCTCGCCGTCGAAGCGGCACCGACGCTCGCCGTCGAGGCGACACCGTCGATCGCCGTCGAGGCGTCACCGTCGATCGACGTCGAGGGGCTCCTCGACGTCGAGAGCATCAAGACGACAACGACGTTCGCCGTCGAGGACGGAACGCTCGACGTCGAGAAGACAACGTGCGACGTCGCGGAAGAGGAGGTCGACGTCGAGGAGTCGACGGTCGACGCCGAGGAGAAGAGGGTCGACGCCGAGGAGACGGCGATCAACGCCGGAGTCCAGGAAGCGTCGTTCGACGCCGGAGAAGCGTCGCTCTGCATCCAGCAGACAGCGGTCAGCATCTAGGAGTCGGTCAGCCTCTCAGAAACGGCGCAAGAGGGATTCTAGTCCCAGAAGTCACGCTGCTTCCAATGGAGGTCGTAAGAGGAAGCGGTCGCCTGCTGATGGGACTGGCTCTCCGCACCCTTCACCTAAAGGGTCACCGGGCTCGGTGTACTCAGAAGTGTACACGCCATCTCGGCCCAGGACTCCGCCTCCTCCTCCTGTTCCTAAGGAGGACCCTCCGCCCAAACCGCCACTGCCTTCAGGAGACCCTCCTCCGCCTCCGGTCCCTCCGCATGGGCCCACCCCGCAGCCGAAGGTTCCTCCTCCGAGGTCCACTTCCCTGCCGTCCCTGCCTGTTCCTCCTAAGGGGACTCCGAAACCGAAACCCCGGGAGGAACCGACAAAACCCCGTGAGGAACCAAGGAAGACCCCTCCACGTAAACCGAAGGAGCGCCCACGGGCAGGCAGGTCTCGCTCTCGCTCTGGGAGGAAGGAGAGATCGCGAGGCAGATCATCCACGAGGTCGAGACACCGCCGTAGGAGGCGCGAATCTCGCTCGCACACGAGGTCCACTGGGACCAGGGATTATTCCCCTACCCTGTCGGGGTCACCGGACACGAGAGTGTCCCCGATAGATGACCTGGTGGCGTTTCAGGACGTCCTGTTGAGGGGCGTATCTCTGACGGTGCCTACTCCGAAGACGTCGGTCATTTTCGAGACTCTACATCAAAAGCACCTGTCTCGTCCTCTCCTGCCTCTGGTGCCGGGCCTGAAAGAACCGGCTATGGCTCTGTTTCTCACCCCTGCGGTGACGAAGGCGGCTCCATCAAGATTACTAAAGAAGTACCGGGCTCCCGACTCTGATCCGGCCTTTTTGAGAACGGAGCCTCCGCCTGACTCTGTCATCGTGACGGCGGCCCGCAAGCAGCATGCCACCACTCCGTCCTCCACGGTTCCACCGGATAAGGAGTCGAGGTGGATGGATTCGGCGGGGAGAAAAGTCTGTGGAACTTCCGCTACCTCCATGAAAGCGGCGAGTGCCACGGCTCTGTTGGGCCGATACGACCGCGCCCTCTGGGACTCCCTCGAGCGCTTTGCGGAGCATTTACCTCGGGAGCAGCGTGAAGACTTCATGGAAGTACTGAGTGAGGGGATGCTGGTGGCCAACCAGATAATCAGCGCGGCAGCGGACTCTTCCCTGTTGGCGGCTCACGGATTTTGCCACGGAGTCAACCAACGGCGCCACGCATGGCTCCGGCTTACGTCCCTGAAACCGGACGCACAGCAGAGGGTGGCCAATCTGCCGTTCTCCGGTGAGACCCTCTTCGGGAAGCATGCGGACGATGAAATGGCCTGCATGAAGGCGGAGGCCGAGACGCTGACGGCTGTGGGCCTGGAGAAGCCCAAAGAGACCAAGAAGCAGTACCGCCCTTTCCAACGGCGGTTCGGCGGACAAGGCCGAGGACGGGGACAGGCTTCGGGGCAATCGCAACAGCAACACCAGTTCCGTAAGCCGTTCCAGAAGCGCCAGAAGGGCAGGGGAGGCCAGCAGTCGGCTCCGGCGCCCAGGGGCCAGGCTGGGTCTAGGCCCTAGGAACCTACTTCCCCCGGACCTGTTACCCACTCCGGTAGGGGGAAGCATTCAATTTTTTCTGGCAGAGTGGAGAAAAATTACTCAGGACAAGTGGGTGCTGAATATTGTTTGCAATGGATACAGTCTTCGGTTCACCAGCCCTCCTCCAGCTATTCCCCCGGTCAGCTCGCAGTTTCAGCTGCGCGAGCTTCAGGCGGAAGCGGATATCCTGTTGAGGAAAAGGGCGATAGAAGACGTACCTCAGTCTCAGAGAGGAAGAGGTCTGTACTCCCGGTTCTTTCTGGTTCGCAAGAAGGACAAGAACGAGTTCAGGCCCATTCTGGATTTGCGACAGGCAAACAAATGGATTCGCAGAGAAAAGTTTCGCATGCTGTCGTTGCATCAGATTTACCCTCAGTTGCAACAGGGAGACTGGCTATGCGCTATAGACCTACAGGATGCTTACTTCCATGTGCCCATTGCACACAAACACAGGAAGTTCCTGCGGTTCCAAGTCGGCACCAATCACTATCAATACACAGTACTCCCATTCGGACTGAAGTCTGCGCCGAGAACGTTCTCGAAGTGCATGGCGGTGGTAGCAGCGCACCTGAGGAAGCACAAGGTGTTCGTCTACCCGTACTTGGACGATTGGTTGATCAAGGCATCCTCCTTCTCGGAAGCGCGAGCACACTTCCAGAAGACGTGCGTTCTCTTGAACAAGCTGGGGCTGCACATCAACATGGCCAAGTCTGTCCCGACTCCGGTCCAATGCATACAGTACTTGGGAGCCTCCATCAATACGCTGTCAGCAAGCGTGTCTCCTTCGGAAGAGCGACGATTATCACTCCTTCGGAAGGCTCAGGCTCTTATGACGACTCCATCTACAACAGTGAGGACGGTGTCTTCTCTACTGGGATCGATGGCCTCTTGTATCTTCCTGACGCCACACGCACGGCTGCACATGAGACCGCTGCAGGAGTGCTTGGAGGACCAGTGGGATCAGAGGAAAGGATCTTGGGACGACAAGATTCGACTGTCGCTGCATGCTCTTCAGTCTCTGAAGTGGTGGTGTTCGGCGGAGAATCTCCTCAGAGGGGTTCCCTTTCACAAGGACATTCCCACGCAGACTGTCGTGACGGATGCGTCTCTTCTGGGATGGGGAGCGCACTCCGGGAATCTACAGATTCAAGGCACGTGGTCGCCGATGGAGGCCACGTATCACATCAATTTCCTGGAACTCAGGGCTGTTCACTTGGCGCTGAAGGCCTTTCTTCCGTCCTTCCAGACCAACTCTCTGCTTGTACAGACGGACAATACCACCACGATCTATTGCCTCAACAAGCAGGGGGGCTCGAGATCGCGCACTCTGTCACAGGAGGCGCAGACGATCTGGCACTGGCTCCTGGCCAGAGGACTGACGATAACGGCCACCCATCTACGTGGTGTGCAGAATGTTCAGGCAGATGCACTGAGCAGACTGCTCCAGGAAAACCACGAGTGGGTCATAAACGACGAAGTACTAGGAGAAGACTTCGCAAGGTGGGGAACTCCAGACGTAGACTTGTTCGCCACCGCCGAAAACAACAAGTGCAGAGACTTCGCCTCCAGGTACTTCCAACAAGGGACGCTGGGAAATGCGTTATGGATCAACTGGACGAACAGCTTTCTGTACGCCTTTCCTCCCATTCCCCTGATACCGGCGGTGCTCATCAAGCTGGCTCGGTCCAGAGCTCGGATGATACTCATCGCTCCGGATTGGCCCAGGCAGTGGTGGTTCACGGACCTACTTCACCGGTCTCTCCTTCCTCACATTCGGTTGCCGTGCAGGCCGGACCTTCTCACGAAGTTCGGGGAACGGATGTTACACCCCAACCTCTCGTCTTTGAGTTTGGCGGCATGGCTCCTGAGATAGTGCAATATGGCCATCTGAATCTGCCCGATGATTGCATGGACATACTGAAGGAGTCTAAGAGACCTTCCACTCGGACTTCATATGCTTACAAGTGGAAGAGGTTTTGTATCTGGTGCCAGTCTAAGAACCATGATCCTACAACCTGCAAGGAAGATGTCATCCTTCCTTACCTTTTACATTTGGCGCAATCTGGCCTTAATGTCCATTCCATTAAGGTACATCTTGCTGCATTGACTGCCTACAGGAAATGCCCTTCACAGACTTCCTTTTTCCAGATCCCTGTGATCAAAGATTTTCTGGAAGGTTTGAAGAAAGTATTCCCTCCTGTCAGGCTTCCCTCGCCTTCATGGGAGTTGAATGTGGTGCTGTCCAGATTGATGAAGGAGCCTTTTGAACCTATTCATAAGGCTTCGTTGCAGCACCTGTCCTGGAAGGCGGCGTTCCTCGTGGCCATTACATCGGCCCGCAGGGTGAGTGAAATTAAGGCGTTGTGTTGTAATGAACCTTATACTGTATTTCATGCTGCTAAGGTTGTTATGCGTACTCACCCTAAATTTCTTCCCAAGGTTATTTCTGATTTTCAGTCCAACCAGACTATAACTTTGCCTACGTTTTTTCAGAACCCTTCATCCCCAGCGGAGAGGTCTCTCCATTCCCTGGATGTTAGGAGGGTGTTGAAATTTTATCTGGATAAAACCAAGGATATTCGTAGGTCTGACCAGTTGTTCATCAATTATGGGTCGATCAGGACGGGTCTTGCGACCTCGAAGCAGTCCATCTCTAGGTGGATTGTGTCCTGCATACAATTGTGTTATCAAAAGGCTAATAAGACCTTAGGAGGTAAGCCTAAGGCTCATTCCACCAGGGGCAAAGCTGCCACGACAGCTCTGCTCCGTAACGTGCCGATTGCTGAAATCTGCAAGGCAGCCACTTGGAAGTCGGTTCATACCTTTGCTAAGCATTACTGCCTGGACACTGACGCCAGGGCAGACGCTCAGGTTGGGCAGGCTTCACTGCGGAATTTGTTCGCACAGTAGTGGCGTTATGTATTTATTCTCCACCGCCGCTTTGGTGTGGGGATGGGCTTGCCATTCTATTCACTAGATTATGACTATACACAGAGATCCCCTACTACAGAAGGAGTAGTTTCTGTCCTGTAACTCCAGTTCTGTAGTAGGGGTATCTCTGTTATAGTCATAAGCGCCCGCCCTCCTCCCCGGTGGAAATTTTTCATCATGTAAAGAATGCGACAGGTCTGGCGTGCTTCGCCTTCAAAAAGAACTGAAAGTAGAGGGACCTGCTATGCATTCTGGGATACTGGGAGAAGTTCTGGAAAGTTCTCTTAAAGGCACAGTATCCTATTTAAGCCACATAATGGCAGCCTATGGGGCTTGTCTGTCCCTACCTTCCTCTCTATCATTCCTGAGTCTTTGACTGGGGGAGGCAGGTTTCTCCATGGTAGAAACTAGCAGGCTGTGCTGTGTGTGGTGTTTTTTTGGTGGAATTTCTAGTTGAAGTACTGGACAGTGTAGCCTGTGGATATAGGCTGCATTATTTGTCTTTAAATTCTCTCTTAAGTGTCTTTGCAGTTTCTGCATTATTTTGACAACTTAAGAGATTATTTTTGATTGCCGGGGTCCACGCACATGGGCGGGACTATTCACTAGATTATGACTATAACAGAGATACCCCTACTACAGAACTGGAGTTACAGGACAGAAACTACTCCTTACCCTCCCTACCTTTTATCCTCCACCACACCCTTCCAAGGAGGAGGAGATGTTACACCGTCTGGACCCTAGGAGGGCGGTGAGCTTTTACCTGGACAGAACTAAAGACTGTCGAGTGGATGACCAGCTCTTCATTGGGTTTGCTGGCTGCAAAAAAGGAAGAGCAATTCATAAAAGAACTCTTTCAAGATGGATCATCCTCTGTATAAAGATCTGCTACTCTTTGGCCGGTAAGGAACCTCCAGAGGGTATAAGGGCTCATTCTACAAGAGCTAAGTCGTCAACCTCTGTATTGTCTAGAGGTGTTCCCTTAGAGGATATTTGTAGGGCCGCAATTTGGTCCTCCCTCCACACTTTCGCGAAGCATTACTGCTTGGATACCGAGGTGAGGAGGGACGGCCACTTTGCGCGTTCTGTCCTCCAGGATTTTCTGGTATAGAAGTGTGGACACCCTCCACCGGGAGTGGGGACTGCTGTGGGACTCTATTCACAAGGTGAGGAATCCACTGGCAGATGTATCTATCAGAAGAACAAGTTACTTACCTTCGGTAACGCTTTTTCTGGTAGATACAGTATCCTCCTTTGGATTCCTCACTGACCCACCCGCCTCCCTGTTGTCCACTCTTCTATACCAGAGTAACTGTATTGTATTTGTTTTATGGTCAAAGAAAATGTGTTATTTCAAATGTTTTCTTACATTTGCTTCACATTGTTTGTGTTATCTTGACTATCGTGTACTGTGTATACTATGTATATATATATACTGTCATTGGTCCGTCCGTGTGCCTCGAAGGCAAGGAAAAAAGGGCGGAACTGATGTCATCACGCCGGCGTGGGCCTATTATGGGCGTCGGTGACGTCAGCGGAGTCGCGTGCAATTCCGTGTCTCTATGACGTCCAAGTCCACGTCGGCGCGAAGCTACGAAAATAATTTCCGAATGTTGCTGACGCAAGGGGATATTCACAAGGTGAGGAATCCACAGGCAGATACTGTATCTAGCAGAAAAAGCGTTACCGAAGGTAAGTAACTTGTTCTTTACCGTTCTTGTTTTTCTAGCAATGCTCTTCAGCATTCATTGTTATCTCTTTCTCTTTTCTCCATCATTCTATGATTCGGGGCCACTTTTTTCAAAATCTGTTTCTCAGAATCTTTTCCTTGATGATCGGCGGCTCTTAATTTGTTGTATTTGCTTGCTGTGGCTGAGCACACTGTGCATGCTCATTCCATTTGTTTTGAGCCTGGACTATATGTACTATTGTCCTTGCTCCCTTTGCATTCCCTGATTGTAGGTTGCATCCCTTTTTGGGGCTTCCTCTTTTACTGGTTCTATACCATGTTTCTCATGGTCGTGTAGCTTCTACTCCTTACGGCTTCCCATCGCCTTCTTGGAAATCAGTCCTTGCGGTTTCTTGAGACTGTTTCTCTAAGTGGCTCTGTGCTGTTGGCGCGAAAATAGTAACAAAAGAAACTGACGTCAGTGCGTCAGAGGAGAGCTTAGATGAACTTTGTTGATGTCCCAAAAATAGTCTGAAAATATTTTTTAATCTAATCTGACGCCTGAGGAGGATTCAAAGATAAGGAATCTGCGGCTATGTCCTGTGTCTAAACGATAGGTGTTACCGAATCTAAGTAACTTGTCCTTTAGTGCACATTCCTGGGGTTTAACATTTCATGTGCATTCATGTTGTTTTTTTCCTTTTAGGCATGGTACACGCTGTGCAGGGGAGGTGGCTGCTGTCGCAAATAATGGAATCTGTGGGGCAGGCATTGCATACGGTGCCAAAATAGGAGGTGAGTTTATCCGTGCAGAGCCGGGACACTGATTAGCCATGTGCTTTACAATTTAAGGTGTATTTGTTCTCTGCATCATCTGCTCGGTGTACTGTCTTTTGTAAGGGTCTTATTGTGGTTAGGGTTCTTGTAGAAATTGACAAGCCTACATGTGGCTTTTATTTTCCTTTTACAGTAGCAAGGATGACATTTATTTGTCTGATTTTTAATCCTCTAAAAGTAGAAAGGGTTGATTAATTCATCTCTCTCTCATGGGTTTAGCATACCAGTTGGCTTAAGGTTGGGCCAAAATTTGGCATTTCATCTTCGACCTGGTTAACCTTGGCCAACGGCCTCACTTAGATTTGAGTGGTAACTGCACATCCACCAGAACCTGGCTGAGAAGCTTTCCATCCAACCTCTGTTGTTTGCTTTATTTAGAGGTGGGGAATTGATGAGTTTCCAAAAGCAGAGACCCAGCATGCTCTGCCGACAGGAGCAACTAGTTTTGTTTTCTTACAGTGTATTTAGTTAAATGCTTGAGATAATGGTTTGGAAGCTCTGGCGTGGTTTGTGATGGATGCCTGAGATTATCATGAAGAGCCCTCACTCAATTTTTTGGACACAAGAGGGATATTTCCTTGAGCGTGTGTGAATTGCCGAAAGGATCAAAGTTCACAACAGAGGTTCTATTTCTCTATAGACACGGCGTCTCAAAAATGCCAGGGTTCTGGAAGGATAATGCCTCTAAATCCTTTCTTAATAGTCCTTTTCTTAGTGTCCGGTATTCCTGGCGCTCCTTCTTCCCCAAATCGTCCTCCGAAGAAGAGAAGCACAAAGTTGGTGAGAGGTTCTCTCTGATTACCTCCACCAGGGACAGGGAGTGAGGGTTCACCCAGTGCAACGGATTTGTTATAGACAGGTGTGTTTGTGAAAGGTGAGGGGCGGTCGGAGAGATACGGGTTAGGGAACGACTCGCCCGCTACTGCTGACTTTCTCCCTCCTCCCGGCTCACCCTGAAAGCCTTGCCCGCACCTGTGTGAGCCGTACTCCTGCAGGAGCGTGGCCGGGCGAAGCGTATATCCGCTGACCTCCTGGCTCTCCCGATGTCCGTGGGCACTCCTCTTGTGCGGATGTATACAGCAACGGGGTACTCTCATCCGGTATCTCCTTCTCCTTCTCAGAAGTCCCAGGCTCAGCGTCTTCTTCCTGACCGCGTCTTCCGGAGTTGTTCCTCTCTCCCATGACAGCGTTCCCTCTTCGGTTCTTGGCCTGGAGGTGGTGAAATACGGATCGGGCGGGATCCTTCGACGGGAGTTCCCAATTAAAGGAACCTCGTCCGGTCCAGGAAGGCTGCAACCCCTGCCGAAGGCTTCTACACACAGTCGTCCAGGGAATCCTCTGGCTGTGGAAAGATGAGAGGTCTTCCATTCTAAGGTACATGCCACCATTCTTTAGGGCCAATTGTCCCCATGCATGGAACGGGGTCAACGTGACATACCCCACCCCTAGGATTCTCCCGCTCGGGAAGAGGAAATATACGGGATAGAAAGTCAGCACTCCCGTTCTCGGCTCCCTTACGGTGCCTCACTTCAAAAACAAAGGGCCGCAGGGAAAGGAACCACCTAAGGATGCAGGGATTATGTCCCTTATTGCTGCGCATACATTGCAGGGGAGCGTGATCGGTGTTTAGGGTGAAGCGGCTCTCTTCTAAATAATAACGGAGTTCGCCAACAGCTCACTTTATGGCAAGACACTCATTTTCAATTGTAGGGTATCGCTTCTCGTGGGGAAACAACTTCCTACTGATAAAAAGGATTAGGTGCTCAATGCCCTCAGGGGAGAGTTGTGATAGGACTGCCCCAGCCCATAGTCAGAGGAATTGGTGCGAAGGATGAAGGGCTCAGTGAAATCGGGAGATGATAAGACGGGACGAATTGTTATTGCCTGCTTCAGGTGATGGAAGGCATTTGTCACAGGTTCCGAAGGGTTCAACGGATCTTTTGATTTGGCCTCTTTCTTTAGGAGATCCGTGAGAGGTCCTGCTATTTCAGAATATTGGGCTATGAACCTTCTGTAATACCCCAACAATCCCAGAAAGGCTCTGAGTTCCCTCTTCATGGAGGGATATGGGCTATCCATAATAGCCCTCACTTTCTCTTTCTGTGGCTCGATTACCCTATTCCCTAATACATAACCCGGGTACTGGACCTTATTGAACCCCGCCCTGGATTTTTTTTGTGTTCACGTGTAGACCAGCATGCAGGCGGGCCTTGAATATCTCCTGACAATGTTCTAAGTGGTCCTCCCATGTGGCGCTAAATATCACAATATCGTCTAGATATGCAGACGAGAAGTGTTGGTAGTCACGGATCACGGTGTTCATTAGCCTTTGGAAGGTGGCGGGTGCTCCGTGAAGACCAAACAGGAGGACGGTAAATTTGTATAAACCATCAGGCGAGGAAAAGCAGTTTTCTCTTGGTCCCTCTTCCGAAGGGGAACTTGCCAGTATCCTTTGGTAAGGTCTAGCATTGTGACATAATGAACATCCCCTAACTTCTCAATCAACTCGTCGATCCTTGGTACAGGATAAGAATCAAACTTGTAGACGGAGCTAACGGCCCTGAAGTCAATGCAGAAACAAATAGAGACGTCTGGTTTGGGAACCAGGACAATGGGGGATGGCTATTCGCTTCTTAAAGGACGGATAACCCTCATCCCTAACATGGCCCTGACTTAGTCTCTGACGGCTTACCTTCTGGCAGCCGAATGCGGTAGGGGCGTTGTTTAACAACCTTACCCGAGACTGCCTCAATAATGTGTCTGACTAAGGATGTTCTCCATGGAATGTCTGAGTATAAGAGAAGTGAAAGGGCGCAGCATCGCAGCCAAAGAGTCTTGTTGCTGGGGGGATAGGGAGTCATTTATCACCAACTGGGGAAGGGTACAGGTGGCTTCTGTTGGTGATACGAAATGTGCTGCCTTAGCAAGCGGACCCAACCATGTCTTTAGCAGGTTGATGTGATACATTTGCACTTTGGAGGGTTTTACTTGGACCATGTAGGTGTTTTCTCCTACTATACCCACTACTTTATAGGGGCCCATCCTTTCTACCTTAAGCGTACTGGAGGAGGACGGAAGCAAGACCAAGACCCAATCGTTAATGGCTAACCATCGCCATTTCTTTCCTTTGTCATATTGGTACTTCTGCCTTTCTTTGTGTTTTTCCAAATTGGAATAAGCGAGATCCCAAAGTTTGCCTATTCGGGATTGGAGCTTTTGCGTCTATTCGAGAAAACTCCGGGTCGTGTACTCCTCTTCCTTCTCCCATGCCTCCTTTGTCATATCCAGTTGTGATCGCGGCTGTCTCCTGTATAACATTTCGAAGGAGGAACACCCGAGAGTACTCTGGATTTGACTACGTATGACGTATAAGGCGAGGGTAAGAAGTTTGTCCCACTCTTTTCCTTCATTCCTAAGCATTTTCTCTAAGCCTGTTTCAGAGTGCTGTTTTATCTCTCTACTAGTCCGTCGGTTTGTGGGTGGTAAACCAACGTTTTATTATGACCGATGTTCAGGGTCAGACACACCTCTCTCATAAGACGAGAAACAAAAGGGGTTCCCTGGTCCGTCAGAATCTCTCTGGGGAAACTTACTCTGGAGAAGAGCTTAATAAGTTTCTCTGTGATATTCTGGGTGGTAGGTGCTCTCAGGGGAAAGGCCTCAGGGTAGCGAGTTGAATAATCTACCATAACCAGGGCGTATCGATGTCCATATTTTGTTTTCGGTAAAGGATCGATTGAATCCATCCCTACTCAATCAAACGGGTTACCGACAACCGGGATTGGCTGGAGGGGAACCAAGGGAGGCCGGTATGGGCTTCTTTTTTGGCAGACCTCGCATTCCTGGAAGTGTTTCTTTACGGCCTCATACACCCCAGGCCAGTAAAAATACCATAATACACTGTGTTGTTTTTTCTGCCCCTGTGTGACCTGCTGTGAGGAGGGCATGAGTGAAGAAGGGCACATGTTCCCTAAAAGCTAGGGGAACTAATAACTGAGGGGGATTGTCGGAATTTGCTTTTCGGTACAAAAGCCCATTGTCAAGAAAATAACGGGGGTCAGTCATAGGTGTGGTGACGTCAGAAGTCTGTGCCGCTTGCCAGGCATTTCGTAGCGTGGGGCCATTGGTTTGGGCATACCTAAAATACTTGTCTAAGATCCATGGTTTTGGGGTGATAAGGGCTGTACGTGGTGGTTTCCCGGGGCCATCCCCCTTTTCCGATCACCCTCGAGCTGTAGGGTGTTCAGGAACATCCGTAAGAAGCCGGGGTTATCAGTCCCTATGATTAAGTCCCCTGGAAGGTTAGCCAACACCCCCACCCGGACGCTAGAGGTGAACATATGGACAGGGTGAAGGGACACTTCCGCTACAGGGTAGGGCTTAATATCCCCGTGCACGCACCGTATATGTACCAGGGCGTCAGGCACAATCTGGCTATGGTCAACCAGGTCCTCCTCGATGACGGATTGCCGGCACACGGAGTCAAACAAAGCCATGACCCGTTGTCTGTTTACGTGTACACTTACTTAACCTCTTAAGCGCTGCTGACGGCCAACGGTCATCACGAGCGCTACCTCCCCAGTGCTGCGCACGACCATTGGACGTCCATTCAGCACTAGTTCCAATGGACAGCACAGCACTGGGGAGGGATATGTTCGAGGCATGTGGGCTGCTGAATTCATATCTGTGCATAGTCCGCCACCTAGTGTTGGGTCCGGATGATTGCACATTGTTGTCCTGGAAGAGTCTTCGAAGTATCACGAGATAGGTGGCTCCTCCCCTGGACTACAGTGCGCATGGGCATCGCCTCCATCCCCAGATTGTTTTTTTCCGCCATCGGGTTCGGATGTGTTTTCGGTTCTCTCTATCGGAACCGACAGTTGTTCGACTTATACTTGAGACCAAAAGGTCTTTAGGCTGGGCGTCGGTATAGTTGCGTTCGGGTTTCTTACTGACTCTCAGCTCCGATCTCCTACTGCCCTTCCACGTGCTTTCGACGCGGACGGGCCTACACTACACCCTTTGCTATGGAGCGGACTCCATTCAAGAAGTGTCCGCTGTGTCACTCTAAATATTCGCACCTCGACGTGCACCCCGTGTGCAATACATGCTTGTCACCGGATCACCGTGAAGACACCTGCATGGCGTGTTCAAAGTTTAGGAGTAAGAAAACTTTGAAGATTCGCCGGGCTAATCGACTCCAGGCTCAGTTGTCGGCTTCGGCACCCCCGCCTGATGACATCTTCCAGGAATCTGTCGAGGAAGAAGACGACGTACAAGGGTCGGACTCTAACCCCGCGTCCGAGGAAGAGACCTACGACGCGGATGAGGAGGCCTACGACGAAGTCTCCGGCGAGGTAGGGGACGACGAACTGGCTTGTGCCACGATGGGAGATAGCTCAGAGGAAGAGCATCCCCAAACAGACTCCGGGGTTACTCCCCGTCATACGGCCCAGTTCGAGGGATCGCCTTCGGGCCTTACCCAAGATCTAATTATGAGTCCTACGTCCCCGCCTCCGGGCCCGGTCACGGACATTTCTAACAAGAAAACGAAAGTGAAGCCAACTGGTCTCGCACCCTCGGATGCGAAACCGAAACCGAAAGTGGCGTTGGTGAAGAAGGTTCTGGAGGCGTCAACTTCCACGAAATCCAAAATGGCCGACTTGAAGAGCCACGCCAAAATGGCCGACCAGAAGAGCCGCGCCAAAATGGCCGACCCGAGGCCCTCTGGATCGGCGCCGAAGGTGAAGGCATCCGACGCGGCTGCGTCGGCACCGAAAGGGGTCGCGGACCCGAAGACGGCTTCGAAGAAGCGTCACGCCGACGGTGCGACAGGCCATGGGGCGTCGGCACCGAAGAAGAGGCCTACCGGAGACCGGGCTCTCGGAGACGAAGAATCGCTCGAGACGGTTCAGCCCTCGGCATCCCTTACAAAGAAGGTGGGAGAATCCTTAAGGCGGCTCCAACAGTCCTCTGTGGTTCCCAGCCAGGACACTGTAGTGCCTAGGCCCACGCCGAAGCCTGCCAAGGACCAAACGCCCATTCGTTTTACCCTTCCTCCCAAGTCGGCGCCGAAGGCCTTCGCGCCTAAGCAGAGCGGACACTCTCAGGAAGTATTGACGCCGAAGGCTGCCTTGGTGGTGTCGAAGCTTCGGCTCCAGCCGCTTGCGGTGGAGGAACGTCGTGAGGTGATCATCGACGCCAACACCGGAAAATTGTCGCTCCTCAAACGAAAGATTACGTCGGAGCCGGCCTTGGAACCCTTTAGGATTCCACTCAAGAACAAAAGCTACTCTGCGGACTCTTCGGCTCTGATGGAACCTCTGTCTCCACAAGCCCTGGAACACTCGCCGGCCCATTCCCCCGTGCCTGATGTGGACGAGGAAGAGGCCGAGTACAACTATCCTGCGTACTCGGATCCGGAAGAGGAGCAGGTGCCCTGGACAGCAGGAGGCGACACAGACGACCCGCAGTCGGGGCAGGACACTCAACTTTTCGCCGCAAAGACGTCCCCGACAGAGGACTCGGCGGCGTTCAATGCATTAATAGAGAGAGCTGCAGCGAACCATGACGTCGAACTGCACTCAGACCCCGTGGATGCAGACTTCTTAGTCGACACCTTCTCGGTAGCCGAAAAACAAGTCAAGACACTACCGATGCTTAAAGGGGTGCTGAAGCATGCACAGGAGGTATTCAAGGAGCCCACCCGGGCGCGGGTGGTCAATCCTCGCATCGACAGGAAATATAAAGCGGCGCCAACGGATCCCACGTATATTAAGGGACACTTGCCATTGGACTCCCTGGTGGTGTCCAACGCTCGAAAGAGGGCGAATTCGCAGACTACTGGTGATGCTCCTCCCCCAGACAAAGAGTCCAAGATCTTTGAGGCATCAGGCAAACGCATTGCTGCACAGGCAGCGAACATCTGGAGGATCTCTAACACTCAAGCCCTGCTTGCACGTTATGATAGGGCCCATTATGACACATTAGAGGCCATACTGCAACACTTGCCTGACCAATACAAGGAGGCGGGGGAGATGCTCATTCAGGAGGGCAAACTCATTACAAATGCATCCATCAAATGTGCCCTAGATGTGGCAGACACTGCCTCCAGGGCTATCAATACAAGCGTGTTACTTAGGCGCCATGCCTGGCTTCGAATTTCTGGGTTCAAACCCGACATACAAACCACAATACTGGGTCAGACAGTGAATCCTGACCATCTGTTCGGCCCTGAGGTGGATGCCTCCCTAGAAAAGATGAAAAAAGATACCGAAACTGCCAAATCTATGGGGGCTTTACAAAGTCAGCAGTTTCGGGGTGGTTCCTTTCGCCGCTCCAATTCAAGAGGCACCTCGAGAGGCCAGGCATCCCAGTCCACGCAATACTACAAGGGTAACACCCAGTCCTCGTATAACAACAACAAGGGCAGAGGTGGCTACAGAGGCAATAATATCAAAGGCAGGGGACGTGGAAACAATGCCTCCAGGTCCACCACCTCCAACAAGCAGTGACGTCTTGTCACTTCCCCCCGATCACACGACACCTGTCGGGGGGAGACTCCAGCAGTTCCTGCCGGCGTGGAGGTCCATCACCACGGACAGGTGGGTGAGGTCTCTTATCCAGTACGGGTACTGTCTAGAACTTACGTCCATTCCACCGGACATACCGCCAAGAAGCCGTGCTATGTCCGGCGAGCACTTGACCTTGTTGCAGCAAGAAGTACTGGTCATGCTGCAAAAAGGGGCGATAGAGCTCGTTCCATTGCAAGAACGGGGAACGGGGGTTTACTCCCTGTATTTTCTGATCCCCAAAAAGGACGGATCGCTCAGGCCGATCCTGGACCTCAGGCCCCTGAACTGGTACATCAACTCGGAGCACTTCCATATGCTCACGTTGCAGAAGGTGCTTCCCCTGCTTCAACAGGGGGACTTCCTAGCAACGCTGGATCTGAAGGATGCCTATTTCCATATTCCCCTGCATCCTTCCCACAGAAAGTATCTCAGATTCACGATCTTAGACCAGCATTACCAGTTCAGAGTCCTGCCGTTCGGGGTCACCACGGCACCGAGAGTCTTCACCAAATGTCTAGCGACTGTGGCGGCGCATCTCCGTCGCCAGCACGTCCATGTCTTTCCATACCTAGACGACTGGCTTATTCAGGCAAAGACGGAACGGCAGTGCGTAGACCATGTGTCACGCACCATTCACCTCCTGCACGATCTGGGATTCTCTCTGAACTACCCAAAGTCCCATCTCCAGCCCGCCCACGTGCGACAGTATCTGGGCGCGACAATCGACACTCTGGCAGCCACTGCGCAGCCGAGTTCAGTGAGAATCGCCAGTATCCAGGCGCTGATCCATCGATTCAGACCCCAACACTCGCTTCCAGCGAAGGTGTTCATGCAGTTGATAGGCATGATGGCCTCCTGCATCTCCATTGTCCCGCACGCGAGACTACATATGCGTCCGCTTCAGGAGCGCCTGGCACGTCAGTGGACTCAGGCTCATGGGCAACTGACAGACCTAGTGTTGGTGAGCGGTCGGGCGTACAACTCTCTGCATTGGTGGAATCCACAAAACCTTTGCAAGGGCCGACCATTCCAAGAGCCTGTCCCACAGATCATCCTGACAACGGACGCCTCTCTCCAGGGATGGGGAGCGCATGTACTCCACTACACTGTGCAG